>NC_134040.1:14134469-14882764 GCF_965140245.1 Athene noctua | reverse complement strand
TTCATACAGAGTTTATTGAGAGGATGAGAAATCCAGCAAGGCATAAAACTATTTTAGCTGGTTGGAAAAAGCATGTCAAAAGTTTAAGATTTTGCTTCCTCAGTCTCACAATGTGATTCACAAAAGCCTTATCAGCACAGGGAAGATGAAAATAGAAAAGGTGCAGCTCACAGGAACAGGCCCTTGTGATATGACAGAAGTACTATTGACCAGACAGGCCTTGCCACAAAAAGTGAAATATAACTATGTTTTATTCTTACCTTTGTTTTCCTCAGCAGATAGTTTTTCTTCAGAATCATCTAAAGGATTCTGAGAAGATTTTTCGGGGGAAAGAGGCGATTTGGACACATTGCTCTGCTCAGGTTCAAGTCTGGACCTAGAAACACAAGAGCCTATCACTTAACATTTGAATTTCTCTGAAATGAGAATAATCACAAATTATTAAATTTTACACTAACTCTTGCAAACTTCACATTACAGGTTTCCCAGACAAGACAGAATATGTACTTATTAACTTTCACAGAAATATTATTACAAAAGCAAAGAAAGCATGAATAGTATCCCTGAACAAAACACGTTACATGTTTAGAATTGAGGAGAATTTTGAAGGCTATAGTGTAAAAACATAAGGCATTTTATTAAACTTCCTTTCAAAAATCTGGTGTATTAAATTACATATTTAAAAAAAAACCCAACATTTGGTCACACTGAAAATTCTTTTTAGTAGCAATAGCCAACACCACCGCTTTTTCTCAAGTAATAGTTACAATTTTACTTTATATTATCCATTCTCATAAAGGAAAAGTAAGAAAATACAGCAGAATTAGCTTTTTCCTGAAACAAGGATTTTTATTTAACTAGCTTTAAACTAGTTTAACCAGGATGAAAGCAATCCTTAACTTGTCTGCCAAAAGACACAACAGACCATTTAGAAGCAAGGAGAAGAAAAAAATGTATGCAGTGGACAGATATATATTATATCCAAGTCCCTGCTATGTAATTTTAATACAAAGGCAATGCAAAAAATGAGAAGCATATTCAGTGATTACATGTTAAGTACTTGTCAAGTACATTTCACTGTGGCACCAAAAAAAAGTTTAAAATTAGTTTAAAATTTCCAGTACACTTCTGTGGTTTATTGTTGTCTACAATGAAAGCTGTAGCTGCTACGTAGTAGACAGTAAAAAGCCTAGCAATTATGCTGTTAGAGCAGCTAAAGAACAAAAAAACAAAAAGCAATGGGCTGAATCACCTCCTGTGCCACCTTCGTGACTTCCTCCCCTCTCACATATAATCAACAGTTAATCTCATTACGATCTGCAATCTTCCCCTGCTGCTTAACAGAAGGTGTTGCATTTTGTGTTCCTTTCCTTCTTTGTATTGTGTCCAAATTCTAACCCATAATTAGAAAATTCTGAGAAAAAACAGAATATAATGCATTAGTCATCACTGAGTGACTATGTTATTTAAACAAGAAAAAAAGAGTAATAGGGAACTTTTCTTAGCTCAAAAACTCTGCAGATACTGGGCTTTTGGTAATTTTACAAAAAAGAACTGTTTCATCTCCTCCCTCTCAAGTCCCAAATTTGCCTAATAATGAGGAAAAAAAGACTTATCTGGATGTCCATGCAGTTCAAATAATAGTTCTGATACTAATAAAACACCAGTTCCCCAGAAAATAAAAATAAAAGCTTGATTTGAATAATTGCATACATAATTCACAACGTATTCTAATGGAAAAAGAAGTCTAAAATTGAAATGAAATATAAATTTTGAATACCGATAAACATAAAGCTGAAAGTCACAACCTCTTTAGAGGAAAAGCTGCTTGTGTTTCTGTTTCTCACCTTTTCATTCTGGGGAAATAGTCCTATGCAATTGGCAGAACTTTTTAATCAAAAAATATAAGTCAATACATAAAGGCAACTTACATAAGAAAACTGTAACACTCAGGCAATTTGTTGAAGAGTTTAGGATGTTTATCAGTATAAAAGGAAACATGATGAAGTAAATTTCTACTGCAAAACTTTCAGTATTGTTTGACAGGCAATTTTAAGTTGACTAAATTACATGAAAGAAGATCTGCACTAGGATTAATTTACTTTTAAAGAAATTTATTCCTTTATTGTTTGTTGCCCTTACTTCACACAGTATGCTAATGTACTCAGTTTTCAATTAAAAATGAACAAAACGCCTGGGATGCACTATTTAAAAAATGCCTCGTTCTTTTTAAGTGATGGAACATGTTCTTACTATCACATAAAGTGTCTGCTGAAATCCTTGGGGAAATTACAAATCAACGAGTTGAAGGTATATGAAAAAAAACAATTTTTCTTCAAGTCATCATAAAGACTGGTTTATGCCCTGTGATTTATTTAAATTGAATTTTAATTTAAACGACAATTTAGCTATTACATCACATCTGCAAGGCACACAGACTCCACCTGGTCAACATCTGTCTTCTAGTTCTTACATCCACAAAGAGGCAAAGAGGTATTTTCCAATATTGCATAAAAGGACTGCATCTCCTGGTTCATTTTTTAGTGCCTTATTGCTCCTTATTTAAGTGGTATTCTAACTTCTGAAATAGCTCTTTCATTGTTCCATGTTTAGCATACATCAAATTGAATTGTTTTATCTGTTTAGTCATCTGAGAAATCCTGAGTCTGGGATTTCACATGGAAACAATAACGTAAGAGTACAACAAACAGAAGAGCTGATATTTGTTATCTCATTCTATGACTGCAGAAATTATGCTATCTTTCTATGAAGTTTTTTAGTGTGAAGAATACTGATATGGTCATGTATTTTTACACACAAAAAATATCACACAGTTTGTTTCTGTATGTTTTTTCTGAAAAGTTATGGGAGTTACAAAAATACAATGACTTTTCTCTCATCACTTGTTACCAAATTTCAGAACTGGTTTGAGATGTTCTGTTTACTTGGTTTTGGCTTGTACTACTACTTATGTCTCAGGAGGATATATTTGACTGAATCTAATTATGCTTAATCATGCTGAATCACTTTGAATAAAATGTACTTATGGACTTTTGAAAACATTTCTCTAGTTTCAATGTAAACAGCAGATCGATCCAAACACCAAACTGATAAAGCAGCATCAAGTCTTGGAAAAACATTCAATAATTTATTTATGGATGTGTATGTTCTAAAATGTTATTTTTAAATTAAAATGAACATAATAGAATTTAAGGTTAGAACTCAAATAATGCAGACTGAGGACACACGGAAAGCCTTTCAGGTATTAAATAAATTGCAAACCTGTTCATTCTTTCTATCATACTTACACCTGGGACTGTGCAGAAAAAGAAACAGTATGGTTTTTGATACTTGACTGAAAAAAAACCCAAAAAGCAACCCAGACCAAAAAGCCAGCAAGTACATCACTTTTAACTTCCCCTAGACATTTTCACCTCTACGTTAGCAGCCTGAACGTATGTCATGATAGGAAGCAGAAACTTTTGTTTCAGTTAAGAAGTTACATTCAAGACTTTTATTTTAATCATGTTTCTATTTGCCATGAAGACCTGCCATCTCAAGTAGCATTTAGTCACAACATAATCATTTGCTTTAGCAGAAAGACAGTGGCCAAAAAAAAAAAAAAAAAAAAGCACAAAAAAAGGAACAGGGCCAGGGAGCGGTGGTGGGTGTGTGCAGGGGGGAAAGAGAAAGAGAAGTGAACATCTGTACCTAAACAGCATCTTCGAGATATGGATTTCATTCTACATTATTTATGCAGAATATTACTTAATGGGACACACAAAAATATTCTGCTGAATCTGTAGAAGTCCGATAGGTTTATTAACCCACATTTTACTGATTTGTTACTTCAATCATTTACATAAATAAGAAGTACACTATATTGGCATTCTACCATTTACAGACTGAACTTCACATGCCAGAAGTGTAAGAGAGCCCTGGACTGCACCTGCTCACAGCAGAAATTGCTCCTCCAACTACAGATTCCCATTAAAATGATCTCCTTAGAATCTAAACCTGAATAATATCTTTGTTGAATATCCTACAAACAAAAGGCACAGTTAAACTATTTTTTGACGCTACTCACAGTCTCTTCTTATCTATCACTCGCTTAACCCGGATGGCTCTTTGTTCAGAATACAGCTTACACACTCCTGTTCAAGATAGCAGCAAACAAAATTTCAGTTGAGAAAAGCATGATTTCTCTCTTGGAAAATACAATCATACACTTTTAACCATTCAATAAATACTAAGTACTTTTTAAGTAATCTTCAATGAAGTCCAAGACAGCTGTTCTGTGCTCCTTTACCTGAGCAGACTGGACACCCTTGTGTGCTGAAATACAAAAGAAAGATATAACACAATCTTTTAAATTTTTACTAAATTGCACAAAAGTTTGCATTTTCAGTTGATATGCCAGTTATATTCAAAGCCTATTAACATTTTACATATGTTATATATTACATTTTAAACATAGCTGTATTTAAATACAGGTTCTGTAAAACAGCAAATCAACTAACCAAAAGCTGAAAATAACTAGTGTATTACAATATTTATGTTATTGATTTGTTATATATGCCACTGAGTCATATTATCTCAACTAAATTCCTAAAGAAGATGTCACCAAGCTAATAATAGCAAAACAGATCTAGACATTTAACTTGCTTAAAATACTGAACTTCTAACATTCTCCAGTATATAGACTTACGCAGAAATTTTTAGGATTTATGTGAATTAAAAGGATGCTTGACACAATATATTAATATTTCTTAATTTGGTACTATGTAGTTCCCATGCATGACTGACTTTCAGTGATTCTGAATAATGCTGAAACTATGTTTAGATGACATTCAAAGCTGATGAAAGTCTTTGGTATATTGATAAAAACACACACATACAGCAAGTCAACTTGAAAATGGCAAAGCAGAAGTTCTCTCTACAACTTCTGTAACACAGTGTTGTAACGGTATGATCCCATACTCAAGTTGTCAAAAACTGTTACTTTACCAGGACTCCGTTAAAGTTATTTAGTTATCTCAAACTTGGAAAAGCTGTAATACCTTACAGGTAGACAAGCTATAAAGAGATAACCACCAAATCTAGTGAGCTTTGATTCAGGCCTCAGTGCCACAGTGCTAAATTACTATTCAAATAGTGAATATTTAAGACTATCTTTTTTACCCTTGCTAATTAGTGTATTTGAACAAATAAATAAAATTCTATGCTTTGGCTTCTCCTTTCACTAACATTAAGAAAATTAAGTGCAGTACTAATCAGTCAATGGGATTACACAGATGCAAATGAAAAAGAATGAGACTTCACCGACCTCTCTCCAAAATCATTTCAGATGCACTATCCAATATTCAGATTATATTAGCCTTTATCAATAACTAAGAAAAAAACTTCTAAGAGTTGCTCAGTTTACCTTCTGTTCTCAGCTGATAGATGGCATCGGCACACGTCCTCATAAATATCTGAGCATCTTGATCTATCTGGTCACGCTCTTTATCTGTCATCCTCACATACTCAGACATAATATGGCTGAGAAACAAGACAAACTGTCACTTAAGAAATCCCCAACATCAAATCTGCAAGTACACATCTTAAACCTTCTTCCCACTCACCATCTCTACAGACGCTTTTCTGCAACACTGATTTTCACAGCAGAAGTAGTAAAAAGTACAATAACCATTACTGATAAAAATGCCACTTCTATAAAGCTGAGAAGTTTTTAAAAACATTTTTGATTAGTAAAAGATGTAGAAAAACCCAATATATCCTATTATTTTGTACATAATGAAATACTGAGCAGATAAGGAGAAAAATACAACCAGAAAATATATTACTACCCTCAGTACTTATTCCAGTGAAGCACATTTCAATTCTAAAAACATGAAAACAAGTAGGATAAAGGAACAGCTCAAATATTAAAATAAGTACAAAAACCTGGAATTTATTTTACTTAAATGTACATTTTCATTATACTAAATACCGAGCTTCATTTTTAAAGTAGCTGTACTATGAAATTTGTGAATTCAACACAGCATAAAGAACAATACTAGAAAATAATGCACATTTTTAATATCAAGTCAATTATAAAATTTATTAAAACCTGTTTCCACATTGCTTATTTCTATTTTAGATGATATTTTATGTATTTAATATTTTCTAGTACGGCTAATATACCTTTTTGCTTTTAAATTAGTAAAAATGGAGGTCTGCACTGTAGATAACCACCAGAATAATCATATAAACATATTTAATAGTGTTTCCACAGCCATAAATAACAGGATGATAAAACTTTGCTACAGCAGCTTATCCTTGTTCATCTCGGGTTTCCTGATGATACAGTCATCACAGCAGAATATATTTGCTTTTTTAAAAAAAAGGAAAGAAAACCTTAACTCATACCCTCATTTTAATTTATATTTTTATTTATATGTGAAAATTCCCCCACTTGTTCAAGGTATGTATAATGCAGCTATATTAATGCAGTAAGACAAGTAAAAAGAAGAGATCTTCATTTGCAAAGCTAGACTGATACGCTTAGAGATCTCTTACACACTTCACTGCAATAATGCCAAATCTTCCCCTTGTCTGCTGCAATAGCAACCACCAAGTCACATCACTCATCTCATCATCTCTTATCACATACAAAGCCACCAGTTCCTTCATGCATCTTCAGTGCAGTGTCAGCATGGGTCTCTCCTCCACAAAGTTTTCAGTGTACTCTAATGTCCCTGAGTATTATATCAAAACCTCCTAATTCCCATCCCATATGACTGGCTGCACCACAAGAAAAGCAGCACTTGGTTCATCTGGTTTGAAAATTAGTTTCTGCTTACTCACCAGCTAGTACAAGACACAGATCAGCCAGCAAACAATAAAGCAAATTAATTAGAAGTAATATTCTATATTTTACTTGTTTGTTTCCAACACTGCCATGTGTTTGACATCTAAATAGCACAGCTTTTTTCCCCCTCTCTGGTTAAAACTATTCTAAATGTTACAAAATTATTTTTTATAACTTACAGAAAAAGCAGCCATATGTAGTGTTTTCATTTATATTTTACTGGCTGAATTGCACTCCTTTGGTCAGGACAGATAGGTTTCATGAGTTTGTGACAAAAATCCCTATTGCAGCTGTAATCAGTGATCTTCTAAAGTATAACTCTAATTTGCACTCTCTGAGAAAGCAGCTTCTGAATGACAAAAGATTTGAAAATGTCTGATTTTAGAGACCTCTGATGTAGAGGCTTTCCACAGCCTGGTTAAGATGACATATTTATAGTTACGTATGCAATGTAAGATAACTCATATTGTTAAATGTATTAGGACAGGCCTCTCCCCCATTCCCTTTCTAAGCTTATATAGATGGGGCTTTTTATTATTAGTCTGTGACATAAGCAAGTTCTCACCGTGTGTAAATTCAGAAAAATCCATTCCTGTATCCATCTCTGCACAAGCCCAGACAGAAGGGGACCATTAAGATCATCTGGTATGGGATAAAATGCTTAACATCATTCACCAAGCCCTGCCTAGAGAGTTACTTCAGCATGTCAAGGCACACAGATTCAGATGGAAAATGAGGATGGAGTAGCAGCTTCACGATGGCCCCTTGATGAAAAAAAAAAAAATCTCCACTCTTCTATTTCAGATTACATAATAAATTCTGGCTGGGCTACTACTGAACACAGTATACAGTTTATATGTCTGGGTTCTCGTGCATGCAAAGCATAGAACTCTGCAAATACCACAAAACCAGGCAGGCTACTTTCTAACATTACAGAGTAAAAAAAAGATTACAAACTGCAAACCAGAATTTTGTTTTAAATCAAATTTAGAAATACATATGGAAAAAGCTGCCTCAGGCATGCTTTATTTTTTACTAATACTGTAACTCATAGTAATAGAGTGGTACACTGAGGATAACTGTAACAGCTTTAACACTGGAAAAAAAGTTGTTCGGTTACTTTTCATAGTTGTTAATACAAAAATATGGTAGATCAAATTCTTAAATAGGAGTTTCACAGCTTCAAAGGTAGTAAAAGACAGCTTAATCCAGTAAACAAGAAATAGAATACTCTTCCTTTTATAAATGCTTACAGCTTACATGGTGTCTGGTACCAGGACTTTTGAACAAGAGGTGGTCAAGCCACTCAGAGGCAAGGATACCTGAAACCCAAACTCCTTGGGAAGGCAAGAATGGAGCCATACAATCAATCCCATTACATCAAAACACATATGGCATCCACTAGTACTAATAAGATACTGAAGTTCCCATTGCACTCCCCAGTAAATCTACACATGTAGATTATACTGAAAAACCATCTAATCATCGTCCTCTAGCCCTACTGTAAAAAGAATCATTCATTTAAAAACAGGACAAGGAAAAACAAAACCACAAAAAACCCCAAAAACACAACCAAACAAAAAAACCAGAAAAATCCAGCTGTGTCCTGTATGTCAGGGATACAAATACTTGCTCAGAAGCATAGTGACAATATCACAGCAATGGACTGATAGATCACTAAATCAAGAAAGGTTAAACAAACCAGGTTTTTCAGAAGCAATCAGAATTAGCTAAGACACACACTTGCTAATGTATGAAGATAAAAAAAGGGAGAAAGGGAGGAAAAAAAATCTAGAATTTTATCCTAATCAATAGGAGAAAGACTCATGAGAAACTTGGGCTGGAAGACAACTCGGGTTATTTGTGATTTTTAAGAGGGTGAGTGAAGAGTAAGAATAAAGACAGTGGCCATCAAATAAGCAGGGTTCCATAGGCTAGAAAAATGAGTAGGTTAAATTGTATAGAAAAGGGAAACCTAAAAAGGAACAGAATTCAGGTGAACTAGTAGTTTTCATATAGAAATTATATTATGATAATTTGCAATTTTGCCCTTGATGAAAGGGAAGAATAGGCAGCGCATTAAGAGATCAGCTTAGCTACTTCATGAGCTCTTCACTGAGCTCAAATGCAAAAAGCAGAATAGAGTGTGCAAATTAGGTCTGATTGCTACTGACAAGTCTAAAGGAACACAGCATGTAGGGACACAATCAGAAAAGGGTCAAGTGCAGTATGAGATAAAACTGGCAAGGGATGCCAATGATAAAGAGATTGCTCTGCAAGTATTACCGCAAGAAACACCTAAGAATGTGGTGTCAGCTTGTTACTCAGTAGAGAAATAAAGTTATATGCAGAGTATGAACAGTTCTAGATCTTTATTGCATTATTAGGGTGGGGTTTTTGGGTTTTTTTTTGCATTAACTTTCATCACTAAGGTCACTTGTAAGCTGCAGTTCTATTCCCTTTAGCTTACTGCTTCTAACACACCTGGGCCCAATTTAGTACTTCCATCATTAACAAAAAACCCAGCATAATTATTTGTTGATGTTTTCACCATTAATAACAAGCATCAAATAATATATTAATAACAGGATGCTGAGTGAATGAGTATATGAGTGTGTTATGCAAACCAGGTCATGGCATGAGTGTACCTGAAGGTGCAGTGCCTCCTGGAATAATGCTGAAGGTAAACTGTATATATGTATATATCCCTCCTATCTGTGTGCCAAAGGTGTGCTCTTGAAGAGAACTGACTGACTTCCAAAAAAGCCCAGGGTGTACACATAACCATATAGCATGCAAAACCAGGAGACTAGGCCCTAGAATGAAAAAGGAAGTGGATCAAATGAAAGGATGTACCCTCCCTGCCAAGAACTCGGGGAGAATAAATGAGTACTAGCTCAATGTAAAGATGAAATGTAGCAACTATCTTTAAAAAATAAGGTTAAGGAAAAGGAAAAAAAGCAAAGAAGTTACAGACTACTCAGCCTAGGAAAATATAAGAGCAAATAATCAAACAATTTTTAAGTGCTTAAGAAAGAACAGAAAGATAACCAGTAGCCAAGATGTATCAAGAATAAGTCATATGCAGTGTAATTTACTTCTGGGATGCAGTAACAGGTCTTACGAATGGATGAAATGCAATCATTGATACTTAGCTTCTCTTTAGTGGGGCTTTTGTTACCATCTCATAGGACGTTCTCATAAGCTACCAGTGAATAAGTGAGTTAGGAGAAACGAGCACCATATGGATGTGAAACTGTTTGAAAAGCTAAACTTGGGGAAGTTATATACTAAAACAGAAGGACACAATGCACTCTGTTCCAAAGGGGTTTGTCCTGAATCTGATGCTGTTTAATACTTTCATTAACAACTCAGACAGTAGAATGGGGTATACACTTAGTAAATTTGCAGAGGCATAAAGCTAAGCAAATTAAAACTGTATCAAGAGAACCAGACTTCAATTCAAAAGAATATTGCCAACTTGGAGACATAACATGAAGACTTTGAGTAAGGAATGGTCAGAGGCTTTGTTGCAGCAGGAACAAATACCTGAACCCAGAGAACAGAGAACAGCTGATTAGGGAACGGTTCTTCAGAAAGTCATCCAGGATCATACACCAAACATAACAACATATTGTTGCATAAAAAGTCATCATTACAATGGGTTGCATAAATGCAGTACAATCCATTATGAAGAAAAGGCAATCTTTCTGCTACCCTTAGCTTCAGGCAAGGCCTTAGGTAAAGTTTTGTTTCATTTCAGCACCTCACTGCAACACCAACTGGGGCAGTGTCCAAAGGAGAGGAAAAAGTATAGTCAAACATTGAAGAGAACACATATGCAAAACCAGATATACTGTAATTGTTGATCTTAAAGACACTGCAGAGAAACCAAGGTAAGTTAGTATAAAAAAAATAAAATTCTAGTAGCATGTGTAAGGAAAAAGAAAAAAGCAGAGGGATAATATGGAATTTCCACTGAAAGAAATACTTAAAAGCAAGCAAAATACGGTGGTAGAATGACCTAGTCATGCTTTTTCAATGTGTCAGCCCTGCTCCTTCCAGCCCATCATTTCTATGATCCTGTTTTGCTGGCAAAACACAAAGAACCAGAGCTGATGGAGACATTACACCAGCTTTTAGAATTAGCACCTCTTTCTGCTGGTGCACAAAACATTTTCTGCTTAGCAATTCAATGAGGACACCAAATCAAGCAGAAAAACTTGATTTTCCTCCAACAGCATATTACAAAAGAGAGAGAAGCAATAAACTGAAATAAATCAGTTCTAAAATACTGATAGTTACGGTTTTAGCAGAGATATGCCCAACTTACCACCTGCAGATAGTGCCTTACAAATATATACATAAATGCTCACACACACACACACAAGTGTGTAGGTATATGCACACATGCACATGTATGTATAACCTAAGTTGTAAATACAGCATACATGTTTAAACTTCTTGCCTTTGGGCATCTAGTATGTTTTAAATTATTTTTTACTTAACTACTAAATTTAAACATTATTTATTATGTTTTGTGCATTTTAGTTTACTGCCTTTTTTATCCAATTCTTACTGTCATAAATCGAAGGTTAAAACTTATCTACTCAAATAACAAAACATTCCACAAGAACATATTTAAATTTTTTTTTTTTTTTTTGAAGTCTATGGGGAAACTTCAGCTACTAGAACAGGCAGTACAAGCATATCTGAATTACTATTTTCAGTTTTGTAAAATATTGCTAAGAAATTCCATAATGCTGCTACAAAGAATTACTATTTCTAAAATGTGACATATGAACTTGGTACAACCAAAAAAGAAGATAAATAATTTGAAAAGAATTCCCCAGAGAACATGAAAATACTATATACACTTCTCCACCAAGAAAGTCCTTATAGATCACCTACATGTTTTACTACCTTAGTATAACGAACAAAACCTTGCTTCTTGTAAAAATGCAATTAAGTCAAGACAATAAAGCAGTCTGGCATTGTACAGGCGCCAGTAGGACACTATTTTTAGTCCTTTAATGGCTACTACTTTTCTTTTATTGGTTAAGCCAAGGGAACAGTCTCCACAAAACATAGGGTAAGCATTCACAGATTTTCTATTAGGTGGCAAACATGTAACTGATTTGTTGCTGCTTTTTTTTTTTCAGCTTTACTAGGTAAATAAATGCTAGGGCAAGAGGCATAATTACTGGGCCCCAACATTATTTTTAAAACAGAAAGAGAATTTGTTACGAATTTTTTCAAGGTATATTATTTACAATAACATATGCAATGTTCAAACACTTAACTGCACAGGATGACCACAGAAGCATGTAATAAAGGCACATCAGAAGCTACCCATCCAGCCTTTCTCATGGAAAAGGCATAATTTCTACTCAGAACCAATCTATGCTATGCTGATGAACTACAAAGGTATCTCTGTAGTTGCAAAAGACAATATATTAGATATCTAATAATCCCAGAAGGAAGGCTCTTCTCTCAAAGACTTTGTAAGTATGAGGTGGTTTCTCATCAAAATCTAGAATGCTCTCAATTCTTTTCCAATGTCTGATTAAAGCACAGGAATAACTACTGGTCTTTATACCATCTAAACCTGAAAGAACCTTCAGAGAAGCTAGAGACTGTGGAGGAATCCCAAGAGGACCATTTTAAATTCCCAAGTGTTAGGGCACTACAGCTAGTTCCTTGAACTATACTTAACACAAACATACAAACTGTCCTGGTGGTTCAATCACCAAAAACATGAAGGAGCCAATAATGAAAAGCAAGGCCCAACTTGTTCACAGACAGCACATCAGAGAATTCACCAAAGACTGAAGATAGGATCTCACACAGCACAGTGTAGAAAGCTGTGTAGGAATGCATTCTAGCAAATGGACTAAGAGGAAAAATATATAGAATGTATAGCAGCCATACATGAAAAATAGGAAGGTAAGTAGCAATCCTCATCTGAAAAGAATGATCACAGTTTGCTCAATAAGCAAAAATAAAAGAGCACCCACACCTTGTTAACATCTTCAGGACCAAGAGTCCCTGCCTTCTTTCCAGGTACAGTGATCAACTTGTTCTGATGGAAACAGTTTTTGACTGAAGGGAGATGAAAGAAATAGCCACCTACCCTTACAGCTAATTCTCCACAGAACTGAGAAAAGAAAAGGTACTATTCATTTTTCTGTTATGGCAACATAAATGAGAAATTATTCCACTAAAGTCCATAAAGGCTCATCAGCATATCACATGAGAGAAGAATCAGATATTCAGACTTTACAGAGTCAGGAAGGGTCTTTTTTTTGATGTTTGGGTGGGGGTTTTTTTAAGGTATTGTTCATCACTAACTCATTAAAGATACATATTAGCCAAATGCAACATTGCTAGGGAAGTCCTTCAAGATGACAATTTAGCAGGGATAATTTTCTAACATACACATGTCTAGTGTTTACCACATTTAATCATCAATTGAAAATTAATTTTGTGATTATCTAGTAAACTGAAAAAAAAGTTAATCAGTTCTGGTTTAAGGAAAAGTCCTTGGTTATTTTTCTTATACACTGCTTCAAGGACTACACCCCACATGTGCTTTCTAAACACCACTATGAAGCTTAATAAGCCTTCTTGAAAAAGCTGGTAAGGAAGTCCTTGAGATAAACCATAAACCAGATATGAACAAATATCCAAATACTGTTTACCATTGCTGTTTTTAAGTATTATCAGAGCTTTTTCCAACAGAAATGAATTAATTTTTAAATACTCTGAGATGTTGTGGTGGTTTAACCCCAGCCAGCAAATAAGCACCATGCAGCTGCTTGCTCACTGCCCCTCCCTCCCAGTGGGATGGGTAGAGGAATTGAAAACAAGTAAAACTTGTGGGTTGTGATAAAAACAGTTTAATAACTGAAATAAAAGTTAAAATATAATAATAGTAATGAAAATGAAGATAACAAAAAGAGTTAAATAAACCCCAAGAAAGACAAGTGATGCACAAGGCAATCACTCACCACCCACCGATTGATGTGCAGCCAGTCCCTGAGCAGCAGCTCACCCCTTCCTGTCAACCCTCCTCCAGTTATATACTGGGCATGATGTCACATGGTATGGAATATTCCTTTGACCAGTCTGGGTCAGCTGTCCTGGCTGTGTTCCCTCCCAACTTTTTGTGCCCCTCCAGCCTTCTTGCTGGCAGGGTATGAGAAGCTGAAAAATCCTTGACTTAGTATAACACTGCCTAGCAATAACTAAAAACACCAATATGCTATCAACATTATTCTCACACTAAATCCAAAACACAAAGCTATACCAACTACTAGGAAGAAAATTAACTCTATCCCAGATGAAACCAGGACAGATGTCCTAAAGCATTTCTGGACGGCTGAGTTTCACTTCTTTCCAAAGATTGTTGTGAACTGCAGTTTCTCCCCAAGAATCACAAGCGACAGCTCAGACACAGCTACTATTACCAGGAACAGTGATGATGCAGTGTCCCACAATTTAGCTTATAAAATACACTGCCATTGAATGTGTTCACTGATTGCGAGTATGACACCCAAAGGGCTTCATTAGGTTTTAAATGTGTATATGAAGCAAGCAAGAAAATAATTAAAGTTATTGTTCTTAAAGACAAGGCTCTAGTGTTAAATAAAAGCAATGGTACATATAAAGTCATTGGTCCTTCCCTTAGTAGCTGTAATCAATAACACGAGTCACTCAGTTTTTGCTACTCATTCAGTGTTTCATTATTTCTTTTCCTTAAAATGTGTGTTGTGGAGGAAGACCAAGTTTTCACTATTTTTGCTAATACAGCCCCCAATTCAGTCAAATTACAAGAAATAACCATACATTTGGAGAGAAGTTTAAAGGAGGAGCTTCTATATGCACCTCTCTGTAAATCAGTCTTGTGACAGGACAGTTTCAAGCTTCTTCCCATCGTAACTCATGCTGTCAGTGTAAGATGATACCACATCTCTGGTACTGCTAAAGTTCTTCAGAAGTTCTACCCAGAGAAGAGAATCACAGTAGACTGGATAAAACAGGCAAGAAGACAAAACAGAAAAGCTGTTTACCACAGAAAGTGGTAACTAAGGTGTAAGAGAAAGCAAATAAATCCTGATAAGCAGGAGAGGATAAAGGTGAAATGGCCTGTAAGTAAACAAGCTTAAATCACTGCATCACTAGTTTCATGAGTTTTGCCATTCACATGTTTTACAGCTAGCAGTCAAATCAAGAGAAGGTAAATAAGCAATTACTAATTCTTAAGCTTTTTGGACTCAATTTAGGTATTTCAGTTAAATATTTAGAGTTTGATAAAATGGGTCAGGGCCTTAGTTTCAAGTAACCCTTCTTCCAATTGTGTGTCTCATTGCTAAAATTCTCCCTCTAAAAATGAATTAAAAGACACTCACTCTGTAACAGGGTATTTTATATATGCCAACCCCCCCCCCCCCCCTTATTAAATAATTTATAGTCTGCAAAAGTAAGGTTAAAGAAACAATCAAGAACCTTGATGTAACACATGATGATGTTTTAAAAGGTATACAATAATTCAACTTGGTAATGCAAAAGCT
Source organism: Athene noctua (assembly GCF_965140245.1). Classification (NCBI taxonomy): domain Eukaryota; kingdom Metazoa; phylum Chordata; class Aves; order Strigiformes; family Strigidae; genus Athene; species Athene noctua. The sequence goes on along the minus strand of NC_134040.1, from coordinate 14,867,338 downwards.
GAATTTCACCAACACATCATGCTGTAGTTGTAAAAACAAGTAGCAGCACTGATAAAATACAGAGTAGTCAAATTTCATGAACAAAACTAAACCCCCTACATAAATTCCAGGACAGCCTTTTAGTATTAAATTCTTTAAAGATTTTTCCCCATGGCTTAAGCATTTATTAATATTAATATATTAACATATATTAAATGTTAATTTAATTAAATTTCATATATTAACATATATTAAAACTGCTGTCTTGAATGAGCAAGGCATTTGCCAAGACTGTATGACTGACAGCATGGATGCTATTATCCTCTTTGCATCCACAAAGTAGAACAGCATAAGCAATCAAGTACAGAATTTGACAGTATTTTAAGTTTGACCATTAAGGACAGGATGAACTGCAATTACAGATGCGATTTGGAGGATTATTTTATGGTTTAATAAAGGAAATTATACTTCCTTTTCCCCTCTCCTATGTTAATACCCAATGTATAGGAGGGTGAAAATCCGAATTACCATGATAATTTTTTAAAAGAGTTTACAAAAAGAACATTAAAAACTTATAGAAACCAAAAGAGCTTGGACAATTTTTTACTCCTCTCATCACTTCAATTTTATGCACACTACTGTTAATAAAATACAAATAGCACCCAAAATTTAACTACTACTGACTGTTTTCTCTTACTGCAGTTATTTGCAGTTTGTCAGCCCATGCATTCATGTAAAGCTTTCACACAATAAAAACGATTATTTCAGTATTAAATTGGTAGCTCCACCTAGTGTTGTTCATGACGTACTCCAACAGGAACTGAAAAGCAGAGAGCTAGTCATAACACATAGCTGTACGCTACTTCTGCTTCCTGCTTGGAAAAGCAGTTGCTCATACACCTTGCACACAGAATTGACACCCACACCCCTGAGCTTCATTTTCACCTGCACTATGAATAGCTCTTACAGCCCTACACTTACAAAACATTATAAAATCTTCATTTTTTCTTTGTTTAATTTCTGAAACAACAAAATACTGCTTTTAAAGTCTCAGGGAGACAGAAGAGGTGCCAGAAGTCTTCTGGCAACTTACTTAGGCACACATTTTGATACCACTGATTGTACAGTATTGCTATTACTGTGACAGAACCTTTCAGGCCTAGAAGCTTTTTCTTGGAAAGACTGTTCCTCCAATATGGACCAAGCCTAAGGAATAGCAGATGGCTCATCTGTTCCTGTCTTCTTCTGGGGGATAGGTATCTGTCTGGATAATGCTTCTACTGGGTATCTGTGAAGCCTTCTGGAGAAGAGTATTAAACTGACTTGGGGCTCAGCATCTTCAACCCAAGATGACTTTAGAACTGCATATTCTCTACCTTGATTGCAACAGCAGCTTAGCTTTAGTCAGGGTTGTTGCAGGATCAGCATGCAGACAGGGCTGACACCCCAGGCAATACAGCAGTTATGTTGAGGGACTGGAGAAATACAACACAGGAAACTGAAGTTTCAGAAGATCCTTTAAAAGGGAAAGCTTACCTACACTGTTTCATTTGCATATAACTTCCCCTCCAAAAAGTAAGCTGATACAGCAGTTTTGAGTGCTTCCTAATAGCTGAAGAGAATAAAAATTTCCTCCATACTATAACAACTACCGGAACTGAAATCTAGAGTTTTTGTCACAGAAAAGCAAATCCTGTGCTGCCGTCCCCTGACACCATGTTCTCGATAGCGTCCTTCATCTGGAATTCATATTCCGGAGTCAGAAGAGTTTGCATCATTCTCCTCCAACGCCTGCTGATGCTACTGACTGTATACTTAGGTCTAGTGAGGGAAAACCTGGATCACTGATTCTAATATTCTGTTGTCTCGGGAACCACTTCAGAAACCTGCTCTGCAGGTCTTTAAAAGGTGTTTGACTCGGACTGCCACGTTGTTTTGGTTCAAAACTCACTCCTAAGAGCCAAAAATCTTCAAATTTTGAGTCTCATTTTATTCAGGACCATTTTCTTCTTGTGACAGCACTATTCTTCATCTTAAGTAAATAAGCAATCTACATTTTGGTTTTAGTCATATGCCTATAGATTTTTAAGCAGTTCACTTTATAAATCTGAAAATAAATATATTTAAACACAATGCACACTTACCTGTAAGCATTAATGTAATCCTTCCTGTGTTGTAGAAGAAAATCTTTCAGCTTCCCAATATGAGAAATCTAAATGAATAGAAATCACAATTAAATTTCAAATAACTGATCACTCCTATGTTTTAAACTCAGTATTCCAACACTTCAAACATGAATCTGTAAAATTATTTATTCTGTAATTAAACAGAATAATAAAAATTTACATTTTATATTAGAATTTTCACATTTTGCAAGCAGTCAATACATAAAAATAAACAAAAATCTGTGGTATGAAAGTACAACTCAGAGAAGAGTAGTAAATACGTGTCTTCCAAAAAGCATAAACACTAAACACTACTAAACAATAAATATAACTACAATGTTAAACATTAAAAATATTAAACGTGATAATAACAACACAAAACATTATCTAAGCTGGCAATCCGGAATCTAATGTACATTATAGAAAATAAATTCATTGTAGACGATCACACAAGAAAGTTTTAAACGTTTTACTGATGCGACATGATATAAATATTCAAGATCAGTTAGAATTTGTAGAGCGAGGTGCTGCCTCTCCTTTCTGGTTTTGCCATAATAGATTGACCAGTTTGTACCCATTCTAAAGTGGTAACTCTATCATCTGATAATCATTAGTACATTTTGCTAGTGTATACATCCCTATCAAATTTCTATTTTTGGATTTCCACTTCACTGTTGATACATTTTACTATAAAGCCACTTGATTTCCTGTATTAAAAGTTTTTACAAAGATTCTTTGAAAAGATGAAAACCTCCTAGAAGTCTGAAAGAACTGTTGTAAACTTCAGTTTGATTTAAAAGATTTGTTGTTGCATAAGATTAGAGAATGGAGGAACTACAGAAATCTAGTTTAATTGGCCACAGAAATGAGATGATGACCAATATGACTTCCTTGGTAGGTCTTGAAGGAGACATGATGGGGCGAAGGGGAGGAGGGTGCTGGAATTATACACATTAGTACTATATATTTTTCAAGAGGGAGGCAGGGGGAACCTTTCTAAAGCATATTCTCAAATATTCATTAATAATTCAGTATATAAAAAGCATGCAAGGAATTCTACAAAACAATAGTTGGTTTAGTTTACAAATACAATAAATGCAGTTTACTCCATGTATCTGGGAAAAAGCATCAGAAGCTGTTCAAGTCTTAAAATCCTATTTTCATGCAAATGTTCCCTGTAATTAAACAAACAAAAAAAACCCACAGAGAAAGAACACAGAATAGTTTGGATAAATAGAAGATTAATTCTCCCAATTATTTTTTTCAAAGGGTCAGCAACTCTTTGAAAAAAGAGGGGGCGGGGGGAATCTATTTAAGACCGCAGTGATTTGTACAACTAAAAGTAAGCGCTTCCTTGTGCAAATAAATACACATATATTTCCCTATTATTATTTGCTCTGTTTCTTTCTTATTACAACTCATCATGTTGAATAAGAATTTTCCCAGTTTTCATATTTGAAGTTTTCCATGTTATTAAAGCCCAGGAAACTTCATCCCATTCACAGCAGACCGAGTGCTGTTAATACCTCCAGCAGATCTGAAGTTTCCTAAAGTGTGCTAGCACCTTCACAGCAGTAAGAAGGGAAATTCTGAAATCACTACAAGATCAATGAGGCACAAAGACTAAGATAAACCATTCTACAGATGTTCCTTCTCATTGACACTGGAACTTATTTTTTGTATAGTAATCTCTTTTTCAGCTCAGACTTTGTATCTCATGAAATTTGCTGAATAGGTAAATTAAGCTTGACTATGAAAGTAAACCATTTAAAACAGTCATACAGTGTTTCAGTAGAGTAACGCTTAATAGGCAGAAAGTACATACTAGAGGACAAAGTGTAGAAATGTAAAACAAGAAAACATTTCAAACCATTTAAATCAATATGTGAACAAACACTAAACTAGAAAATAGATTAGCAAAATTTTATAAGTAATAAATCTTAATATTACTGCAATAGCTACAATTTAGGAGTGATTAACAAGCAGAAAGAATCAGAATGACAAGCAAGAACACTGTCTTACAGTAATTAATTCATCTAGTCACAAAGAGCATTCTATTTAGGCTAAAATTGTCATCATGTGTTTGAATTGCACTGACCCCACTTTGCCTCTCCTTCATTTGTAAAGCTATTTTCATGAATTTAGAATGACACCATTATGCCCATACTCGCATCAAGCTCTTAGTTCCCAAGATTTGCATCAGAAGTGAGACTTCTTGTTCTACTTCAAATTGTAACAGCATCTTCTGTGATCCTGCACTGCTGCTATTTCACTTTTGCCATTTCTTACCATGTACTACTGACATAGTTTTAAATTCAATTTGTCATTACTATATCCACAAAATTAAACCATTTTTGCAAAAAAGAAGGTCTCACTAGCATTAAAAAGAATGTGAATTCTATCAAAAAAAATAGGTTGGGTTTATTTTGGCACAATGCTTAACCATCTGCAGATGTAAAATATTCCTGCTTATACAAATATAAATCTTGAAGATATCTCCAAGGTAATCAACCTGCAATTATTTAGGGTTAGAGGCACATCATACACTCTTTACTAAATAATCAAGCTCCAACCAAACGGTATCATAAAGAATTTCCCTATTCTAACTGAATGACTTCATTAGAATCCCACTGCTCTTAGGAATAAGAACAATCAGATTTCCAGGTTTATTGACTACCAACTTCTATCTATCTGTTCTTGCTTCAAAACAGTCCTTTCCCTTAAAAGCTCTACTTCCCTGCATGCATCAATAATCCCATCCACTGCTAACTTCTGTAGCCCCAGAGAAACAACCCCAAGCTTTTAGTTTCTTCTCACAAGATAATTCTCAGGTTGCCTAACTCATAACTTTCCTTTGCACGTGCTCCATTTGTAACTATCCTTTCCCAATGGAGATGACTCAGTTCACTTTGTGACTCACCTGGAAATATCTTCCACCATTTTCATTGATTTGTTTAGAGTTTATTCTTTGGTTTGATCTCTAAATACATATTCTACTGCTGAATTTATTTCTTTTCCCCACAACTCCAGACCACAGAGTCATTCAGCACTTTCTGTAACATATCGTGCTCCTCCCTCTCCTTCCTCAGCATCCCCTCATCAGTAAATTTTACCAATTCATCTTACTCTTGGACTGATTTTAAACTCATCTTGTTTAGTACTACTCTTATTTTGGGGAATGCAAAAAGCAATTCCACTATTAATCTCTTTTCAGCCCAACACTTTTATTAAACACAGAAGCATTGCTTCTGCTTATTCATCTTAGTTAATATTTTTCTCTACTAATCTCCTCTAGACTTCCCATCAGCACTTTATCATCAGACACCAGGTCATCTTAACAACAAAAAAGCAAATTTTCTTAAAGCATCAAGTTGGTTGGCCACAGCTCATTTTTAGCAAGATAGTAAACTATTGTATCTTGCTTTCTATATATCTTTTTTCCCTTAAAATCTTTTCTGAATCCTGGGCTACTTCTGGGTCAGGTCCTGCTGATGCCATTATCAGTTTCCCTTTGCTGACTTAATTATAGGCATTAAGTTTGCTTTCCTCTGATCAAATGGTACCATCTTCAATTTAATATATTTTTATTTTAAACAGCTGCCTTCAGAACTTGGGATTTCTCAAATTCACTGTGTCTGAACTCAACCCAGAGACTATCTGATAACCACAATTTGCATTACAGTTCTGAGATTTTGTACAAATTTCCAATTCCATGCTTTGGTTCCCTGGATGTATCTTTCTTTTAGCCTGCTGGTCCATGGCTTTTACCTTATTTAGCCTGGAGACCGTACCTAAACTATTCTTAATCCATTCACCAGCTGCCTGACAAATACAATTTTTTGCTAATTCTCTTTTTATTTACATAGCTAAAGAATATTTTAACTTTAGGGGGGAGTGGGGGGTGTTTAATACCATGTTAACTCATTGTGAATTTGCCAAACCTGAGTTTATCTCTACAAAGTCTTCTCTTCTGCAACAGTTTTTGTGGCCAGTCAGTCTCTCCCTCACACCTTTTCTGCCTCTGGGCTAATTTTTTGTATCTTCTGTAATTAATCTTTCAAGTAGACCTAGAACAATTTTAAATCCCACTTTCACTTCAGTGTATCAATTTTTTCCACTCCAGTTACCCATCCATCATTAACTGCAAGTCCCTGTGCTGTATCTGCCTGTTTTCAAAACAATTATACCACCTGTTGACACAGCCAGCCATCAAAAGGATAGATGAAAGCAATTTGAAGACAAAGCACAAATACATTTGTGTATTGGCCTCTTGTCATGGTTCCCATTCTCTACCTCTGGAAATTAGCTTTCTTCTTCTCACAAAGCCTGTAGCAGAGAAATAAGCCTCTTCTTCAACCTTGAAATAATGAAATTATTTAATTTTTCCCCTGAAGGGATAGGAGGGCTTAGAGAAATTGCAGCACTTGCACTATATTAAGACTAAACTTAACCTTATGCCAAAGAACACTACTGAATTGCCAGATAAAACTGCTATTTAGAAGAATCATGAGAAAAAAATACCTTTCCTCCCAATATTGCCAACATCAGTTATATCATTATGCTAACAGCATGCTCCTGAGCTTCTGCTCACTACCATAATACGGAGGGCTACATTCTTTCTGACAATGAAGACTGATTACCAAACTCCAGGCTCTCCCTCTTCTCTTCACATTCCCACTGGCACTCCCTTGAGGGTTAATACCGCTCACCAAAGCATTTAAATGACTTTTTAAAAAATTACTCTTCTGGAAAAGAGGGTTAACATTTAAGACCAAATACAAAGAATCTGTTTCTTTCAGCTCCACAAATACCTGTATAAGCACAAGGGAAAGCAGAAGCTAAGATAGCACCAGTAAGGAACTTCCTAAAAGATGCATCTGTTATGAAAGGAGGTATATTTAGTTATAACTTGAGAAACTAAACATGATAACCTCCTAAGCTCAGGTACTGAAGCTGGAGACTCTGGATGTTATTTATAAACTCCCAAATTTAGTTCTGATCATGAAACACCAATCAATTCTGTACAGTGAAGCAGCAGCAGTTTTCCACTGGGTGGCAACAAAATCGTCAGCATCATGCAAGTAAAAACCACTATAAATTCACATTAAAGCCTGTAACATAACTTTTTAAAAGTTCGCACTTTTAAAAGTTTATCTTCATTGTAAATTACTTCTTTAATGCATATATATGTGTTTTGTTGCCACTATATTTTTTAACAACTTTTATTAAAACATAAAAGCAAATATTGCATATAATGCAGGTCCAACACAAAAGGAAGCTGTGAATGGCTGCCATCTGCTACCACAGGTGGCATGCACAGCTCTATTTATACTTGGGGCCTTCACTAGAAATGGTAGATGTTCCTCTATTTAGAGATTTTTTCTTACGGTTTTAGAGCAAGCTATATTTTTAAATAAGAAGAGAAACAGGAAAGCATTCCCTCCAAAGCAGCATATACTTTAGACTGAAGACAGTGACTATGATTCTTCCAGTATCTTAGCAATACATACATTTCTTTCCACTCTCAACAAAGAATTGATCACTCATGAAACAGTAGGCTCCAATTTGCATACGTTTAACCCACTGCAAGAAGCAGCAGCATTGTTTACGATTAAAATGATTGGAGTAGGTTCCCGTGACATATTGTAGAGAGAATTCGACAGTGCTGAATAGTCATTTTCATTGAACAAACATAGCATTTTACCCAGTTTACTCTTCCATCAGAACAATAAGCAACTATTTACTACCATGTAAAATTGGCTGTTACACTTCATACTATATTGCCACTTTGAATTTTTAAAAGATGATGTGCTTTGTTAAAGGAAACTTTAAAAATACTTAAACCCAAAACATAATAGAAAGGCTCTTGCAAAAGTCCTAAGAGACTTTTTTTTAAAATTTATTTACTGTTGATTCAGCAGCATTGACAAGCACTGCTTATGGAAGGTTGGGGTTTTTTTTGTGGTTAGCAAGATAAAAAAGTTTTACATTTATTTTTCAATATGCCCAAAAAGCCTGATCTTCAAATGTCTTACCTGAAGAGATTTCACCTACAGATCCATGAAAAGATGACTACATTCTACAATGACCTCTGCAAAGAGCAGCAAATTTAAGGTTGTTATAATATTAGTATCTAGACACCTATCACATTTTTGATTCCAAACATACAGTCAACCCAAACGTACCCACTGCCTATTTCAGAAGAAATTAAAACTGCCAATAACACATTATGTGATGTACAGGGACTGCATGTTTCTGACCAAAAAAAAAATTACAGTCTCAGTACTAGGAAGAGAGATACCATAATTGGTATAAGAACATAAACTCGGTTTTATTACAAAAAAGATTGTTTCCAAATGTCTAAACCATATTTAAAACCAGGAAGTTTTCCATGGTTAGTGCATGTAATGAAGGCAAACATTTTCAGAAATCTGGAATAAAACCCAAACAGAATAGATACTATAAACAGAAACCCAATTTATATAAAATACATTTTAAAATTAAGAGCTTGGGCTCTTACCTAAACTGTTACAGTTGGGAAAGGCTAGTTAGAAAGGTTTTGATGCAGAAGTTACTCCTGTTGAGAAGCTTTCCACTACAAACTACCTTTGATTAGATAGAGTTACAAACTTTTTAAAAATATAACTCATGAAAGGCCAGGTCCCACACAGCTTCCTTCAGGGCTATATTTTAAGCACTGTCAGCCCACCGAATTCACTCAGGCTCCTGCAGGATGTTGCCTGAGAACAGACAAGATTTTGTTTTTAAATACCATTACCTGGATCCTGTATTTCAGAAACTGAAATCTTCTAAAGACGAAATTATAGAATTCCCTGCTACCGTGACATGCAACAAAGACTAAACCAATCAAATTAAACCAAAGACTAAATTCAGAGCTGAAGCTGTGAAAACTGTTGCTTAAAAGGGTTGGGATGGTGACTTCTTAGTAGGCCATGAGGTGGTGCTGTCCTACCAGAATTCATTGCAGAGGAGCGCTGGTTGCCTACATGCCTCAACTGGCCAGTTTTCAGCTGATTTGTCTCTTGAGGGGATACATTTGGTTTAGGTTTCCCCAGCAAACGTGAAAGTTTCTAAAATAGGTCACGCAGATCAATTGCTCTTGTAATCTGAAACCCAAAAGAAAAATAATATCTAAACTGTGACATGGGGGTGGCCTGATGCTGGAAGTGGGTAGCAGGAGGCGAGGAGACAGCCAGCCTGGCTACCTCTAATCTCAGGAAAATTGTGACTTTGTTCAGTTTCTGCTTTACATCAGCATATATATGTTACAGCAGCAGCAATGGGCAGGGAAACATTTTAATTGCATTTCATTAGTAGTCTTGCATTCAGAGCAAAGGAATTAACCAAGAATGGGGGTGTTGTATTAATAAAGTGTGTGGCACATAGGATAAGAACATTCAAAATTGAATTAACTGAATTAAAATCCATGTAAATGAAGATGACTCTTCAAGGTAAAGATGGTACAAATTTTAAAAAGATTTTAAAAAGATAAATGTGTAATATTATCAGTATTTTTCTAATTTAAAAATAACACTTTTATAAAACCAAAACCAATGTAAAACTCTGAGGAATTGCTGCAAAAATTTGCATTAGCCATTTTGAGATATTGGAAGATAAAAGCTGTTTGCAGAATACCACAGGCAATATTCAGTGATCGTTACCAAACCAATTAAGAAACCTCTAAACTGCAGTAAGAAGCAAATTCAATTTCCTAACACCTGGTCTGAACCAGAAAATACTTCCTTTTACTTAATATCAAACTGGAAAAAAGGAAAAGGTATAAAAGCATTGTCTTGAACAGTAAAGAAAAAAAACAGTTTGCTTTTAAAGAAAATATTTTTTGTTTTTTTAATTTCTGCTTTACTTAGCATATATTTATAAATACTGCCTAAGGTTCAAAAAATGTCTCACTGATTTTTGCTACTGTCAGTTCACATTTGAAATATTTAGCCTCTAAAGTTCACTTTAGATCTGCACTTGATTATTCTGGTTTTTTACTATTTATTATACAAAGTGGAAAATTCGGTAGTAAATAACTTGCTATCAGCCTAAAAGCCTAACATTTCATCTTCCTAGGCTTTCCTAAAAATAATTCAGAGTTGGCATAAAATTTGGTCAAGTGCATGACGAAGAGATTATTTTTGGAATTTTGTGACACAACTGCAAACTATTTTTCATTCAAGGCTCTTCTAATAAGAGTAAAGCAAAATTAAGACCTAAGGGTTCGAAAGCTTCAGTTCTCCACTGACCACAATAAAGACTGAAAGTGCTCAGTATTATCACTGGATCAAGGTTTTACTGGGGTGCTGTTTGGGGTGGGGTTGCTGTATGTTTTAAACCTGTGTAGGGTACTGACAGCAAACTCCAACTGTATAGAAAATATTTTTAAGCCATTGAACTTTTTTTTAAGATTGAAATTATCCTAAAGCATATTGTATATTCTTAGAACAATTTTAATTATTTTAATTATTTGTATTTCAGGCATTTTTAAATACAGGAAAAAAAATCTTATTTTATAGGTTAATTACTTATAAACACTGAATTTTAATTCTGAACCAGAAAAATATAATACACATAGAATTCAAGATAGAGGTCTGTGTTAATTTTGTCACTGTTTTCTTAGGTCTTGTAGGAAACTGGCTTGATACCTGCACATCCAGAACCACATCTAAATACTCTGAAAATAGTCTCTGGAGAGTCAATAGGACCATAAGGTGACCTCCAGAAAAAATTAACAATAGGTTTTCTACAATGTAACATCATGCTAAATGTTTTTAGTAACCAGTCTTCATGTATTCTGCGTCAACAAATACTTTCAATAAAAAAAGGCAACATCTGATTTTAATAAAACCTACTATTTCCCTTTTTCTTGTTTATTGTCCAACTCTAATCATAACTTTAGCGTTTATATTTTTACACAATCATCCAAAACCTCATCGACTAAAATATAAACCCCCACAACAATTGTGGTGAATGTTTTGGTTGAGAGATAAAAGTAAATTGGTCAAAATACATATTTACAATAATTGGCCTTTACCATTGCTGTTCAAAACTCTCCATTTACAACCTTTCAGTAACTGCATTCAATTTTGCTTGCATCTTTCTGTAAGAGATATTTTTCTTGTCCCTTGTTCTCACAGTCTGAACTCATTTAGTACTACGTTTTCTTGACTCAAAAGATGTTTTACAATATAAAGAGATTTATAGTCTCATTTAACAGACACACAGTAATAAAAGGTTACTCTGTGTGACCATGATTACAAAACTCAGAATCCAAGCTTTTGCAATACAAGTGAGTGAGAGAGATACACGTGCATGTGCTTCACTTAGGGACTAAACTGAATCTGCTTCAGCAGAGCCATCACAGGGCACCAGAGCAGTGGAGCCTGTGGCATCAGCTGTGCCGACATGCTCTCTGCCAAAGCCACGGCCGGACCAAAGCCTCCCTCACATGCCGCAGTCCCACGCTCCTCTGCCAGGCCCTTTTCATTCAAAGTTTTTGGTGTATTTACACTAACACCACACCTATACACCGACGCAGCATGAACTAACACAGCACTTACTCTGTCTCAAAATCCTACCCTCTGTCAAGTAAGACTCAGGGGGACAAGCACCATTCTGTTTCAGTGTTCAAGTATTTTTTCTGGATTTTCATCATCAGTACAATAGTGTTCTCAGTGCAAAAATCCTTTCATTACGTTGCAGTACCTTCATTTGTGTTATGCAGATGAAACATTACTTCAGTGGTTGCTCTAGCATTTATGCTGAACAAGCTTCTCCCCCATTAAAATACTGGGCTAGACTGAGAAAACGCCCAGTCAGAAATGAGAAGGTTATGATTCCTTACCTGAAAAACATGTATACATCAGGCACAAAAATCAAATAAATATACTGGAAATAAGCTAATTCTGTACACATTAAGACTTTTATCCAAGCGCTTCACAGTATCGGCAGAAAAATTAAGACAAAAGACCCTCCCCCCAACCACCATGTAACAGGAAACCCCAAGAATTAGATCATCTGCCCTAAAACTTAGGAACTTACAGGGCCCTGGTCACTGTAAGTCCTTACGCGGCTGACGTGGAGTGACGCACAGATAGAGGCTGCTCATGTCTTGGGTAAATCTAGACAGAGTTTCTCAGGCACAGAGATCTCTTCTGTGCTGCTCCACTTCAAATGGACTGCTTTGCTGCATTTTCCGAGCAAGCTACTATTCCTCTGTTACAGCACCTAGGAAGTAGAAACAAACAAGAAAATCCCTCCTCCATCCCTAGGGAAAATAACTCTTCTCCACTAGTCCTTATAATAGCAAATAATATGGCTAAACTGAGGCGAGGAAAACAATAGCAACAACAAAAAAAATTATAATTCTTTTAATAACTCTTGGAACGAACAGGGATGCTAACAGAGTCAGTCTGAAATCCAGTCTGTTAATATTATCCTGTTCCCTCCACACTGCCCCTTCCTTAGAAACAGAAGCACCTTCTAAAAAAGCTAATAAAAGGCAAACTATGACAGGTTCTCAACTCTACAGCAAGGGCTAGAAGTTTACTGAAGCACAAACTGGCCTGAAGCACCACTGAGAACAATGGTACCTTACTTTACCCCACTCAAGATCTTCTGACATGACTGAAGTCCAGCTGTAATGTCTGAGAAAAATACTTTCCTTCAGAGTACATCGCTCTGTCATATTTCTATTAACTACTAAATGACCATTAGCTTCTAAAGGTAACATATGATGTGACATGAAAAAGTGTCTCAGTGGACCCCTGCATTTGTTCACCACAAAATGCTGTTCATGTTGGTTGTGATCTATCCAGGGGTATCTGCCAACTAGTTTGACCTACGAAAAAAAATTCCCCCCCAACCATGGGGGAGAATAATTTCTACTTGAAAAAAATGCAGTAGATAGTCAAGGAGAAACTTCTCTCAAGAAAGCGCTTGCAGAATTTGGGAGCAGTAAGCTTTAGCTGTAATTAAAAGGGACATCAATGCTATTCTTTCACATCTGAGTAATGCTGACAATTCTAAAATGTATTTTTAATCACTGAAAGCAGAAACTCCTGACAAGAATTTAAGTTGTGAAATAAGGCACTTTTCCTTTCTCACTTTTTCTCAGCCATGAATCTCAGTAAGATTTTTTAAATGTCCATTTCCTGTAATTTTGGTAATTTTAGAGTATAATTATTTTTACATTTTTATGATGCCTTTGGGGTATCATTACAAATATTTTTTAAGCATTTAAACTTAGAAAAATAAAATTAAGTAATAGCTTCTCTTAAGGAGAGACTGTCAGCCTTGTTCTGAATAAACAATCCCTTTTAAAAGCAATCTAGAGATTTATATCCCTTGTAACCATAGAAATTAACCTTGAGTTTAAACAAAATAGAGTAAAACATAATTTATTTAATGAAAATCAGAACACTGCTATTGCAAATGAAAGTTGGGTTTTTGTTTTTTTAATTCAACAGACAGCTTTGTATGCACTTGTAAGATTTTACTTGATGGGCTACTTCTTACAACTTAATCATACTCACTTAACCAATTTGAACAAAGCATTCAGATTGCTGAGCATTTTACTCGAGATAGATGTCAATCAGTAAGAAATGAAGTAAAGACTTTTTAGGTTAAAGAAGTTTAAGTTAAATATAAGAAACATTTTTAATTATAAGAACAATAATGAAAAACTCCTATGACATTGTGAAGCCAACAAGAAGACAACACAAAAATTTTTTTATTAATTTTTCATAAAAAAGTTTGGAAATAGCAGAGCAGAAAAAAAGCACACACTAGGAAACATTTTTTTTTAATGTCAGCATAGATAAAAAAATGACCTTATATTCAGGAAAAAGTGTTTCTTATAGACTAAAAGTATTTACAAGGTTGCATGAAACATTTCAGCATGCAGACCCTGAAAAATAATGATTATGCATAAAGAACTTCAAGGTTTAAATAATTACATATTTATAGCTCAGTTAAGTAAGAGCTAAAAGAGCATCAGCATTTGCTCTATTTTCAAAAAGCAAGGAAAAAAACCTTGAAGTTCACATGAGGGAACAATGATATGCTTCACGATATAACATCAAAACAAAAATCATAGCCCAAAACCTAGAAAATTTTTCACATCACAGTAGATCAAAATAGTTTCCTGTGGGAACACCTGTAACAGCCACATAAATTTAATGTAAGTTGTGAAAAATATAGAAGTGTACAGCAGAAGGAATCTTTACCAAAAGAAAAACAACCTAACAGATCGTTTCTCTAATTTCCGTATTATGTGGCACTTCTGGCTGCTACATTACCTGTATATAAAGTCGTCTTCTAAGCCTCCCTCAATCACAGCAATAAGAAATTATCAGACCATATCAGAAAAAAAATAGCCATATATATTCTATATATTAGAAAGCTAAACTCTGAACTCCATACCAAATTATTCTGTTATACAATGACATATAACTGAAGAAGAGAAAGACAATTAAACTGCTTAAAAGTCTCTAAAAAGACAGTAACTGCTCCTAAGCCAGAGTACCAACTCTGAAGTCCTCAGAAAGCCTCTCTACACAGGGTGACTCACTGTCTAGCTTTGCTGTTTGAAAACAAGGCAAGCTGCTAAGATACTTAAAGCTGAAAAACATACTGTTTCCCATAATTTAAAACTTTATTACAACTTCAGTTTTCTTCTCAGTCTGTGATAATGAGTTTCCAGTGTGGCATTGCGCTTACCTCCTTGACTGAGGGTCTTTTAAAGAAGTAAGTAAACAGCTGAACAAAAAAGGGCAACTGTTACAAGAGCATTGATTTCAAAGAGTAGATTTTTGTTGTCAATACATAAAACAACAACATTCTCTACTCCAAAGTATGAACAGTTCTAGGATGCCCTTATCAATCCGACTACAATTTGTAGTGCTACTGGTTTACTCCAAATACTTTGGTCCGTAGATCGCCCTGTAAAACCTCATGTGAGCAAAACCTGAACTTGACTCTTAATTCACACCCAGAAACCAAAGTGTTACTTACAACAGCTTTAACTTTTACCATCAAGAAAACAAAGGTAGCACAATGGCACACTGACAACTTTTTAACATGAGCTCTCTCCAAAGTCATCTCTCAAACACAAAATGTAGGCAACTTTTCCCAGGAAAGTAACCTCCTGTCTTACAGAAAAGGTGAGTCGCATGCTCCTGTCATCCTCCCCCCACATGCACCCTCCCAGGAAAGATTTTTATTTCTTCCATCTGCATCCAAAGCCTGATGACACTGAATGTACAACATGCTCCTCTTACCAGAGAGATTTATGAAAACCTCTGTATCTAGCAATGATCCTTAGCAGCAATAGCAAAAATATGTCAAAATAGCACACATTTAGGGCCTGAGGCATAATGGGCCAAATCGATGCTTGCTCTTGCAATGTCACTATTATTAGTCAGCAAAAAAGAAACTTGGATGCAATTGGGGCCAGCTAGGCAAGTGTGTAATAAGGCACATGAATATGTATCATCCTAACCAATGCTAACATGGGAGATACAAGCTTCTGGTCTCCTCCTCCCAGTCTGTAAAGAAGAACGATCTAGGAGAGTCAGTAAAACTCAAGGCTCACATGGACATAAGAAAGCTTGGCTTTTAATACAAATAGGAGACTCAAAATTAAGTGAACTTTGTAATGCCATACAAGACACTTGAAAATATAACAGTCCATTCCTGTGTTCTAGCTAACTCATCTGTTTACTGTAATAGGCTACCTCTCTCTGCAATGTACTACTCTTCTGAAAGCATTACATCTACCTCTACAAAGCCTCAAATTCACAGGAACCCACAACTTAATGTAGTATGTAGCTTTTTGATGGTATGAATCCACAGAAAATAAAATACCAGTGTACAAACAGGGAGAGAACACAGGAACAAACCAAAAAAACACTAAGGCAAAAAACTTAGCACTGACACACAAGAAGAGGAAAGAAAAGGGTTGGCTGAAATAAAAGAAAACAGCACCTGCACTGGGACATATGACCACTGGGTACTGCTGCATCCAGGCTGGGGTTTCAGCCAGTAGTCAACTCCAAAGGGCCTCCAAAAGGAAAGGGCTGTAAACTATGGAGTTATCTCCATGGCTGCTCAGGACAGCAACAGAGTCTCCATTCTGAAGTTACTGACTATAAACACAACCAAGAGCCCAGCCAGCTCTGAGACAATCTTAGGAAGCCACATGGTGAAACACACACTGACACATCTTGTATTTATTGACAGATTTATGGTCACAAGTACTTTGCAGTGAGTGCACACTTCAGTTATCCAGCACCTAAGTACACTGATTTAAGATCATGTTAACTATCGGTGGGAAGAAAGAGCTTGTGCTTATTTTGCAAACTCTGAGGAATCCAAAGAGCTTCAGAGACAAAAATCAATTAAAGAATTATTTTGCAAAATAAATTTGAATTCTGATTTTACTTGAAATAATCTGCTAGAACTAGTAAAACAGGGACTGCTTCCCTCCCCCCTCTCGACCTTTTAAGATATTTTATAGGCAGCATCAGTTTTTCAATAGCTTGCAGCACATGAATATTCCCAAGATGTTACAGTTTTCACAGAGGCCTTACTTTTCACAACTTTCTGCTAATCTACATACGGGCATTGCTGTAGCATATAGGGCAAGAAGGAAACATCAACTAACTAAAACAACACCATGTCAACAAGTAAACACATACACACTGAACTGTCTACAAGTTTATAGATTAAGCTGTAAGAGTACCTAAGAAGCCTTGTGTTAGAGATTCGGTGTCCATCAAGCGGTTTCACCGTGTCTCACAAACCTGTACACAGTGAAGAAATCAATGTTACCTCTGTGCCTTTTGCCATAACAACTAGATTGCCCAGGCTGGGCTTCAGTAGCTCAATGCTACTGCATTGCAAGGGAAATAACTGAGCAACCAGACAGAAAATACTTGTGTTTCAGCAGATGTGTGTATGTAGGAATAGGAGTATCTCTTGTAAGAGGGACACTGGTTTATATATAATTTTTACTCAAGGTTAAAGTAAAATGCTACTGCCACTTGCCACACCAATGTTTCACAGCTCTCATCAATTCTGTGAACAATCTCGTACGTCAAGGACAGAGGTGACACTACATTTTCCAGCTTTTATTTAGGTTACAAACACCTGATTTACAGATGTCATGCCACTGTTCCACAGTTCTGCTCTGCATTACAGATGAGCCAGTATTACTGAAATATACTTCATCAGTATTTCAGTATTCTGCCCATGCACTGGCACAATGTACTTAGGAAGAAAGAAAAGTAAACATGAGGTACATCCCCACTGGGGAGCTATCTCACTAGCAACTTCATGATGAAAATTTTAAGGCTATGAATCAGAATTAAAATATAAAAGCTTACTACCGTGAAAAGAATTTACCATAAGGAGACTAGCCAAGATCCCATGGTAAATATCAAGCAGATATCTGACTGTATGAGTAGATTGAGAAGGAGCTGGTAAAGCTCACTGTGGCACAGAGGTGAAAAAAATAAGAGAGTGACACTGATAAGTAGAGGAAGGGAAGAATTGAAGATGGAAGAGAGAGAAAAAATGGCAGCAGAAGAGTATGGTCTGAGGTAGTAAAAAAACCCCACTATCGTAAGATATGTCCTGGCTAAAGCAATAATTATATTTTCAGTGCAAATGCAAGACAGATACCAGAGACACAAGAGCTAACATGTACTTGGAAGAACGAGACCCTTGTTTAGTGTAAAAAAAGAAAACCACACCTAATAGGGGGAAGAAACAAACCCCCCAAACCAATAATTAAATCTATTAGGATGTAAAATATTCTTGAAAGCGTTCAAAAGAACCTAAACAAAACACTGTATGCTATATATATATGCTAGCAAAGAGAGGGTTAACATGACCTCATGTTTTTGATAATGTTTTCCTCCTTGGCACATCAGCATTATAACCAGTGCCTTCCAAAATTATGATTTTTCCCCACACACAACAACACAATTTCAAATGTTTACAGCTCTAACATCAAACCAATGGAAGCACACATTGTTGAATACACTGTATAGCTGTATAACTGTATAGCAGCAGTGCAGATACTGAAAGCCACGATATTGAAACCAGTTTGAAGGTATTTTTTTCTTTTTTCTCCTGAATGTTCTTCAGTCCCCTTCATAATGATTCAAACACTGTTTCTTCAATAAGCAATCAAGTGTCTGTCTGATATGACTACAGCATCAATAAGCATGGAATAGACAGCCAGAAATGACTAATGATAAAAAAAACAGAGAATGAAAATAAGAACTCTTGTCTAAATATAAAGTTTTACTAATGTAACTTTGTTTAGTTAAATTTAGATTCACTGGATCAGATTAGCTGAACTGTGACTTTTAATGCAGTTTAAGCAACTTGACATTATTTTTCTTTTATTTAAACTGATTTGAGGAATTTGCACCTTAGAAAATAAACGCATATAGCTTTAATGACCGCATGCATCTTTTTATTACTTAATTAGTAGCCATTATTAATACTAATCAGTGATATGGAGTCAAGAAAAGCAAGTAGGACAAGAAAGGGGAAAAAAAGACAAAGGAAAAATTGATTATATAGATTAGACCTTCACATGGACTGCCCTTTTGCTTTTAATTTGTCTTAAAAGACAAATTAGACAGCAAAAAAAGAACAAGCCTGCCTTCTGCTGCAGAAAGAAAACAAAACAACTGACTAGATATTTGTGGGCAACAATTTATTCTTCCTAAAGTTTTCTTACCATTTAAATAAACAAGCAACTATTAATTCCGTAATATGTGTTGGTAGAAAAAAATCAGGAAACAAATACAGTAACAAAGGAATCAAATGGAGTGCAAATGAAGAAGAAAATAGCAACAATAAGAAATCAGTGACACTAAAATTGTGAGAGAGGGATTTCAACAAAGACCTACGATGAAATACAACACGCAGAACCACAAATAAAAGCACACATTGTCAAAACCAGTAAGAGTTAGAAGTAACAAGTGAAGGCAAAAGAAAGCTGCTCCTTTTAAATGAGAGAAACAGGAGACAATGCGGCGACTCCTGAGGAGCCACTATTTTTTCCAAAGTCAAATCCAGGGATTATAATATAGTTAATATTCCCTTTAGATTTAAAAATGACCCTACAAGTCAATGCATTTACTTGAACAGAGGCAGTTAAAAAGTGTGCTCTTCACCTGGTTTGGAGGGTGTGCTCTGAGGCAGAGGACATACATACAATTGTAAGAGCTGATTTAAGTAATCTGGTTTGGAAACAGTCGAGACAAAAATACCCAGTGAAGCACAAAGGACAAATACTTTCACTTTTAAAATTTCTCTTTCCATTAAATGGAAAACATAGCTGTTTCTTAAAAAAATAATAGTACTGACTCTTTTTAAATATAAGGTATATGCAATGCACATGGCAGAAAATCTATTAGGCACCATTAGTTGAATGTGACTTCTTAACTTAAATTCAGTAGTTTCTTTCAACATTCACAAAACAAAGTCCTTTTGCTAAACAGAGGGTTGATAAGGTCATGAAAAAAAATCTTCAGAGAGACTATGAAACAGTCATTTTTCCTGTAATACAATTTTTGTCTATTGTAGCAGGCATTACTCTTGACGATTACTGTTAGTTGCCTTTGCATTTGGGGTGAGAGGAGGAATGTCACTACACCTTAGAATTAGAATTGTCATTGCCCTAGTTTACTCTCAGAACATACTCATTTTAGCTGTTGGTCTAAAATGGTTTTGTTTCTGAAGTTCTGTACAACACTGAGGCCCTATGAAATGAAACGAAGCACAAGTAACAGATTCAGCATCCTGGATCTAGGCCTTTTCCTATGAAGCTATAATACAATTTTATTAGATAAATCAAAAATTCAGATATTTATATCAACTATCCTTACTTTCAATTACAAAGCCTGGTGGTATGCTGAATGGCAGCATAAACTACACCAGAATTTCCAGGTGAATTCTTTATTTCTTATGGCCATTGTGGTAAAGAGTAGGAAAAAAGTGCTAGGGGCTTACTGGCAGCGCTCAATGTTTTCAGACAGCGTATGACCCTATCTTCTACGATAAATCTACTAATACAAATATGATTGTACAACAGATTATGAAATTTGCCCTAAGCAACAGCTGAAAGGCCTTTTTAGCTCCTGATGTCAAGTTAAGGTAGGGAGGAAACAATAAGTTCTCAGTGCTTTTGTAAATAGGGTTTTGATGAAGGACTGAAACCGAAGACTGAACTTCCTGACTTGAGTGCATGACGGTCCTTTTTTGAAAGGAAAAACCACCCAAACCGATGTCATATACCAAAACCTACTACATTTCCTCCTCATATACTATTACAAATTTTGCTTTAAAATTATGATCATGAAAATAATTTTTTATATTTCCATATTACCTTTTCAGAACACTAGCATTCATCCAGAAAACTACTATACACCACAAAAAAACCCAGAAGACAAATATTAGAGAACTCTTCCCATAGGTATAAAATATAGAGACAAAATACATTCAGAATAATCAGTGCAATCTTTTGGGCCTCTCAGCTTTACAGTTACACAACATTTCATTAAATCAGTTTTTTCTCAAGTGTTACAAGGAAAA
Source organism: Athene noctua (assembly GCF_965140245.1). Taxonomy (NCBI): domain Eukaryota; kingdom Metazoa; phylum Chordata; class Aves; order Strigiformes; family Strigidae; genus Athene; species Athene noctua. Next base: position 14,846,555 of record NC_134040.1, on the reverse strand, counting down.
CCAATTACACATCAAAAGATTCCTGCTTGTCACATTAAATTTACCACTCACTGGAACAGTATGACTTATTCGTTAAATACGTGTTGACTTGGAAGTCATCATGAACCACATTCTTAACTAATTACAACAACTGCTACAAAATACTGATTACTATTAAGAATCAGTAAGTTAAACTAAATGCACCAATTACCATAGCCTTCACTTGCCAGGAGACGCTGTTTCATCAAAAGCACCCTGCACAATTATAACTTAAAAATACAGTGTTTATTCTGTCCTTAATCACTGTTCCTTCACTGCTACCCAAGAGATAGGCAATGTACCACTGGAACAACAGAAGTCTTGCACACTGCAGTCGGTTTCTGCAAACTACAAACATCTTTACTGCAAAGAGCACTTTTCAAGCGAAGATTGCACATAAAGCCTCACATAATGAGTAAGAACATCATGCTGGAAATGTTATGTCAGACAGTGAACGCAGCACAAGATACTTCTCAACAAGATGTGTATTACATGCTTTGTTTCGTTTGTGGGATAGTATCAGAAGATGTCTGGGCTTCAGCTCAGTAGTCAAAGGAATAACCTATACTAGCTGCCACAACTTGTAGCTGTATGTATTCTCTAACACTGTCTGCACAGCTGAATGGATAGCCTGTTTGCTCCAACTGAAATAAATTAATGAAATAGGTTTTTGACTATTTTCAGCATAGTTTCTAACCTGTGTCAACTACTGGCAATATTGCAGTCAGGTAGGTTTGGGGTTCATTTTTCTAAAGGAGAAAAAGTTGTTTGTTTGGTTGGTTTTTTTTAATCTGAACATTAAATATATGGATATGAGCACAGAGAATAAATTACCTAATTTTTTTCAGATTTTCATCATTTCATTGTAGCAATATGAAAGACTCAAAGGAGCTGGATTAACCCACTTTTGTTACATTTAAAATTCTTTTTCCAGTAAACTCTTAGGACTTGGTGTCATTTTATTAACTTCACTAGGATAAAAATGTAGCTGTAAACACTAGGTCAAGAAGTAAAAAAACTTTCCTGATCTAGCAACTAAGTAGCAAAATATATCCTTTAAAAAACTATCAAACGAAGCTAAAAATAAAATTAGATATAAATTCAAGTTTTAGACTGTGGTCAATTGAGGTCTAGACAAAACCCTATGTTTGTTCACTGCCTAGTCTCCAGTCTGCTCCAAGTTTGAAAAGGTAATTGAACTCAGTCTGTAATTACTGGATTAGATACAGATGGGCTCTGTACATTTCAGGGGAGGAAAGAACTGTTTTGATTCATTTTATGATTGCCTGTAAGGTCAAACTTTTCAAAATGTACTTTCATCTGTTAAATGGTTTCTCAAAGTCCCAGGGGTACATCTTCAATAACTGATGTTTTAAGCAATTTGGGTCTATCAGATCCAGTCTTTGAATGTAATACGCTGTCCATTTTCTAGAATTATAAACGTGCATGTAGGTTAATTGCTACAACTCATACATATTTTCAAAACTACACTTTTTTGAAAAATTTCAAGTTTTACCCAACAGTTATGCTTAAATATTTGTAGGATTATTTTGATTTAGGGTACAGAATATCTTTGGACATATGAATAAATAGCACAAATTAGAAGTGTCCTTACTCCTCATTCCTTCCCATTTGTCAGAGGTTTCTGAGAATGCTCTCTTAGGCCCAAATTCAACAATGTATGAATAGGCCCAGTGAATTCAGTTCACTTCTTACAAACCAAAAAAATGAGGAACATATCTTAATAAAAAAATCCTAAAAAGCACTTAAGATTTCTCTTTCAGTAGTCTCTTATTGAGTCTTCATCCTTACTCTCACTCACGAGATAAAATGTGGAACAAACAATGAGGATTAAACTTTCACTCTGATAAGAATTTTTTGCAAAGTATTTTCTACAATTAAGTCAACCATAACTCTGCAGCCTATTTCAGTACAACCAGGATTTAATTTTGCATCTTTAAGTGTCTTGCTCAGGTAAAATTTCAAATGCTCCACAACAGGTATCTAGCACTGCTCTCAGGGACTCTCACAGCTACCATAATAGCAATCAATTTAAAGCAGAAAATACACCATGCAATCAGAAGGCAATACGTTTGGTTCATAATGTTAAAAGAGATAGGAAACTTAATTCCAAACAACTTACTACTCAAGAGTTTCAACATTTTCATTACAAGAATCTTCTTGCTTATAAGATTGTAATAAGATTTTTTGTTATAACATACATTGTTGTTGCTTAAACACAAATATCTCACTGGCAACTGCTTCAGTTATCTTTGTAGGATCAGACACCTATAGAGTTGTTCAGCCAGAGATTAAGTATTTAAGCATCAGTAATAAGGATTAACAGAAAATATGTCATTATAATCTCCCTCTATCTCCAAGTGTGCTAATGAAAGATGTTTAAGAGCATAGCAAGTTATCTCATGTAATTTCCATGATTAAAATTTTATTGATAGTATTTCAAAGTCTTCCATGTAAGGGACAAAACCCCAAGTCAGAACCAAACACCACAAAGCCCCAACAGACAGACGTATGACAGAGTTATTCGTGTGCCTGCTCTAACAGGAAATCGTGCCTATCATCATCAGGCTGTGCAGAATTCCCACCACAACTTACAAATCTCACTGAAAGAAGAAACTTCTTTTGTTATATTTTAAGAACTGATTGATACAAATCAGTTTGTTCAAACTAGTTCAATCCCTAAGATGCCTGCAAGCAAATGATGGGGATTTGTAATAGTAGCTCTTCATTTAAACATAAAAGCATCAGTAACAACCACACATAAGCAAATAATAATTTTTAAAAATGGTCTTTGAAGTTAACTTGATTCTTATTAGTGTCAAAAAAGCACAAAAATTTACTCAAAAGATAAAATCCATGTAATATTTGCATTATCTTCCTTCCCATCTCTCTAATGGATGCTTTTAAATGTGTTTCTTTAAAATTGGAATAATATTCAGATTAGAATTTACATAGGGTATATATGCTTAATTCAATAAAATAAGTTCTGTCTAAAAAAAGGCTTCCTTTCATTCATTTTTGCAAGCAAAAAAAATTTCCTTCAAGAAATGTACATGCCTTATTTTCCTCACAAAATAAAGTTATACGAAGTATTTCAAGTTATTGTGTGAACACACAAACCACTCCTGAAACTACTGTAATTTTTCAGATTATAAATTTTGAAGAAATGGTAAAGTAATAGCCAGACCACAGCACCGTGCATTCTGTATGCCATAATCCAGAAGAAAATAAATGCAATATTAGAAGTTACACTAGGTCACATTTTAGATGAAAATGTAAAGGAGAAGGAAAAAAATAGAGTTAATTAGTTGATTATCTCTAAGAAGTATTTTCCTGTATTTGCTGTATGCTCCTTTACATCATATTCAAACCCATAAGAAACAGTATCAGAGCTCTCATAAGTATTTCCCATCTATACTTCAATGGGTTCCACAGCGAGCTAAAAATCTTAGAAACTGGAAACAACATCATTAAGAGAAGTAAGTGTATTCTTACAATAAACCAGTCTCACTCACATTATGGCATATCATTGTGTCTTTACACAAATCTTTAAAAAACAAAAGGAGATACCAATTCATATAGATGAAACTGAGTCGTGTATGCAGACTACAGCAATGTAATATTATTTACTCAATGAATACCTCACAGTGGTGACTCCTTCAGTCTTAAAAAAAAAAAAATCGTTTAACTGCCTTTCTACATCCACTCATCCTCTGAAATTCTGGAGGAAGAAATCAGGGAAAAAAACACATTAAAAAGTAGTTTTTTACTTCACAGTAACTTCTGTGGTCTATAACTAGATTAAGCGCCCTGTGAAGTCTAATATGGCTATTTTATTTTAGAAATACTTTAACACGTTGTTTCCTGTAAGTTCATTTATTATTAAAAATGAAGACAGAACATTCATACATTCGCACAGTCTAAGGGCAGACTGATCAGAGTCATAGGTCAGTGGAGCAGTAGTCTGGGATTTGGAAAACCAGTATCCAATTCTTTGCTTTGGTACGAAGCAGCGTCCCACATGTAAAAAGGAATTCCTGAGCCATCCCTAAGCATTAACTCCTGCATTACTTGTTCAGTACCATATGTATTTTGGAATATATGCACTTGACAAAGATTTCAAGTGATGCAGAATCTAGCAAATCAAGAATCAGCTGAATCACACCACAAATGTGTACTTCTTTCAGCACTGTATCTTATTTTTGCTTTTTCGTAAGATCTGTGCACAAATCAGAGACTTTTTCTTGTGATCATGCTTCCTAACAAAATAGAATGAAAAAAATTTCTCACCACAAAGTAGATTTTTCAGGCTTTTTATCATTTTTTTAGCTCTTTTCTGTAAAAAACAAAGCAAGACAAGCTCCCCACCACCTCCACATTTCTAAGAAAGGCTGACATCACTACTGGACACATTTATTTTGCCATTTTAGTAGCACTATATGCTTTTCTTTAACTGGTAATTCCCTCTATGTTTCATTACACTTGAGTTTCTTTATTTTGGTATTGACTCCTATGTGCAGCATTTCCTAGGAGCCAAAAAGACCATATTATGTCCTACCATATCCACAACCAGAATTGATAAATGCCCTACTTATACATGGAAAGGTAATATCACACCCAAGAATCTTCGCACATATGTAATAATTTTTCTATATAGTTGAATAAGCCATGCCTCAATTTAAGCCTACATAAAGGAACACTTCCCCTTGAATGTCACACCAGAAACTACAATACACATCACACCGTCCAGCTGAATCGACACAAAGAAAATTATATATATAACAAAGACAGCTAAAGAAAGGAGAATTTTAAATTAATCAAAATTTGTAGCTGTCACTTGAAAATGGGTATGCAACAAGTTTCTGAAAGAAGAATATCCCAAGAACACACACATCTGTTTAATATTACAAGCCAACTGTCAACATTCTAAGTGAAGTTTTAATTTAATATTTTTTCTTTCTTGATGTTTTACCTTTAGCCAATGCCTCGTGAGAGTATCAGCTTTCTATAAGAAACTGTTAAATATAAAGAAATGTTATTGTAGCATGTTTATAAAATCATAGTTCGAGAACTTTTTATTTTTCTAAAGCCTGACCACAACTTAATTATCTGCAGGACATTCCAAGCTCACAATTGCAAGCTCCAGTTCCCAAGCAATTTTAAACAATATCTACTGTACAGGACACACGGCACTGCAAATACCACAACATGGTAGTGTTTCCAAAAGTCAGCATTAGAGCCTTTAGACATGGTTCTTATTTTCAATAAATATTTGTTTCCCTACTAATCATTAAATGGTTTTCATCACCATTACATGTTTGTCTTTCACATGTCAGTCTGCTATCACCATTTATTTTTAATAAAAGTGAACTAGTTATAAAAAAGACAGATTATAATGTATAACATGCCTTATGTTATACATAACATGTCATAAGAATAAACAGTATGTTCCTCTGCAGTTCACACAATGTTTTGCTTGTTTTCCAGGGAAGAGGAAGAGTAAAAACAAGAAAAAAAACCTTGTTAAAATGGAGATAAGGGGGGGGTGGGGGGTGGTGGTGGAAATGAGGCTGTTAGCTCAGCCAAAAACTCTCAAAGGAAAGCTGGAATTTCTTTAAGAGAAATCTCAAAGTCTGGGAAGTCAACATTGTTTCTTCTTTGTAAGCACATCCAAACCACCTGAAAATAGTCAAGAGAGAAAAAAAATCCATGATGCAGTTACATCTGTATTTGACATACATCAATCTGAAAATCAGCAGATGATACACTTCTAGAACAACTCAGAACCCCAAATGTATGTTATCCTCCCCAAAATACCAACAGTCTGCAGCACCTTGCTTTCAACACATTGCTATCAAACTCCCCTGTCTTTCTGCTCCTGTATCAACTTTCCTTTTCTCTGGAGACTGTTTGAGGACTCCACACTTGTGCCACCGTGAAGCCAGTGTGAGGAGTCCTCACCGCATCCATGGTGGGCTTCTGTACGAACCGGTGCTCCATTCCTAGCTCCTCTTTTACCTGCCAGGCCTCAGGTGTGTATGTTATTCCAGAAACCCCCACAAATCCTGCAGCAAGTTTATTTCAGATCTTCTAAATGTAGTGATATTTTACTTTCACCTGTACTGAACACTTGAGGACTTTTTTTTTTTTTTAAATGGAAAAAGAAGTAATTGAATGTTCATATTAAAATTCTAATTAGAATATTGCTCCATATCAGAGCTCTAACAAACTTATGAGTCAAACCAAGACTCCTTATTTTCAACCATAGACCAACACAATGTTTAAGAGCTTCTGGATATCCTCACAGAACCTCCACTGACATTCACTTGAAACCTATTTCACACTTGCCATCCAACTGAGACGTGGAGAGGTGGGAAACATCGATTAGTTGCATCTTGTACTACAGAAATTAAATACTCAATTTCAAATCAGTGAGATTACATCCACATTCAAAACCGTTTAAAATGAAAAAATGAAATATACACTGGGAAACATCAAACAATCTATTAATAGTGAAAAAGAAAAGATTGAAAGGAAGCTGGATTATATTTAACCATAACTGTTTTTTTGGTTAGTTTGTTTGTTTTTTAAATGTTGGACAATATCTACGGAGATGGAATAGATTTACATTTGAGCAGATGCAGTACATCTGCTTTTCTATTGCTCTCACCACCCTCCATCAAAATGGAAGGTAGAGTCAAAATGAAAGGGTAACAAGGAACAACAAACACCTCAATACCACTACCTGATTGCTATAAAATGTCATTTTTTGGCAGACAGAAAGCTTTGATACACCACCCTGAAGTCAGGAAACCTACATTTTCAAGAAAGCCCATCATTTAAAATTCTATGCAATTATATCACACTGTAATATTTCCAACACTAAAGAACATTCTCCCAAAATTGCTGGAAATGATTCATACCTCCAATTTTCACCCATTAATTGCTTTCACTGCTGAAGCTATCGTACCGTGTTTTAATATTTGCCAGTCTGAAAAATATTTTCAAGCATAGTGGCCTGAAGTTTCAAAGACAGAGCATATAATTATGTAATTTTTCACTGAAAAATTATATCCTTTTGTCTATGGTGAAACACAAAAAATTTAATCCACTCATTACCAAAAAACACAAGGAATCAGCTCAGCATTATTTCAAGAACTAATCCTGATGACCAAAACCAGCCTCAATTAGCAAAAACAAAAATGTGAGCACTACTTGTTGAAAGTAATGATTTATAACTGATTTTTGGGAGAAGTTGCAAAACATTTATGCTTTGAAATAGCTGTTCCATAAGATTAAGAGTAAACTTTTTTGCTGATCACACATTCAAAGCATAGCTAGCATCCTAAATTACAGCATCTCCCCATTTTATTAACATTTCAATACACTTCAGAGTTCAAAGAAATTAACATGTGTGATGATTCAGAAATTCTGTTTGCTAATTGTCACTACTTAGTCCAAGTCTAGATATAGCAGAAGCTAACAAAAGTAGTACTTTTCAAATGACCAAGAACACCACACTCTATCTAACTTAACAAGCAGGATATACCATGCACACGGAAAATGAGAACTGCAGGATGCCAGGAAGAGTCACAGGTAAATTCTTCTCTGGCTACTATCTACCAAACTTCTATTTTTAAAAGGGAGAAGGAGGATAAGAATCAGAACCTTACAAGTTACTAAATTCCAGAGAAACTAGTTTTATTTTGGCCTCACTGCTAACATCTTGAAAAATATATCCCAACAGTTAAATCTCTAACAAATCACACATATTCTTTTGAGTCTGCTTATTTTTAAATTAATTTATGTCCCAAACAAAAGATTATATATTAAAAAAATATAAATACAGAGCCCAAAGCTTCTAGCAATCACAATGTATCAAAATACTCAAAATACTCAAAATAATGAGATGTTCTTGCTCTAAAATCTTTGATAAATAACTCAGAAACAGTAAAGCATAAATGCATCAAATTCACTAACCTGTAAATATGAAGTTTCATTCTCATTCTTCCATCTTCCATTTCCCTTCCTTTCTTTCCTATTTAGTTGTATTCTATCATAACCTCCATATTATTTCCTGGTTTGTTTGTTTGTTTAACCCATATTTCTGCCTCTCATGTTAGACTGTCTGTTCTCCAACCTATACCATTCTGTTTTCTTCCAGCTAAGCCTGCTCACTTTCTGTTGTCTCTCTTCTGTTCTATCTGTCCAGCTTTTCAGATGCCACAGAACCCATCACCCTGCCCCTGGCCCACCTTTCTCCTTCTTCAGATGTCATGCTAATGTAACCTATGAGAAAAGAAGGAGGCTACAGATGACAAACCTCAGCTTTCTTTTGCTTCCATATACACTCCAAACTCACATAAATTTTTATCTTTATTTGTGGCAAGATGACAAATCAAGAACTCATAGGAGGTATGAGTTTTATGCACAACTATAGTTGGGAAAGAGTTCATAGTGACCAACTACATGATAGAACAATTCCTCCAACAACTCTAAGTCAGGAAAGAACCTTCCACAACCAACCTGGAAGGAGGTGAGGACAAAGACAACATCCTCAAAATGGGAACTGCAGCCTTAGATACTTTGTACTCCTCAGCACCACATGAGGTCCAGTGAGACAAAACAGAATAAGTGACTAAGGAAAGTTGTCTCCCAAGCCAACTTTCAATCCTGCCATTCAGTTATATTCAGAAACTAATTCCCATGGAGTTAAGAATGTACTTAAAAACAAACAAACAAAGCAGGGGGGGACAACAACAGACATTTGCACAGACATTTCCTAAAATATAAGCGTTCATAACAATTCCCCCAAGGCCAACATGTACCCTCACCATTGTTACTCATGTGAGCTTTGCTAAAACCAAAAGCATCACAATGGGGAACCTTAGCATTTAATCCTATTGCATTAAAAAAGGTCAGCATTTCATTTCTCACCAAAAATCTTTAAAAAAAACCCCAAAACACTTTCCTCTGCCATTTCCTTAACCAGCCTTTTATGAGTTTCTCCTCTACTTATTAAAATTATCAACTTCTTTCCCTTCAATCTCTCAGGCTAAATTTCTTCTCTAATGAGGATGAAGGAAATGAGAAGTAAAAACAATAAATGCTTGTAATAAAAAACTAAAATTAACTATAATTTGCAGAGAGGAAGAGATAAATCTGAAATATTCTAAAGCAGTATACTGTAACTCTCCATTTGAAAAAGTATCATTTAGAATATTTTCTGCCTAGAAAATGGGGAAGGGAAACCCATGTGCATGTAAACGAGTACAAAATGCAGCACCATCGACGAACTTTAAGAAAAAAGTGACTGTTCATAACCGTACATGGGAGAAGTCAGAATTAATTGTAATGACCTCAGCTATGGGCCCAATTTATTAGAACTTACCTCTCATTAAAAGTTAAGAAGTGAACTGAAATATCACTTGCTGTCCAAAATTTGACACAGTCATTAATTTCTAATAAAGACTATAATTGGCTATACCATAAGCAGTATATATTTCCCTTGCATCCAAATATTCTCTCATGGGACTTATGTAATCATTACAGTCAAAATGATTGTATAAACTAACCTTAGTAAATCAGGTTAGAATTCTTGTAGTGCGTGTATAAAACCAAAAACATCAAAGGACACCATTTCAACCATTTCTGGCCATTTCCCTCATAGCACTGGTTAGTATCAGCTATTCAACAACAACAGAAGTAGTTCACTAGGTAAGCATGCAGTCTTTGATGCATTGCCTGTATTCTGCCATAGACTTTAATGGTACCACTCTCAGATAGGGAAGTTCTCAGAATTAAACCCCATTCTGGTCTATTTTAGACCTGACAAATACATGTGCCATCCTATAAGAAGTTAATATATCGAGCTAGGAATTTCATTATTTTTGGATATTTCTCAGTTAGCTTAGATATAATTTGGTATGTTCTGGAGACACCAACCTGAACTTGACTCAGAACCAGCAGCACAGTTATTGTTATATTCCAATAAAATGTTTTGATATTTGGCATTTTTATTTTCATATACCTTTTACTTTTAGAACAGGGATGGTGTTACTCCCTGAATCAACAGATTGGTACCTGCCTACCACGGGAGCTACTATATATCTGAAAGTAGGCAATGGAAAAGCCTGTGGACCTCCCAGTCTGCAAGCCAAGTCTTTACTTACAATATTAAAATGGTATTAAGCAAGAAAAATCCTTTGAAACATAGACCTAATAATCTGCTAATGTTTTCCAAACTTTTTTTGATTTATAAATCCTTAGAAATTTTTCAGTGAGGGTGCAGACTTGTCTTTATTAGCACCATGTACCAGCTACTGATTATATACCAGATATATATACAAAATTATATACCAGATCATTACACAATTTCAGTGGCTGAATGTTATTCTTGGTACCTCTTTGAACAATCCTGAACAGTGTGAAAAGAATTAGAAAGTATATATGTTTAGAAACACCCACTTTTAATAGTGCTATGTCAATAATTATGTCATGCTATTCAAGGTGGTCCTATACGGTCAATCTGTGGGACCAGCTACTGGTTTGGACATTCCTCACATTTTTTTAGGATTTATTAATGCAGTGACAGCGGCAAAGAATAAGCCACTGTAACACCATATACAAACACCCCCACCCCTTTTTTTCTCCTATGGGAATGCTCTAAATACCAAACTGTGCAGAGATGTGTGGGAAGATCCCACATTTGGGACCAAGGACCAAACATCAGCTCTCCACCTTGTCTAATAGCAATGCAATTTTGAATTATCCCATGGGCGGCATCCAAACAATGAGATACATTGCACTTATGCAGGTATACATGAAAAACTGATTTACTCAGTGTATGTACAATTTAAAAAAACAACCACAAAAAAAAACCCAGAAAAGCGAACCTATGTGTAGTCAGAGAAGTATACTATGAAAGTCAGGTGGCCTTGTAATTAAAAGGTTTGCTCAGAATTTATATTCAATGTAATTTGTCTGGCTTTCACAAGAACTAGTTTTGGAGACAAGTTTTACGCGAGGATTCTTCCTCCTTGTTACATATTCGTACAGAGCAGCCAAACATACTTTTGATGTGAATATTGGCCTATCATACCAATTTTTTTTGAAGAATCAGTTATCCTACAGAATCCATACACTGAAGTAATATGAGCAACAGATGTTGTAGCCTCATGAATCTGGCATCCTTATGTGTTCAACAGCTTCAAACACAGACATTTGATCATTCTGAAATTTTGCATTGAAAGACTTAGAAACATTTAACCTTTTAAATTTTCCATTCTCAAGGATATGTTTTCTGATAGGTCTGGTATTGCTTTTTAAGAATTCATGCTTCAGCACTTCATTTTTTAGCTTTTCACAAAACCTTAAAGAAGAGAATCTCCCTAGCAAAACACAAAATTTCATTCATGGCTGCAATCAAGCCCACCATGAAATTCTGCCTGACCATTAATCTATGTTGATTTCTGTTAATAGGCTGTATCAGCTCTGATTCCTTTTCTCCACCACCCTTTGAGGAGTCAGCAGTGATAAGAAGTTCTCATTCCTTCAATATTTCCAAATAACTAAGTGTATTTGACAGATGATATTCCCGATAGCTCATACTTGCCATCAAAAAGTAACAGGAAAGGCCTAAATACTAAGATTTCTTAGGACTGTCCTAAACCAGAAGTTCAAGTGCCAAATACATTCTAAAAGTGACAATTTTTTAAAATATCCAAAACTGCAGGTTTAAAACCATGGTAAAGATGCAAACACGTGTCACGGAGTGGGCCTATGTTATACACGAACTGTTTGTCACTGAGCACTTCAACTTTTGCTCTAACCTTTAAAATTCTTCAAGCACTTAGCATATTAACTCAGCTTAATCTCAAATCTGATACTATACCAAGGAACTAATGTACTGGGTTTGCATGGCAAGGGTTTGGTAGTGGGGGGCTACGGGGGTGGCTTCTGTGAGAAGCTGCTGGAAGCTTCCCCTGGGTCTGACAGAGCCAATGCCAGACGGCTCCAAGACAGACCCGCCACTGGCCAAGGCCAAGCCCATCAGTGATGGTGGTAGTGCCTCCATGGTAATGAATTTAAGAAGGTGAAAAAGTTGCTGTAGAACAGCAACTGCAGCCAAGAGAGGAGTGAGAACATGCGAGAGAAACAACTCTGCAGACAGCCAGGTCAGTGGCACAGCCCACGGTGAGGCAGCTGTGCCCTACACCCAGGGGGGTAACAGGGGAGCAGATTGCACCTGCAGCCCGGGGAGGGCCCCACGCCACAGCAGGTGGACGCCCAAAGGAGGCTGTGACCCCGTGGGCAGCCTGTGCTGGAGCAGCTCCCGGCAGGACCCATGGGGAGAGAGGAGCCCATGCTGGAGCAGGTTTGCTGGCAGGACTTGTGACCCCGAGGGGGACCCACACTGGAGCAGTCTGTGCCTGAAGGGCTGCAGCCCATGGCAGGGACCCACGCTGGGGCAGTTCATGAAGAGCTGCAGCCTGTGGGAGGGATCCCACACTGGAGCTGGGGAAGAGTGTGAGGAGACCCCCTGAGGAGGAAGGAGCAGCAGAGACAATGGGTGATGAACTGACTAAAACCCTCATCCCCCTGCACCACTGGTGGGGAGGAGGTAGAGAAAAATCAAGAGCAAAGTTAAGTCCAAGAAGGAAGAAGGCGGGGTGGGGTGGGTGGGTGTTTTCAAGACCTGGTTTTATTTATTAACCTACTCTGATTTGATTGGTAATAAAATAATTTCCCCAAGTTGAGTCTGGTTTGCCCATGACAGTAATCAGTGAACAATTTCTCCCTGACCTTATCTTAAATCACAAGCCTTTATTTGTATTTTCTCTTCCCTGTTCAACTGAGGAGGGGATTGGTAGAGCAGCTTTGGTGGGCACCTGGTGTCCAGACAGGGGCAACCCACCTCAACTATGTAAGCCTGTAAAAGTATGATGAAATGCAAACTTAACATCCCTGTATACTACATTTTAAATAGCCATATCACTGTAAAAGTCTAAGGAAAAAATAAAATTGCTGCTTCTGTTTTAATCAAGCAAAAAGCACTAACATATACATAATGAATTCTAACAGTCTTTTATAAATTGCAAGCAATGGAAAGTCTGTCACTTATTCTACGTTTCTTATAGGGAATCCCTCAACCATTTCTTACCTGGTCCTAGTCAATATCTAACTGGTGAACAGCTGGAAAGATGCCAAAACCATTCACCATACATACAGCTTTAGCCATCTTTCATTACATATCAGACAACCCAACAGTTGTACAATGCAGCTGACAGACCAAAAAAACCCAAACCAAATAAACAGTGATGGGTCAATGCTGGGGCAAAGAAAATCCTTTCAAAAGTTCATGGGCACAATATTCGTCTTTGATTTGGAAGAGCATCCATAGGCAAACAGATCAGTTTAACAGTATCACAAGTCTCTGCAACTACAATGGTTGTAACATCCCTGTGTTACCAAGTTAGTCTCAAATACAAAAACTTTCATCAGCTCCCCACAGACTGCAGCAATACAGTATACCCGAGCATAAAACAGTCATTTTTGAAAAAAAATACAAATTAACACAGAATGCTAAAATATTTTTTGTAACTCAAAACACTAAGAGAACAAAAGTATCCTCCCATCTCTAAACTGATTTCCCCGCACAATATTAATTCAAGTCAAAGCTTATATTCCACATTCTACTTCAATCCACCTCAAAGAGTCATGATAAGTTTGATTATGTAAAATAGCGCTTTATAACTATCTCCCAGGCGCAATTAAACTTTACCATAAATACAGGACCCCACTGCGCAGACACAGAGATTTCTTAGGCAAGAAAAATTAAATTCAACAGAAAAAGAGGAACTATTACAACTTTCCCATGCTTCTTCTCCAACTGCTAAGCACCTTCAATTTTCATTCTTAAAGACTACTTGGAATCTGTCTACAAAAAATGACCAAAAAAAAAAAAAGAGTGTTTCCACAGTCCTCAAGATGATACAGCAAAACTCATAGTCCTCTGGGGGGAAAAAGGAGGAAGAAAATATACTATCATATGTATGATAAAGTTACATTGCTTAATATAGTTCACCCAAGTGCTCAAACACATAAATAATGTAATACAAAACCTCCACGAGATGTGGCCACCCCAAGCAGGGCTTAGCACCCTCCCAGCCCCGCACTCCAGCTGTGCTGCCACCTGTTTGGACAGGGGCTGGCTGCTTCTTCCACAGCTTGGACCACAAGCACCTTCAGCACCACTCTACCTGTAAGAAGCTAGGCAAACCCACCCAGAATATACCACTGAAAGGAGTAGGCCTGTGTGCAGACTCTGCATCAAGTATTTCAGTATTTCCATATTTGCATGTCAAATGGATATCTTAAACTAAGGACTTTATAATTGCCTAGTCTGGAGAGGAGGAGGCTGAGGGCAGACCTCATTGCTCTCCACAGCTTCCTGAGAGGAGGAAGTGCAGAGGGAGGTGCTGAGCTCTTCTCCCAGGTATCCAGCCACAGGACACATGGGAATGGATAAAAACTGCACCAGGGGAGATTTAGGCTGGACCTTAGGAAGCATTTCTTTACCTCTCTGTGCTCAAATACTGGACCAGGTTTCCTAGAGAGGTGGTTGATACCCCAACCCTGGCAGTGTTTAATAGGCATTTGAACAATACCCTTAATAACATGCTTTAACTTTTGCTCAGCCCTGAACTGGACAGGCAGTTGGACTGGATGATCATTGTAGGCCCCTTCCAGTAGAAACTATTCTAGTCTGCAATGAAATAAGGCATAATGAAAGTAGTGACTAGGTGTAGGTTATTCAGGGTCTCCACTGTTATCCTATATGGAATCTGACCAGTATCTTTCACAACAAGTTTTAAAGACAACACTAGTTAACCGTTTGCTATGTTCCTCAGATTAAACAATAAACAAAAAACTCGCACGTAGATATGGAAGAATTCACTAGCCTTGGGGGAGCTTTTAAATAAAAAGAAATATGTTAAAGAATTAATGCATCTATCAAAGGTTACATTTGCAAGCTAAGTTGCACAGCCTTGGCCGAAGTAGCTAAATTTTTAATTGTGAGGCTACAACAAAGTATGTGTCAAACCCTCTTTCAAATAATCAAACCAAACTGTATTTGGCTGAAACAAGCAATTAAAATAATAATTTACTGTACTACAAAGCTGCTTATTCTAGCTGCAGTTTCACTGTTTTATCCACACATTAAAATAGTGGTCTCTGCTCTGGCAAGTTGTTGGCACACTGTCACAAATGTAACTGAGTTACAGGAGCAGAGCAAAGCCAATCCATCTCACTCCTACTCACTGATGAGCATGTTGATAGAAATCATGTTCAGATGTGCTTCAGCAACACATTTTTAGCCTTGGCTTCTTCTTCTCTAAAGTCGCTGTTTATCTAAGTACCATCAACTAAACCCCTTCTCCCCCCTCAGACAGACCATTTGGCTCATCCACTTTGGCATTAGCTGTTTACTTGAAGCTCTTGGAATTAAACAAGATACTTTCATCCGCATCTTTACCCTTCTTTCTGTTGCCTGGACAGTGCCCCAAGGAAACTCAGAAAAAGACGCGGAGCTCAGGGAGAAGACTGGGGCCAGAGGGAAATAACGGCTGTGAACAGGGGGAAACAAAGCACTATGGCAGGAAGAAAAGGACACCGCTATACCACGCCATCACTGCACAGGACTATGGCTGGGCAATGAGAAGATGAAAGTGAGGCTAGGCATGAGTATGAACAGAACATAGTAAAGAAAACCAAAACTGGGAGGAGGAAAAAATAAGGAAGAGTTGATGCTAAGAAAAAGAAAATATTTATACTAGGAGGGAGGAAGAAATGGGTGTGAGCATAGTCTGAGGATATATATTATTTGGAATACAGACACTGAAACCAAGAAGGAAGAACCAAAGTGCAGACAGAGACAGTACTGGAGGGAACGGGACAGAAGGTAAAAAGATTCAGAGGGAATGAACAGAAGGGCTGTGGCTAGAAGACTATCTAGAATGGAAGCTAAAAATCTCAGATTTCTTCTTGCTTCCTCTGCTACTGCAAATAACCGAAACACTTTGGCAAAGCATCCTAACACTATCTAGTGCTAAACCCTTAGAGGGTAACAACCTGCCCTCTGCATCAACTGAAATGCTAGAGTTCTGAATGGCAGAACATTGTTGACGATGCAGATAAATGTCAACATGATGCCCTGTGATAGAATTTCAATCTTTCTTAGAATTCTAGGAATTTACACACAAATTATGTTAAAAATTAAAAACGCTGCCCTGTCCTGGGGTAAGGCTGAAGGAGCCTGTTCTTTCCAACACTGCAGAATATGAAATATCTTTAGTTAAAAATCAGGAGATGCAACAGGTGGAAAAAAGGTAGATCTTGTGGACCAAGATGTGGAATGTAGTTTTATGGACTGGTCTGATCGTTGCAGATAGATCCCTACCATAGAGCTCACAGTTGACAAGTAAACTTAAACCAACTTTTTGCAATGCTTAATAACGATATGCTAATTTAACAGGCACCCAGCTTGACACACTCTTCTTAGGCCTCAAAGCAATCACTGAGCTACTGAACGTCAAACACCAAGGGTAATAAAACACATTAGTTTTTAAGTCTCAGAACTCGGAAAAGTAGTTAGCACAGAAATGTGACATTAATATCTGTGCTCGAAAACCAAATTATTTGTAAGTTAGAAAATGTCAGGAAAAGGTTACTTGTGCATTCTTAAGCCCTAAACTTGCATATGCTTTTTGCAAGCCTGTCTCCTCAGAGAGCCTCCTGGGCAGTCTTTTTCTCTTTATTTTTTTTTTTTTAAATGGTCCAGTATCTTATTAAATGTGTTATTCAAACCCTGCTTTGGTATCAGACTTTCTTCTCTGCCTTCTACTCAGTACTGAGGAAAATAATCTGCAACAAATCTGTTTTTACAGCATGACCGTGGAGTGAGAGCTATTACTAATGCTGGTCAGCCTTCAGACCTGTAATTCCTTAACTTCTCAGTGCTTGTCTTTTCAAGTCTTAAAACGTTCCAATTACCTTCGTACATTTAATTTGTATAGAACTGTGGCACTTTACAGCCATAGCGTGTGACAAGGAAGAACAACAGAACTAAAGACAGCATATACAGCGCAACATTACGAACGCTTATGCTCGTGTTTGCCACGGAAGCGCTCTCTTACGTGGCAACCGGCGTGAGGAAATACTCGTGTGAGCGCCCGCGGCACAGGCCGCAGGGAAGCCGGTTCTGCACGGCGCCAGGCCTGGCAGGAAGGGGCCGCGGGCAGCGGAGCCCCCGGGGACGGCCCTGCGAGCCCCTGCCGCGGAGCGGGCCCCCGCCCGGGCGGAGCCGCGCCGGGGGGAAAGGCGGGCGACGGGCGGGCTCGGAGCCTTCCCCAGCCGCCACATCAGCCGCCGGGCTCCCGGCTCTCACGCCGCGCTCCCGCCCTCCCAGCCCACATCCGTGTGGGAAAGAGCTGCCCCGGGGTTGCTTGCGGGCGACTCCGGGGGCCGCTCGCTCGTCCCGGGCCCCCGGGGAAGAGCCGGACGCGGCGGCCCGTTCCGAGGCGGGGGTGAAGGGGGCGGGCTGCCCGCGGCGGCGCCCGGGCGGAGCCGCCGAGGGGGCGCCGTCAAGCGCCGTCGGGCCCGGCCGCCGCTCGCCCTCCCCCCGCCCGGGGCCCGGCCGCCGCTGCACTCACCACCTCCCGCGCCCGCCCGGTGAAGTCGCTCTTGGAGCGGGCGGCGCTTCGCTTGAGCAGCTCATCCCTGGCGCTGTCCCCCGCCGCCACCCCCAGCGCCTTGTTCCGGGTCTTCACCGTCTTGACGCTGGCCTTGAAGAGCAGGGTGATGTCCACGGCCATGGCGGCCCGCCCCTCAGCCGCCGGCCGGTGCCGCCGCGCACTCTTCCCCGCGCAACGCGGCCCCGCGCGGCGCGTTCCGCCCGCGCAGGGGTGTGGGAGGGCGCCGGGCAGGCCGCGGCCCCGCGCTGCCTCCTCTGCGCTCCCAGTTTAATCCACTGCGGGGCCAAGCTCCGGCCCCCGCGGAGCCCGGGGGAAGCGGTTGCCGTCTGCCCCCGCAGCTCGGCTCGGCTCGGCTCAGCTCAGCCTGGCTCGGCTCGGCTCAGCTCGGCGCTGCTGAAACCAGCGCCTGCCGGCGGGAGTGCTGAGGCAGGGCTATACGAGCCCCCCCCCCCCCCCCCGTAGCAGCTTTGCGGAATAAAAGTTATGTTCCAACAAAACTTTGAGGTCTAGACCACCCCTATGGCGCGGCGGCAGGTGTCGCCAGGTGGTGCTGTTACACGCCCTCTCCCACATTTTTAGCTTGGCGACCTAGTCATGGAAAGCAGCTTAATTAGAGTTGACTAATACACGTTAGCACATCCGCACTGGGGTCTGGGAGTGGCGAGATTCCCCTCGGCCGTGGTCACTCGTGTATGTCTCCTGACCACGTACCCGGAGCTGGATGGGTGGAGCAACTCCTTACACCTGGAGGGTGCGGCGCTGCTTTCTTCCCCACCAGGAAGCTGGCCTCGGAGGTCCTCCGGCCCGCGGCCACCCGACCCTGGGACAGCATCACCCTGGTACCTGGAAGATTTATCGCACAGTCAGTTGCAACACAGCGCTGTCTGTAACCTGATTCTGAAGAAAGCTTTGTGAAATGACCCTTGGTTTTGAGGCAGCTTTATTACCGTGTTCTGTGCAGCAGACTAGTGAAATTGCATAGCACAGAGGGGAAAACTTTTGACCAAATAACCAGTGGTGGTATTATATATATATATATATATATATATATATGGTGCATAATGTGCTGGGATCCAGCAGATACCATGTCGTTTTTAACTGTGCTGTCACTGACCAGAGCACGTTCCCTGAGACAGTCGCCAAAGAACACAATTTCAAAATCCTGCCTCTCCCCGGCAGACTGGAACTTAATCAACCACAACTATTTTTCTCATTTAGTCCAGGCTTTCTTCCCTTGTTGATTGCTACTCTGCTTTCAGTTCAATTCTCATCAATTCAGCCTTAGCTATAGACTAGTGTTCCCTCATACTGTGATTAGTATTCATTCATACTTCGTTATTGTTCTATTTTAAATTGTGTTTTTCTTGTGGTACAGATATGTATTTCTAATTAAAGGAACAGACTGTTTTAAGTCCCTGTCCTCGGTGCTGGATTTACCATGAAAATATATTTAAGGTCTTTAAAAAGTGGTCAACAAAGGAGATAAAACTTTTAATTCCAGCAATGCTAGAAGTATTTGAACCTCAAGTCAAACGCCTTCGCTCTTTCCAGATTAAGAAATTCACTATAAAGATACTTCAGCAAAGGACATATTTAATAAAGCTCTGTGGAATTTACACATAGTAAGTCAGATACTTTTAGGTATGTTTCCTAAAATTGGTTGTTTTCTTTTTCTTTGTGTTAACAAAACCAAAGTAAGTACACTTCATAAAATTTCAGGAATGTCTTGATCACACTGACACCCTCAGACTGAAACTCCCTGAAGACCCTTCTGAGACGTGTTCACCAATGCTACATGTTAGGGTAGTTTCATATGCTGTGGTTCTGCCATCCTTACGGTAACTAATGCCTCACTCCACAAACACGGTATTTCACAGGCACTTGCACAGGTAACTTCTTGCCAATAGAAATAAGAAAATCACAGCTTGGCCCATGATGGTATGCTCCTGAAAATGTAGGTGATAGAATCAATCTCTGGGTTTGTGCATATTCAGCTTTATAGCTTATACCAACATTTAATGAAGCTAATATTTATGCTCCCTTGAAGTATTCCCATTTAAGTGGGCATTAGATAAGAATCTAAAGATTTTTTTTTCTATTAGAGTGCTGCTTTTTTACATTTAAACTGTAGAAATATGAAAGTTATTTTGAAATTCTAAATGTCACCTTCCCTTCCTGCTTTTAGAAAAAAACAATTTATTAGTGCCTATGTGATGTTATAGTTTACTCATTTCCTAATGAAATTTTAAGTACTTTAAAATAACTAGAATAATCTAAACATTTTGGGGTGAAAAAAACTACAGTTCATGAAAGTGAAGTAAATTTTAACAGACATACTATAGTTTACCTCCTAACTTTGTAAAGATGTATACACACTAAACCACTGCGAATACTGTGAATACTTGCACTGAGGTCAGTGGAACCACACATGGCACATACAGTTAAGCACATAGCCCTTTTAGTGGATCGGGACCTTATCTTAAAATTCTTTGGGAACAAGATCGTGTCTTTATTGCTACTTTAACTTATTTATTTGTTCTTTATGTATGTGACCAGTTGTCATGGAACAAATACCCCAGAACAGTAACAGTAATATTACACAATCAATTCTGAACTTCAACAGTCTTAAAACTTCCATTCAGGCATGAGGAAATAAACAGAGACACATTTTAAAAGAAACACAGTATTAAAATTCCATATAGCTGATCTCATCTGTCAGAAATGGACTAAACAGTTAATCTGGCAAGGGAAAAAGTTAAAGTAGCTTTTTAATGTGAAAAAAGGTTGCTCAGATGGTCTAACTCATTAGGTATATAATACCCAGGGCCTCTGCTCTGGAGATAAATAGATAGCTTTGAAGATTGCAACTGCTTTAAAATCAGTTGCTAAGAACCAGTGCCCAGAGCTTTTATTTGAACTTGATCCTAGCTTCCTGTATACAGTAACTGCATCTACTCAGTAGTTATTTGCACTTCCACGGCCACCTTGTTTTGAAAGTTTAAAGCTTACTTTGGAGCAGATAGGTTTCAATAGTACATGCTGGAGCTTCCTGTAATTGCTAAAAAGACTAACCTTGAAATTTAAGATATTAAGGTTGGAGTAAAATTCCAAAACACACACAAAGGACTACAGTCCCACCACAAGCAATGCAGGTAAATCTGTAAGAATGCATGCACTGTGCACTGAGTCATGCCTCAGCTGGAGCATGTGTAGAAGAGGAGGAATTAGGAGTTTGCAAACTACAAGTTTTGTGTACGGTGTGGGGACAGCATGCTGGTCATCACGTCTTGGTGTACCTGCTTAATAGGCATGTCCAGTAAAATGTCCTGGGCAAACCTGCCAGTGAAAAGGAGTCAGTGTTTTCCTGTGATTATCAATCAATGTGCTCATTAAAAAGGGACTGCTGGACTTCACCTCCATTCAGAGACAGGTAACTCTGCAAACTGTATTTTACTTTTGTGTGAGAGGTAAACAAAAGCTCCTGAATGTCTTCTCTTCCATGCACTCCAGCAAAAAAGGTCCTAATTTGGCACAGACAATAGAAAAAACTACATGTGGTCCATTTTATATTGTTTTCTGGCATATAACCAGTGACTTACTTTATGCGATGGCAGTGTTGCAAACTGATCAAAATATCAAAGAGAGCAATTTGCTTACAGTGCACACTTGTAATCAAGACAAATCAAAAGGGGAGAAGCTGTATTTGATGACTTTTAAAACTTTTAAGCCAATAGCATGCGTAATTATTGGCTTAAACTCAAAAGTAAATACAACAACTTTATGGATGGGTAAAGAAATCTTCTTTGGCATTTAAAAGTAAGATTAGAAGACAATACAACCTGTGTACTGTGTACAATGAAACAAAGTTTTGTGGAAAGAATGAATATGAATTGCATAGCTGTAAGCAACTTGTATTATCTATGGAAACAAATATCGACTGCTAGAAACCAGTTCAATTGGCAGTAACATCAAGATTCTCTTATCCCTCTAGAAACTAGACCATCACACCAAAATATACACCAAAAATAATTAAAAACATAGAAAACCCTCAGGAAAGATATATTTTTGTCTTAAAATGTATCTGTATATATGATGTCTAACAAAAGAAATTAAGGGAAAAAATGGTAACTTGATTTTCCAATTGTTCAGAAGCATAATTAATTAAATCTTAACAAGCTATATGCTATCCAAACTACATCATCAAAGTGTGTATGTGTGTGTTCAGTGCAATTAATTTTGAACTTGCAGATCCATGCTTATCCTACAAGGTTTTTAATCTTATAGTACAGTGGATATTAAGTGTTTTTGGCCTTGTCACTACTGCTTCTTGACTGATCCAACAGCAGCAGTAGTTACAACAAATGTATTTGTGCAAGTAATAACTCCACTGCTAGTATTCTAAACAGATTATCATCCAACTTGGATAGCATCTGACTAGTGAATCCAAAGCAGGGATAGCTAAGAGGAAGCCTAGAATCCAAGCCTTAGGTCAGATTCCCCAAAGGTGGTTAGGAGCCCAACTCTAAGGAGATCTGAATCTCATTCAAAGTATTTATAGATCACTCAATTTCAGTGAGTTTTGTGTGTCAGGGCTCACCAACAGCCTTGACTGTCTCTGACCAGCCTCCTATGGGGCCTCCCTCATGACCTCCCTGTGGGCTGATGTCATGGATACCTGATGCCCGGGGCTGGGGTGCCCCTGGCTGCCCAGCTCCCCTCACTCTGGGGCAGCAGGATAGGCTCCACTGGTGAGGCCCTGCTCTGCTGGCTGTGGTGTTGCAAGGAGCTCCCTGTCCCTGAGAAAGCAGCTGGTGCTCACTCTGCCCTGACTCTGGGCACCTAAATATCATCATTATGACTGTCATGATTAGAACAAATAAGTCCAGTAATACCTATGGCAGTCATTTTCCACAACCAGCATATACACCTGGAAAAAAGTCAATAGAGACACTGTTCTTTTCCTTAAATTTTGCTGAAGAGATCTTAGCTTGTTCAAAGTCTCTCTCCTTTGAGAACTTCCCATATCCTTCTAGACTTTTGCAGACTGGATGATTTCTTCTATGAAGCTCTGCAGGAAAAGAATACAGCTGTCACTTACACAGAGAAGTTCAGTCTGCTGAATTCTGTAGTGACACTACTGCAGAGACTGAGTCAACTCAGACTGCAGAGTCAAACTGGTCTCAGTTCTTCAACAACATCACTCAACATTTGTCTAAGAAGTTGGAATAGAAGTTTGGCCTCTACATATATAAGCAAGGCCATGCATTGTCTGTCAGGCAAAAAGAAAGGGCAATAAAAATGGAGGTATTTTTTCAATATCAAAAAATACACACTCAATAACAATAAGCATTGTTTCTCATGTGCTTGGACAATCATAGTAGATAGTCAATGAAACAGCGGGATTACCTTCTAATTTTCATCACCAAAGTAGTTTTTGAGAGCAGCCACTAAAATATTAGCAAGATAATACAGGAAGGCTTGTACTCTCACTACCCCAAGCTGTTAATTTTTGTGTGCCTTGAAAATGTTACATTTTGGTCTCCAGGCGTAGCATGCACATTAGATGTATTTTTAAGAAAAACATTTAGTGCATGAAAAATGTATTCAGACCTTTTGAAACCACTGATTTTGGAAATCCTGAAAAAAATTGTTGAGCATATACTCAGACTGCTAGACCCGCAACCTGCATGTTCCATAGTTTAACATACTGCTATCTGAAGAGCTTCTTTATTGGACAAATTATAGCAGTTAGAAGAATAGGAATTTAAGAAAGAGAAAAGAAATATAATTAGCTTAGAGTAAAGATAAAAAGTGGAAGAAGAGATGCAGATAAGGTCTATACGAACTCAAATCTTAAAATAAATTCAAGCTGGGGGAAAATGTAATGCAAATAAAATTAAGAGCTTGTAAAACTAATACAAGACTGGAAGATGTTAGGGCAGAGCACAGACAACTCCATGTAGCTGAATTTTAAGAATTTTGAAAATATACATGGCAATAACCCATTTGAGACAAAGCAAGCCCTCTGAACACTCCCTAAATGGATGGATGTTAAGAGGCAACTTCGGTTAAGGCAGGAATGTCCAGATGTTTTAGGCAGAGCTTAGTTTAGTGCCTAGTACATTCACAACCTAGTTTGCTGCTCACAAGCTTCCCTGAGTGAACAAATCGTTATAAATTGAGCAGCAGCCAACAGAGAGGAATCTCAGTGCAGAGTTCTTACAAGTATAATTTAGTATAGGGAGTGAAAAGAATGAATATTCCTAACAACTACATATGTGGCTGTCAGCCCATGTGGCCTTTTGAAATGCGATACAATGAGCACAAACCAGATAGGCCTGGATTTTGCACACCACTGCCCACCATATTGGATGCAAGAGGATTTGGCTTGAAAATATATATGCAATAAATATTATATATTGTATATGAGGGATGCTTACATTGTCCTACAGGCTCTGAATTACTGGCAGTGAGCAGAGCTAAATGTATATATGCAAGAGATCCTTTAGAAATTCCCCAAGAAAAATAATGTTGATACACCCACCATGAAAAGAGTAGGAGTTTGAAAAGAAACACTTTTCAGGAACCACCCTACTATGAAGACTGAAAAGCAGCACAGACAGAGCAGCTTCCCATAACATAGTGCGGATTCAATTTCTTTCTCAAGCTTCATGGGTTCAGGAGTGAAACCAGCCTAGTTTCTCCCTAAAATTCCAATCCGTTAATAAAAATGGAGAATAAAAAAATTTGTTAGAAAATATTAAGATGAACTTCAGTCATGGAACACAGTACAGAGCATACTAATGTCTTGCATTAAAGAGGAACTTTATTTAAATGTGATTTTCCATTGATTCCATGTTAACAACATGCAGAAGTGATGGTGAGATGGCCCTTACAGGGGGATGGGTAGAATAAAAATTCAAAAAGGGTAGAAAAATTAAAATGTAAAAATAACCTATTTAAAGAATTATTTTAAAGGAGAGAGGAGAGGAAAAGGAAAGATCTTCTCTGAAGTTATTTACAGACAATGGTATAAGAAAGAGAATTGTGAAATATGGACCATTTTTGTTCAGTTTTTCTCATAAGAAACTCAAATTCTGGCATGTAACTAACAAACCATGATGGTTGGATGAGCACTGAATTTATGAGTGCTTTAAAAGCAAAAGGGGAAAAATCAACCCAGGATTTTCATTCTGTTTCATTTGATGTTAATTGCAGTGACCAACTGATATGTCAGAGAAACAATATCTTTCTTAATCCCCACATTTATAGGGTCAGAAATAACAATAAGCCAAATCAAAGACATTTCCGTTGTTGGGATTTGAATCGGGCCCAGCATACGTCACCAGAGATCCTGCAAAGTCTTTGCCAAACCCACAAAGGACTGGAGTAATTCCATACCTCCATTTTGACATTTCTGAGGTTAGGCAATGGCTCACTATCTACTGAATATCATGCAGATTAGCAGCACAGTGGCTTGTCATAGTGGCTTTCCCAATAAATAAAGCACCAGCAAAGACACCAAATTAATTGACATTGCAGTACTCTTTAAGTTCTCTTTAGTTCTATTGCTTATGACTTCAAGCTTATGTATGTTCTCACAATATTTGCCTAGTATTATTACAGCTAAGCTCCCTGAACTTTTTCATGGCCCACTTGCACAAAGCACTAGTGTTCGTGCAAGGGAAGGGATGGGAATAAACAGCTTGGGGAAGAAAGGGTAGAAAGGGACTGCAACAGCCCCATCTTGTATTTGTTTATTCTGTCAGTGAACAGACCCAAAAATCAAAACGGCAGAAATAAACCAGGAGGATTAGTTTTACAGAGAATAATTTTATTCTTATTTGCATCAGCTCAATTTAGTAACTCCACAAAGCCAATGGAAGAGGCATAGAAAATATAGTGTCTGACTATTCTTGCTTATCTTGGTAGAATCAGGAGTTAAACTTGATGTAAATAGGTGTTAGAGCACTTATGGCACTCTGTAGAGATCCCTGAGCTGGCTCCAAGCAGGCTAGCATGTCCATAACTACTGGATTCAGTGCCCTGAATGCTTTCTGCCAGGGTGTAATCATATCCCCTTAGCCTTTCAGCTTAGACTTGTACAAAGGCATTATTATTGCTATACAGAATGTACCTTACCTGATAGGGTCTCAGAGCCAACTTGTTCTTTTCATGTTGATGGCTGATAGTCAGTGTCCCTGCTTTCCTGGTCATCTGTGTTTTCCAACTGGTGAACCTCCAATTTAGAGCAGAAATTCTTCTTGTTAGTCCCTAAGAGGAAAAGAAGGAAAGTATTGATACTTCTTAACTCTAAATAATCTCAAAGTTGGTACACAGTCTCAACTCATTCTCTAGCCACCTCTACAGCCTTTAGCCCTTTTAGCAAAATGCACTTCATTCTAAGGGAGGGACATCTGTGGTGGGTGAGATGCATCTTCTTTCAGTGCCTATTTTCACAATCTGGTTTGGTCTAGACTTTCAGTTTAGACTGGGCATCTAGTTTTGAGGCAGATGATTTTAGGTTAGTTGAGTGCAATCTTTCTTATCATGGTACTTCCTGTGATAAAAATGGAATATACCAAAATGAAATAATTCAATACTTCCTTGAGAACACTGGAGGGAGCTCACAGAAAGAAACAGGAAAAAAAGGAAAAGGTGGCAAGAAAGACAAGTTGTTCCAGTTATGTGAAAAGTTATGTGAATATTTACACCTATAGATTGTGTTTCATTTCAATCCATGTACACATGTAGGAAAGAGGTATTTTTGTTTGTATTAAATGCTGGTAATTTTTCCTTGTATTTGTATCCTGGCATCATTGTAATTTTCTATTTTGAACACGTATACTTAGAAAACACACAAACCAGGCCTTTTCTTTTTCATTTAAACTGATGTTTATATGAGTTCTCTTGTTTCTGTTCACTTGGCTTCATAGTCTGCAGTCTGATATTTAATCTAAAATGAGGGAAAGGGACTTTGGCAAACTGTAGTTATACATCCCCTAGGAAAATACCATCATCTTCAGTGAACACAATATAACAAGGAGGTGTCCTATTACATAATTGAGAATGCATTGTCTTTTATATGCATTCTGGTTCACTTTTCACACTAAATTAATCTTAATAAGCATCTGCTTTGAGTAAAGAGAGTTTTGTGATATTTCAACCATGACCTCTCTGGAAGTCCAAATGATTTCACTTTGCATTTCAGACTGGAGTATTATTTTGAAACATTTCCCTTTACTATATGATAATCAGTGGTTAACATGAGCTGATTAATCCCATCAGTCTAACACTGATACCATGGCTCTTGTGCCCTTTCCCCAGTAACTTCATTGCTGCAAAATCACTGACTTCTTAAATGAATTCAGGGCAATCCTACAGATTATGTTATACAGGAGGTCAAACCTGATGATCACAGTGGTCCCTTCTGGCATGTATTCTATGAATCTGTAACTCAAACTGGAAGAAATACAAATAACTGTACAATAGCAGTAACTGAAGAAATAGCGGCTTTTAAGACAGAGCTTGATATATTCACAAAAAAGGTTCTATGAGCTGGTTGCCTGAAATAGCTGGAGCGTGGACTTGGTGGCCTTGCAGTCACTTCCAGATCTATTTTACTGTGTTTCAATTGCTCATCAGCTTGCTCTCATTTTTAATATTTATTTTAAAACAGTTTTTGATAGTTACTAGGATAACAAATTAAAGATGGATTTTAGCTTTTTAAAGAAAGGCTCTCTTTCATTTCAGATGTCAGACTGAATTGAGGCCTATGAATAATGCTTGTGTTGACCTGCCAGAATATGTCTTAGCAGCGATGAATTCTCAAATACCCAGGCTGAGCTTATTCATTTTGAAGTCAATGGGAAGGCAAAACAGCCCCGTGCTGAATCAGGCTACATTTTAACATAACAGCAATCGTATACTCTGTTTTCTTTAATAAACAAGAAAAGACCTTGCAAAAGCCACATTTGATTTTTTGAGTGTGACTTTTGCTATATGATTTATCTGCTAAACCATACAGCTTGTGTTAAAGAAAATGTTCAAAATTTGCCGCAGAGTTCCACGGTTACAGTTCTCTCCTGCCCTAATAGTTTCTAAGACTTGACAGGGTTGCAGCTCAGGGGAGAGCTGGACTGGATGAATACGGGAAATGGAGACAGTTTCAAGAAAAGTAGGAGGTGACTTTGGTAATTTATTCAGTAATACACTAAGGGTCTGGTCCAACTAAAATAATTGGTAAAATTTGTGCTGGCTCAGAAGGAATAAGTACAGAGCTAACCATTTTAAAAGCAAGCTTCTTTCTTACTCTGGAGATACATCTCAGATAAGACAAAAGGAGATTCCTGTTTCTGTTTGTCATTACCAGTTTCATGGCACATTTTAATAGGATTGAGATTGGGAAAAGGATTGTACACCATCATGTCTTGGCCATATTTCATCTCCAGTAACTATTTTTATCCACCCTAATTTCTTCCTGTGGTTTCCATTATAGTGTTGTTAGGTTTTACTACCCCTGCTGTGTTTTCCTCAAGAAGTACTTGCCTTCCACTGGCAGGTGACTAGCTCCTGGTATACTTTGCTGCATCATGGAAAGATTTATGGAATTTTATAGGTATTTGTGAAACACTTAGAGGTACTTGTTTTAAGAAGAGCTTGCTGGTTTAAACTCATAATTGCTGTAAATCTCAATATGTAAACCAAAAGCTTAAAGCAAGGGTGTACTAAATTTACATTCTTTTGTAAGCTTTCCAGTCTTTTCTGATCTTCTCTCACTCTAATGTGAAGTTAAAGTATTTCTTTCATTTATCGCATTGTTTTTATTTCTTTGTCTGTTTATTGGCAAAGCACCAGCAGATTTCTTACATAGTACAAGAAGCACACAGACCCAGGGTGCAGTTACATTGTCTCTTAAAGATAAGGTAAATTCAGGCTGGTGCTGAAAGACCTGTCCTGCCTGTTGCTGGCCCTGGCAGCCTCTGCCCATGTGCTGTCATTACCACTTGTGTGGCTGCCCAGTGAACCAGATCACCTTGCATTTTCTGTAGGCTTATATTTCCATCAGATTGGCTGGCTCATGAGCATTAGTGCCAGCATATTTAATGCAGTGAGAGCGCATAACCAGAGGCAACTGGGAGGTTAGGATTCCCTTTGTCAGCAATGATCCTATGTAGGAGTGACATTAAAAATCACAGGTGTGGTTTCTCTGTCATTTTAAGATCACTAGTGATTATGTCTTCTTCTGTTTCTGGGTATGTAATTTAAGATAGCTTCAGAATGTGTGAAATTCAGAATCCTTTGATAACCAGGTCCCTTTATGGTGCTCAAACTAAACTAATCCAAAAATTTAAATAATTTCTGAAAAGCATAGCTATAATTCTCTTGCTTAGGGCATGTATTATTACCTGTACAGAGCTGAGCATCAAAAAACCTTCTTTAGGTTGCAAAGGAGGTGTAGGAGATATAGGAGATATCAAAATAATAGTAAACTCATATTCTGAGGCTAGAATCAGTTGAGTGAGTTTCAAAGATACTTTAAAAGTTCTGTTTGCTTTGTTTTTAAAAAAAGTTAGTAAATTCCTTGCACTGTATCATGTCACAGTGATTCTTACTTCTCTACCTACAATCCAAATTTTGAATCAAGATTACTTATCAGCTATCATGCATCTCCAAACCCATTTATTCAATTTGTTGTCTCCTTTCATGTCCAACCCATAGTTGCTTGCAGCATACATGCTTAAACATTCAACCGTAATTCATATGTCAATGTATTTCCATTAACTAATCACAAATTATCAACTTCAGTTCTACAGGTCTGACCACAGGTAAGCTTTCCCTTTGTCCAACACCCTTTAGAGTTCAGATGGAGATTTTGAATGTGATTATAAGTGATAGAATATATAATGATAGCAATATTTTGTGCTTGAAAGGGCATTTTTAGACTTGCATGCTTGTAAATACATTTGTGTTTAAATTAGCATGAACCTATGGTGTGTGTATATAGTCCGATGCGTACGCATATAGGGTTATTCAGTGGGTTTAAAAAAATGTTTAGTAACTTTATTACTTAAAAATTAACTTAAATCATATGAACTATAAATGTGTAGGTTAAGAGGATTTTAAAGGAATGTTACCTGTAGGAGAAATATAACTGTGTTTGCCTTGGAGCGGACTATTAGTTTAGTATGGCTGGGGTGACCTTTCCCAGCTGAATTCCCAGTTAAGAAGGAAGGTGAATTGCCTCCACAGCTCAAAACCACTTCACAAAATTTCTGTGGTAGCACAGTTAGAGAAGTCTGGTTCTCTGTGGTGCTTTGTGAGCAGAGAGGAAGGGGCAGTCAGTCTGTAGGGAACAAGCCCACAGCCTCAATGCATGGAAAACTCTTGTGTCATTTACAGCTGCCACTGGGGGAACTCAGCAGAGCTGAGTTAGCTTGACTACAAGACAGAGCACAGTGCTGGCAGACAGTCATATGTGTTTCCAGCTTTGTGAGTTTAGGAACCTTAGGTATCCTGCATGATCACTGGCAGCCAGTGACCACTGATGGACACGTGTCTCTGGAGACCACTCATGAATTCAGTAAAGTATTTTTTTCTCACGTTCTTTACAAAAAGAACGAAACTAACTCCTTATTGTGAATGCAGTTTCAGATAGTGTTAGGTTGGGTTAATTACTGATATTAATCGTAGCAGAGAGCTTGAAGACATATACAGCAAGTATTACTAAACATCACTTATTAGAGAACACTGCCTGAAAACGAAAACTCCAATACAATCAGACAGATCTAAAACCTTTCCACTGGCACTTCTGTTATATTCATACATGAACTGCAAAAAATAAAAGGCTTTCTTTTCT
Source organism: Athene noctua (assembly GCF_965140245.1). Lineage (NCBI taxonomy): Eukaryota > Metazoa > Chordata > Aves > Strigiformes > Strigidae > Athene > Athene noctua. Next base: position 14,815,901 of record NC_134040.1, on the reverse strand, counting down.
GTCCATTCATAGCCTAAAGATTGTGCTTTTCTCACTGACTTAGACAGGAAGCAAGGCAGATGTAAAACTGGTAAAAATATGTAAATGTGATTGGTTTTATCTGAAAGAGGCCTCATTCTGTAGAGTTTTAAAAGACAGCAATAATCTTGCTTTTCATTTCAAACAGTTTTCTTTTATGAAAATTTCTGTTTCTCATTATCACAATAATTCCTTATTTGCAGGACAGGTTTTATGAGCAAAATAGATGACTGCAAAATATTAAAACAGTGTCAAATCCTGAACTCACTTGTTCATCTTTCTCACTTTTCTCTCCCAGGCTCACAGTGAATCATTGAAAACTAGTGCTAAGAAATTGAATACAGATTTTAGCATTTGTCTCAAAAATGGTTTTAAATTTTTATGTTTAAATTGCTAGACAGGTTAACCAGTCCATTTATACATATATTTCATTTATACTTTGAAATCAAACTGGTGTAATCCTACAGATTCTCAGTCTTTCTGTGAGATGATTTTGTAGCCATGTCCATAGTCAGCTCTTGTCAAAATTTAACTAAATTGGTAAAGGATTGTTAGATCAAAACAACCCTTTTATATTAAGACAGTCATATTAGCACAAACATGGTTATACCCTATTTGTTCACACTTGACTGAATTTATGACAGCTTAACTATTTTGAAAAGAGAATGTCTTTATGATAATATAACTGCATCCAGACTAAGGGATTATAACAATTTAATTTGTCTTTCTGTTTGTTTGCTTGTTGCTGTTTTTTTCAAATGACTGATTTGGTCAAATTGTTGGGTGCAAAAATTGAGTGTAGTTCAGGCCTCAGATCATGCTCTTATTAGCAAACCAAACACTGGTTTTGTTTTTGTTGCTGACGTTGTTTGTTTTCATTGCTGTCTGAATGAGCCTTTTATGGTCTCCGCCTTTGCCTGGCTGACTGCACCCGATTGTATTTAATTACATTTACTCAGTAGTTTTAGCCGGGATCCCCGGCCATTACCTATCAAGTCCAATCACTATTATTTAAATCCAATGACTCAGAATCAGAGAATTTATCTTTTACACAGTTATTGCCTAAACATCCAGCATAAACATGCAGAGATCTGGAGGACTTGTTCTGACTGTGCTGATTAAAGGCAAAGAGCAAGATGGATGGAGTCAGTTGTGATCAGCAGGCTACAGCGTCCTGCTGTGCTCCAGTCTCTGCCATTGTGCTGGGCTCTGGGTACCAGACTTGCCATGGTCCTCTCAGGTCTAAAAGGAAAGCTGGCTTTGTTTGCCTGTAAGCATCTGCAAACTGTTCTGACACATGATCTACCCTCTCAGCAAGGCCACTCATTAGGCTGATTATCACTTCAAAGTTTGTATTATCATCCATCTCTAAAGGCAATTAGGAATGGGTGGCTTTGAGTATCAGACACTGGGTGACACTAAGTGACTCATCTTTATTGATTCTTTTGTGAGCAGAGACAGTGATTGAGATGATAGGATTGCAGCCTACCTGCCCCTTTGACTGGTAAATACTGAAGAAAAACGGTGTGTAATTAACTGACAGTTAATATAGGTTCTGTTTAGTGTTCAGAAAGCACAATAGTGGAAGCTGCCCAAAAGGAACAAAGTAATGAAACTCCTTTGACAAGTTAAACTCTAAAGCCAACTGTGTAATTATCTGACAGTTTAAAGGGGGGAGGGGAGGGCTTGGTTTAGTATTTATGAGACCAAAGGAATTCCTGCGCCTGAACAATGGGGACAGTTACTGACAATAATCATAACAGCTACACAAAATATTTGTTTGTGCAAGTCTGGCTTTCAAGTGAATAATGATTGGTTTCAGGGTCAGAGGAAGCCTTGCAGTTTAGTGCCGTGGTGCTGGTGTTTCAGCTCCTCCGCCGGGCAGTGTGCGGGGCGCGGAGCCATCGGCCGGCGCTGGGCCCCGCTCCGCCGCCGCCCCGGGCCCGTCACTTACAGCACTGAGCTGCCGTTGAGAGAGTCAGACTTGCATAAAAGGCTACAGCCTGCTCTGCACGAAGAAATGTATGGGCAAAACTTCATCCACGATGGCTAGTCCTCACGTGCAAGGTTGTCCTACTGACAAACTCATCACTTTTCCACCACAGGTATAAATATTCCTTTTTACGTACTGACACAAGCCTTCTGCCAGAGCCAGTCGCTCAGCACCGAGGCAATTCAGAGGCACACTTACTGGACCTTCACGGCAACATGATAAGCTATTCTCCACGTACACACTCTCACGATGCAATATTCCCTGTAGGAATAGTTTGCCTGGCGGCATTCTGAAATCCCCATGAGTGTCACAGTAAGCACGGAAGAAAAAGTCAGATTCCCGTCCGAATGTGAACTATACTGTTTTGGAAAAGGATATACTCTGCCATTTTCTCCTGGAAGGTGCTAAGGAGAGAGATACTGACTTAGACTTTTAAAGCTCACAAAGAAGGACTCTTATTACTGAAATAAGCCTTCTGGTATGTGCTGAAGTCCAAAAGAGATGATCAGGGTGTGCTCTTGGAAATGTCAGGCTACTAACTATCATGGAGTTTCAGAGGAGGTCCTTTCAGAGTCTTTAGGGTGGCATTTTGTGGACCGAAGGCTGTTTAATATTACTTGTGATTTCATCACCCTGGGAGTGTGGGGACTTACTTTTTACTTTTGTATAAATTGTCAGTGAGTAAGTAATGCTTTAAATTTCTTTGTGAACTGCGGATCTCAAAGCACATGGCAGACTCAATAAGCCTGAGAAAGTCTCTATCAGATGGGCAAAGAAAGGGAAGCATGGCAGCCCTGCAAATTTTAAAAAGTATATGCATATACAGCATATAAATAGACTACTAGATAGCTTGTTGAAAGAACATTGCTCCATGTTTTCCTTTCCCCTTCTCTTGACTTCTCACTGACCATTTCTGTACAACAGAGAAAGACTTTGGGGACACATAGAAGTGATTGCTAGGACTTTTCATTTTGAGCTGTCTCTGACATAATTTCCCTACTGCTAGCACTGATCACATCTTGTTGGACAAGCCCAGAATGAGGATGAATAATGATCTGTGGAGATTGTGGGGTTCAGTGAAGGCCCCAGCAAGGAAAGAAGTAGGATGACATAGGGAGCTGTGAGGTTAGGTGTGGGAGGGAAGGTATCTCGGTGGAGGACAGGATTCAATTCAACGGGGTGGCTGAATCATCAAGAAGTATCAGTATCTTGTGGCAGTGGGAGACCAGCAAGACTGTGTGGACAGAGGTCTGAGGCATGTACAAGTTATCTACTTTTAGTCATCATGGTAAATAATGAACTGAATACGGTAGGGCTGGAAGATCTCTGGATGTGTCAGCAGAGAACTAACCAAACACGAGGAAAATACTGCAACTGTACATGGTCTTTCTGAAACTGCTGCAGAAGCAGAATATTGTATGAAGTTTGGATACTTCTTCTCCCAGAAGAAAATACCGACAAAGTACAGAAAAGAGCTATAAAGATCTACGTGAAAGACTAAAAATCCTTATCTATTTAATTTATCTAAAAGAATCTTAAGATCTTTCAAAACCATCCATTTAGTTGGGAGATTTTAATCTATCAGACAAATGCTTAACAAAGATCAACATCATGAAACTGAAACTCGACAAATTAAAAAAAAAAATCATATATTTTAGAAAATGAGCCATTGGAAGAGGTTATGCAAGGGTGTGAGGTTACATAGGGGTTTTGTGGCTTTCTTCCTGGTTCTAAATCAACAAGTCTGTCTTAATTGAAAAATAGGCCAGAAGGAATGGAAGAAGGATGCCATAACAAAATTATCCAGCTTGTAGAATGAAGGGGCATTGACTAGATAATTGTATTTTTTCCTCTGGATTTGTATCTATGAGATGGTGAAGTAAAGAGGAGCTGAGGAGAGAGTAAGTGGAAAAGATGCATATAATAGCAGCTTGTGGATGCTGCTGAAGCACAACAGATCTCCAGAATCCTGTCCCTGCCACTGCTGGCCTGCTGTGCCTTTGGGAAGTCATGATGTCCTGCAAGGTTTTTAATTCCCCAGGCATCCTTTGATTACCATATCTACTTGAAATAAAGTCATAAACTAGTGCTGCTTCCAAATCTCCGATACAGGTATTATTGCAATACAAAAACAGAACAACAAAGGACTTTAACATGGTTAGCTTCTCCCTTCCGAATCACATCCCAGTCAGGCTTCTGAGTCTTCTTGTGAGAAACGTAGGAACAGTTTCAAAGACTTGCACTGATAGAACAGTTAAAATGAATCAGTATGAGAAATGCATAGTCAAACAGAAAGTAATAGCAGCCACTGCAAGAATTGTCAGCAGGCAGCAGTGTGACAAAAGGAGCTAACTATATTAACTTTAATTGTGTTAGAGTCTTTTATTCTTCCCAAAACATTTTTGTATGTTACAATAATAAGAGGCATTTCAAATTCACATGATCTGAAGAATTTCCTTTGGACATGCTGTTATAGCCACCCTCTTCCATAAAGTACACAGAAAAGTCAGACAAGAGGAAGAGAAATCTTCAAGCGTCATGTTTGCGACTTAATTTTGACCTCCACTACTCATCTATAAGGTCCATTCTACTTTCTCTGTCTCTCACTTTTACCTTGTTTCTAATTTTATCTGATCCAAACAAATTATACATGAACAGTCATTTTCATTTGGGTCTTGTTCACTGAGATACTTAGCAAACAATCAACTGTTGAACAAGATAAGGACAGCAAAGGAAAGATAAGCTTTTGTTTAGATAGTGGAATCATAGATAAAGACCTAAGCAGGCCTGCACAAACTCAAGAACCAGTGATATTATCTTTTAAGCTAAGGCACTGTGTTGCTTCCATTGTGTTTATTTGCTATACATGCTCATAAAGCCTCATTTACAAATCATTTTTAGTGTACATAATCCAAACGTTTTGGTTTGTGTTTTTTCTTGTTCTCCTTTTGTTTGAAATTGAGAGAAGTGGTCTGAAAAATATATTATTTGCTTTTGAATCTTTGTGGTTTTAGTCTGGAAAAAACAAAGAAAAAAAAATTAAATAATAATCTTAACTGACAGAAAAAGAGGAAACAGAAAAGAAAAAAAAAACCCCAAAGTTACAGTATGGGACCCACTCTTCTCATTAGGACTTAGTTTTATTAGTGGTGTTGGAGAGCTGGTACCATGACTATAAATGTAGTAGCAGTCCTGTGAATAAAAACACCACCACAAGAGATATGCTTTGCTTTCAAGCCAAATATTTCAAAGCACTTTATGAACATGAGAAAAATAAGCCTTATAACTTTCCTGCAGAGTAGGTAGGAAAGATTAAGCCCTCCTCACGGATGGGCAAAATGAGTTACAAAGTGATCAGGTGACTGGCCTGAGGTGAAGCAGCAGGTCTGGCAGGGTGGGGAATGGAAACCTGACCTCTTGACACATGCCTCCATTCCCTAACCACAGGACATATACTTCTTCTATAATAGTTGATGAAAAGTAATCACCTCTAGATGAAACCCATAGAAAATTGCACTCTCTGAAGATATTTATTTGAGACCTTTCACAAGCACTGCAGCCACACCATTATTTTTGAAAAGCTCCTATTTAAAATGCACTGAAAACTATAGTAATTTATATGTTCTGTGAGAAAATACATGTGTCCAATTAGAATACAATGAAATATTTAACTTGTTGAATGAACCAAATATTTAATTTGGTGAATGTGAACTTTACTAGCAAGTTTTGCTGAGAAGATATATATAAATGTTGTTCTTTTGAACATATATACAATATATATTTGCATAAAATATTGCTGGAATATGTGTATTGTTATAAATATGGCCTCAAGTGATATTTAAATATGGACCTAAGGGGGTTTTTTTAAATATAAGTAATTGTAAGAAATTGTGCCTACAGTTTCTCCACATCAGAGAAATAGGCTTTTTGTGGATTTTTGTTAGGATGGCTTTGTGAATCTGAGGAGACATTTATCTCCTTTAGTTTGAATCATACAGAAGCTTTAGACCACCACTTATACAATCATCACTATGCAATGAGAAAACCGAAATTTCCTGCAGACAATGTAAAGAGTGGATATACATGCCAAGAACTGTACTGATTGAAGCCTTATACTGACTGCAAACACTTCACAATTACTGGGACACTCCCAGCCAAGGCACTGTCTGTGGACACAGGTGTTCACACGCTTTTTAAAGAACTATGAAAAGAGATGTTGTGCTTGTCTGCTCTTATTCTGGTTCAGAAGATCAAAGCAGAAGCAGACATCAAAATTTCCTAATGTTTTGTTCCACCAGACTCAAGGATGGTGATGTAAAATTTGGCTGCTGGAGAGCAGATTGGTGTAAACGAACAATGTAACACAAAAACAGAGAAGCAAGGGAAAAAAGAAGTATAAGGGATCCTGAGGGGAATAAGGTGTGAGTTTGATGCAGTGGAATGAGAGTAACTAATAAAAGCACTCAAGGTGCCTGTGATGGATACCATGGTCAATACAGTGGATAACAACCATAGCAGCAGTGTTTTGAATGGGCAGATGGTACGTAAAACAGACTGGCACAGCTGGGGACAGGAAAGGAAGAGAAGGAGAAGTAACTGAATGTTAGAAAAGTCAAACATCAAGCAAGGAGGTGAAAGGAAATGTGAGCCACCAGAAAAAGTCATGCTGTGGCAACATTATGGAGAAAGCAATAATACATTTTAGCTGTAGTTTGGATGTTTGGAATGAAGGACAGGGAGGACCTGAGGAAGAAACGAAATTTCAAAGGAAAGAAAATAATTCTTAAATGAGATCTAGATCTGGCTCTAGGTTTCAAACATCCTCTACTCTGGAGTTTTGGCTCAGCTCACAAAGGGAGGAGCCATTCAAGACTGGGTTCAGATTTCAGTCACACTAAAGATGCAAGGTTTTGGTTTGACACCATCTTAAAAGAAAAAGCCATATAAAACAGCTTGGAGTTAGGTCTATATAGAGGCCAAAATATAGAGTATTATGGTGATTGATATTTGTTTGGGAGTCAAATTTGTTCTGCATGAAAAAGCCAGGGAAAGGGTTCCTCTTCTCTGATTCACTGAACAGAAGGTAATTGAAAGATCTCTTTATGGCAGGATTTACGACCCCTGAGCCTCAGTCGTTTTGAACTAAATAATAATGCATTTGCATCGTAAGTGTATCTAATTTGAATTTCGCTTCCTGCCTAAACACTTTGAAAAGATGCATGCCTTGAGGTGTCTGCCTGAATAAAATTCCTGCGGAATTGAAGCTAACAAATAAAGTATGTCGTGGTGCGTTAGAATCTGCTCTGCTCTGGAGAATAGCTCCCCTGATAAACTGTCTGATTTATAATGACAACTGCTCCCACTGTTGTATACAAGTATACCTTACAGTAATGGGGAATTAAAGAGGCTTTCATGTGAACCAAATATTTAGCTTTGAAGTCAGTGGGAGCTGAGAGAGCCCAGCACCTCACAGGATTAGTCCCTTGGGAATTACCCTTTTCACCTTACTATAGAGGAAGGATGAAATTTTAAGAAGGGATTTTAATGCTGTGAGTATACTGAGTAATAGGAAGGATGAGAATTCATAACAATGAGTTACCTTCTACTTCAATGAACACTGGGATTCTTCTATAGGACTACATGACTTTCTCAGCACCTTATCCCCACAAAGACTGACACAGAATTAGTTTTCATAGAGAATGTAGCCTGTGGTCCTTTGTCAGAAGCTTGATCATGCAATAGAAGAGCCTCAGAACAGGACTTTATGTTTTAAATTGCTGTATTAACTAACCCATCAGCACCACATCCATTGTGCATAAGCAATAGCAGTTTTTATGCTTTCCTGTGAGAGACTTTCTGTCTGCTTTTTGCCTTCTGTTCACTGAATTAACAAAAGTGACCATGGAAATCCAGCTCATTCTGCAGTTTCTTGGTCAAAAGCAAGGGGATATTTCCCAGGTATTCTTTTGTTGATGATGATATTAAAAGTGACTTTTAAATTGGCTGTTGTGAAACAAACAGAATCTGCCACTGAGGGAAAAGACAAACTGCTTATAATTAGTTCTGGCAGCTGGAGGATGGCACTCCTGCTGTTTCTGCTGCTGGCACTGTAAAGTACATCATGTCACAATGCATGAATTATCCGAGGTCAGCTCTTTAACACACCCAAATTGCTACCAATTATTAATTAATTAGTATCATTATGGAACTGCCTTAAGGGCCCTATCAGTCCCCTTGAAACAAATAAAGTGACTAAGAAAGAAAAGGAGGTAGAAGTGATTAGTGATGAGTAAAAAAGGTAATTCTAAGGACAATCTCATATGGGTCTAATCTTGTCTAATGCTTCCCAACGGGTCTCAAATGCTCTCCTCATGATCTGCAAATGCATTTGAGTTGCATGGGAATATAAACCACCTGTTGCAGGTTAATGTATTTTTTCATTACTAAAATTTTGCTATTTAAGCATTATTGTCCAATTTTATTGCTTTTATTATGCCTACTTTTATTATACCTGCTTTATTATACCTTCATCTGCTTTTCCTCTGAAGGCCTTATCTACAATACTATAGGAGCTGTATCTCAGAAGACATGTAGTTATAAGGCTAAATAGTGCTATAGCTAACATTTTGTCATCTGTCCTCTGAAATGAACTGAAGAACTTAATACTGCAAAACTTCCCATACAATTCAAAACTTAAATTACTTAGAATGGGATTTAAAAGAGAAAATGCAATGAGAGGGGAAGAAAGATGCAGTTTATTAACTGGTGATTACAGGTTAAGAATGAGTGATACAGAAGTCTCTAATTCTACCTAAATGCCACTTTAGGAGCCTAAGTCCGTTTTTATGGAAAAACAATACTATCTGCATATACTGCACTCAGTATAAATGTGCACAGATAAATACATATCTAATGCACACGCCCACTACACTGATATCTGGTTGTGCAGAATAAAGGGTGTGCAAAGTCTGTCAGATTGTGAGAGCTTGGTATCATCCAAATTTTCCAGAACTCCCCAGTCATCGTAAAGTGCTAATTATAAAATGTCTAAAAATATGAGATGATGATATCTAAAACTATAGTGAGTCAAGTGACATGGGACCAGAGAAAAAGCAGAGACTCTGTGGCTATATGCTCATTGTAAGTTCTCTCTCTATGAAAAGTATATCTCAAAAATATGTCCATCAATAGATGTAGAATGAAGAAGAGGAAAACAACCTTGATTGATAGACATTTATAAAGAGCGAATAGATAGTTTTTTAGTTCAAGAGGCAAATGTATTTTTAGGGGATACACATCTGAATTTTGTCCTACAAGTATTTTGCAGTCTAAGCCACAAAAACCAGACATTTGTAACTAACTCTTACATCTTTCTAGATCATTCATCAGTGGAACATCAGAGGATCAGAGTTTCAGAAAAGCTCAGCACCCACCTAGACAGGTGAGATTAACATTTCTAAAGTGCTTGGCACACAGCAGATCCCAGAGTACAGTTTAAGAGGGAGGGATTTTCTTCTGTCAAATGTCACTGAAGTCTTGAATTTTGGCCACTTATTTTGCACGAAAAGAGTTCATGTCTTCCTAAAACACTTCATAAGGACCTTAGTTCTACATGTGGGAATAAATAATTAATAAATTAGAACAGTTCAGTAGGTGACTCTAGTCTCTGTTTTTAAGCCTGCTTCTTGTATGTTTTGCCACAAAAATTCAATGACAAGTCTGTGCTGTTCTGCCTTAAATATTTTCCAGAAATGTTTCTTGAAAATAGGGGAACATAAATAAGACAAAAGAGCTAGTAAGTGATTTAAACCCTGGATGTTCATTATTGTTTCAAAACAGCTTTCTCAGAGCCTTTTGAAAATATATTGCCACTATTTTATGTAATTGCTGTAACTGTATTTTGGGTCCATAAGCAACTGAGAAGGTTTATCCATACATTCTCCTTCCCCAAATGCATCACAGCCATGATGGGTATAGTCATAAGCAAAGAAGGCCAAAAGAAGAAAGAAGGAGGGAGTTATGGAGAAAATAAGCAAAAAAAGGAATTTTCTAAGTGAGAAAAGAGCATTCCCTCTGTGGATTCCACTTGCCTGAAAACTGGGATGCTTTGTTAGGTACTTTCAAAATGTGGCTGTTCTCATTCATACTGAAAATTCCAACTTTAGCACAATTCATCCCCCCCATCCCCAAAAGTGTCTCCTATGTTGATCTATCATTTAATTACTAATTTTTAACTTTAATGAGGGTTTGCTTACAAAGGGTAGTAAGAATCGAATAAGGACTTCAGCGTCTGGCCTGCTGAAGACAGCAAACGAAAAGGTCTACGATATAATTTTGTCATTCTATCAATTATGCTAGTTTTGCTTTTCCAGTTTTCAATTTAACTGCTATTCAGTCATGGTTGTGCTCTAGAATGCCTTTCCAGGGAGCAGTTAGACTTGCAAATGTGTAGTATGACCTGACTATTAGGAATTATATCACCTGAGACATTTCATTACAAAAAATTTCCCAGTGTTGTAGCTACAATCTTAAGAAACATATTTTTTAAAACAAATTAATTAATTACTGTAAAGAACATATATTTCCTGGGCTGGGTTTTGACTTCTTCTGATATATATGTGTGAGCAGTTCAGAAGCAGTATCTTCCATCAGCAAAATTGCACAGGCATTGGTTCATATGCACATATTAAGACAAAAAAGAGTATGTGTCTGATGAATGGTGACATCAGGCTTGAAACTGCAATGTCATCACAGTCTTCCCAAATAACCTCCACAAAGAGGCAAGATTTTCCACCCATGAACTACATCTGATCTCCAGTATGCTGATGTGAATACAAAGCTACTTTTCCCAATACTTTCTAAAATAAGAGGAAGAATACATTCTCCTGTGCGGTTACCCACAACACAAAGTGGTTTTCAACAAGCATCTGTTGTCCAAAATAGTTGAAAGAAGGCTTCATTATGTTGTGACAAACACCACTAAGGAGTGGAGATTTTTTTGTCATTCTTGTAGAATTTGGATGTTCACAATAAACTGTTCTGAACAGGATTATCATCTGTGACTTATGTTCTAATGTCTTGTACTTACAGTACAAACAACGCCATCAGTCATTCCTGTGGATTATGGTTCATTTACCTGAGGTTCCCATTGTCCAGCTCTTTTGAAGAAACCATCTAATCTTTATGTCCAATTTTGGGAGATGTTTCCAGAACATCTTGGGACACCAGTGTGATGCAGTGTGTGCCAAACTGCACCTCGCAGTGATCATGTTTGGATAGACACACTCAAGGCACTGGGATTTATGGCCAATTCCTTCAGACAAATATAGACTAAGGAAAAAGCCTTATGACATTCCTGTGGTTTTGATGTGGCACGTCAGGCATGCTTTGTCTTCTAAAGCACCGTGTACATTGTACCACAAGTAACAGATCCAGACATGAGAGGTAACCTGCTACTGATAAGACCAATGTTAGGTTACTTTCACAGGAGGCAAAGGAAGAGCTGTGGGAGGAAAGTGGCTCAAGCCCTGCTTTTAATTCTGCATTGGATACAGTGAAGTTAATGCATTAGGTCTCAGCAGAACCAAAATAAGGTCTGCCTTTTTCTTCAAGAAAACAACTTGCACCACAACCACGCTCAACTGAGTGGAAATTAAAAATATGTGACACCTTTCAGAAATAGTAACTAAGTAGGTAAAAGAACATTTTGTTTCAGATTATTTTTTTACCATTACAGGGGCTCTGCCATGTGGTTTAGGGCCTCAAATTAGGTTTCATGAAGTTGGTTTTTGAAAGACAGTAGGAATGGAAATATTGCCATGATCTGTGCTCATTATAAAGGGAAATGTTTTGCATTTGAACATTCCCTTCCAGTGTTGTGAGTCCAGCTAACACTCTAGGAGTGCCTGAGAACCAGACTATGAACCTAGCCATAAAACAGCTATAAAAACAAGTAACATGGACTACTCTGTTTTCCATTTGCATTTAACTCAAGTGGAAGGTAATAATAACAAAATTGGATTAAAAAATGTTTTGGACCCAATTCTGTCTGGCATTTGTGCCTCCTTGTACAAGCATACACTAAATTGTACCTTCCCCAAAATCTTCAGAAAGACCACAGTCACCCCACAGAAGCTCATGAGACAATTTTCATGCTGCAGACTAGGGGCCAGAAATATGCACTTTAGGGTGTGCATGGTCTTGTTTGTCACAGCTCTGTGTAGTCTTTCTATATTAGAGTGACCTCTGCTTCTGGAAAATGAGCCTGTACATGGCCACACTAGGTAGATGGTCATCCCTACAGCTTTTGTCACTGTGCCTGATGAGCTCGGTGCTCTGGTGGAGATGGCCCAAGTGACACCACCACATTGAGAGCTGTGGCTTCACTTCCTTAAAGCTTTTTGTACTCTTTTTTTGGTGTCTAGGGATCAAGAGATTAATAAAAAGAGTCTGAAACTGTGCCTCAACTACTGCACAGAGACTGAAACATCTGTGGTATTTTTTTTCTCCTTCTCATTAACAGGAAAACTATAGAGTCCAGAAATATCTCCCAAGTAGTTATGAAGATCAAGAAGTTATTAATAGAACTGGATCATTTTCTTACCACAAACCTTATTCCTATCAGAAAGTGTAATTTGGTGGATCAGAGTCTGATTTTTAATGAGAAAATTGTTGATTGAAAGTTTTTTACAAGAAAAATATTAGGAAAATATGTTTAATTACAAGATAAAATCCATTTTTTACATTTCAATTAGAAATGTTTTACATTTTCTCATAAAAATTAAAGCCTAATGATGTTCCCTGGGAAAAAAAAAATCTAGTTACTAGAAATATAGAACTCTTTCTTCCCCCTGTAAATACATGAATGCTATGTAGATAACCTCCCTATAAACATATATAATTTTATTTATACTGTCACACAAAAGTATTGGGACTGACAGCTCTTAAATCAGAAAAGGGCTCAACAATTCAGTCTCAGATACATCTCTGAAATGCCAAGATGAAATGTAACTGCATCCTGTTGAATATCTCTAGGTAGTAATGACATTGTGCAAAACTTTGAGAGGATGTGTCCCAATTAATTAACCTCTTTGACCAGATTCCTTCTGTTTGGTGCCAGTTGCCATATGGAACCTCTAAACTCTTCCCTGACCATGGGTGGAGAATTTGCTATGTATGCTGCCATTATTTACTCAAAGGTAAATTTGAATGTTTTTAGAAAAGATTCCTTCAGATTCCACTCATTAACAAAATGCATCTTTCAGACATCAAGTTCAAAATAATTATTTATTGACAATGAAATATAATGCATTTTACTGATGCTGGTGAACCAGGATGGTCAAAATAAGAACAAATCCGATTTTTTCCACGAAGTCCAAACTGAATCAACTATTTTCTTAAGATAATAAATATGTAATAATGGTGTGCCACCAGAAGTTTTCTTAGAGGATTTTTAAAGTCCTTGGCACTTTCACTTGTGCCATTTCTCCCTGACTGGAGATTTATCTTTAGACTGGTGTTCAGTCAGTCTTGTCCCCACCTCAGCCAAAATGCAAAAAAATCTGTAAGTCACGTAAGAGCAAACCTGTTGGAGCCCTAGGGCCTGATGTCCTCCCTGCTGAAGTCAGTGAGAGTCTGTTAATTGATTTCAAAGAGAGCTGGATGAAGTCCCAGTTTCAGATATAACTGTTTGGAGAGTTTTTGGGGGATAGGGTCTGGATAAGCAGCTAAGCATTTGATTCATTATCTGAACCCAATTGAATTGCCAGCACAGAAGGTTCATCCATCATTTCTTTCTGCTTTCCAAGTTCAGAGCTCAGGGATTTATCTGCTCCTCTTTCATCAGTGAATCACATTAATAAAATGATTATTTAAAGCAATGCAGAAGCAGAGCTCTCCCCAGCGCTTTTAGTGAAGTTGCTTGCAATACAGTAGATAGAGGATACTGTTGAAGGTATACCAAGCACATCCAACATAAAAAGATCCACTGACTCCTTTCCTCTGGTTTGGCTGAACAGAGTCTGTGCTGTCTAATATCACTTCGGCAGTCTTGGCTGAGTATTTAAGCAAGGGACTTCAGACAATCCCCAGTCTGAATCCCTTGGAGTCTGGAAAAGTTCAGACCAGTAACTTGTAAGTTTTTAGCCCAGGTTTCAGCATTTATACACAATAATTTTTCTAACAGAGGAAATTCTGAACTCTATTGCCCCATTTTCAGTATTTAGATGAAGGAAGGACAATGTTTAGATGACATACCTTAAATTGCATTTTCAGTGAATTATTTATAATTTCTGGTTGTACATGTATGTTCTGCTGGTGATCCAACATTTTAAGGAGCTTTATGTGTTAGGCCACCTTTAACCGCAACTGTATAACACATGAGGATGCTCTTTCAACTTCAGAGCTCAATGGTCTTCAGGAACTAGAGACTCTGGAGTCTTTTGAGTTGGACAAACCAACAATCAAGTGAGGCCACAGTCCCCAGTCCCTGCCACCCTACCTTCAAAGCATCTGTGGGTGCTCTCATACTGTGATTTCCTCCTCCATAATCTGACAATGACAGTGTAGCCACAGAACTTTTCTTTTTTTCTCTTTTCTTTCCCTGTTCTTGATGCTTCTTTCAGCTTTAAGGCTGCTACACAGTTGTCAGAAGTTTGGCTTCAATGGTCTGAAGGGAGACAGATACTGATAAATTTCCTTTTGATGTCTGCTCTGCAAAGCCACTCAGTCAGAAAAAAATAGAGGGGTCTGTGTGCGTAGGGGTTGGAGGATGTGAAAGGCAAAAAGCACCCTCTCATGCCAGAGTGAGTATAACTCCCACTTCACATTAGATCTGAAAGATGAATATAAAGAGTTTTGTATACATTTTGCAAATCAAGACAATGCACTGTAAGAAAATGAAGCCAATGAGTAAAATGGGGGTAATGATACTGATCTCCTTTCTAAAGTGCTCTGAGATCAGTTGATGAAAAGGACTGTACAAGAGCTAGGTATTATTATAGTTAGATCACTGCAATTTCTTTTCTCAAAAACGTTATCTTTTTGTTGCATATTCATCAGGATCAGTGTTGAAAGGTTACAGTTTACAACAACTACTTTGTTATACTATAAATGAGACTGAGAAAGAACTTTTGTTTTCACGGGGCTACAGAAATTTGCACGTATCATTTGAGGATGCATATATACAGCTTCCACTCAACTTTCTCTATCTGCCCTGATCTAAGGCTGAATGAAGACAATGTGCCAGTGATCTGAACACGGTCAAGTGAAGAACACAATTTTAAAATACAAAATGTTAACCTTGATTACGCATAGACAAGCAGTCATGACATTGGTAAGCACAAGTCATGAGCAATCCAGGACCCTTTAACCATGTTAGGGAGCACTATTTTCAAAACACCGTATCCGTCTCTCAGCAAATTTGACCAGCTGATATACCATGTAACACTAACACAGCTAACCAGCTTTCTGACTAGAGCAAGCTCATATGCAGCCATCTCATGTCACACCCATGTTTGTTGTGTCTGAAGGCATATTCATATGTTCCTTTACTCAATGAATGTCAGTGTTGGTAGAACTTTAGTTTGTCAGAACTAGTGAAGGCAGAAAACTCATGGGGGAATAAAAAAGCCAAAATGATAATGCTCCAATAGGAATACTAAAGCAGCAAAGGACGTCTCAGTGTGAACTAAGATCCTAGGAAAATGACCCAAAGTATTCATATAAAATCCCAGATTAGCTTTTTCCCCCACAGTAACAAGACTGTCACTGGGAGACAGGTTATTGCATACAAGGTATGTACAGCAGAATATACAAACAAATTTAGTATTGGAAGTGCAAAATGAAAAATAAGGCAAGTGAAAAGTATTTTTCCTGACATAAATACATTATGCATTCTTTAACACATCATCATATATTACACATAAAATATCTGGTAGTTATAATGTGCTAATAAAAAGTGACAGCGAAATACTAGCTATGGAATGTGTGGGTAAAACTAACACGGCTCTTACATATGGTTTAACAAAGCCTGTACTGCATTATTTATAGTTTATAATAAAGTCTGCGATGTGCCTTTTGTTCATTTCACCACAAAATCACATGAAGTAACCATATAGCTACAAGTGAGTCTTTCAAATGTACACATGGACCAGCAAAGCCTACAGGTACATGCAAAGGTTCTGGCTGGCTTTCTGTCAGGTTCTGAAACAGAGCACAGTTAGTAAAGAACTTCCTACAAAATTTCTCTATCTTATTGTATGAAAAAAAAAAAAATTCTTACAGCTTTAAAATTGAGATGTCTCAATGTCTCAATGTAAATGTTGCATTTCCAGTGATACATGAAAATTCCTTTATGTTTTTGAGTGAAACAGTTTTTCCAGAGGTTTACAGAGCCAAAATACAAAAGTAGTTTTAGGATTTTACAGATGGTGTAGCAAAATTTATAGTAAATGTGTCCGAATACAGTTCTTAAAAGAAACCTCAGTTTAACAGATGCATTATTGGGCTGGGGATGAACTTGCTGTTTGTTTGTAATAGTTGAAAGTGATCATTCAACCCGTCCATGTAGGCAAGCAGCAGTCTCCAGACTCAAACCCAAATCCAAATAAAAATGGTGAAGCAATTTTGTTTACCTTGCACATGCATGGATATATGTGTGTGTACAAGAAACTTCAAACTGAGAAGTGGAACAAAGCTCAGAAATAGATTGAAGACTTAAAAAGAACCAATGCTAGTAAATGCCCTAGGAGAAGTCTACAGTGTATTATTGGTTGGGTACTGACTGGAGCATGTATTGTTTCTGGTAGCTTGAATCGTGATGGTTTCAAGAAAGCAGGAATTTCTTTCTTGGAAATAAACCTTCCCAGAAGTAAACAGAAAAATACATCAAAGAAAATTTACCCCATCAACTTCTCCATCCAATGGGAATAACCTATGAGATCTCAAAATATGTCTAGCTTCTCAGATCAAATAGAGTGACCATATGTTTCTCACTATTGCTAATTACAAAGAAAAGTAATTTAGTGAAAAAGGGCTTAAATTTAAACTATTCAAATAAAAATAGGAGTCTGGTTTATTAACAGTTATGTGCATTTAGATACAGCTGAAATTCAGTTAAGTCTTTAAGGTATGCCTGCTATTACTGAAATGAAGTAGTACCTTAGTCATGTACTCAGACCCCACTGCAGGAAGATTTTTATGATGAATGGATAAAACCCACAGACTCCTCAAAAATCATCTAAAGATAAGACAAAGGAACAGATTCAGACAAATGAGTCCAAGGAATCTAGGAAATATTGGATTAATTTAGTAAAAGCAATGATAAGTAAAGGTCTCTGCAGGCCAGTAACCTAGCAGTTGTCTAATTATCCACAGACATCAAGGAGAGAGAAGACTGTGAAGGAGCCATGTCCTGTTGACATTTGTGGATAGTTCCTCCCAGGCATAATGGACAAAGAGGGCAAAGGAATGAAGGTACTTTTTTTCAGATTTATTATGTGAGTATAAACTGCTGAGAGCCCTATTATGTTCCTGTTAATATCTGTGAGCCAATATTTGAAAATAAATGAGAGATACTAAGCAGGATAGGTATACATGGTCTAAAGGTTTGAAAAGCCTGGTTTGAAAAAGGTGACTGTGGGATAGACTGAAGCAGGATGGTACTGAAAGGGAAAAGTGACAAAAGCTATAGGAAGAATAATGGATAAATTGGAAGAGGGTGATCAAGTGATGGGATGGGGCTGCGGGAGAAAGCAGGGCTCTGAGAGGAAGAGAGCCACTATGGCATCTCTGTCTGAAAGGAAAAGGAAAGTTGGGGAGGAGAAGAGAAAGCAAGACAAAGCAGAAGCCTTTGCTGATTTCCTCTCCAAAGAAGTTGGTGAGACGCCATATGAGAGAGAGAGCGGTGGATACAGGAGAATGTAAAGCTTAAGGAGTGAGTCAGAGATGTGGAAAAAGTAACTGGGAGTAAGTAGATTTACTCTGAAGACTGTTACTTAGGGAAATGGCAAAACTGGAGGAGAAAACACATCTATGGTGCGGGAAGGCATCTAGGCCACCAAGTCATACTGTGCTGTACAAGATCAGGAAGAGAGTAATGGGAGTGAATTAGGGTTCTGCTGTCTGAGAAGGGATAAAATCAAAATGAAGAGGAAAGGACAGGGAATCACAGAGGCAGGAATTATCGGATCAGTGATAGAAGGGAACAGTGTGTGAGGCAGAGAGCTAGTTTCCTGTGAGTTTGCTAGTCAGGCTTACAGATTGTTCTGGACTCAGCTCAAGAGGGGGTTCATTTCTGTGAAGCTAACCACATAGTCCTATCATGCAATCAGTCAAACCTTCAATTATTTTTCCCTGAATACCAGCTCTCAGGCATGATTTCTGTAGCACCTTTAAGAGGTCAAAGTTAAAAAACAATAGTTTGGTAAATGGCCATTTCTTGCTGTTTGCCTCATCCAAAAATGTCTCAAGTAATACAGTTAAGCTTAAATTTGGAAGCAAAATTCTTTCTTACATCAAAACTTTATAGAAATGCAGCAGAGAAAACACGCTTTAATAATAAACAGATAATTAAAACCACTTGAAACACATGTATGTGTTTTATTAGTGAGTAGAATCAATGGTATGTTACAATTTAGTTATGCAGGCTGATTTAGTATCATGTTATGTACCAGTTACATAGACATGTGCTACAGGCTTAGTCATAAAAGCGTGGAATGCACCACTAACAAATTCAATTTTTTGCCCTTAACTACTCACAAAACTCTTCTTCTTCTAAAGGGAAACCACACATCATCTCTTATAAAGGGTTCAGTCAAAAGGAAAGCCAAAATAAAGACAGTCCTTAACGGCCCACTGGACCCTCACTAAACTGTGTATTTTTGGGGAAAAACAAAGAAAAGGAAAAACAGTTAGGAAAATTCACCCTCATTCTTAGAAGAAACTGCTATTCTTAATGGAGTTTAAATATTGCAATGAGATATCCATGTCACTTGGAAAAGATGAATGTGTAAGTGTCTAAGAAAATGCTGACAGATATTTTTTCCATCTCTCTGGTTAAAGAAGCAAAGCACATGGCTGACTCAGTGGTACATTAAGGATTTCCTTCTTTAGCTTTGTACTGGAAATATATTTTCAAGTAACTCGTTTATTAGGGTAGATATTTGAAGAAATAGGCCTTCTTTTGGAATGCAATATTACTAATGCCAAGAAAATTAAATCACAAACATTTTCTCAGATACATGCCCAAATGCCTCGCCTTGGCCTGCAGCCATGTGCATCTTTCAGCTGCCACACTGCCTCATGGGAATTGTAGCTTCAGTGACTCAAGCCTGATTCTGCTTCACTGGCTGGACTTCCCGTATAAACGTCCTTGAACGCCCTGTGTCAGACAGCTCCTATGATACCTTGTCCAGTGAGCCAGAAGGGAGATGTGACCTTGCTACACCAGGGAAACTTGACATCAGAGGAGAATAAGACCCCTGAATTTTAACTCCAGCGAAGTGTTAGGCCAAACGTATGCTAACACCAGACTGATCCCAAAACAAAATGTCTGGCTAGAAGAGATCTCCTAGGTGTCTGAATACTGTCCCAGCAGCACTTATAAAGGTACTTATCATACTTCACACTTACTTCATACTTACTTCATACACTTATCATACTGCAGGTATGATTGATATGATCAGATACTTAGATTAAAACAGACTCTTAATTCTACAGTGATTGCACACTGGCCACAGGGCCTATCTTTCCTCATAGATCACCTTTCTTCATGGAAGAAACCAAGGTGTAAGTTTACAAGTAGTGTGTGAAAGAAGAATGATTTTTATTTTGCTTTAAAATGTATTTTTAAGTTAGAAATCTAATGGCTATGAAAAATAAATTGTACAGGAAGGGATAACCATGGAAACTAGTCATCTAACTGCTGTTGACTTTTGGTGGAAACTAAGTAATTCAGAGCCTTCCATGCATTTGAAAATCTATGATGTCATCAGTTATTACAAGTTTACACTGAGATTGGCCTACAAACTTCAGATAATTCAGACCCTCACTGTGCAAATAATCTGTATTGACCTGAGAAATGTCAGACCTGCTCTCCTAATTTATGAAAACTAAGCTTATTTTAGCAAAGGTTCGCATCAATGCAACTATGTACATCTTAAAATATTTTAAATATATTTAATGGATTTCTTATATAGGTGAGGTATTACACTTACTCAAATTTACTTACATTCAGATTTCCTCAAATACATATAGGTGGTATATCTGAAGATGTTTGTAAGTGTCATGCTCACTCTGATGTGAATAATATGGACACCTTTCCTGTGAGTATAAGTTCTGTTGAGACACAACAGCACATATTAGAGCAGAAGTAGAGTCAAAACTTAAAATATTTAGATTCAATGTGTATTAGTGTGTGAGATGTGCTAACATAACAGTGTGTAAACAAAGCATATTTAGCTTTTCTGAGCAAAATGTCTGAACTTAATCTCACAGGAAGGTTGTGACAAAACTCACAACCTGCAGCATCAGTGTGGAGAAGAAATAACACAGGTTGTTAAAACTACATTATAAACTTCCATTGCTGGTTTATTGCTTACTGGGTGAAGAAAAGAATCCCCCTAAACACTAAAAGATTTGGTAATCCCTTGTGAAGAAATTGGAATGTAACCTTTCAAAATGCCAGTATTATTACTCTCTTTTTGATGGGTTAGGTTTTGTTTTGGTTTTTGTCCTTGAAATAATCATGTTTCAGAGAATGTCAACAACAAAAAAATCCTGGTCAGTTTTTTTAAAGGCTTAAATAAATGTGATACAGTGAAAGCTAGTCTCATGCACTGCAGAAGTTTATTGAGCTTAGGCGATTTGTCAGGCTGGGCTTGTAATTTAATTTGGTGTTTGGATGCTGAAATCATGGAATCCACTTAGAAGTTTTGCTTAGGCAGCTTTTAACCAAACTTTGACTAACAAGCATTTTGCATGGCAGCAGCAGAGTTGAATCCTGGAGTATATCTCCATTCTGCTTTTCAATGCTTTCACTCAGTTTCTGTGACATAATGGTTACCAGTACAAGTGGTAACCATTATCTGTTATATCTGTGATATAGATTTCCTATATCACAGCAGAAGAAGATGAGACAACCAGTAGTCAGGATCTAGATCTTTGTTGTGAGAGAACCCATGTCATGTGCTGCTTGAGATGCAAAGGATTTGAATCTAAAGCAGTGGAGACAAATGTTCTGCAGCTCAAGCAACATCTACTGTGCACAAACTCCCTTCTTTCTGCCAGTGGGAAGACAGAGGAGGAGTTACAAAAGTACTCTCTTGCCTGTATCAGACAATATCAAAACACATACACTAATATTTTAATTTAACTGGCTTTTTCTGAGGCAGCATGAACATGATTTCCTCCAGCAGAGCCCTGAGGCAATAGTCCACAGCCAAAAAGGAGTGCTAGCATTTCCAACTTGTCCCACTATATCTGTGCTCTGCTCCAGGCTGCAAAATCCCCCATGAAGCACCATCTGCTTCTTTTGAGGTGGATCTTCTCAGGCTTTTTTATAGGAAGTGTTTAAATATTAAAAAAATAAATAAATAAATAAATTAAATTACTAGATCTAAATCCTGAACTTTATTCTCTCATATCCCAGATATGATACTGTCTAGGCTAATGTGGGTTACTCTCCTTCTCTTATTTTGGACAAGAATTGCACGCTCCTTACAGCTGGTCCAAATATCCCACTGAGAAGTTTTGATTTTGACTGACATTGATTGAAAATGACATGATGGGAAATCCCTGATGAACTCTAGGTGTCACGTTTGCTTCACAGGCACTGAGGATTCATAATGATTCAAAAGCAGATGAGCTCACAGGCTGCCTCCAGGAATTGCCAGAGGATCACTTTTCAAATTACTTTTCTGACAACAAAAGGAACTGAACCCCACGGTCATTCTCAGTGCACCTTTTACTAAATGAAACCAGTGGTGAACAAGTTACAGGGAATTAATAAGATATAAAACTCAAAAATTATCTTAAATGGAATTTTTACTACCAGAATGAAGTGCACTATGGATTCTATAAAATCCATACAATAATTAGGGCTTACTTTTATGTAAACAACCTTACGAACCTAAGGTGAAGAACTTCAGTATGATCTAGAGTGTGAGTTTGGGAACCAGAACACTGAAGCTGGAATAGTTTTACACTAGCAATATAAGAGAAGAATCAAGCACTGCAAAGCTTTCTAAAGCTAAAATGATCTTTTCTGGACCTTGAACTAATTTATATTGTTACTGGATTACATACAGCGATGGAATATTAAAAGCAGTTTTCACTGTGCAGAATGGAGTAATATGCTCCCAAATCAGGGTGTTAATGTATCTGTGCAAGAGAGAAGGCAACACAACCTGACACATATATGAATTATTTTGCCAAATATGAGACAGATAGATTGTCCCTGTTCTTTTCTATGAGCTCTTTCTTTTAGTTTTATCAACTGTTCAGTATGACTTGGAAATTAATTTGTAGTGTTAAGTGTTAAAAGTTGGATTGATTTGAAAAGGACTCTACAATTATGATCTCTACTAGTAGTTTTTGAAAAAGTAGTTCCCCCAATACTTGTGGCATAGAAATGAAAATAAAGAAAATCCCTTCAATGGAAAAAATAATAGACAGTATCAAATTAAACTGAAATAGACTTTATAACTTATGATTACTATTCTGGGAAAAGGACTTCCAAGGATTCAGCATACTAGCTAGACTAACATCTTCCAGTATTTGAATCAAAATACATTTTAGTAATAATGTACATGTATATAACCATCATAGTAAAATAAGTCTTTATTTTAAAACACTGATTAACAGTTTGACATCTGAAGTGCTGCAGTGGTTGATATGGTTTTGTTTATGTTTCACGCCAAAGAAAATTTGTTAGACTAAGTTGCCATGTTTTTTGCATCTGGATTTTATGATGTTTGGCTTTGTAATGGCTGTATATAGAACTGTTTCCATTACTTGTGATTCTGGATAAATGTAATTAGCTTAAGTGCCTAGAAGATGAAAGTTTATTTGCTTTATACTGGATTAAAGTGTAAGTAGAAAAGGTAGCATGAACAGACTGTGTAAGTTACCTCCAGCTATTCAGGTTCCAAAGATCTACATACCAGTAAAGGACAGTGGTGGCCAGGAAGTCTAGGAATGTTTGAAGTTATTAAATTTGCTGTAAGAAAACATCAAATATGTTCACGGACTAAAAAGGTTAAGTGAAACCACAACTTGCATAATGATTTGTCTGATCATATTTCTTCTCAGCAGCTTTATCACATATACATATCATACATCAGTGCTTGCAGCTTGAACAACATTATAGGTACATAAACTTGATGCCAAGTTTTCCTCACCTTCTGCACTGAAAACAGCTGTAATCCTCATTGTCATAAGTGCTGAAGGATAAGAAGGGTGAAATGTACAGGTCGTTACTGGCATTAAATTCCACTGATTTATATGAAAGCAGACATCACGAAACCGATGGTTGAGACCCAGACACTGGCAACAAAATTTTGCTTTTTTATGAATCATATGTTAAAGTGCAATTGTAGCTAACTAAAAATAAGATTAAAATGAAGTCAAAATGCCAAAGCAGTTCCACATGGGAAAGGTCACTGTGGATTGCTAGATGTGGAAAATATACAATAAGATAAAAACTCAGCTCTGTAGGCAGAGGCTACTGGCAGATGGAACACTTATCTTTTAGAAAGAGATAAACATGTGTGCTTGGATGTTATTCTTTATTTACAAAAGTAAATTACTTCAATTTTAACATGTCTGAAATAATGTAAAACATACATTATATGGTAAATGATTTGAATTCTCTTTAGTGCTATTAAATCTTGGCTTATTTATAACTTCTCATTTTTTTCTCCCCACTTTGATATTGGAATAACCTGCAACTTTTTGCACCATACCAATGACAAGTGATGTAGCTGCCGGAACCCCCTGGTTTGTTCTCTTTCTGCACCTCTACAGGGACTTCTTTTTTTCCATCGAGGTAGGAAGCTGATATTGCTCAAGAGCAAGACTTTGGTTCCTTTGACTCAGTTCTGCTAGGTTTTTTTTAATCTGGAACTGCAAGACATAAAAATGCATGGAGACAGACACAGAGCTGTTTTAAAGTCCAGCTTTCCTGATCACAAACAATTTTACAAATTCCACATTTCAATTTTTTAGGAATCTAATGGAAAAAAACTAGACAAGACCGCAAAATCATCATAAATACAGCTTTTAAACCAGAATAGATTACTAGAATATACTTTAACCAAAGAAATTATATTTTGAATAAAATACTAACAAAGAAATAATCCAAACAAAAATGTAAACTTTACATTGAGATACATTAAAGTGCATTTTTATACAACTTCTTATGGAATTTTGTGTGTGTGTGTATAATTGTAGCTGCCACGCTTAGGCATGTGAAAGCATCAGTACTTTTGGATATTTCCTCTTCTTTGACACACTTAGAGTGTATATATATGTATATAAAGTAAATAAAGCAGGCCACAGACTGTTTTCTGGCCCCACAGTTAAGTGGTATGACATAGCTCACATACCTGTGGTTGAATTCTCCTGTTGGAATCAGGAGGCCAAATCCAAACTGTTGATAATGGTCATTGCCCCAGATGCAGTTTGAGAGATTGTTTTTTTGGCACAGGCCAAAACTCTCTCAGGAATTATGCTAATAATTTAACATCATAGTTCATTATATGGGCCTGCATTTGATTCACAGATATAGTTCTGCGGTTTTCATTGTAAAAATCATGGATATTCACATATTTGTCAATATTCTGTACTCAGTGTATTCAGCAAAGTCTGTTGACAATAGCTCATTAAACTATTCAAAATTTAAGAAATATAACTTTAGCCTCTGGGTGTTACATTGCACTGCAGATCAAGAGGTATGGATATCTGACTTGCTCCTAATTTTTCTCCACTATTCAGATTTTAGAGCTAGTTTAGGGTGTGTTCTCAGAAGATGAAAGAGGCTGAGTACTCTCTTGCATCCTTTCTGTGGTTACTATGGACAGTCATCTTCTGTGCTTCTCCATTAAATTAATGGCAGCATGGCAGCTTCATTAACCACTTTTATTCCAGATTTCCCCAGAACTGTTTCACAATGAACACCATGAAAGCTCATAAAGATGAAAGGCCCCACAACATTATTCTTTCATATGTAAAAAATGGGATGGAACTCAGATGCTTGGAGCTAAAAGTAGCTCATTCCAAGTACCTTTCTGGGGCTTGTGCAACAGAGAATCTGCAGGTAAACTCCAGTGTCATATTTTAACCCTCCCTCCAATTGACATAGGCTATATAAGGAGCAACTTGTGATCAAGCATTTTTCAAAATGGGACCACATCGACTTACAAGACACTGAGTTGTGTCAACAGCTTGGAGGCCGTTGAAATCTATAGAAGTGAATGCTGTTCATCCCCAAATTTCTCTAAGAAGGAAAAGGGGAAATGAAAGTTTGCTCTCTCATGGCGAGGATGAAGTAGTTAATAGTAACCACAGTATACATAAATGCTTGAGATAAAATCCAGGCCTAGTAGGAATCAACGGAAAATTGAAAGAGTCAGGATTTAATCTTAGATTTCATCTCAGCATTTTTTTCCTCCAAGACATTTCTATGGCTTAGTTTTTTTGTTGACAACAGTTACTGATTTCCTACTCTATTTTCTGAACAAGTATATAATGAGAGAACTACTGTATTTAGTACTTTCACCCTCTGAAAACATGATTAAAAAAATAAAAAGCAATTGTTTTTTTCAATACTGGCATATGCCTATTTTCCACAATATGTTGTCACAGGAAGCAAAAGGTAAGAAGTATTAAAAGAACTGCACACAAAGATCACCCTTTAAAATGCCCGAGGATGATCATTATATTCAGTAGATGGACTTAATTTGCAGGTTTTACAAAGCAGACATTTGGCTGAAAATTAAAGACCTGCTTTAACTGCAAGCAACAACAGGAAGACGGTGCAGCAGAGTGGAAGATGAAGCCTCTCTACTCCCTGAAGAGGTTAAATTGCAAGAAATATCAAGGATGACTAGGAGGAAAGTCCTGAGAAGGTGTGAAATAGGAGAAATAAAACTTTTACACTAAAGGGTTCACATACATGTGTCTAATGTTTAATGGAAGGAAGGAAGAAATATGTGGTGTAAAAACTGGTTATACGTCTCACAAAAATATATCATGAAGTTGTTGGCCTCTAATCCACATTTTGTGTATAGCTGAGTCTCTTGACTACTTATGTTATACTCTGGATTTATGCGTAGCTGCTTCTTTTAGCAGAACAGAGTCCTCTAGGCTTGGAAAAAATGGCACTTTTTTACCCAGCACATATAATACTTCCTTTCAGAGGCTAATTAGAAACATATTTTATTTGAATCAACAGCTCAAAACAAGAAATTATATTCATAATAGTATGTATCATTTATAGATATTCAGAATAATGACTATAGCAGTATAGAAGGAGGAAATACAGCTGGAAATGAGTTTAGCAGAATAGCTGTTGTAGTTTTTTCTGCACAGAATATGAACCTTAAAAGCATAAAACAGGTAATGTGCATAAAAAGATGTAACAAAATTACAACACAGGTGGTATTTTATCCTTCTTCTCTGTGTTTTAGATCTAAACCTGATATCCACTGTAGTGATGTAGTCTCATCTCATGTAGATGTGGTCTCACATCTCGCATTTGCTTTAAAATGATTTAGCAATGAACCACAAAAGGGGCTGTACCGATCCTTTCTTCGTCCCTGCCCATACCTTGACATTTCTTCCTGTGTCGGCTCTAACAATTAGATAACTATTCAGTGATCTAGATCAGGGAATTGACATACCAGAATTTTAATATATGAGAAAGAACTCAGAAAATGCTGCTTTTTAAAAATTCAGTAGTTGGACTTGCTGATACTGCAAAGCAGTTTTGTTGTACCTAAGGTACCTAGCCCAGTTACAACCAGATGAAATGTCAGCATAACGGACAATGTGAGAACATATTACCAGCAGCATGGGGGTTGTCATAGGGCTTTTTGGAAGCAGTCTGTTTTCAGATTAGATTAAAACACCTGTTTAGACCAGGGTCTGAGGTTCATTGTTCTGTGGACTTCCTCCAGAATGACTGGTCACATTCCCTTCTCTGACCATTTGCTTTTTTTCCCTTCTTTGTGTCAGCTCTAGCAAAATATGAGATGGTTCGGTGAACTTAGGCAACAGAAGATTTTTCTTTTTTCTTTTGGTGGATTACATTTCCATGGAACAGCAAACTAATAACTCATCCTTAGGTCATTTCGTTGTTAGGTCTAAGGCAGGTGACATGGCAGGGAGCGTATGAAAGAACCAGTGCAAGAGCAGAGGGTTACAAGTGGAATTTAATGAAATTAGATGTAACATCAAACTACACTAGAGTCATCAAACTCAACTCACTGTGAATAAGTACATGACATTTAAATTCAGAGTTATGTAGTTACTTCCTGGCAAGTTAGGCAAACATCTTAAACAATTTCTTCTTGATAATTTCAAAATACCAGAAGACATTCAAATAAATCCCTGATGATTTTACCACCCATTCTTAGGTTTATATTGCAGTGACTGCTCTTAACTTTGAAAGCCGTTAACACAGATTTCTTATTTTTTTTCTTTATAGTAGCAACTAGAAGCTCCAGTCAAGGAAACAGGCTAGGTGGTGTATGGATAGGCAGTTACTGTCCCATGGAGTTAATCATGAAGATAAGCTTGAATAAAATAGCAGATTATATGGTCCCTTAAGACTACAGTCTTTCAAGTCTCTCCTCAAAAAAGTGTTTGCAGAAGTGGTGAATCTGCTACAGAAGGTATGGAGACTATAAAACCATTTACTGATCTATGAGGAACAGAAGATGAAGATAGCATGCTTTGGCAAAAAAGTTTTCTGTAGAAGAATTCTTCTGCAGAAGAACTACAGTCTATCAGGGGGAATGTCTTTATTAAGAAAATAACTGAAGATTTTCACTGGGGTTAAAAAGCAACTATATTCTAATCCCCAAACTGAAACACACTAACATGTCATTGTTTTTTCCATTTGATGTTAGCCAAATGAACCCTCATATACATATGTATTGGGTACCCAGTCTGAGCTGAGAAGTGGTAATTAACTACTGAAAGCAGGAAGGAACAGCTTCTTGACCTACTTACTTAACCTGATATTGGTTTAAGTACTAAAAGTAATTCAAGTTTACAGGCTTGACTTGGCTTTGAAAAATACAAGGTTCATATGAGTAATGGTTTAAGGAGGTGCTGATTTTCAGATAGTAGCTGTTCAGCTGAGAAATTTAGCAGTGTCTGTGATGGCTCCAAGGTTGATTTAAGGCAAAATCAAACAGGCTAGCTGAAATCACTACTGAGGAAGAAGATTTAAACTCATGCTTTTTTCTGTTATTTGAAATAGAATAGAATTATTCAGTCAGTCAGAACTACAGTGGAAAGATGGGTAAGGAAACTTGTACATGGCCTCTCAGCAGTTAGGTTTTAGGTCTCTGACCAAATAAAATGCAGCTTCCAAATGCCTGGACCGTGGCTCTGCTCCACTGCCGTTGCAATCACTACAGTCTCATGTGCTAAGTCTTCTGACTGCAGCTCTTCCTTGCCTCCCTTAGCAATTTGTCTTTGACTCTAGCTTAATCATCTCATAGACTATATGTGGTAACAAACAAAATCAACAGGGTTTATTTGAAGTCAGAGCATTTGTTGAAAATAAAAGCTAGGTAGGAAAGGCCATACAGAGCTAACCTCACAAACACAGCGGTGTAGGAAGCATCCCGGAGTGAAGTGTTCTGCAGGCTTAGAGTAAGCTGGAAGAAACAGTGCATCCTCCATGACATTTTAGGAAAGCATAGCTATAGATTATAGCTATGTAGCTGTAGCTGTACTAAAGCACCCAAGGTAGACGGAATTTGTTGCATAAGAAGATGGCCGTAGTTTTTCACTGGTTATACAGGAAGTCTGGCTAAGTGGTGCAGACTAGACTCCTAATCTTTAGGTAGCTATATTTAGGTAAGATAACTCCCATTTGCAGTTTCTCACTTTCTCCAGAAAGCTGAGTGAAGTAGCTAAACTGGGGGTAAACTCCCAGCCTTTTGAAGTGACAAGAAAACCTTCTCAGCATATGAGCTTCAACTAAATAAAACAATTATTCAATGACTACTCCAGTCTTTGATGCATAGTAACTATATGCTAGTTATATGTGTAAAATAGCTAATAACTATTTAGCTGGTAACTGAAACAAGCTCAGCTACCATTTTAGGATAATTATTATATTACTGTACTCTTCTTAGGTTAATTTTTATTTTCACATTCTTGCACTCTAGGAATATATTTTATGCTTTACTATCACCCTGAGAGCTTTCCCAGTGACTATGAATAAGTGTAGGCTTCATAGAAAACATGTTTAATGCTCTTTTATGAATGCCTGAATAATTGTCTTAAATGGACTAAAAACTTCCTGAAGGCAGGGCCAATCTTGGTCTCACATAGGGTTTTGTCTCAGCATAGAGTATTGGATAGGCTCAGGTTTTAGGTATAATCACTTGCTTGGTCATACTATGTGTCTCTTCCATCACATTCAACACAAAATGTCCCGGAAATGGATTCCTAGTGTTCAGTCAAAGGAAGCATCATGGATAACCCTTGCAGAAACTTCAGTCTAAGAGTAGAGCCATATCCTAGTTTAAAGTATACTATGTTTCTTTTATATAATCAAAAAAGAAGGGCCTCAAACTTTTTAAAATTAACTTGAAAAGTGCTAAAGTGAACAGAGAATGAGCAGCGTGAACAGAGCAAATTGTTATTCACAAGGTCTTTGCTCTTCCTACTACCCAATCACTTGTAAAATACTTCTGCCAAAATTATATACTTTCTATATAATTCAGTGAATTTTGCTTCTTTATTTAGAGCTTGAATTATTTTTTCCATCCCCCCTATAGTCTCAAGATACATCTTTGTTTCCTTTTTTGGTCTAGTACTGATTCAGCAAAACGTTAAAGCAAGCTTTACAACCAGCTTCACAACAGGCTTGTAGATGGTACCATTTGTCTAAGTTTTACTGGACTGAGGTTGAATTTTGCTTCTCAAGGTAACATGAGAGTAAACTAGTACTCTCCAAGTCATGGAGTGGCACAGACTGGGTCATACTGAATTAGCCCTTGTTTTGAAAATGGTTATGGCAAAAAGGAAGTCTACATAGGGTTATTTCTAAAAGATTCTTGCTAATGGCTGTCATTGTCACCACTGGTTTCTTAACTGGGAGGCACTGTTCTGTTATACCAACTACCACCACCACAGCCTCCAGGAAGCTTGACAGTGGTTGCCCTCCCTGTTCACCTCACATGACTGGCTGCATGACTGCAAGCTCCTCCTCTTGACTTCGGCAGGACCTGAGAGCACTGTGAGAGTTAACCCTTATATTTTCCTATAGTTTCTGTTGACTGTGCCTCCTAAATGTAGGTATTGCTACTGCATATCAGCTCTAGACTGACAGGTTTTGGTACAAAAAGAAATTTATATCTAGGACATTTTTACATGTAAATCTTTCAATGGCTTATACTAAAACTTCGACCTTTAATTTAGTGCCTTTGCAAAATAGAGTGCTTGGTAATTAGTCATTCAACATTGATAACAACCAAGGATAGTCCTCATAACCATAACATGCAAAACTCAGTGTTTCTTGTTCATGATCCCACTTTTTTTACACCTTAAACAGCACCCCACTGATTTGTGGGTCTCTTAACTTCCAATTACATTCTGGCTGTTGGTAAAATTTTATCTCTTTTATCAACCTTTACTGCTGAGTGGCTTTAAGAAATAGATATAGTAATCAAAGGACAGTTCTCTTTAGATTTTGATCAAAGGCATTTATTGACAGAGCAATTTGTAGCAACATATGGAAAACTAACCTATTTAGAGCGTAGACAAGGTACTTCCAAGATAAAGACAAATATAAAGTGCAATTTTGCCTACTAGAGCACTTACTTTTTGTGTTCTGCTTTCAGAACTGTGTTTAATGGAATACACCATGTGATCAAATTCTACTTTCATTGTAATAATGGGAGATTTGTACAAAAATTAAATAATGGGAAAAACTGAGCTATAAAGCTCAGTAATTTCTCTGTATATCCTACTGCTAGGGTATTTAATTCAACTGAAGCAAAGTATTTTCTAACATACAGTATAGATCTCTTGAAAAAGGAGCTTTTCCATTGATATAGGCACATAGCTACTCATTTTTGAAATCGGTTACTTGGTATGCCCTGATAAAAACTTAAACTAAGACAGTGTTAAAACCAAGAAAACAATTAATTCAAGGAAAAACAATGTACAGAGTTCTTTCAATTACATCAAAGTCAAAGCTGGAAAATGTGATTAAACTTAAAAGAGATCCACTCATTAAGGTAATCAATGAAGATTAAGGCTCCGAAACATCTTTAACCGTGTGGTAATTATATGATTATAATTAAAGCATTTTGTATTTGTGGTCCTGGATTAGATTATATTTCATTTTTAAAAGCACATGAGATTCCCCAATCCTATGTTTTTTCTACTTGTGGTATCACTGAAGGGCAGAGTAAAGTTATTTAGGTGCCAGACTGCTCTAATCTTAATGTGTTTGCATTACCATTATGTGTAACCAGACTCAAAGAAAACACTAACACACATGCTAAATTTCTTGAAGGACTGGCCCCATTTTAAACAAATTATGGGCTAAATTAAGATAATGTATTTACCTGGAGACTTAAAAAGACTCATCCTGCACTCCCAAATTGTGTTGTAAATACAGGATGGATTTGGTGCCTGGTTAATACATTCTCTGCTTTGGGTATACAGTAACTGAGCCTTCATGGCAGTTACAGCTAGCTTCTCTATAATTGCAACAGCATCAGCGTGCCCTGACCTAGATGGGTTATTGCACACACATACACAGGGAATCAGTTGCTATTGACGATCATCAAAGTCTTTCTGTTTACTTCAGAGATTCTAGACTAGGCCTGTAAGCAGAAACAATCATTTGTCCCAAGGTCTTACATTCTACATAGACGGACAGAAAAAATGCAGGGCAAAGGGAGGATTCCGTCAGCATTTTATAGAGGGAAACTGCCTCCAGGGTTTCTCCATCACCTCTCCTCCCCTGCTTAAATTGGCTTGGAGGCCCATATGAAGACAAACATGCCTATTGGTGTGAAGTGCAGGTTTGCAACATTAAACTTGGGCAAAATGGCACAGGAAGCGCCTTCTGCAAGGCAAAAGCTTTCTGATGGCAGGCCCCTGGTTATCGATGTAAAGAAAAAAATTAAATAGTCTGATAGTTTTCCAGCAAGCTGCAATATGGGAGATTTGCAGCCAATAAAACAGCTGCAAGCAAAAGTTTTTTTATACTAGTAATTACAAATTATTTTAAATGAGTCTGTTGGCATTGTTGTGTGCTGCTGTCCATTTCCCAAATATCAGGGATTGTTTATACTGTTAGCAAAATGTTTAGCAGAGACCATAACTTCTTCCACAGTCAGCTTCCACATAACTCTGTTAAAGTAATGTCCAATTTTCCCATGCTCTCACTGCATTATACTCCAAATCTCATTTTGTTTCCTTCTTGGTTAATGCTTATATTTTGCACTTTCATTTACAACTTCCAAAGAAGAATTTCTTACAGCTCGACTATTTTTAAGACTTAACAGAAGTTGTGATCATACTGAGTTCTGCCAAAGAGTAAAAGAAGTATGAGAATGATATTAAATTTACGGATAAACAGCAAGTTTAAAAGGCAATATTGAATGGGAAGAATATAGACAGATGAACAGGAGATAAATTCTCTTTCTAAGTGCTTACCAAGTTGGCAGCTTTTACTGCAATTACAGCGTGTTAGAAACTTCTGATTAAATCTTTTGACTAAAGATTAAAACCCCAGTTTGCACTGACTTATGAAAATACTTACAATTGTTATTATCAGACTTTAATTGCACCAATATGCTTTTCACTGCTTAAAAAGGCCTTTGTTCTTCACAAATAGTGATACAAAGGTAGCAGCAATACTTTAGTGGCTTTTACTGCTTGGATGCAAAATAGGAGTCCTTAAGCTTTAAAAATCTTTTCTCTCAGAGATACCATCTTTTGCCTGGAGCTAAAGGAATTAGGGGATATTTACATGATTTAAGGCTAATTTTATAGCATATTATGTTCCCTCTCTGCCATGGGATCAAATACTAGAGGATTTGATTTTTAAAAAATGTCAATATGGGTAAAATGTAATAAAACTGTTGTTTGTATGGGAAACCTCCATGTTAATCTGGAAACAATATGCAATATTGGAATTGTGTAACTTGGTGGTCAGTAACAGGAAAAATAACAATAGCTCTAGGAAGATAAGTACATACGATAATGCATACATAATTCATACTAGAAACTTGGAATAAGGTCAGAAATTGCATTTTAGCTTTGAAACTATTGTTTAGGTGACAGGAAAAAAGAAAATAGTCATAAAAACATTATGATAGATATGAATGTTACTAAAATCTTATAAATATAATGGTTTAATCAAAACTATTAAACTCGTAATTTCTAAAGATAATTACCAAATCCTGTCAGCAATATTTTGGTGATGGAAATTGTGCAATTAGTACAGAGGAGGAACAGTTGTTGCTTTTCTCTAAAGATAATGTTTAGCTCAGGGCAATTACAGAGTAAGATCAAGCTGCCAATATATAGAACCACTGGGAGATATGCTGTTTTCTGTGGATGGGAAGGAAGGGAATTTACTAAAAAAGAACAAAATACAATTAAAGATCTTTGAGAATAAAGTCCTGTGATAAATGTTTGGGCCAGTTAGAGCAATGTGTGGAGAGAACTATTGAACAAGGGACTGTGGGAGGTCTATGAAGAGCCAAATGCAGTGAATGAAGTGAAATCCCAGTGACCTGAGTGGGCAGAGTATGTGGTTAGGATGATGGAAGACAGACCAGTGAGGCTTATTTTGGACAGCCATCATTAAGAGTTTCAATCCTCAGGCCAATACAGAAGAACATGGAAAGATAATATTGAGCAAGACCTAATTGCTCGTAATATGAATCACCATCAAAGGGAAAAACATGCATTTGGCTAAAAGAGGTAGGAGAAAATCTGCCAAAGACATTTTGGGTCTACAGAGCTGAGGGATAATAACACACAGATTCTAGGAAATTTCATGTGATTTCTCCCATCTTTAGTTTTGGAATGAATTCACAGAGAAACGATTGCCTTCACTCTTGCTAGAACTTCTCAAAGAACATTTTGAGGAAGATAGTAATGAAATGGCTAGCAGTTGTCTGTTCAGAGCTTAACTGTTCTGTGACTAGTTAGGAATGATGTGGGAAGGGGATTGCTTTACAGCTGTGTGTACACACGACACAGGACTTGTTCTGTGACAAATGAAACACGAAACATTCTAGAAAAATAGAAAAAGGATGCCCTAGCTTTCAGATTGCAATATAATTGTTCCCAACTTTTTGGAGAAGAAGAATCATGGAAGTGACCATATGCCGTGACATATTCGGGCATTCGGGCTAAAGTCCTGTAAAACTTCACTAGCAGGAGCAGGGTTTTTCTATTTTTCTTTTTTAATTCACTGGGACAGACCATACTTGTAGAGAAATTCACATGAATAAAGATTTGTAAGACCTAAGGCCAGTATGAGAATCTTGGTAAAAGACTGAGATATAATAACTCTTATTGGTCCTTAGTCAAAACACTCACTGAAATGAAAGGAGGATCAATACAAAAATTGTCAAAGCCTGATGGAATTGTCTGAAAAGTATCTGTCTGTGTATGTATTTTCTCAGCATTTCAACACAAGAAGACATTTTGCAAATAGTTAGAAACTGAAAAAAGAAATTATATCTTGCAACTGATAACATGGAGCAGGTTCTTCTGTTTTAACTTTGTATTTGTCTGTCTAGTTACAAGTCTCCCAACATGTGTTTATATCCCTTAATTATTCCGGCCAGCTCCTATCCCTCTCATTCACTTATATGACGACGTACAGAGTTTTTTAACTTCTGTGACAGAAAATGTTGCAAAAGTAGTATTTTACTGCAAAAAATGGTTGCACATACTTACTTCACCAAATGAGACTAATGCATGACCAATAATGCCACCAGCATCTAAATGAGCAAGTTTGCATCAGCGTAGTTTATGGATCAGATTTTAAACAAACCTCAAGTATGCAAGCTATAAAAACATGTGCCAAAGCAGCTCTTACTTTTGGTTTAAAATTCTTGTACTTAATATTAGTTCTTTCAAGCCACAGGCAGTAAACCTTTAAGAAAATATACTGCACTTTCTGAGTGGTCAGATTTCCAGGCAAAATGTGAAGTTAACATATGTTCGTGTGCAATTTTTGAGTTTAGGTTTGAAGAGCGACAGAACCTGTTATATATACTATTTTTTATTTAGTGAAACTTCGCTCACACATTTGACTTTTCTCTGAAAACCTTCCTTAAAGCCTTATAATCTACTCCTGCCTTTCAAAAAAATATCTGTTCACATTTGTCATTTATCTACTTTGCACTTCTACAATAATTTTATTGTAAAATAGATACAAGTATCTTACATCTCCAAATCACAGCTGAGATTTTTCTGTAAGGAAAAGCTTTGTCAGAACTTCAGGATTCCTTCTACTGAGGTGATTTTATATTCGCAAAATATTTTTACACATTTGAAATTAATTTTCACAAAAATCATTGCATGGTACTTGACTTTGTCTTTACATTTAGAGGTAGGATATGTAGAATAGTCTAAAATGTCACGAGGCATTGCTGTAAGGGACTCGCCAACCAAAAAGTTTTCTCCTGTCCCACTGTTGAGCACAGACTTGCCGTTTTCAGAACAAACACAAGAGGGGGCGTTTAGATGATGTTGTATCCGTTCTTCAAATGCTGCTCTATAAGATCTCAGTAAAACACAGCATGAGTAATGTATTTATAGCTTTCGACTCTCATTCTCTCTCACTCACTTTCTGTTAGTGTCATCTCATAACTTCTCAATTAAATGACATCATTTTTACTTCGATGCACGAGCAAGAACCAGACTCTAGTTTATTTCCTTTCCAAGAAAATTTGATGTACTGCAATGTCTATTTAATTTTACTTTACACCCACACACGCTACAGACACATACGCACCAGATCTTCATGAACTTTGGGACAAGGCTCCTAAACTCCTCAGCCCACAAGTGAAAACAAACAAGCAGTTAAACCATTCCACACCCCATTTACAGTCCACTGATCAATTTTTCTTCTCAACCCCAACTACTTCCCTTCCATCACCCACAACCCACATGCTCCCACCTCAATCCAGAGCCACGAGCATACAGCCTTGTACTTTAAACAATGTTTATTGGTTATAAGTTCCTATGTTACAATGATTACTCTAGGGTTGGTGTGGCTTTCATGAATTACACTTTAAGTAATTCTGCATGTGGTTTTCTGTTGGGATGTTTAAGAATGTGAGATACAGTGAAAAATGGTAGCTGTTAGCTGTGTTTCTCAAATATTCAGGGAAATGTCTGAATGGCTAATCTATGTTTAAGTGATTTTTTTATACATTTGGTTTTAATTTTTATGAGGAAATTACAGGATTGAAACCTGCCAAAGTGTTTGCTTTGGTGTGTTACACTTATGGATGTAGTCATGGCTGCTGTTTGGTTGTCCAGGATGTGAATGGAGATATATGGGCTGCAGAAGAAGTTAGAGAAACCAAGAGGGTCATAGGTGGAGAGACACAGACTACTTCTTGTTGTTTTATGCAGTACACACTCCAGCTACTGCAGCTGAATTTTACTTAAGGGGTTTTGCTGTCCTTGGATTTTCTTGAGTGGGACAATTTGACTATTTTTAAAATGATATAGCTCTGCTGATGGCTATCCACCTCACAACTACTGTCACTGATGAGCTGTTCTTTATATTACCCCAACAAAAGTCATGTGCCTTTTAAGTCCTCTCCATTACCAGGTACTCTTCAAAATCCCCAAAGGTCTGCTCTCTTCCATCCTCCCTATAATTTTGAAATGATATAATTTGAAATTATAGGGAGTATCTGAATTTTCAAACTATGAAATACTACTACTGCTTGTTACAGGCAAGACTATGAATCTGGTCTCCTGTGAGGTACAGGACAGGAGAGGATCATGCACAGACCTGCAGTTGGGCAGTTTGCTATTTTGTGGAGCTCCTTACTTTTAAGTGACTTTACTTAACAAACATATATGTTATCTGGGTAGCAGAAAGTACTACACCTATACAAACTACCTGCTTCTCATCAGAAGAAGTAGATGTGAAGGGATATGTGTATGTACTGGATATGCAACAAACTCATGTTCCTGACTGACTTAGTTTTTCTTTCTGCACTGGTTTCTTGCAAACCTTGGCTGGCCACAGTGCTATGAAGTATACAGTCACTCTTAGAAATGACGCAGTAGCTGTATTTTGCAGGTTTAGATACCGTTCAGGTGCAAGAAAGGGTGAACAGAATTGTTCAATAGCAGCAATAGATAGCAAGATGAGACTGGTAATAAAATTGGCAGTATGAGTGCTTGTAAGGAAATGGTCAGACATGAAAATGGAAGATGAGTAATGAAGAGGTAACAGACTACACTGAGGAACCTCACTTCAAAATCAGTCAAGTTATTGCAATAGAATGTGGAAGTTAATAATGCATGCACTAGACCTCTACCTCACTAGAGCAAAATCAGGTAAAGGAAACAGCCCCAGGATGTAAGATTTTTGCTCTAAAATCTACAGTGGTATATGATTGTAAATAGTACAGCTTTTCCTTTGAAACATTTAGCATCTTTTGCTGTTAGAATCAAGATTCTGGACTTCATTCACTACAATTACTACTCTGCAACATCAGTTTTTCTGAAAGTATCCAAAAAATTCAAAATGTTCTATTTCCTCTCATAATGGGTAAACTGTGATGCAGCAGGATGCATCAATATCTCTGTACATGTTACTTAAGACAAAAACAGGCTAAAATCTCTCCACTGCATAAAATAAGGTTTTAAACTAATGCTTCTTGGCCTCAAAGAAATTCTAACACAAAAATTATCCAGAAAATGCTTCTGAAACTCTTTATATCTCTATGTATATTTTTATACTTGGACTAAAGGATGTCAAGTTTACAAGTCTTCTATTCCCCTCATCACATACAATCTTTGGCTGATACATGAAGGTCAGAACATTCTCAGAGATTTAAATATTTTCCCTTAAATAAAGACTCCTTAAAATGAAAAGCTGAGATCACATAGTAGGCCAGAATACTTCATTTTCAGGTAAACTGATGGTTTCTTACACTAATCTAGCCACTTTCACCACTTGCACAATTTTCTTGAAAGTCTAGGTTTTCAACTGATAGCTGTACTTAGAAAGTCTATCAGATCCATCATCTGCTTAACGAATTGATGAATTTTGACAGCAACTTCTCTGGATAGCTATTTCTACCTCTGAATCAATTCCCCTGATCTTATGGTAGGCCATGGTGCTAACACTTCATCGTTTCTCTGTCTTGAGCTTTTTGGGTGCTGTTCAACACCTTTCTAAAGCCGCCAAATTTTTTCTTTTGATGTATTTTTATGAGCTACGGGAGTATCACATCCAGCAAGGATGATTCACCAGTAGTAAGAATGGGAATAAGCTACAACGGCCAAACAAACTTTTTAATACAATAACGAAATTCTAACAAGGGTTGCCTGAGATCGTCCTTTTGCTCCTTTTTCTAAATTAAGCATATTGCCTAAAACTGTGTTGTTCTGGGCAAATGCACAGCTTTGTATAAAGGGTAAAGGCATTGATAAAGTATGCTTTCCCTGATACAACCTGAAATGATGATATGATGCTTGCAGAGCATTCAAAGCTAGACAGTTCCTAACAAAGCAGACATTCGGGGAAACAGCATGTGCTGTGAATCTTTGGGTTGGTAAGCATAATAACAAACACCGCAGGCAAAGTTGGTAGAAAAGGAAAATAAATTAATCTGTCCTCAATCTAGTCTGGAGATGGCTCAGCTGTGGAGTTCTGCAGTCACAGCCTCTCTGTGGCAGTTGATGGTGAAGTTGTCACACTGAAGGGACTGCAGCTGTGCTGAGACAGTTACCAGACTGCATGCTCCCAACAGGAGTTGTTCTAGTGTGCAAAATGTCTCTAGTTATATTTCATATGGTCAGATTCTGAGTGGGGGATATTTCTTAATCATGTTTTTTTTTTTTTCCTCAGGTTCACAGCCAGCAAATTCCTCATTCATATCAACATGAAACATTCCTTCCAACTGTGGATATTTATTCAGATCAGCCTACAGGAACGGGATCTTCAGCTGGACAAAATACACTTTAATTTCTTTGAAGTACTGCAGTCTGAAAAATTATTTTCCTTTGATTATATAAAGTTGCTGTGTCCTCTAACAGCACAATAGCAGAGGAAGTTTTGAGCTACAGAGGTGCTGTTGGATCCAAGTCTAATGTTTAGACAATTTTTTCTGCTTATTTAATAAAAGACACAATTGAATCAGTTCTTTGCCTCATTAACTTTGACAAAATTTGCTTGACATACTCTGCTTAGTGTTGTGCTTTGGCTTTCTTATAAACTTTTATTCCAGACTCATCAGGGGTTTTATGAGTGTGGGACATTAAAGCAAGCACATTTACAGTTGCATTCTCCCATTGAGAGACTGCTGGCCTTAGTTTTTATACCTCCAGTTTTCATTTCCTTTGAATATCTCAAATGACTGGATATTAGATTCTATTGAAACTGTCTTTTTATGAAGGAGGAGCAGACTAGATGATCTACGAATCCCATCTCATTTCAAAATGTACATACACTTAAAAGTATGTGCAGCTAAGGATATTATCTCGAGAATGTTCTTGGTTTATTAATGAGTAGGTGCATTACCAACAAGTAACTCAATGTCAGTAAGCAGTTTTTCCAATTAAGTCCATGGAATTGTTTGGTATCTAGGAAATTATAACCGAGTTTTTATTAGTTTGCATGCCAGGGTCAATGTGGTGAAGATGGACACTTTTCTCCTGCATGCTATATCTATGTAATCCTGAGCTCTATCGGCTATGACAGGATGGTATTGTGAACCACAATTAATTTCCTTTACAATAGTGTGGATAACTTCACGGCTCATTAGACTGATGATTTCATTCTGAATTGTTGGACTTGTGTAATCTTGTTTTCTCTTCAGCTAGCTTCCCAGGGTCTCATTGTCATTGCTGTGAAGCTTCAGTAATTCAATAAAATTCTCCTCATCAATCTGATGGCCATGAATTACCAAGCCTTGTCTACTCTAGTAATGTACGGTGAGTATTATTTTATACAGTGAGCAAAACTGGTCTCCCATCTAAAATTTCTGATTGCTTTACCCTTCAGACATGATGGAAAATGTGAGATTCCAAGATTCCAATCAAACAAAACCAATTTGGTGACAATTTAAACAAGTTATTGGCTAGGAAGTATCAATAAATGGCAGAACTTTGGCACTGAAGCTTATTTCTCTTCCTGCCCTCCACCACTACTGACTTGATTCCTTCTGCTGCTTTTTTAGGTAAAGCTTAGTGTCAAGTGGTACAGCTGTGGCATCAGAGGTAAGGCACTCACTGATCAGCTAACTACTTATGGATGGTGAGTTTGTGATATCACACAAAAGGACTGAAGAAGCAGTCAAGGAGAAGTAGAAATCAGAGGTACAAACACGAAAATGTTTTATGAATATTTTTATAAGATAATAGTAACAGTTATTTCTGGTAGTCAAAAGTTTGAAGACTATTTGCTTGCCTAATTCTGCCAAAATACAATGTCATGACTATTGGAGCTATACCAGAATACGGTACTTTCATGAATGACATTAAGGTGGCTTGTGTTCAGATTTTTCCATCTTCAGAAAACCAGCATGAAAGATAAAGGGAAGGGTGAGAATCAGAATACACGTTTTTCAAAATGAAGAATGGAAAAGCAAATACACACTGTGGCTAATAGCTGTTAAACTAACATTCAGATAAGAGGATGCATGGGTTTTTATTTCACACATCTCATCAGAAACATTGAACTGCAGTTGGTACAAGGGACAACAAGACTGCCATGTATAATTTTCTTAGTAATGGTAGGTCTGTTAATACATGTAGAATTTAAGTTCGAAGTTGAGAATAAGACTTGTCTCATGTTTTCATTATTCATCTATTTGTGTCTCAGTTCTCACCTATGAATAGGAACTAATTTATCACTACCACAGCAACTTTTAGCAAAGATCAATAAATCAAAGATTAAAAATATTCACATGTTAAAATGAGGGGATGTCTATACATGCCTAGGGACAAGTCTGAAACTAAGACCTCATTTCACCATTGTTTATGAAGAGCATAATAAAATAAATGTTTAATGACAAAATGCTTCATTTGATAATGTTTCAAGTAAAATATCTTATTATATGATATGAATTGTGCAGCATGGATTATGAAGATAATCTCAATCTGGTACATTTTTTGTTCTGAGAGCTTCATATCATAACATCACTGTCTTTCACTGTCATAGTTAAATACTGGAGAGCTGCCAAGAGGAACCGGAGAAAAAGTATTAATGAATAAGAAGTGAGAGGGGTTTGGGCCACACACTTTAAACTTTTATGTTGTAGAACAGACCATGAGAAAAAAATACCTAAATAAACAACACTGTAGTTACATTATATTTAGAATATTTCTACACTGTGCTGT
Organism: Athene noctua; assembly: GCF_965140245.1. NCBI lineage: Eukaryota > Metazoa > Chordata > Aves > Strigiformes > Strigidae > Athene > Athene noctua. The sequence continues at coordinate 14,774,071 of NC_134040.1, read as the reverse complement.
GTTTTTGGAGCAACTGTGGCCAGTTCTCAAATTTATATGCTGAGCATGTAAATACATTACTGCACTTTAACTTCTATATTTAACATGTATTTTAAAATCTGACTGTGTTCATTATGTCATTTATATCAGAGTAAGCATTCTACTTATAGAGCTTATTGGTAATTAAATTATAAATATAAAAAAGAGTAACTGTACAGTGTAATTTGCATATTAAAGAGTAACTGTAGCACTTTTTGGCAAGTATCAGCTAAACTGCCATTTCTAAAATATTCTTTTGAATTATATCCAGTGTATACACAGTGGCAATTGCAACATGGCACCATCAAATTTATTAGAGCACCTGAATTCTGCTAAACTCATTGGGCTCAATCTTGAATTTAACCAGGATGTCTTTGTATTATATTATTTACACAACCTTTTTCTACCCCTGAATTACCTACCAGCTGGAAATTTCAGTTTGTAGAGAATCCTCTGATAGCTGAAGGTGGTATCACAGTCCATTCACCAAATTCATGAATGGGGACATGCTGGGAGGAAATACAGAAACCTCAGATAAGTCTTAAGCATCAGCATGAGACTGAGAAGTCTCTCGCTATCAGATTACAGGTTGAAGCAGCCTTGTTTTTGGGCCTGTCCCAAAAACTATGAATACACAGCCAATGAATTTATATCTTCACCAAGATACCAATGGACAACACACAGCTGACTAAGTTAATGGAGGGTGGTTAGTAAGCTGTAAGATGTCTACATAATACCAATATCTACACAGCATTGGTGTGAGGAGATCTCTGACCATTAATTGTAATATTCTGCTCCAAGATGTGCACAAAGTGCTCCCATTGAAGCTAGTGAGATCTTGGGAGCTACACCACATCCTGAGGATGGCTGGCCAAAATAACGTAAAAGGACTCCCTTTATTTAAAGTCTTACAGCAATTCTTTCAGTTCTGCTGGTGCTTCTGCTCATAAATGTGAATTGGCTTGATAATGCAACCAGCGTATTTTCAAGGTTTATTGGAAAAATCTATTCAGATTAGCTTTACTATTCTCTATTTGGTGCAGAGTGCTATGATGATCAGCATGTGGTATGTGAATCTACCAGCCTTGGCATGAGAAGACATTTCATTCATGCAAGTCTGGTGCATTTTTTCATTCATACAACACTGGGAAGTTCTGTAAAGGATTTTTTTTTTTTTTAATTCTGTATAATTTTCAGTTTAAAAAAAAAAAAAGACATGGAGGATTTAATTATTTTGGGACTTCTTCTATGGTTTCTCAACTATCTTAGTAATTTCAGACATTTTAACACAAGTTGTATAATGTTTTATTGTGATCTTAGTATCTCAAATTACACTCTCCATGGGGCACAGTCTTTCAATACTGTAGCTAAATTGTTGTTCCCATCAGGAAAAAGGGGCCTACCTGCTTTGTTTGATCTAAGTGGAAGACTGTCCATGGCTTGCATTTTGACATTTGGGAATATGGGGTAGAATTACCAAGTTCTTCACCAAAAGTTTATTTATTTATTTATGTCTAGTAAATTGCAGGTATTTCAAATTATTTTCTCAAAGAAATTCTTCACTTTATGTTTCAGTTCTGTGACAAATCCATCCCAGACTTTTTCTTTTTCATAGCAAGGAAGAGACTAAGATTTACTGCAGATTTCTAGAGCAGGTCTATATGCCAAAATGTCTGTTTCTGTTTGCATTAGATCTTTTTGAAATTACTGAAGTTAAGTCTTAGAGTCATCATGGTCCAAAATGCTACATTTTATTTACTGAAGACCAAAGTTTTTGTGGGCACAAGACTTCTTAAAGAGCAATATAGGTCACTTATGTTTCCCCTATAGCAAACTGTATTTAAGGGAACACTTTACACTAATTTCTGGGTGAAGCTTAAATATGGTTTTGACTATAAAGTTTACAGTGCTTAATCTGTGATTGCTTGAGATGCTGCCTCTAGACACTCATTGTCCAGTTACTTCGTGGATAGTCTTACTAAATGATCTGCATTCTCATAGCTACAGTGCTCCCTTCCACAAGGAAGAAAAGTGTTCACATTTTTCTGAGCACCTTGAGTTACTATACAGCAATCAATTAATTTGCCACAGACTTTTCTCAAAATCCTTTTGGTTGCTGTCTGTTACACCCTCAGCACAGTTGTGCTAGTCATAAATAATGACTTGCACCCCAAAGGGAAACAATGCAGGCTGTAAATGAGCAACCTCTTGATATTAGATTTTACTTCCTGTTAACTATGGTAGGCAATGGTCTGGGGCATGATGGGAAGCTTAGCAGGGGGACTTCCAGGTCAGGCTTGACAAAAGATAGAGAAAATTTCTTGCCAGCCAGGGAGAAAGTATGGAAGTGCTTATTTGGGACATGTGCAAAGTCAATTTACATGATGGGAGGTGGTGAGTGACCTCTAGATACTGCATAAAAATTATATGAATTATGCAGTATGTCATGAAGGCCTTTGTAACTGGGATAAGGAACCTATCCTGAATCTATTAGATAAATGGGAACCAACTGAGAGATGCCATCAGAGATGTAAGATGATCAAAGTGATGAACAGGAGCTTTTTGTGTTGACATATATGGATCAAAACTTTATTTGTTACAATGAAAATAATCCAGATGTTACATAAGAACTGGGATGAGAAATTACCAATGTAGATAGATAGTTGTGTCTAAGAGGTTATGGAAGCAAAGAAACCCTACAGGAATTAGGCTTGCTGGTGATCTGGAGGTATGAACACACCTTGGAGTGCTAGGACGAGATATCAGAAAGGCAGTTCAGATTTGGAAGATAGAACATTACTGACTTTGTAAGCAAGCCAAGATGATTTCTGTAGAGAATAGAATGATGACTATTTTATGGTACAGAATGCATTTTAGCTCACTTTACTGGATACATAATTTCAGAACTTTTGCCTACTAGTGGAATAGTCACATATCAGATTTCTTTTAACAAAAGATATAAACATTTTAATATTAATAGTTTAATCCAAGAAACAAATTTTTTTTTTTTCCATGTAATTTTTCATGCAGTGCCATTTTTTAATTTTATTGTCCACGTGATGGGCTAAAAGAAAAGGATTTGGCAATCATTCTAGTTAACCAACCAACCAACCATAAACCCATCCAGGACTTAAAATCTGTGTTTTCCAACTTTGGACACACTGTTCTCTCCTGTTTCTGACTCTGAATTTTTTTCAGCTTGAATTTCAAGCCCTCTTTTTAAGTGACCTACTAAAAGTCCTTGCCCCTGCAGATGTGTTTTCTTCAATACAAACTGAACTGAGATCACATCTGTTCACCTTAAGCCAGCCTTACAGCTATAAGAAAGGCAATTTTTCAGCATGCAGACTGCGTGATATTCCTGTTACTAAGAGCATTTCCTCTAAGTTGTAGCTAAGATATTTAACAGTGAGTAGTTCACACTGGGGTGATCTGAGCTACATTTACTCTGTCACTGATCTTGAACCAAACAAGCAAAATCAACCCACCCATTGCTGTTTTTAAGAACACTACTAGAACATAGAACGCAGGTTTGATGCTACATATGCACAAGCATTGACTTAGTAAGTCTTATTTAACTAGTGAAACAAAATGTGATTCAGTGGAGTATTTCAGCAGGGACATCATTGTTGGTAGCCATGATCTGTGAGTCCTATAGCCGTAACAGTGGCAAGCATACTTGCTTTAGGGAAATTTACATCCACCAGGGAACAAGTAAACAGTACAAGTCAACCTATGTAGTAAGAGGTAAAATTCTAAGTTTTGGTTAAAGAGTCTTTGATGTTCTACATGAATAGAATATATGTGGAGACCAAATACATACTCTCCAAATTTGATTCAATAAAGCTGAAACTCTCTGCCTTGCCCTTGGCCTCACAGTGCACCCCACATTAAAACCATTCAATAAAATTTGATACGTTGCCAACTGTTGCTTGCCTGAAGATTAAACTACTTAAGTTTTCAATTACCTATGATATAACACTATAAAGATACAAGAGTAATGTCCTTAACCCTCCAGATGAGCAATCAAAAAAAAAAACCCCAGAAAAAAGAAAGGCTATTTACACTGGAGGAAAGCCTGAATAAAGAGATGGGCTTTGCACTGTGCCTTGAAGGTCAGTAGAGGAGGACTTGATCTACCCGTATAGCTATCTAGTATAACTATGTCAGTGTGAGGCCTGATTTTAAACATATATAACCCTTGACATTGATGCACTTCTACCAGTATGAAGATGCTTAATAGTGGTAGAGCTGATACAGCTATTTCAGTGCAAGTGTAACTTGCTGATGAATGAAAGTGAAGGGGCGTGTCTGTACTCGATCCTGTTGAAGAGATATCTGAGCTAACTCTAGTTGATAGAAGTTAAAAATTGTAACTATGTTAAGATGACATTGAATCTTCTGAGAGATAATTATAGTTAAGTCAACCACAGAATTGTGATATAGTGGCTCTGCTGTTCCTGGGCTTTAATGTCTGCTTTAAATTAATGCTGCACTGTGCTCTGTGGACAAACCCTCACACTCAGAATTAATTGGTTGGTCTCTAATGTGGTTCTGACTTACACAGTATAGACTTAATCACTGCTTCCCACTGTTTGATCCCTGTAGATCTGATCCTTAAACTAACAAGAATAATTTTCTTCCTATCTCTCCTCACTGACTCCAAAGGAAGGCTGAATGATTTGTTCAACTGGAGAAGTTCATGCTGTAAATACATTAGATAGGGTAAGTTCTATTTCTAGTTTTGAGCAGAAGAGTAATATAGTAAAAGTAGGATCTTAATTCCATTATAGTTACATGCTCATCACTAGGATATTATCACCAAAATAAGCACATCTAATTAATCAAAGTGGTACAATTTCTGCATGCAGAAGATACATCCCCAGCCACTCTTGGAATATGGGGATGAAAATTCCGGAGTCTGGTGAGAATTTGATGTTCTCATCTGCAGCTAAAATGCTACTAAATCACTTGGTCTCAGCTATTCTCAAGAGACTTGCAGTGGTGCATGAGGAAAGAAAGTGTATCTCAGGTAGTTAAGTCTCTGATCATGTAAGGCTCTCAAAGTGAAAAAAAGCATGCTCATTTGCACTCTGAAGGGAAGCAGTAACTAATGTACGGTGCAGTGTGATTCTTCTGACCAGTTTGACTAAAGAAGCGGGTCACTGCATCTGCACCAGCTGGAGCTTCTGAGTGACTTTCAGGAGCATAATATGTTTAGCAAGCAGCATGGTAATCTAATCAGTGAATGGAGAAGCATGACTGTAGGCAAAATGTGGCAGAATGGGAAGAACTTAGTAGTTTAAAAAGGAAAAAAAAAATGAACTTCCCTCAAAATTTCTGACCCTGCATTTGTTTAGCTATTTCCAGGGGTTATAATTAATTTGATTTCTATGTTAGAAATTTCATTGCCAAACATTTTAATATCACACCAGCAGCAATCTTAAGTAACACTGTATCTCACCAGTTGTAAACTGCTGCATTGCAAATTGCTGCTTCAATGTGAGTTGAAGAAAGATGTGCAAAAGCATCCAGACCTATTTGCAGTTAACTCTAATGTACAGTCTCCTTACTTTGGTAAGAGGCCTAAAAGAGGCTCCTGCTGAAGTCTTGCACTGAGACTGAATTTTGTACATTTTCAAAGTCATAACAAGTTTCTATTTAAGATGTCTGAAGTAGTAAGCTGACATCCCAGGGAAAAGATGCCTTTTATTCAGCGGAGAAGCAACTAAATATTGCAGAGCATGCCAATTTTGTTGAACAGTACTTTCAAATGACTTTGATATGGGAACATTTGAATACTTTAATGTAGAGCATGACACTCTAATAAGTCATGAAATTACAGCAGATGTAAAATGAATATGCTAATTATATTAATTAATATATCTTCTTTTGGGGGAGCTATGAAATACCTTTGTAAAGACAGTAGGCTCTGCTCTTAAGAGCTCTTATTTAGCTTTTATCTTATTAGGTATAATAGAAAGAATAACATTGACAAAAGTGTAATGCATGTCTCATACATGAAATCATATTATCCATCTATCCTGCCACAAAGTGAAAAAAGCCTTTCTACTGAGTTTGCATACCTTAAAATGAATTAATTTTTATTTTTTAGTAATTTGTAGCAAATCAGTAGAACCTCTGCTGAAAGTATTGGACCAACCTACACACGATTATAAGGGTGAAAATTTTGAATTACTGCCTTGAAATCAGGGAAGTTTCAATGAATGGAATGTGACACATACAAAGTCTATTTAGGCCCATTACCTTTTTGTAGGAAAAGGAAACAAATAGTTTTAGATAGTTTCTGCACTGTAAATTTCTAAATTATTCTATAGACTGCAAAGGAAGACAGCATTTGGCATATTGGATCAAACTGATGGTCTAATCTGCTTATGTCACAGGCAGCACTTTCAGTTGCTTTAAAGAAAGATAAAAGAAACTGTGCAAGGAAGAGGTACGGAATAACCTGCCACAAGGGCAGAAATATGGGGAAATACAGGAAACATATATATATATATATATAAAGAGAATAATATAGCAAATACATGCAAGGAGATTAACTCTCTTTTTTCTAAAGATATTTGAAAGTGCATCTGTATTATATAAAGTATCAACAGTTACCCCTTTATTAAATATTTAGAGTAAATTCTCTATTTAAAAAAATGCTGGGTACTTCTTTTGCATCCAATGAATATTCATTGGGAAGTTCATTGGTGGGTGCCTATTCAAAACTGAAAGATCAAAAGGGAACTGTGTCAATTTTGTCCTTTTCTGGGTTGACTGCTATTTTTTGATGTAATAAATTGCCAATTTTAGAAGGGTAAAGAACAGAAATGGAAACGAGTATGCCTTTCAGGAGACTTTTGACTGTGCCATTATGAATAGTCTCCAAACAAACAGCTTGTTGCAAGCCATTCACATAGTAGATAGACATCCAATTGTTAGCCATGCAAATAACCATATCCAATGGTCAGACAGCTGTTAGCTGGCTCTTAGAATGATTGGTAACCAGACTGTTGTAGAACTTACTCATGCCTACGGGCTGCCGGGTCTCATCTTTTTCTAAAATCTTATTAATAAATTGAACACGTTTTATGGGATCACTGATGTCTATCGCTTGCCTTCCCACCATTTCTCTCAGTAAAAAGTAGAAGACAAAACCAAAAAAAGAAAAGTAGGAAAAAAAATGTTTACAGGTTATCTTTATAGACTAGAGTTTTATCGTCATAGGAGTATCATAGGTAAAATTAAATACTTTTTTGTGCCACCACTGCAACACCTTTGTACTTTTAAGTGCAACTGTGTTATACAGGCACACACATACATACAGAGATACACTCAAGCATGCTGCTTATACACTTATACATGTATTTCTTAGTCTCAAAGCCATATTCTGAAAATGCATATACCAGCAGAAAATTTAGACTTTTAAAGGTTCATGAAAACTGCCACTGATAACTAGGAACATCTTTCACATGTGCTTTTCTAGAACACCAGGAAATTTTGCACTGTTTTGATTGTAGATGGTTTTTCATGTCTTTGTGAAATTTTACATGTTACAACATAAATTTGTCTAATGTAAATTAACTAAAAATACTTCAGATAGTTTGACAAAAAAAAATAAGGAAGTTGAAAGCCTACTAGACATCATGCTCCTGGTAGTGCCCAGAACTGCCCAAATGTGGCACAATTTTTTAGTTGAACTGTCCATCCTGTTCGCAGGACTTGATCCGTAAGTCAAATTGTAACTGATAGTGGGAGAAGTTGAGTTTCTCTCACTTTTATCTAATTCAGCAGTTTCTGCCATTTTGGTAGCTAATAATCATTTAATAAATTGATGGAGTCTGGGTTTAGGTAATCCTGCCTCTGGCTTTCTCCCCCCATTCTCTTAGACTTTCATGACCTTAACTTCCTCTTCCCCAGATGAGGCCTTCATGTGCAGCCTCTTCACTCTTTTTTCTGTCGCACCAGGCTGCTGGTGTCTCTTGAGTCCTCACATTGCCACCTCCCCTTCCAGCTCTGGCAAAACCCAAACATACTGTCTGAACTCTACTAATTTTCCAAGGACACTAACACATCTCTGCACTGTGTTGCTTCCTCAGATCTCTCACTTCTTGAGGAGCAATACATATTTTCCTCTATAGAACCAACGTATCTTCAGGAAAACATAGCCCCTTGATTCTGTATGAATCTTGTGATGATATCTCTGAAACCCATAGCACTCAGCAGGAACCACAACTCAAAGGTTAGTGGTGCAACAGGTGTGTTGAATTTTATTTCCTTTTCTTTATGAAACAATCGGAGCCTTTGCTTTCTGCTACCAGAGCTCTTGAGTTGCAGAGTTTTAGACTGAGGTGAAACCCTGCTCTGTATGTTTTAAAATTGCTGATTGATATGAATAACAGGCAGTGAAAGTTAGAGTATAATTAAATAACCTTCTGAGTCAGGGTACTCTGTTGAGGAGACAGAAACCAAAGTTTCAGTCCTACAAATGATTATTGAAGATTTTTTTTGATTCAGAATTAATTTTAAGATTATGTGGACATATACCTTCCCCATCACAGTATGTTTCTTACCTACAAGATTATGTTGTCTTTTTCTTTATATATGCTTTCTCTCTTTCTTTTCATCTCTTTCTGTCTCAATAACATTTTAATTATGCCAAACAAATAGGAACAATATTAGCAGCAGAAACAAAGAGAAGGTACACATATACAGCCATCTCATCCCCTTCTCGAGACTCTGTGTAACTGCCTAAGGAGGTCATTCACTGGGAGAATAAGGTTTCTTTCTAGAAGGCAGGCAACTCAGCACAGGTTTCCTGTCTCTGAATGAATATTTAAACCAGACCATGTTCTTGGCCTCCCAAATCTCCCAATGGAATATAAACAGGATTGAAACACTTATGTCTGTGGGTTGCAATAGGTAGCAAAGGTTAAGTACAGCATTACATGGTATCACGATGCCTAAGTCCATCTAGGGGTGACTCTCTGCATACATATCTAAAGTTAGGACAATTACTGTGCTATACCTTACAGAGATGTTAGAGGTTAAAGATCACAATAGTAACAATGATTGAAATGAGATCTAGAACTACATAACATTCCCCTTAAAATACGAACAGTTCAAACAGAATTCAGAGGGACTGGAATCGCTAATATCCCCTTGACATTTGTCACTGAACTTCTTTCTGAACATTTAGGAGCTTCTTGGAATGTTGCTGCTAAAACTGCCTTGTCCTGTGAGAGTTGCAAATGGGCTTTAGGACTAACAGGTTTTTGCTCCCACCTAGTACATGGAACTGATTGCAAGTGTTCATCTTTTATTTTCCAGAACTGCTTGGAATCTAGCAAATTCTTCCTCAGTTTCAATTACCTAAATATATCCATTAACCAAAGACCCCTACCTGATATTTTCCAGCTTCTCCAGATTTCTTAACTGTGTATTTTTTATTAATTACCTTAAAACCTGTTTTAATACTGCTCACAAGGCATCTGATTTTCCTGTTGCCGGATGTAAGTTCACTAGGTGAAAGTTACCATGAAACAATTTAATGGGAGCTTCGATCTCATTGTTTTTTACTAATTATTATTTATGTATCCAGTGCCCCAGGTGTCTATGAGCTTAACAGGCAGTTTAAAAAAAGGCCATAGTCCAATTAAGTAAAACAGTAACTATTAAAAAAAGGTGCAAGTGTTTGGGAAAAGGGTGAGATGACAAGAATTATTGTAAGATGGAACGGTCACAAATATGCTTACTGTTACAGATGAAACTTGCCCATTTACAGCAAACTAAAATGGAAAGACTGGAACAAAGGCTGAAGTGCTTAGCACTGGGTGCCTAACAGGAAGCTGAGGGTTTTGGAGAGAGATCTGAAAAAAGGAGAATCATTGTGCAGGGATAAGAAGCATGAAGCAAACAAAAGCATGTGTCCTGTGTGAAACAAAGAGGCTAACGGAAGTAGAATCTGTTGGGCTGCTGTGGGGAAACAGGGTAAGTCAATAGGGGGGTTGAGGCAAACCTTTCCCTGGAAAGTGAGGATGTGAAACTATTTGCTAACATCCCTTGCTGTGCTTGGAGCTGCACACTACACAGAGGACATTGTTCTGGCCACAAAATAATTTACTAGCTGAAAGACTCGTAGTTTAGTTTTATCCACTAAAAATGGTTCTTTCAGCTACCTTTCCCAAACTTCAGCTATTCCAAAGCTTAAGAATAGTCTGACTTCAAGTGTCAGAAACTGTTGTACAATCAAGGTGAGATCTAGACCACAGTTCATTAATTTCCCCACTGTAGTGAATATGCATAATAATTAAAAATGTTACATAGCATTTGTTACCCTTCTGCTTGACTTCATTATGGGTTCCATGAAGAAACTTTTTCTTCTGCAAGGTGCAAGGATTCAGTGCTCCTTTCCTGAACAAACCAGCGCTTTGAATTTTGTAGTTGCAGTTTGTCCAAATATTTCTCTCATGTTTACAGTGCAGATTCTCTTTTTATCCAAATTGCATCTTTGATGACATGGAGAATGTGCATAATTCTGTGCTATTTTTAACTTCTCAGTACCAACAGCAGAGATGGTGTAAAATCTTCAGCTAGTGGAGGTTAAAAGTACTTCTCTATAATTACCTTGCTTAACCACAGTTGAAAATGTGACTTTTGCCTTGATTTATTGGAATATGACATTTTAATAATTTTGTGAATGTTTTTTATAATGATCTCTCGGTTCTGACTTGATTATGTTAACTGAAGCATCGACACTAAAAATAAAGTTCAATTACCACATCAGCTAAATTCAAACAAGAAAGACAGTTAAGGTTGCATTTTTTCTCACCAAAAAATGTACAAATTTCTGGTGCTGCACCTATGCTGCCTATTTCTTCAGTTATGTTTTCTCATATTCACTAGGATTGTAACATTTGTTTCAGTAAAACCATCAATGGAAATAATAAATCTGTTCCTTGATTTTGGCTGCATGCACTAGTTAGTAAGATGCATTTCCTAGTAAACTGCTTCTAAGGATGCAGGTGTAGGCTGATCCTTCATGACAATAGCACTGCTTCAATAGTCTTATATCCAGAAGTGAATGGCTGCAGGCCAGTATTCAGTTAACTTCCTGGGTACAAGGAAAAGCAAGCTATCTCTCTCCTTTATTTTAAATATACCTCTCTTTTTCTAAGTAGAACCATTAGTTTTTACTGATAGGACTAATGCTTTGCATTTAGCCCAAATTACAATAGGAAAGGAGATGCTTAAGGGTAACTAGGTGATGAAAGGACTACATTAGAGTACAAGTCCAAGGGCTGCTGTTTCCTATTTGTAATGCTGAATCCACATGCAAGTCATATTTAAGCTATAAACGGTGGCGCCTAGGGAGTATACACTCAGATTGCCTTGAGAAACTAAATACTTTTATCAAATCACCAGATGGACTTGTGTTCAAAAACCACTCTTGAACAACAAGGCTTCTCCTATATTCACCTTTAGATAATAAATAGGGCTTCCATCAACCTAGACAATTAACATGTTGCCCCCGATCTTTTGTAGTTTTACTTAGAGATGCCTACTATACATAATTTCAGACTACAGATAATTTCACACACCATACATAATTTCAACTAACCTCCACTGATCTGCCTTGTTTTAACAGTCAGAAATATTGTGCAGTTCTACTACCTTCAACTTTTTCATCAGACAACTGTTAGACTATGCCATCAATTTTATCTCACCACAGAAATATAATTTGCAATTGGGTGTGTTTAATCATTTGATGCTATGAATGCTTCCAGATCTGAGGCCTTCAGAGGGAACATGGGTTGGGCACTGGTTTGAAGGAAATTTCAGAGTAAAGAGACAGGCCCTGAGTAAATGGAAGAAACACATCCAGAATGTGTGATTTTCATCATGGCAAAAGAAAGAGGCAGGTTTTTGATTCTCAGGATGTCTTAATGGGGCAATAGTCTCTCTGAGTGAAACAATATTCATTGTAGTAGGAGAAGCACTGATAAACATGAAGATGTTATTGAATATACTTCAAACCATAGCAGCTGAATAGAGTTCTGTTAACTCAGATGTCGTTACTTGCAAAATAACAGGGAAGATAGTGTTTTCTGAAACAAGAGAAGAAGAATAGTAAGGATACATGAGTTTAATTACCTCCATGTCTGTATATATATTTGAGGAACATGTCAAATGATCAAGAGGAATGATACAGCATCTGACAATGATTATGGCTTTGGAGGCATAATGGAAATTCTGATGGGTGGATTGTGAAGTGAAATCTAAGTTCAACTATAAGAAATCAATCAACAGAAAGATGAGATGTCCTTAGTGTCATAACTAAAAACAAGCTCACAGCTATAATGTGACAATACAAGTGGAATATAATATGTAAAGCTGAATATAATCATCAATAGCTGTAAAAATTGAAGGCATCTGAAAACTGAGTACTCTGTATATTTCTAGTAAATGTTGTGTACCTCTTCTACCAGTGTATCAAATTATCCAGAGCCACATGGCCACAGCCAAAGCCAAACAATTTAAATGTCAATGTAGTTAGAAATATAACCAAATCTGAACTGAAGAGTATGTATAAGATCTGAGCCACTGTATCCTGCAACAATTTACACTCTCCATGAAAACTAAAAATTTGAAAACAATAAATTGCTAAGGTCAGTACTGGATAGGGATTAATGTGGACTGTCATAAAGAGAAGGAAAGAGGAAGAGAAATAAGTGCAGTCCAACAGAAAGTCATTTAAAGCTTACAGATGAGGAAACAAAGTTTTCTTCCCAGAGGGATTCAGAAGAAAATACTCAGCTTTTACAAATATAGAAGAAGAAGTGGTTCTTTCTAAATGAACAGAGGGTATGCCCTAAATTAGGGTGGCACTAAACCTACCAATATTAGCCCTACTTTGCCAACATTAAAGCCAATGGTAAAACTAACACTGATTTTGACAGAATTGGGGATAGGTCAGTGCTGAATGCTTTTGAAAATTCCCTCCTCAGAGGATAACTGAACCATCAACCACAATTTCTTGGTGAAGAGTAATTCTTAAAAGATGAGTAGTTTTGTTTTGTTTTCTTTATGGGAAAGCATAACAAAAATAGTAGATGATGAGAAAAGTGGGGGAGGATACTGGAGTCATAGTTCCTCATGGACTCTTCTTGTCAGCTCTGTTTGGCAGGGAGAAGTATTGCTCCACTGACTGCTCAATGGATGTGATCAAGTGAGAAGGGGAATTTACCCAGGGACAGATCAAGGAATATAAAGCTGACACTTAATGAAGCTAGTTAACTTTCTTGAAATACACTCACACATAGAGATGGACAACACTTCCACACAGTTCTGCCTTAATGTCAAGGTTTTGCACAGCACCAACTATTGCTGTCAGCACTTACCAACAAATACAAAGTGATGCTACTACCTAAGAAGTTATTGTGTTAGAGACTGAAAGACTAGAAATGCAAGCAAACCACATATTTACCAGAAGAATGAGATTTTACCATCCAGTAACATGAGCATAGTTAGTCCTTATATTTGGTAGGGGTTCATCCTGAATACAATTTAAAAAAACAGCTTTGAAAGCAGTTGTGCTGAGATCATGGATAGAAATAATACTTAGTAAACTGAACATTACATCTGAGTTTCTAAGGCAATATGTCAGCAAAAAAAGAAATAATGAAATTCAATCTTAAGCTCTTAGGGTTTACTGAGAAATAACAATGTTTGATAAAGAATAAAGCAATAAAACCCTATAAGATTATATGACTATTAAACTTCGTGATACTGCATTGCCAAAAAAATGCATCAGCTGCATAAAGCACAAAGAAAAGAAGAATGTAATGTAAAAAAGTAATGCCGTCTAAGCTACATTTTACAGAATATAAATTTAAATGTGCAAAGCAGACAATTTGATATCTTTTATACTGGCATGCCCTGCCTTGGACATCTTACAGAAATGATTGTGAGGAGATGATTTAACAATGTATTTTGGTTGACAATTTGTCTTTTTTACCTAACAAGCTAGTATAAGATGCTAACTCAGTTAGAAAAACCACATTCTCTTGGAATGAAGAAATAGTAAAAACAGTCTGGAGAGTATCATACCCATGATAGACTATAAAAGCAAGGCAAAACATGCAGTTAAATCAAGAATGAACAGTTGTCTTCTTTTTCTGATGCTGAAATCAGAAAGGGAATTCCCTCATATTTACATTCTGAGCTTGAGTAAGTTCAAATTTCCTAGCGTTCTTTCTGCTTGCTGCCTTCTTTTTGTCTGGTGACATGGGCAAAAAGGCAGAATAACACCATGTGCAGTAGGAGTTATCCCAAGATGTTATTGGGATGCAAGCTTTTTGCAGCAGTTGATGGGGTGAGGGCCTTTACATGACAGTAGGTGGTTCAAATCACTGAGGCAAACTCAAAAGGTGTGTCTGTACTGCATTAGCTGTGACCAAGTACAGATTTTTATTCATTATGGTTTAAGCAAGATGTGTCTGTAATGCTTAATCCACCCCTGAGTTTCTCTGTTTGGCAAATATGCTTCCTTGCTCCAGATCTGAGCCAAAGTGTGAGACAACTTATAGGAGCAGTATAGATGGCTGGGGAATTTAGTCTTGCATGCTAGCTTGAGCCATAAACTAACGTGGCTGTATAGACTTACCAATAAAGATCAGTATTATGATGTCAGCCAGTTAGTAGCTAGGGATGCTGAGCCAAATGACCTCATAGAAGCCTGCATCTTGACACCACAGACATTTATAAATAATTACCATTATGATACAAGACACACAAATAGAGCAACATTTTTCCTATAGACACATGCCTCAGCCGGGACAGGGATGGCTCAGTAACTTCTAAAGACAAGACCATTAGTCAGATTTAATTTTCCCTCATCCCATCACCAACCACTAATTAGGAGTATTCCCAGTTCTTGTGATTTTTATCATGGTCATGATATTTGATATTTCTCTGTAAAGCCCCTGTTTTGGAGCCATGTGATTACATCAGTCAGAAAGTTTCCAGACCTTAAGGTTGGTTTTTGTTTTGAAAAGCTATAAACCAAAACAACAAATAGAAAGCCTCCAAATTCTTAGTTTTTTAGGCATCATTATTTCTGTGGCCCGACATGACTTTAACATCTGAGGTTAACAATATGAAGTTAATGTCGTGTTAAAAGAAAAACCAAACAAACAACAAAACTATGTCCACCAAGGAACCAAAATAAATTATTCTAACTTTGGTAACCATCAGCTGAGTTTTGATCTGAACCAGGAACATCTATTTACTTCCAGCATTTTCTTTTAACTTTCCTCCCTCCCCAAGATATTTCTAATTATCTCCTCTATTAAAATTGTTTGCTCCTTTAAACAGCTCTCAGAATAGTTCAGTCTTACTTGATATTTTCTATGTAAATACAAAGAAATGTTGAGTACAGAAAAATGTTAAGAAGGGTAGTTTAAAATATTTTATGGTGAGAAATATTTGAAACTTTCCTTGTTGGCTAGGAATGTGCAGTTTCTAAGCCAATTGTCCATTCCGGATTATGTAGTTAAACTCTCACTAATATAAAAGACATGAAGGCTTTTCTCTGGAAATTCTATGGCCTGTCATGCTGTTTTCTGAACTGATTGTCATTTTATTTTGTTACACAATTACTTTTAGTGATTCACCTTTTTAATGAGAGCAGAAGGGAAACAGCAAAGAAAACATTTCTCTAAAATGTTTTCAGAAAGGCCCACTGGAATTTGAAATGGGTCTTATTTGGTGTACTTTGCATAATTTGTTACACTAAATATGAAACAGATTTCAACTGCAGCTGTAGTGCATGTGTTATGCAGAAAAGCTCAAGTCTCCCAGAACACAACCATTGGCTTATTCAGAGTTTGTCAAAATTGTAATCTCTGGGCAGAATGACACTGAACAAAAACACCATGCAAAAAGGAAACAAAATAGTCAGGAGCAGACATTGCCCACTGAGGATTCACACAACATTTGCTCTCCCTCACCTTTGTTTTTGGCAAACTACATCATTACTTCATGTTAAATGTACTGAGGGAGGGAGCAGCTAATATTTTACTGATCTGTCTGATCATTATTGTTATCATATGGGGACATGTGCAACGAGAGAAACATACACCTTATCCTGCATAGGGGATTTCCCTAGTTGTATCCATCAGGGACAAGTCGTGACCACTTCTCTATCATTGCAAACCTCCTCTATAGCCAAGTAAGGTTGTATGAACTTCAGTCTGAGCTAGTGAAATGGCTTCAATTAGGCATTACACTTCTCAGGTGCAAATGGTGACTTGGAGTAGGTCTGTTCTGTCTTTGCCAATGTAGTTTGAATTTACAACTCTAACAACAAAAGTAACTAGAACTTGTGTTGCTGTGCTGACAGCAGCTCCCCAACATTCAGTGTTTGCCTTCTGAAGTGGAGGGTGATCAATGGTGTCTGCAAGCATCACCTTGAGATAGCAATCACAGCTGCTTCATATATATATATGGTTATAGCAGCAACTACACCTTACCAGTGAAAACTGTAATCACAGATGAGCTGTAAAACTGAAAGCATTTTCTGTTTCTGAATAAGGATCTAAATAAAATAATAATAAAAGAAGATTTATAATACAGCTTTTAGGAAACAGGAGCTGTTTTTTAACTCTGTTTTCATCTCACCAGCAGAATTCAGTAATGAATCAAGATGAGTCTCCTCTGCACTACCACAATGCAAGCACATAATAGAAGAACTAGACTTGTGACACTTCTCACTGTTAAGGTGTCTAATATTTCATGTTATAGAATCCTAACTTTAGCTGCTCATTATTTGCTTTAATGTTAACATCCAAAAAAATTCTCCCTGTGATTTTCTGTGCGATGCTTCTTGGTCCATTATGGACAACAATGATCCTGTGCACAGGAAACACATGGGGAAGAAGGGTCCTTTTTCATGTTGTTGCCTAGGCATGACAGAAAGAGATAGAAGAAAATGGTTTGAAGCTATGCAGAGTGGGCATGCCTAGCAAAGGTTATGATGTTCAAATGGACAGAGGCACAGGACATGCAAAAGGAGACTAAATGCTAGTTCTCTCAGCACTTTAGGAAATGGAAAGTAATCAAGTAATTAAGATCACATACTAAAGTGATCAAATTAAAACTATAAAAGAAACTTTGTGAAATTTTCTAACTGTTTTATTCCTCTTTAATGCAGTTTAATATAAGTCTTATCTAGGTTCAAGGAATGCCTTAAGCAATGACATATGCTACAGATAAAAATTTAACAGTAGTTTACTCAAGCTTCAGACATGATTTCATGACTGCTTCTTTCCTATGCTTTAAAATACTATAAAGTTTAATAGCTAAAATCTGCTAAGTGTCCTATTCTGAATGGATTTCTATATGGTCTATTCTTTGATTTACTAGTATGACACAACTTAGGATTTCACAATATTCAAACCTCTAATCTTCATTGAGTAAAACATGAAATTTGGCTGTTGGAACTAAATATTAGTGACTGATCAGTAAAAAAAAAAAAAAAACTGACCCACTAGTTTTCAATATGGCTGAGCCAGTAGGAAAGGACATATTTATTTTTGTTGACAATGGTCCACTTTGTGAAGCATGAACAAGCACGCAGCTTGAGATGTAAATCTAAGAGCAAAAGCTTTTGTGGAGCTAGGTAAGTATTTCACCATCTGAGAAATGTTTAAGTAAGGCCTGACCTTACACTAAAGGAATTCAGTAATAATACTCCTGAGCAAAATCAAAACTTTAATTTCCAAGCCAAACCATTAATTTCTTGAGACACCTTCATCTCTTCTCCTGACTGTTGTTTCCCTTTTAACCTTGCTTCATCCTAAAACCATCACAAATAGTTTCAGTCGGTATTATGCAAAATCAGCAAGCCATTGCCAGGTAGGAGCAGCTAACATACAAACCAGGATTCAGTCACCTAGATCCTAAGATGGAGGACCTAACAGAAGAGAAGCATTTGAAATGTTGGGTGTCCAGGAAGAAAATGAGGAAATAGTTCCTGCATATAACTATCTATATATCGTTGCACTCTTCCCACATCTAGATGACAGACCTCGTCAAATGTTAAGGGGAAGACCTGTGAAGGAAGAGATTCAAATACACAAATGAATCTTGTGTATTCAGTTTCCATTAAAAAAAAAAAAAAGTCTTTTATTCTTATTTGTGATTATTTTTCATGTCTTTCAAATGTGAAGTATCTTTGATCAGTGGGCTTTACAGTAGCATGAATCTGAACTTGAAACATCAGAAGTAGTCTTTGAATAAGAAAGGATGAGCTGATGAGAAATGAAAGGAGTTAATGAGAAACTTAAAATCAGACATTGCATGTCAGACCATGCTGGTCCCCAGTGTCCTGAAAATAACAGGGGTCTGAATGGCTAGGGAGACAAAAAAGATTCAGAAAGTGAAAAACAGAAATACTGCTTTCTAAATGCAATAGCTTTCTTTCAGCCTATAGAGGACAACATAGGGTATTTTGAGGTTCAGAGATTTCCATTATTAGTATGTTTACATTTGCGTGCATTATTTTAGTTCATTCTTCTCTTTGTTTTTCTTAATTAAAACTTACAAGCTGCAGAGTGTAGCTGAGAATTTAATGTATAGCATTCACAAACAGCTTTTAGTCCCCCAGAAGAAACAGCCAAGTCCATCTCATTTGACTGCTCTGTCATTATGATGTCACATACATTCCTTGCAAAGGAACTGAATGCAGTGTTATGTCTATGAAGTACAGAATACAGAGAACTACACCTTACCTTGTTTTCTCTGACTTGGTACCCATTTAAAAATTAGCTGGATAGTTTAATTAAGTTCCTCATCCAGTTAGTAAAAAGAAGGAGGTAACTCTAGACAATAATTCATTCCTTCCTAAAATAGTCAGGATAAGTTACCTGCTGGAAGTACTCAGCTCTTCCCATTGCTTAGAAGATTATCAGGAGTAAGTACCTAACATATAAGTAATGGTAAGTCCCAGTTTCACATAGCTTTTGATTACTAATAAACAGAATTATGGCCATGCCGTGGACAAATAAAGGGCAGATCATGTATTGGTGTAAACAGATAGTTCTGTCAAAGACAGTGGCTTTACTGACTTCAAAATCACTATGTGCCTTCTAATTATGTTGCCAGGAACAAGGTATGAGAATTGGGAAGAACATAAGTGTTATCGAGTTGGATGTCTTCAGTTATAATGGCGTGTCAGGAGTAATTTCACTTAAAGTCAATGGAAATACATGAGTGTAAAACCCTGTGGAAGCAAAGAGGAACAAAGAAATGGGATCTGATCCAAAACTCACTGAAATCCATGCAAACTTTTTCTCTGAAGTTTGGATCAAGCTTCTAGTTCCTTGGATAACAACACTGGTCCAGCTTCTTAGGGTTGCCAGCGTTTCAGCCCTATTCTGCTCCACTGCATCTAGGATAGTGAAAGTCATGCTCCACTGAATGTATCTGTACAAAACAAATCCACAGTTTCTGTGGACATTTTCTGTCTCTTTAGATGTAAACAGAGGACTAAACTGTATACTAGAGCAACTGTGACTATGACATCTCCTTTTATCTGTCTCTTGTACGTTCCTAACACCACCTGTTACTATACAGCAGAAATGATTGAGCCATCCCTCCAAATAAGAGAGCAAAAATGTGTACCTTCCTTGTGGCTTTAAGATCAGGTAGCTGTTCACCTCTCCAGGCTTTAACAGTATAAACTGAAATAAGTTACTATAGTAGCTGTATGAATAGAAGTTTTGCATTTGCACCATATTACATTTGGGATTAATCTCCTCTTTTTGTATCAAATTTACCAGCATCTTATTTCATGACTTTTACCGTAAAGCTTGAATTTCAAAAAATGTAACCAAACTTTTTAAAAATTGATGTTGACCTAGTTTGATCTCAATGAACAGGCTAAAATATGCAATGGTGCATAAAGCTGGCAGTAATTATAGGAACAACTAAAACATTTTTCTTCTCTTAAGGCTTGGAGAAGAGAATAGCAAAGAAAAAGAGCTAGAAATTTCAATGGTTTAATATTGTTTCAATGCTGAGTTTAAGTATAAAAGAATCTCTGAGGCTCTTCAGGATGTGCCAACAGGTCAAAGCACTTTCCAGTTGCTCTAACTAGTTCTTAATAAAGTGGAACTGTTTGAGGATTTGACAAGTCCCATGGGTCAGGAAACACATATTAAACAGCCTTAGAGAATTTTTCTCTTTCAGTGTTGAACCAATATTGTATGACATAAAAAGCAGTCCTCCATTCTCCTCTCTGACATACAGAGATCTCTTTCAATCTCTTTTTAGAGTGTAAGGGTAGGACATTCCATTTTAAACATAAATTCTACTCAGTTTCAAACTGAGGGAAAAAAAAAAAAAAGGCCTGTGAGGAGAGAGAGTTAAAAGAAGGAAGTGAAGAGAAATAAAAAAGAGCAGGCAGACTGAAAGAACAAGGGCAAAAATCAAGAGGAGGAAAACACTTTTTCTTTTCCTCTTTTTCTTACTTTCATTATTGTTTTCTCCCTTCTTTTTCTTTCATTCTCCAGTTGCATTGTTTCATCTATTGGCACCTCTTTTTCCTATGGATAGGAATTTTCCTATTCATTATCACTTATTTTACATAAATGCCTTGAAAGAGGCATATGGAATGTTTTAAATACTTGTTCCTTGAATCCAAAGTCACCAACACACGTGTTCTTTCCCCATGAGAGAAGATATTTTCCAATTTTCTGCCATCTCTACCAGCAAAAGGCAGCAGAGCTCTAACTCCCAGGCTGCCATCTGAAGAACTTAATCTCATCTTCAAGCTTCTGTGTCACTCAACAGTCATCTCAGCAGCCACAGAACACCATTCTTTGACCAAACTGATATCCAGAAGTAGGGTCAAAACTCAGAGACAGAGACATTTACTATCATATCTACTTTCTAAAATAGGTAAGTTGAAGCATTCCTCTTTCTTGCCATGTCCTTTATTCTCAACCATTTTATTTATAGTTTATGTTCAAGATGTTTTATGTTTTATTTCCCTCTTTTTTCTCTTTTGTTATCAACATCTGCCCATTATGTTTTAACTAATTTTAACATTTCAAGGGTTTTTCTTTCTTTTCAGAAAAAGAATTAGCTCCCCATCAATGCTCTCCTGTTCCGTCTTCTCCAATATCCTCAGCAAATAGCCCAGACATCAAATAAAATGTCTTTAACATCATTTTACTTTTCCAGTCACTAAGAAATACTTCATTTCCAATCCTAAGTGATTTTTATGCAGTTACATGCCTGCTACCATATGGCTGAAGCTATTGCTTTTTTAATGTATGTATAATTCTATTTACAGGCCCTGCACCCATTCCTTTCCCTAAATTCTTCAGCAGGAGTTTGTATGTGTAGCGCACTATAGTCACATTAGTGTCAGAGTGGATGATCTAATGTTACTCAGTTTTAAGATCTGTAAGTTGTAACATAAAGTAAGAATAGTAAAAAAAATCCATTACTTTATTCCTTTTGTTGTTGTTGCAGGAAGAGGGTAGAACATTCTCATGTACAGAAGTAATTTGCTGTGCTAGCTTTAAAATGGAAGGATTCTAAGAGGAATTCTTAGAATAGAAGAATCCTGAAAATAGTTGATATGTAGCACTGATAATTTATACTTCTTCCAATTTTTACCTTTTTGATAATTTGAATAATATATATTGAAAAGCAGCTGCTTTAGGCTGATGAAACACTTTGCCACTGTCATCACTCATGAAAAACAATATCTTCTTCCAAAACCACCTCTTGTCTATTGAGTGCAAACCCTGCTGAGTTTTACTGTAAATGAGCCATTTCCATTGGATAATCATATTTGTCTAAAGACTAGAATTATATCAGAATGCAATTTCTTCCAATCTTTGTACTGTAATTCTGATTATGATAATGTTAGCCTGCTTTTCTGAAGCTATGGGAAGAAAAAAAAAAAATTACACTGTGAACACCAGGGACTTCTGTAGTCCATGTCTGAGGCTTGTCATGTGGACAGGAATTTGGCCATTTAAGTTATGTTTGTTACTTTGACTACTTAAAGCAATAAATGACATCTGCAATTGATCAAAGGCTAAAGGTCAGAGATACATCTAATCTACAATGCTGTTTTTTTCTGTGCAAGACACACAATTGTGTGCAAGGCAGAACATAATGCAGGATGCTAACAATTGCATAATAAGATAGTTATGTGATGAACGCTCAAAACATTTAAATGTCCTTTTCTTGTTAGGCTTTAATGTCCTGGACAACTTTGCATCAGATTCTAGGGACAGAACATAACTTGTTAAGATAAATGAGTGTCAGAAATATTACACCTGAATGATCCACTAAGAATATGGCAAATGGACCTTGAGAGGTATCATTCCACTCCTGTGTCTCCTATGAAGGAATCAAGTGGCCTGAATGTATATTGTGTGAATGAAGAAGGGTTTACACTATCATTCAATCTCACTGTCCCTTTATTTGGGCACTTAACAGTATGTTGTTTTTTTTTTTTAAACAATATGCAATGCCACTGAAATAACACAAGTTACATGAATCCTGCATAACCTGTAAATCTGTAGTTTCATAACAGAAGCAGCTTTGCATTAACTGAGAAATAGGCAGAATGATTATATTGGTATCAGTGTTTTGCTTGTCTAAAGCATGTAAGTATCAGCTTGAGTTAAACAGTTGTAGTACTTACATATGACATCTTAGTCATGTCCCTTCTTGTGACATATCGCAGAACTGTGAAATAAATGAACAATAGTATTTCCATTAATTGGCATATCATATACTAATGGGCTATGAGATCAGTGTGTTTCAATCAATATAATCAACCGCACATGCAATAGCTGTCTGTTGATATGATAGAGAAGAAACAATTATGAAAAAGATAAAATAAAAGCACAGGGACACTTTTCTTTTTTATGCGCGGTGTTACAGCACAGACACCAAACTTAACCTATTAATAGAATGGTCCTACAAATGACATGTTGAAACCATATACAACTTTATCAAATGTACCAACACCTTAGCATGATCAAGTAATTTGTTGAATTTTCATATTTTCCCAAATTATCTACTTATTAGAAAGGACCATTTATCAAGGTATCAACTGTCGAGTGAGAACCTTATGTTCAGTTATCTTACTGTATTCAGGCCACTGTGCTAAAGTTGTCACTATTTAATGTAACTGTTCTTTAACTTTCTTAAAACAAAATAATTATCCCCTTAAGATTTTCACTTTATGTTTTTCCCAATTGACACAAACAATCACTTTTTCACACCTTTTCAAGACTGATCCCCCCCCCCAGTTCCTGACAGTCTGCCCTTACACCTTCCAAAACCCAAAGAAAGATGCAAATCCAGTTCCAGAAAGCTGTGTTTTATTTTGACCTGTTCCTCTTTTCCTTTGGCAAAAAACCTGAAGAACAGACAAGCAAGTGTAATATATTACCTCTGGTGGCTTAGCTGGACAGCAGCAGGGGCTTGTAATAAGGATGTGGTAATACACCACAAGGAATCTGTAGACTCATAAAACTTGACCTTATAAATCTCTACGTTTATCAATTCCATACAGCAGCCACTCCCTGTGGTGGAAGTCTCAGACCAATAAACCTGCAGTTGATAACCATACAATTTATCCTCAATTTTTCCCTCCAGGCCAGCTAATCATGCTACATTAATAATGTCTATAAAAAATTGGAATGTCACTTGCAAATAAAGATACCATCTGATTCTTGTCATTACTTTGCATATAATTAAGGTGTTAAGCAAACTAGTTTACAGTGATAGCCAGGAGTCCTTTTTTTTTTTTTTTTTTCTTGTTCTTATCTCTTTATTTGAAGTTCCTACTCTCTCACTTGAAAACGGCTTTTCTGGGGGTTTTTTGGTTGGTGTTTTTTTGTTTTTTTTTGTTTTTTTTTTAAATTCACTTATCTTCCTGAAGTAGATGACTACTTTCCCTGAACAGTGAACACTGCGGAAACAAGAAAAGGTGTTTCTGCTGCAGGGACCACTGCAGTGCTACATTATGCAGAGGTGTATCATGTACACCCACCATCTTCTGGGAGCATGCTTTAATGTAGAGGGGACCAGGATCTGCTGCTAAAGACCACAGTCTAAATTTTTTTTGAACACTGGTCTGTATGCACTAGTGCTTCTGACCCAGACTCTATTTCTGCCTGTAAAAAGCACCTAAACAAACTCAGTAATCCCTTCATCTCATTCTCATGCCTATCTCCTCCACACAGCTCTTCACACTGGATACACTTAGTGATGTGCAGTGAGAATGATTTCAGATTATTTCTGGTTTTCAGTAAGAAGATTGTTTTAGAGTAAACCCCCCAAAAGAGAATGAAAAGAAATTTAAGATATCCTGATTTATCCTCTGATGCAGTGTTTCATCTTGGATGGAATGGCTGTGTAGCTCCACTTGATAGCTGACTCCAAAGAATATTCCAAAATGGTTGTGAAATGCTATAGAAATGTAAAATAAGACTAATGAGAAAGTAGTAAACGTGTTTTCCGTTTTTTTAAAGCTCTCCTTGCCACTGAATGTCTACAGGAACTCCCAACGGCAAGCAAATTAGTCAGCATTATGCAAGGCAAAGTAAGAGAAGATTGATCCTAAAAGGTCTTACTAGTACCTGACTCCAGAGAAGCTAATGAATCCAGCAGCCATCAAAAGGTGCTCAAATCTGTATGCCTTACATTGAAGATGAGATTTGAGATCATCAGTTGATTTTACCTTACTACGTTTTTTAGAAAAATAGTTTCTTCTATCAAAGCTGTTGCTAGAAATATAAACCTGAACTTGCTGCATATTTGATCTGTGTGTCACCACGAGGCCGATCCTAGATCACTGGACAATATCCCGTATTTCTTGTCCAAGGAATGTGCAGCCAAGGAGAAAACAGAAAAGACTGTTGGCTTGCCACCGCTTCAGTGCACTTGAAGGAGAGAAAGAAAATATAGTACACAGAATAATAAGGAGATACAGTTTATTTTCTCCTACAAGCGACAGAGGAGAAAAAGAGGAATAGAGAATGATTCCTCAAGTCATAAAACTTCCTTGGGACTTTAGTTACAGATGCACTCACACATCTCTTATTAAAGGCAAGACACAGCTCATAAATGAAACTCCAGAGATTTCAGTATATTTAGTGCTTGATTTTGGATTTGAGGAAACTTAGTCCCACAATACATAGGCTAAAACTTTTAAAACTTGCATGAACAAGTTCGCACCAAACAAAGTCACTCAGATTGCCAAAACATGTAACAAGACAATGCACTTGGAAGAAAATATTTTGAGGGAAAACAAATTGAAAATGAACAAATAAAAAATCCAAACGTGATTAAATTTGTTTTTGCTTTATTCCCCTTCTTTTTGCTCAGGAAAAAAAAAAATAAATTGCTGTTTTCAGAAAATCAGGAAAGCTTGACTATTTAATCACCAGAAAGAACAACTAAAGGAATAATAATGACAGCTTAATATAGGAATTCTCTTTCCAATATTATCTTTTCCTGGAAGGCAATGTAAAAAAACAAAACTAGACAGACTCCTTTTTACTATAGATGGACGGTTTATTTATATATATATATATATATTTATCTTACTATAATACAAATTTTTAGTAAAGATGTACTTATATTCTAATATTTTAATCGTGTGATAATTTATAAGTGTGTTTTTAGAGATATGTTAACAAATTCATAATTCTGCTCTGAAAAATAATACTGTCATACCCTGGCTCCTTCAGTTAGTGATAGTTATGCCACACATTTTATTTGGGCTAGAATTTTTCTCAAAGAATTTTTGGATACAGAACCATATATAGCATAAAATAAAGCAGTTTTGATGGATCTCACTAATTATCTTGTAGTGGAACAAGTACTGCATTTCAGACAAAATGGAATGCTTACTAGACTTTAAAAATATATAATACATAATATTATATTACATTACATTATTTTCACCCTTTATCAAGATCAGCATAAAAATAAGCTGGTATTTGAACTGTTTATTCTATCTAGTGTAGTCTTTTGTTGTATATGTATAATGGAAATGGTAAATTGCAAACACTGGATCTGATTCTGCAGTGACCACTAACCACAGAAGTTGTATCTCTGCTTTCTTTTACAGAAAGTCGATCTGCCAGTCCTTCAGAAAGTAATCCTGCCTCATCAAACCAGTTCCATGGAGGAATTTCATGTCCAATTATTTGAATGACTAGGATTACGTATGTAAGATCCGCAAATTCAAATGCTTGTAATCATCATATATTTTTTTTCTAGTTGATTAATGCAAAATATGTCTACACTGCGTAAAGGGAGAAGTGAATAGATTCTGGAAGTACGAGTAGCCTGAGAAAATAAAAGGACTATGTAGTGCAGGGTATTGCTGGTGGATGTGCCAGTTCACCTACTCAAGGATTATTCTCCTTAGAAAAGTGCCTGTCAAATTAGGCAAGATTGTTTTTCTATATCTGAGCTGGCTTATGTAGAAACAGTACAGGTATCAGTACATTCTGCTCACTGTTTTTCCAGCACTCAGGTTAGCTGTCAGAAATCCATCTCTGGCACCTCTGCATCACCTTGTGGTCAGACTGAAGCAGCATAATAATTCAAATATTTAAGTAGTCCTATTCTTTGGCAGGGCTTTATGCCCTCCTGAATCACACTTTCCTCTCATCTGCACTTCTGCAAAAGTTGTAAGTATAGAATGCTCCCATTCCTGTGAAAGGGGGCATTAAGCCCCTGCAGCAGCTTATGCAGGTCCTCAAAAGACTGTATGAGTTTAGGCTGCTGAGGCTAATTAGTTCCCACAGGGTGAAGAGGCAGAAAAAGAAATTTGGCAAGAGTTCTTTTTTTGAAAGGCCCCATGTCATTGTAGCTGCAGCCTTATTTTCAGACATTCCCAGTCTTAGCTTATGCTCTGGAACCTCTCCAGTCCCCTGAACTCCACCAGGGCCTGTCTACATAGGAAAACCACTGAAATAGTTATGGTAGAATGACTGCTCAGGGGTAGCCTATTCGAACAGAAAAGTGATTTAAGCCTGGACCAATCACTACTTTTCCAAATAAGAATCATTCATCTAGAATAACCCCCCTTATTCCAGAAGAGAAAGTTCACATGGGGAGATATTTCACTATAAACGTTGGTCAGTAGAACCATATGGGCAAGCTCAAAATGTCACATCTAGAGAAATAAATGCCATCGCTAAGATTTTGACATTTTTTTCTTGTCATAAAATTCATAGTTTGGTTCATGCATTAAATGTTTTCTTAGCAGATCTTGTGGGAAGACTTGGATGTAACTATGTTTATATTGTTACATAAATAATACATATTTAAATACTCACAATGAAATCCTAGTCAAAAGTGACAGAGTGTCTAAGATTTTATGCTTTTTACAGAGAAACTGACCTACTCTCCATAAGTAAGAAAGAAAAGCTTTCCATGTGAACTATAAACTTCTGAGTTAGATGGTGAACTTGTGTGAAGTTCTGTTTTGTACAAAGGACACCAAGAAATATGGGAATTACTCAGTGCTGATCAAGTTGCAGAGGGGCAAGGAAGCAGAGCTTCCTGACAGAGGGAGCAGTGGGCTGACACTGTGGAAACAGAATCTATTTCTGGCTCCCTCACTGACGTGCTGCATAGGCTTTGTGATAACGATTATAATAATCACTTTTGTAACATAAAGACCTCATGTGGGATGCAGATAACTATCTTTTAAAACAAACGGAGTGTATCCATGCAATTTATATGTTCAGCAAGTCAATAACATTAAATATTTTTAATTCTGACGGTCTTTCAAAATGTCTATAGTCATTAGACGCTTTCCTATTAAACTGCTTCCTGTAATAACAACTGGCAAATGCTTCAAAATACTCTGAGTTTTCTCAAAGCAGGATAGTTGGCAGAGAAGCTGTGGCTGCCCCCTCCCTGGCAGTGTTCAAGGCCAGGTTGGACGGGGCTTTGAGCAACCTGGTCTAGTGGAAGGTGTCCCTGCCCATGGCAGGGGGTTGGAAGAAGATGATCTTTAAGGTCCCTTCCAACCCAAACCATTCTATGATTCTTGTGCAATAGTGATTATAATGATTCTTTAAATTGTCCTATAATGTAATCAACTAATGACGACAACAACAAGCAGAATCATTGTTTGTACAATCTCTTAGTGATCAGTTATAGCAAAAACTACTTGTAAGTCATTTTGCTAATAAAATAAATAGATTTGTAGAAAAAAAAATAATTATTCTTTTCAGGCATTATTGGCTTCTGTAGTTGGGTAGGGATACTAAGTTTTGAACATAACTCCTTGTTATTGTTGTACAGAACTGTGTTCTAGGTCAGGAGAGTGCTTAAATGTCTGTAAGGAGCTGCTTTGGACCTCAGTGAACAGAACAGAAATGTATGATTGAAGTTAAACATATACTTAAGAGACCAGCCTTCTAAATAGATACTAAATCTGAGTTGGTTCATTGGTCTGTAGTTAATCTAGAGAAAGGGGAAATATATTGTTTCCCTGCATGAAGAAACAAGGTGGAAGAGCCAAAATTGTTTTCTCCTCCTCACTGGGGAGGAATGAGGTAGTATGAGAAGCACTCCATACCTGTTACAGGCATGGTCATGATGCGGTGGCAGAACAAGAACTACATCTGCGGTTGGCATAGAAGAGCAGATCATTATACAGCAGTGGTTTGGCACACTGTGGCAAGAGTATAAAGGGGCCACATCTTTCACGTCTTCTATATCTTAGGAAGAGTGCAGAGAGGTCTAAAACCTGCCTTTCTGTTAGCAAACACATTGGGCTTGCTCTAGAAGCTATCAAATAGTACCGTTACTGTCTAGTTGATGTGCAAAATCTGCATGTTTTCTTCAGATTTTTCTCCCTTTCTACAAACTGTAGAAAAAAAATGTGTAATTTTTTTCCGGACAGAGTTCTAAGGGAGTCATATTGGTTTATTTATTTGGTTTTAGCACCAAGTTACATAAAACTATTGTACCAAAGAAAAGAGACTGGGCACAATTCACGAAGGAAAGTATTTTGGGTGAATGTAAAGTTCTAATTTATTCAGCATATTTTTTAGGCCTTGCATTTTATCCTTTTTTAATTAACTCATTTCTAAGCTTTAAATCTTGTACAAAAATATTTTATTGGAATTTCATTACCATTGTTTTCCTTGGGAAGGCAGCTTATAATCTTCATGATATTATTGTAAAGCCATCACTAAGCAACATGCTTTGGCATTTGTAGAAGCCTTTGTCCACCTCCTTCCCTCCACCCAAATGCACAAATTTGCATTTACTGTTAAAATATTATGGATGCTGACACCAGTTTAGCCACAAGACCTGGTGTTAGACTGTCTCTAATTGATTTAATTATTCATAATTGCTCAGCTGGGGCTTATGTGTACTTCAGCATGATTAAGGGAGAACATACAAGTCTGCAGCTAATGATGTGTTCCATCATAATTTACAACCGTGAAGTTGCTAGAGCTAAATTGCATAAGCATAGTACATTTCTAATACTGTTTAGAATGCTTTTTCAGACCTTGCAAAAAAAAAAAAAAAAAAAAAAAAGAAAGAAATAACCCAACCACATTTCTGATGCTCTTCATAAATGAGTTTTAAGGAAGGATTAGAACAGCGTGCTGTCATTGGGTTTGTTTAAATTAAAATTATCGATAGAATCAGATCAACAGATCTGAGTCCATTGAATATGTGATTTAATTGCAATGCATTTCTTTTTGTTGCCCCCTTTCTAAGTGTACTTACTTAAACCTCCTTTCTACTTGTTCATCTTGTGCTAAATATGAAGAAATTTCCCATGAAAAATGTTGTCATTTGTGATTTTTAAAAAAGAAAAGTAACTTCTGTCAATATGATGCATGAAAATGATCACACAGTGGCTTCCTTAATTGTCACCAAGCATGTTTTCATAATTAGTTCAAGACAAGCAATTCTGACAATGTCATGTACATTTTATGAGACAACATCCCTGAATACTGTTACTGAGGGATGGTGCCTTTCTTGTCTTTCAACAGTTTCTTACACATGGTGAACACTATTGGGAAAAAAAACAATAGCAAAAATACCAGAAATGAACAACATTTCCAGTGTAACTGGATAATTTCAGATAGGGCCTCATTTTTGCTTCTGATTGGGAAAAAACCCCATATTTTTTGGAATTCTATGTGTCAGGAAAGGAAAACAAAGATGTGGTATGCTGTGAATGACGAATTTCTATAGTCTTAATATTGTTAGTACGAAGTACGGCATTTCTTAAGCATTCACTCAGACTAGTGTCTTAATAAGAGAGAGAGAAAGGACAGTTTACAGGATTATATTCAGTTTAATTTTAAACTGAATGTTAAATCAGACCAGCTGGTGATGCAAACTAGAAAATGCAGCATCATTGCCCTGACAGGAAGGGCAGCGTGGCTTTGTCTGGAGCAAGTCTCAATTGCTGCTAACATGGCATTAACTTTCTGTGGTACTTCATATTTTGGATACCTTTGAACAAAGAACATTCCAAAAAAGGTTTTCCCCCAAGTCCTGGTTCCTAACACACACTTTTCTTTTTTGGACCTTGGAGAGACACAACATGCAGCATTTAGAACTGCAGTGTATTATCAGAACGATGCAATTACAATTATTTATTTAAGCTGGTTCTGAACCAGGGAATCCTGATATGAAGCTGGAGCCAGTAAAGGCTTGAAAAACTACTGACAATAAGCAATTCTTCATGGAACAAAACTATTACAATAGAGGGTCTTTGATCTTGCCTGTCTCCTGTTGCCAATTGAACTTTGTCACCATGCACTGTCATCCACAAGGGAGCACTTTTGAATTAAGCAGTCTACAGCAATTTAGTCTGTTCCAGCTTTGAAGTGCCAACATCAGTCAGGCCAGTACTAACTTTTTTCATTAAATTTTTTTTGAGTTCTCTTAGGAGTTTAGCAGTCCTGGCATTTAGATAACTAAAGTCAAGAAACCAAGGCACTAAGACATCAAAAGCAAGAGGGGCCCCTAAAATACAAATGTGAACAATCATTAGGCTCTAATGGTGCACTTCATTAATGTCCACTTCAAAGTAAAAGTTTACTGACTTTGGGATTGACTAATTTACACATTGTGGGAAATTGCTGCCAGCCATGCATGTAACCACTAAATATTTCTGGAATAAATAGAAACGCCCTCTTCCTTCAGAAATCAGGAACTGCAAACTGAGCCTTTAATTACAAGATGGCCTTTCATTTGAATCGGAATGGAAAACCTGTCTAGCACGGAAATCACTAAAGCTACGTGTAGTTATCATAGAGACACACAGATGTCAATCAGCATCCTTTTGCAAATTTATTTCCCTCTTCCACACTCTGCAGCTAAATAGGAATATTACAGCATAGTCTGGTTTGCTTTTGTGTGTGCTCATCTAGTCTTCACAAATTCTTATTTTACTTTGGAACCTAGAGCCTGCTGAAAAGACAGTCTTATCTAAGTAAAAATGGTTACTACAGCGCTAAGATTGAGTTTCTTTGGGAGGAGGGAAAGAGCTGTACTACTTTAACAGTGAGTGGTAACTCTTACATGAGTAAACAAAGTACCACTGTGCTAACAGACTGCATTCACATTCCAAGTTGTCCTAGTCCAGCAACATATAAAAAAAAATAATCATAAACTAACCACCAGAGTTAAAAACATAATTCAGAATGGAAGTTACTACACTAAGAAACATCTACTGTACATGAACTGTCAAAGCAACACCCTCATGCAGAAAAGTCTAAGATGATGTGGGCTGGTTTGTAAAAGAACTGAGCAGATGCAAACTTTCTTATGCTGTCAGTAAGGATTGCCTACATTACAAAATGTGGTTGCGTTTGAATGGAGTTGTGATAACTGAGTGAGAGGACGGGAGGCCAGTCACAAGTTAGAGGTCAATGGAAGCCAGGAAAAATTGTGTTCAGCTGATGCTATGGTGAATATAATTTGTCCTTGTCTAAACACTAACCACTAAGAGATGGTAACATCCTGCCATCTAACTAGATTGCTTCCAATCTTGTTCAAGCACAATCAAATCTTTTATCTAGACAAGCCTCACTGTGGCTGTAAAATCTCAGGCCCCATAAAAAAATCAAGCTATTGACTCTTAAAGCGTAAAAGAGCCTAGAAAACATTTTGCTTAAAATGGTTCTGTATATGATTGCCAGAAATCCACACTTTAGTGTGAATGCTTAGAAAAAGAAAACTGTTATGGATGTACATTGGGCAAAATATGGAGAGATGGTTGCCAAGGGTTATGATGAAAAATAGGGAAAAGAGTTATAATGTTTCTGCTTTATATTTCAACTAACTTCCTTAATTTTTAGCAATTACCTTCTTGTTGCAACATTTTAATAAAAGTCTGTGCCTTCATGCCTGGTAGGGAAGCTAACTTGCCATGGGCAAGAATGGCAAAAAAAAAAAAAAAAAAAAGGGAAAAAAAACCACTTAGCAAACCACAAATTTCAGAGACCTAGTCACATCTGTGTTTTATCAGCTTTTTCCGGATAGTATTACACCAAACAATTGTCTGCAGATCGGTAGACAGCTGAGACTTTAAAGTGCTGAATTACTGAGAAAATGCTAGAGATAAAAAACAGCACATGTATCCTATCAATGTAATGAAACCAACCTGCTGCTAGCGCCATAGTGCCTTAGTTCTAAGTACTCTGTAGAGGAACGGAAGGCTTTCATTTAACTCTTAAGAGGAAAGCAAGGGAAAGAAGAGTAAAGGTCATCTAATACCAGCCTTAATCACAGAACTGAAATACTCTCAGATATATGAAGGGAGGAATGCTTGGTGTTCAAAATAAAACACCAACAGCAGACAACAAGAGTGTGTCTGATCATACTGGGGGTTGTATTTCCTGTTGGAAATTCCCAAGACTTAGGCTGATGTCAAATGGAGTTACAGACATGGAGCATGGCAAAAGCTGAAACTAAAAAACCTGGCTACTCAGGCACTACCACATAAAGGCCAATTCAATCTAGTAGAAAACTCTCCAACAGAAGGTAGATTCAGTACATCAGCCAGAAGGTACATTGGAAATGAATAATGTATATTTCCTGAATGGAGAATGGTTATTAAGCATCATAGCTGCTACTCAATGACAGATGTAAAATTTGAAGTTATGTTTAGAACTCCAGAAAGTATTCTACAGTGTACTCTAAGTATAAATAAAAGGGAGAAATGCAGAGATTCAAATAAAGCTCTTCACTCATGATTGTTGAAATTTTTTTGTTTTTTTTTACATTGTGTTAGGATTGCATTGCAGATTAGATATCAAGTTTACCTGGCTGAGCGTGATACTCAAGTGTCAGAGGTGAAATAACTCATA
This sequence comes from Athene noctua, assembly GCF_965140245.1. Lineage (NCBI taxonomy): Eukaryota > Metazoa > Chordata > Aves > Strigiformes > Strigidae > Athene > Athene noctua. Next base: position 14,740,634 of record NC_134040.1, on the reverse strand, counting down.
AAGTATTTGACTGTACTTACTGAAGGTAATGATAAAACTTCAAGGGTGAATTTTTTTTAATTAAAAAAAAAAATTGGACTGTGTGACTTATTTCACTGAAGTTCAAATTTTACTTTTCTGACTTCTGTCAGAATAAGAGCTAGCCTAAAATGACTCCATAACATGAGAGAGAACTCCATTTTCACCGTTTGGACTTACAGTTCCACTATAGTAAAGCTAAGAAATTCCAGCAGGAACTGACCTGTTGTATCAGATGTTGTATAACAGAAACTAAATATGGTCCCTTCCACAAAGAAATCTTTGAAATAACAAAAGGTAATGAGTGAAGAATAAACCAGGTAGTTACTATAAACCTTTTTATATTCATATATATTCTAATCGGGATTTGATTAAATGTATGAAAGTAGTCTTTCTCCATTAGTCCCTCAGGCTCCAAATGACTCTCAATTAGCCATTTAAAGTTAGCTAATTTTTGTCTGTTTTGTGGTAGAGCCACAGAAGAGACACATGAAAGAGGAGCAATATTTACTTCGGGCAAGAAATTCCTAGCTTTAGGAGTAGTGCAGGGAAGAGCACAAAGGCTGCAGAGACGTTTATGAGCAAATGTCAGCTGAAGCAGGCAGCATGGGGAAAGTGTGGGAGATGAGAGTTGATAAGTAGAAAAAGTGGAGAGAGGATCTTTTTTTAATTAAAAAGTGACTTTGAAGTCTTATGCACTAAAACATCTGAACATACGATTAATGTCACAAATATCCATAATGCTCAATACTTGAATTTAATTACTGTTTTCATATGAACTTTCTGAACGTTTTTTATGCACGTATGACTATTCTTGGAACTGGGTGTACCATGGACACATACTTGAACTGCACTTGGACATGTAGCGTAAAAGAAATTATGAAGTGGAAACCACTCATTTCATGCATTTCCAGTTGGTCCCATTTTAATTCACTCTGCTATGTAATCAAGTGTAAAAGTGTGAGAAAACTAATATGTACAAAACCTATAAATTCACCTTATTGTCACCTAATTTAATGCATTCTTAGGGGAAATATAGTGGAGAACTGAGTAGTTTGCAGTTTATTTTTAAAGCTCCTTAATTAAGTGTCCAAACTCCACAAAATTACATGGAAGTATATAAAATGGGCTTTTATACACCAAAATTCTTACTAAGAATTGGATTATGAGATTGAGATGTCATGCATAAATTAATTCTAATGAATTACAGGGCTCTGTCAGCACTGAATACTCTTCCACAGAACTGTGGGGACACTGCTGCAATGCCTCATACGTTAATGTTCGTCAACCAACAGGCAAACAGAGCTACTTATAAATTCTATGTCAGATAGATATTGTCTGTTAAGAGAACAGAATATTTAGGTGTATAACGACTAGCAAAATATTGAAAGATGGAACTAAATTTCAAACAGCTTTATGAACAAAATATGACTGGAGACACCCTGTGTATTATGGTTTCAGGGAATGTAAGTGGTGAAATTAGTCCCATCAATACACAAATATAGAAGATTTTTCTTTTGTTTACAAAGCTAAGATTTCAAAAGTTTCCAAGCAATAGCGCATGTCATTCACTTATTGTTCCAATTCCTTTCTTCTTTAATGTTGATTGATTTGAAAAGATTGTCTTTAATTCAAAAGCTGTTTTCATTTTAGTTTTCATCTTTCTGTCATGTTCCAAATAAGATGAAATTGAATTACCCTCAAGTATAAACAAAAGAGTTTTGATTTTCTTATTTGCTTTATCCCCTAAAGACTGCAAAGATTGCATATAAGCATCTTTTTATTTCTCTTACCTCTAGTCTAGACAACACCATGAGTGGATGAAAATTTTCCAATATCAGTCCTTTCTTACACTTTGTGCATAAAAATGATAGCATTTCTTATATCACAGGAAATATCTATGGCTTACATTTTTATTGCTAAAATGTCTTGTGTCACAGTTTGTGTGCAATCACTTTGTGTGCAGTGATACCTGTATCATTCTGACACGCAGAGGCTGTTCCCTCATTCAATTGCTATAACTCAGCAGTTCTCTGTGAAGTAGCTTAAAAGAACAACGTTAAGGTTACTAGGACAAAAATTTGATAGACATTGTCATACTTTTGTCTAGATAGTTTGCTCTTTCAGACTCTTCAGGACTCTACAGAAGAAATAATTATTTTATCACTCATCAGTGTTGAATATAAGAAAATACACCTATGTGGCCAAACACAAATGAGATACTTCTCTACAGGTTACACTGTTCCCCTTTAAAGGGAAAAGAAAGAAGGAAAAAGAAAGTGCAGAGTTTTATGAACAAAATATGGGTGGAGTGAGATATGAGAAATCAGATCTTGGGAATTCTTATATAATCAGTATAATATGTATAATAATATATAATATTCTTATATAATCAGAAGGTCATGTTCAGCAAAGGGAAAAGACAGTCATACCAGTGCATGTGCACTTTGCCCAACTTCATACCAGGCTCTGTGGTGAGAGATGATCAGAACGTTTGTACTTAAACCAAAATAGTAATAAATTTTTACTTGCTTTCTTTTGGTAACAGTGCTCTCATATAGTTCTCTGTAACTGTCTATGTTCTTATGTTTTGCTACCAGCCCCACTTAATTTTAGCATCAAGACACTCTGTTGTACCTGCCTGGTCGTTCTCCAAAGCTATGCCAATCCTAACATTGCATTACCTATACCGGCCAACTCACTTTCATTTTATAGTCTTTTCTTCCATCAGACGTGCTGAACAGAATAGTGCTTGGGTTTACACAAGGAGAAATGCATGTATATTCTGCCTGACAAAGTCAGACATTGACTCAAGGTATTTACATTTCCATGTCAGCATAAAAAAAAAAAAAAAAACAAAAAGAAAAAGAAAAAAGAAAATAAAATCCCTTCACATAAACCAAACTTTTTAGCAGTCCAAAAGGCCAGTCCCATCCCCTATGAACTAATGTAAAGGTGCTGTAGGTCAGCATTTCTGGCTATATAGCCTTGAAAATATGCTTTTCATAGTACTGAAATATTTCATTCATTCTTACTCCACATTTAAAGGCAACCTAGAAAAGTATGCATCAGCAAGTAAGAGTTAAGAAGACAGATGGGTCTTTCAACTGTTTAGTGCATACAAAAGCTATTGCAAATTCTCTGATTAGCACTTTTGACTTATGCACAGTGACTAGATCCCAGCAATGATTTACTGAGATTGGCTCAATCACCATACTGATGACATGTATTGCTTGTTATTTTAGCAAATTGTTTTTCCTCCAAGCCAATTAATTCTATTCTGATTGAATAGCATACACTGAGTGTCAAAAGCTTTTACAGTCTCTTTTTTATTTTCAAATCATGCAGAGAAAGGAGTCAAAATTAATCTGCAGGATTCTGAAGTTGCTATGTACAATTTTAATTTATTTTATTTTATTTATTTCTTAGGCCTATGTTAATAAACTGTTGACCTAATGGTTTCTGGGTGGAATTTAGCTTGATTTCTTCCAGGGGAAAAAAATGACCAAATATGTGTTTGCTTGTTTTCACCTATTTATAAGATTCAAAGCTATTGATTTTGGAATACATTCTTATCCTGAAATACTTTTAAGGTGTAACAGCTAGTACAGGAAGCACAGCACAGATTACTTATTTTCAAGACACAGTGAAAGTAAAAATTATTTTACAGGTATGTTCTTATCACAGAGAATTATATATATATATACATATATATATACACACACATTATCTCCTACTAAAACATAATTCCTGTTAGTAGAAATAGAAGAATTTTCCCTTTGATTGAAATGAAGCTAAGAAACACAGGGAAGCAATCCATTCACAGTTGAGAGTGCTATTTTATTCCATGGCCAGCCAAGTATCATCAGACAAAAAGTTTCTGTAGATTCATTCACTACCCATTTCAAAGACTTGAATGACAGGGAATTATGAGGACCAGAAAGAATAAAAATGAAATAGTGGTGACTTAAGTGACATGCTGACATGAAAAGTTACAAGATGCACAAACCCTCAAAAACCAAGCCTAACTGTTTATGTGCTAGAAACCACACAAAGTAGGCTTCCATATGAATGGTAATAAATATTGCAAAAATGCAACAACTGTGAATAGGATTTGCATAAGCACAGGAAACAATGTAATCAGTCCTCTCTACCCAAGCTTAGGAAGAAAATCTTAAATTAGTAAACAGTGGGGATATACTCAGTAAATCTCATGTAAAATGTGCCTTTCTGTCCCTTTACGCTGTCTGCAGAAGTGATGCGCATTGCCATTGTTTTAAATGCAAATATTGTCAAAATAGTAGATTTTTACCTTTGTCCTTTCTTCTAAATAATCCCATTATTTTCCAGATTTGCTGTAATGTGTCTGATGTGAATAACATTATCTTCGTATATCAAAACCACTGAATATACTAGATGAAAGGGAGAAGTCAATATTTTTACCAAAATATTTGGGCAAAAATTATTATTCTACTTTCTACAAGCTTTTTGATATCATCAGTCAAGAGCTAGGATATTAGATTTGAATATTTGATCTTACAAATTTACAGTGAAGTTATTTTAGTATTTCCTTTAAAAATGAACTGGATTATAGCCTCTGTGTAATTTACACTGAGGACTGAAGGAATCTATATCAATATCTAATTTATGCTGCCTCTTTACATGTATATGGTGCCAACTCTGTAAGCTATATATTCAAATAAGATACTCTGTAATTCTCAATATAGATATATTTTTAATGTTTTTTTTGTTTTTTTTTTTTATTAAAGTGTTCAATGTTGCTCTTATGTGATAGCAAAGAAGCTTTCCCTTGGTTAAATTAATAAATATATTAAATGCTGTTTTCATAAGACTTTGTCTCTTAAGATACTCTTAACTAGCACAAACTTCAGGATGAAACCAAGATATGCATATTATAGCAAAGAAGATAAATTATAATTGAATTTTATAATATACCAAAGATTTATATTAAAGTAACTGTAGTTACTTTGGAATCTGTATGAGGAATTTCTACTTTGGAATTCTATGAGGAATCTGTTTAAAAATGAAGCAAAATTTAACCAAAGATCTGTACCTGTAGGGAACTTCCCTGATTTTCTTTCTAATTTCTGCTATTCCTTTTTTCCAATATCTTGCCTGCCCTCTTAGATTCAGCTGAATTGTTCCTCAACTTTCTGGTGTTGACTTGATGCTTCATTTTCACAATTATTTTTCAGATTTTTTCCCACAAACAGCCTTCTGGTTCTTCCTTGAACCTGTATTTGAAATTGTAAATTGGAAGTAATTGACCTATCAAACTTCTGGTTTGCATATTCCAAACATTTGACTCTTGGAAGGCATCAAATACAGACACAAATTTTACAGGTTGTCCCCTTCAATAATTTCATCCAGAATTAACTTGGAAAAACTCTGCTTGGATAATCCGAAGTACTCACATGTTTAAACCAGAGAGGTTTCTGTGAAATACTCAGTTCAAGCACCTGAGCAAATATGGACTCTACAGAGAAAGATGTCTACATTTCCTACTCTGCAGCCAGTTCTGCACTGTGAAGTTATTGCTATTACAGTAGAAAACAAGGCCTCCTTTTGCTTAGTGGACATTAGTTGTGAACTAAAACATTGAAAGTAAGCAGCCTGCCAGTTTCACAGACCTTAACACATCACTCTCCATGACAACATGGAACCCAGAGGAAGGAAGAATATTCCTGGGGGAAAACTGAGAAGTGCAAAGAATTTTTAATTTTTTTAAAATCTGGGATGTGGTGTTTATTTTTGTAAGCTGAAAACTACTGTTTGAAGTCCGTTTGTGTTGGTAGATTACTTTATCTACTCTTCCTCAGGGAACAGACACTACACTATCACTTTGTATACACTACACTGATAGTGCCTCTATGTTTGAGCATGGAATTGTATGCCATTACGTTCAAGTGCTTTATTTTCCCCTAGAGTTCTGGAACACTAGAGGAAACTTGCCTGTTAATGGAGGAGAGCCTTGCTTTATTGTTTTTTCTTTCAAACTTTGAGTTTGTGTGTCAAAGGGCTAAAGAGGCTTTTTAATACGCAGAAAATTTAAAGATACAAGAGGGAAAGAGGTAAGACAAAAAGAATTTTAATAACACAAAAATCAGCAAAATTTTCTAAATTATACCTTGACAGACAGTTATAAGAACAGCTCAGAGAAACCCTCTGTAGGAAAGCTGTAAACATATAGAAAAATTAATAACATTTTCAGAGGCAATGAAGTTGCTTAAGAGCCTAGGTCCCCACAACTGTCATTCAGATCTGGGTTCCAAAACCATTGAAATGTCCTTGAAAGTTTTATCTAAAAACAATAACAACCATGTTTCTGCACCCAGGTAACTCCTTTAATAAGAAAGGAACTCTGTCCTTTTTAAAGGATGAAGTGCCTCTCAGTGATAGCTTCAATCACACTAAGTGTTGGCGTAGACACGCAACTACCAAATCTACTTTCTTACAGATGTGCAGAGCCACAACTTAAACTCAAGCATCAGGCTCTACATCCCCTCATCCAGGATACATAAAGTCTAAGTCAATGGCAGTACAGAGACTCAAGAGGATCCATGTCACTTCATAAATGTCCTCAGTTTCCCCAGTTGTAATTGATGGAAAAGAAGAAAAACCATATCCCATGTGCTTTCAGTAAGGGACACAGGATTTGATACTGTAACATGGGAACTGCCATCTCATGTTGGGCATCTAGCACCCTCTACATTAGACTACTGAACTTCATCCTCAGGACATTCTTTTCACTGATCAAGACAACACAATTTAGAAAAAGGTCACAAGAGAATAAGGCAAGCATACACATAAATGCCTCTACTTCCACATAAGGCAGCTGTGAACAGCTTGAACCTGTGCTTAAGTCCACACTTGCCTGCATTAATATTATCATTGCCCCCGGAACATTATCCTGGAACAGAGCCCACACTGTGTTCAAAGAGAAGCCCACATGCATACCTGTAATGTGGAGGGACTGGTACCATGAATGCCATTTTCTTTTGTGGCACCATCATGTAGCCACTGTCAGACAAGTTGACTTGGGCCATGACATTAAGAGCCGAAAGGAAAGATGGTGATTGTAGGTGTCAGCAGACTAAGTTTGCCTGTAAATGTTGAGAAGACAAATCCATGACTACATCCTTGTGACACAGTCAGAAAAGCTGTGTTACGGAATGTGCACGCTCGAGCCTGCTCTGTAAACCATACTGCTAAATCATGGCACAGACGCTACTAGCATCGTTTGCTCAGAAGTATTTAGGAAGGCAACTTCATTAAAGACTGTACTTCTAGCAGAGTTCTGACAGCATTATAGAGGAGCACCCTTTTTATTAGGTTTAACATAACTAGCTTTGGTAACGTCTGAATTTAATATAAATAATCTAATTTATTTAATTCCAATAGCAAATTCTCAAATATCTCTTGATTACAGTAGATCTTAAAACACCTTAGAAGATAACACTAGGCATTTTACAGGTGGAGGAACTGAAGCTCACAGTAATTAAAGTAGCATCACCCATAAAGACAATGGTTCAGTCATTAAATTTACCTGTGCTGTATCCCATCACAGAAGAAACTAAAGCAAGTCTCTCATTGGTTATAAAAAACTGTGAGTTAGGTATAGAACTTCATTTTCTTTACCTGCTGTATTAGAAACCAAGTTTTAAATCAAATGAAATAAAATCCAGGTTTCTTCAATAAGCAGGTTTCCAGGGCTACTTTAGAACAGGTGTGATTGCTTTAGCAGGATTTTTTTTTTTTTTTTTTTTTTTTTAATAGGACAAGGCTTCTCAGGCAATAAAAGTGTAAATCAAATCCAGGATAAGCTAAGTATTGGGATGTTGGAAAAATTGCTAAAACTTGTAGAAGAGTTTTAGGATTTTGTTTCTTTTCTTTCTGTTACATTTATTTTTCATTCTAATGCAGATGGGGTCATTTTAGCTCTCATTATTCTAGAGAATATAGTCTCACTTCTGTATGGAATCTATCCCTAGGGCTGGGTGTTAGAGGAGAGGGTGGACTCCTGAGCCTTTTCAAGGATTAGCACCTCTCTAACAGCTTCTCTCTAGCTATCTTTGCTGCAGGAATGGGAAAAAGAGAAAGCAGTGTTACAGGGAAGTACACTTTTCTGTGAGAGAAAAGCCACATCAACCTGTTGGAGTTCCTAGAAGCCACTGTCTACTGCTCCAGTGTAAAGAAACTCTAAGATTACTGAAATGCTTTTAGTGTGAAGCACTGTACTTAACACAGGACCAATAGGATAGTTTATATTTATATGTAAGGAAGCTAATTCTGCCTTTCATTGCATCTCACCATATTCACGTGCTTCTAGTGGTACTGGAGGAAAATCAGTGGGAGCTACGTTTGTAGGGTAACATGTCTGCTTGAATGGTAATCAATGTTGTGCAAAAATTAACAGATGCTCTGTGATATGATGGGAACATCATCCTTCTAAGACCCCATAGCCCCAAAGGCAGTGATTATTTTTTACTTAATCCAGAGACATCAGTCATCAAAGGCAAGCACTGCTCATGATATTAAGAGAAGTTAATAATAGAAATATTTATCATCAATTTGGGAGATACCCCAGTTCTGAAAATTTCACTATCCTTACTTCAGCTTTAGACTCTGAATGTCAGCCTGTGTAATTTTTCTCCTGCTCAGTTTAACAGGCTGACATTAAATGCTTAGTGTTTTGTTCATAGTAATCTACTGTAACAAGAATCTTTTCATCCATTACAATTTCAGGGGGGATTTTTGTTTGATCATTTCCATGCAAATGCCACCCAATTTACAATAAAATTTTTTTTCAACATAAATCTATTATTTTGATCACCCTGCCTTTTAGAAATAAAGATTCCTTGATCCATACAGAAAGGTTCACAGTGAATATTTTCTCTGTCAGTCTATACACGTAGATCATATAATTATATAATTTTTTATTTTTTTTTTTAGAAGCTGGATTAAAGCACTTAAAACCAGAAAACCTTGTATCAAACTAGAGGATTCCTAGTAAGGTCCATGATCTCCTTTTGCAGGCTGCAGTAAAACATACATAAAATGTAAGGTGTGATAAAGTCAACCTAATATTCCTGATCTCATGACTTGCTGGCTGTTCTTTTCTCGTGGAGGATGATAGCTAGCTATCTAATCAAAATGCATAAGCAGTGTCTGTTCCTTCCACCCCCAGACCCATTCATTTTCTACTCAGAATCTCTGCTTGGGGTAGTATAATTGATTTCGACATAATTTACTGCTTACTTGGTAATGCAGCATTGCAGTCTCTGATAAAAACCGTATCAAGTCACAGCACCGGTCTAGAGCTTGAAAGGGAGGCAGTGTAATCACTTTCTTACCCTAATGCACCTCCATCTCATTTCTGCTGGGCAAGGAGCTGCAAAGTAATCATTGTTAAATGATGCTGGCTCCGGAGAGGGTCTTTCACTTCTCTGCCTGACCACTTCCCTTTGTCTCTCTGCTTTATTTCATGGGGAGGCAGCGGGAAAACTTTTCATTGTTGGATTGTCATGGAAATAAAAGACTATGATTATAGCTGCCTAACATCAGACACCTACCTCTAGTGCAGAGCAAAGCTACCCGTTCCTGAATTACCCTGGAAAGAAGCAATAGTTCAGGAGGGTGTGGAAAAGCAACTACTAAAGAGGGAATATTCTGCATTAAAATCTTTGTTATTCCACTCTGCACACTCTAAATATTTCTTATTGCTCCCACTGCCTCCTGTGTTTGTCAATGAAGAGAGGGGGAGCACTGCCTCTGTGCGCTCTGGCCCCCACGCAGAGCCTTGGTACCGCTGCGGTACGCAGGGCTCTGTGTGCCGTGAGTCCTCACCTCCACCACTCCAGCCACACCAGCATCAGCCCCAGGTGCCGGTGCCACCAGGCCCGCCTGCAGCAGCCCACAGCCGGCTGCACAGCACACACCATGGCAGCGTCCGAATCCAGAGTGGCTGCTAAAAGCGGGCTAATTTCAGATGATCAGATGAGCTGAGGGCTGCCATGTGCTTTGTGGGGGATGTGTGCTGCTGTTCATAGATCCAGTCAGGTTCGACTATTCTTTTTGTAAGGACATAAAGGTCTGTAACTTCATGGAGACCTTCAGCTCCCTGGCTGCCATCTTCTCAGACCCATTTCTTACAGGAGCCAGGCTGCCTAGCAAAGCTGGCTGAAAAACTCTCTCCGGTTATTTTTCTTGCATTCGCCCTCTGTGGGGACTGGCAACCAATCCGAGCTGCTGTAACACGTGTTAACCACTGCCCCTCATCTCTGGGGCTGATTTCTGAGCGGAGAGAACAGTGGGGCTCCCACGTGGCGGCGGCCATACCCCTGCTGCAGCCTGTCAGAAACGGGACGGCTCTGCTTCCCCTCCTCAGCACCCACCTAGGCTGAATGGTACCTGCCGTGCGGGGAAGAAGGTGGAGACCCCTGGGACAGGCATAAATGTTATGGGGAGCAAATGCCACCACAGCTAGGCTGGCAGAGGCCTCACCAACTGCACTGGTCGTACTGATGGGGAGGCGAGGGGTGCAAATGGGAAAGGACAATTCAAATTCCAAATGCCTGGATTTCCCCAGACGTGTTATTGTTTGCTGTGATTTATGTATCATTTGCATAAGTGGCTAAATGAGCACTTGGTTACAGCAGTTCAGACTATCCAATTTCACTGAGTATCAGTCTAGATCCTGGCTGTCATCTGTTCGTTCTCTGGGGACGACTGGTTAATTATCTTCTAGTGGTCACTCCTGCAAAATGGCCAGATAAGGCTAGCAGTTTTAAGGAACTGCTTAGTCCTCTCCCTGGCCAGCTGACTCTGTACAGAGCTTTTCTGAATCACTTACCTGTCCTCTGTCCTATGATCACATTATGAAAACAAAGGGCAGAGAATGCATCACTTGTTAAAGACTTTGATCTTATGCTTCCTACAACAGCAGATTTTTTTTAAACTGGCAACCCTAAACAGATTTTCAAAGGTAACCTCATTTTGTCTGAAACTGAGATTTATTGAGGAAACAAGTAGGCTTTTGGGATGAGGTTTTAGTGACTTTTCAAACCACAAAATATGTTTTGTTTGCCAACGAGAGAAGATCGATTGATATACCTTGTTTTTTAAAAAAAATGAATAGCAGTAACCACTCAAATACTTTATACAAAAAGAATTATTCCCACAGTACCATCCACTCAAACTCACTAATGGCAGAGATTATTGACAGTGATTCAGACTTTAAATTTATCTTTGAGGATAAGGAGGATTCATCTAAATGAATGACTTGAGCCCATTGCTGGCAGACACAGAACATTGTTGATGACCAGCATTTAAGTTGGAGGTAGATGTGGGGAAAGTTGTGCAACATTATCCAAGACTGCCATGTCTGATGGACAGCAGTACACATATAGTACCAGCAGTGCTGGAACTGAATCATGTGGTGTCTTTTGTAAATATCTGAATGAACATTCAGTTCAATGGGAGTTTCTTACCTTGCAATAATTCAGTTATAAACAACCGCATTTCACAATTTGATATCCAAACTTTGAGAAGGAGCTACATGTGACTGTAGACAGGTAAGCATTGATGACAGCTGGCTTTTAGATGTTGACAATCCAATCTAGACCAGATTTATTCTTTGATGATGTAAAATGGTTTACTTTTACTCTGGCAACAAAGTAAAAGTCAGAATTTATGATAGCCCAAGCTACTACTGCAGGAAGAGACAACAAGCATGAAAACAGTGTTTACAGGGCATGCAACAGTAAAATAATAGGTACTCTATAGTACATAATCTATTTAAGAAAAAAAAAAAAAAAGAATAAAGAAATTAAACAAAGATTTGTTACAGCTTGGAATCAAGAAGCCAAAGCATTCAAAAAAGACTTTTCTAGTACCCAGTGAAAGTTGAATTCAGGTATATGCATCCATTTTAGAGTTAAGACATAACTCAAAACTCTTAGCAAGTACTGTGGCATGGGAAAACTTTGTCTATTTAAACGAAAAGAGATAATAAATATTTTTCCTGGTTTCAGTTAGTCCAATATTCTGGACTATCTATTCTACAGATGGGGAAAAAAAACCCCAAACAACCCAAACAGACAATTGACAAGCCCACAGAAGCCAGGAAGTCAAGACTGAAACTGTTCTCAGCTTACCCTGTGGTGCTCAACATAACACCTCAGATGCTGGATACTATCATCTGCTCTCTTGAGTTACCTTGGAGGCATATGTCAAAAGCATGTGAAAGAAGAGCAAGGTAAATTTGAGATGAGATTTTAGCCCTACTTATGCAGTCTTCAAAAACCATCCTAAAGTTGGCAGAATTCCTACTGAATTTCATTACCTGAAAATGGCTTGTTTATTTTGCTTTGCATGGTTTTGTTTCCTTAAATTGTTGCCTTTCCTGCATATTTAATGTAGAAGGTCGGTGTACGTGTTTATTTATTTATTTTAATAAAATCTTGAATTCTTGATAATTTGTCTAACGTATTCTAACATTTTAAGATATTTTCTTTGTTCTGAGACTTTAAAAGCACTAAGTGATGGAAAAAAAAAAATCTATGTTTAGGAAACTAATAAAAGGGAGACTTGTGTTTTGGGGGGGTGGAGGTGGCGAACAAAAGGATACCTGTCAAAGAGTACACAGGAGTTCAGTGAATTGGACTATGCTCTTTTGTATGCTCAGGTTCTAGCCTGGAGTTACTCATGTGCTTGATATTAAGCACACACATAAGTCTGTGCATGACTGGAATCTATTATTACCATGTTGACATACATTTGTTAAGGGTTTGATTCTGCTAAAATTTCTATTGGCAACACAGGGAAATGCAGCAAGGTTCTGCAGTTCAGGAAGGTATTACTCTGCATGAGGAAGATGGAAGAGATTTCAGAGAACTGTTAATACACTAAACTTTAGAGACTGTTCACAGTAAACCACATTTTAAATACATTTTCATGGTCATGTTTGTTTCTAAAATACCTAAAGACATCAATCAAGTTTTAGATTAAAGAGATGTATAAGTATCCAGCCCTGAGAACAAAATAATTTGAAAATATTTATTAATGGTTATTTATATATTTAAGTCCAGTTACTGCAATATCTCAGTAGTGTGAATAAGTGGTTTAAAAACTGTTACTAATTTATTGGACTTCCAGCTGTAATATATATTTGGCCTCTGGAATTTTTTGATAACTTTAAAATATTTTCTGTGTGGATTGAGGCCTAATAATGCAAATTTTTGTCTAAAGAAAGAATTTTGAGATACACAGATTTCCTACCGTATCTTCACTATGTCATTATTTAACTGAAAACATTCTGGTAATTTAAAATAAATTCTACCAGAAGCATAAACCTATATGTGTCTACTTTGTCTTGGGACTTGAGTGTTTTTTCCTGCAGTCTTTGAACTATGTATTCAGGCAATCTTAACCTTCTGGTTTAAATCCAAATGTTTCAGGTGCGGGAAGCACTACGTTCTGTTTACACATCCACTCTCCTGGAAAACCTAATGTGCTATTTCCATCATAATTAGATTTCTAGTAGCTCATTGCTTTCTTTGGGCACAAACTTGTACAACTTGGATTTATGAACTGAAGACTACAGAGACACTATTCTTAGTAGCTCCCTCATTTCAATATAATGCTGTATAGGAATGTAATGACATATGACGGATGAAAGTGATGGAGTCAGTTTTCTTAGGCTGTGCATGCTCTGCAATGAAGCCTGGTGCAGGGACAAGACACAGCTTCCATCTCCTCCTCCCTTTCTCCTAACCTAGCTCTGACTGAGCTAGCCTGCTGGCTGAAAGCAGTGTAGCATAAAGTTAGAAAGAAAATAGCTTTGCTAGGAAAAAATCTTCAATGACTTAGGTTCTAATGTGTCTAATATTGCTAATGTGTCTATGTAAAGCTTTCAAGCTGTTATCTCTGCTTGTCATGATCCTGTGCTACACCCACTTGGTTATCAGTAGCATAGGCTCCCCAGCAGAATGCAGATGTGCACATAGGCAGATATTCTGCATTTTCAGTGGAGCTGACCAATTTTTTGAAATAGCTGCCATCTTTCAACAACAAAAAATCCCTTATCAAGCAAATATTTCTTTACTGAAAACCTGTGAGGAAAAAACCTGGGTCAGACACCCCTTGTTGACAGTGTATGATCTGTTTATAAAAGTTATCCTCATCCACAAACTTTGGAAAATGAAAATTTTCTATGCTTGCAATAGAGATTATATCTGTCCCTTTGAACTCTGAGTGTGGTGATGAAGTGAACCTTAACTCCATCTCTTCCCGCATCACTTCCCATGGTATTCCACACAAATGCATCCCTGCACCAGTATCTTCTCAAGACTGTGGTTAACCCACAATTTCTGTCAGAAATTGTCTTTCTTGAGATTAAGAGGTCTTACTACAACAAATAAGGAAGTCATTAAAGCTAAAGAAAAAGCTAACTCAGTATCAGTTTGCTTTCTCAGCCAGGTAAGTATTATAGGTTAGACTTTTCCTGCCAGAATAGCTTTATGCAAGGAAGGTTTTTCCTCTTTGCAACCCTACCTGTTTCATACACACCAAACTGTAATTAATGTGGTCATTATTTCATCCTTCCTCAACACCTTGTTCTTAGAAAGGTGAAGGAGGTAGAAAAGATGAGAGGACTATAATCTCTTGATGCTGCTTTGAAGGAGCAGTTTCTTAATAGTTTTTTGTTTGGGAGGCAGGACAAACCTGAACCAATGTTTTGCCCCCTCTTTGTTTGCTGTATCCACCTGGCCATTGTGCTGGGAATGATAATGTAGACAGACTGCTCATGAGAAAGAAACTTAATTCCTTGGCTGCACAAGATGGAACTAAAGAAAACCTTAATAGTATTAGGTTGGGTGGACGAATTATTTTCTGACATGGTCTATTTTTAGAAACATATTGGCCAAGAAATATTACTTAGAGAAGGATAGTATCTTAGCCTACCATCTACTTCAGCTATCCTTGGCCTCACTCTTCTGCTGTTTTGTTTCTTATCGAGAACAGCTACATATATAGCATCATGTCTCAAGTATCCAAGTTAAGGGCACTTGATGGCATCAGCCTTGGGCTCTGTATAGGGAATATTTAGAGCAGACATTGGCCCCCAAATATCATGGAATGATATAAAGTGGATCTTTACTTCATACACAAATTATTGTACTTGCTTCTTTGTTTTATATCAGTTGAACATTTGATGAACCTAAGCTTCTAGCCTAATTCTGTCTTTGCTGGTTTACTGAATCTGAACTATTCAATATAGAAAAACAAAGCAATTAAAGCGATCTTTAAGCTTTTTAAATTCTGGGGTCTATAAGTTAGGCACACCACAGCACTGAAAATGGATTCAGAGCTTTCAGACCAGAGTTGACTCGTTTTCAGTAAGCTTAAACATATCTGGCCAAAAAGCTCAGGTCTATTTGCCATGAGCCACAGGTACATCTTAGGCATGAATATTTTGCTTTTGTTCCTGGGGAACTGAGGCTATAAATGTGTTTTAAATGCTAAGATACCTAGCTATGCCACCTCCTGCTTAAAGTTGAGAATTCACAAATTAAGAAGCCTGACAGTAAATCTTGACGTATCTCATCTGGTAAATATGCTCAATGAGTATATTTAATACACTGGTGTTAAATACAAATCTGTACAGAACACAACAGCCATGATTTTTATTCAAAACCACTGGGATGGGGATAAAACTGATCTCAACTCTTGTGTAATATCCCTGGGACTTCCTGGTAAGTGAAGTACTCAAGACCTTGACCATTCTCAGCCTGCCTGTGGTTCAAACATTTCTTTTAACGTTTCGCTGCCTCCTAATGGTTAGAAAATACTGAGAAAAGGCCAAGAACCAAGTATTCCCAGTTTTTTAGCATGCTCTCACCACTGCCAGAGGTTACATGTGACAGAGTTACATTGTCTGTTTCTTTCTTTGACCATAGAAGTTTTACGTACTTTACTGCTTCGTTCCCACCTTCACCAGGAAGCAGTAGAAGGTGTGTTCATTCCAAATTTACCTGTAGCTGTGAGATAGACATACTATACTTAGCTCAGGCTTAGCTGTATCTTGTTATTCATGTTACCTGTTTCCTGACGAAGCTGTCCAACTGTCAGAATCCTATATAATAAGTAGAAAGGTGTATTTCCCATGTTTTCTAAGAAATGAGCAACCAATCATCTACACTCATGGGGATGGTTTATACACCTTTTATCCATCAAGTCCATCAGACTCTGCCTATCCATCTAATCCATGTCCTTAAATCTATAACAGTTTATCATTTTCTATTGGTATGTTAGCTGTCAGGTGCTATGAATCCCCTCTTTGGTATCTAACTTCATTTGTGAGTAGTTTATTAACTCTATTCAGGAATTAAGATAATGCTAGAAGTGTTAATCTCCATAGGTGAAGGCCTGACAACACCCATCTCCATTGTAAATGTAGGCTTTGCAACGGATGTTCAGAGCATCAATAATTCAGTGTCCTGCTGAAAAACGCTCAGTGTTCTTGCTGTTTAACTTGAAATCCTGGGATCTTAATCCCTGAAGTTTTGAAGACATGCAGCTGAAATATAAAATTGTTGGCAATTATGGTCTGAACATAAGAATATGAGCCATGAGCATTAAAATATAATTTTTTGTTTCCTCTGTGTTGCTTTGTTTTTCCAACCTTCTGTTTTTTCCAAAGGGAAATAGAGACTAGTACTTTGTTACTGTTCCACCAGTCCTTCAAACGTGACATTCCAGAGATTTATTAGGAGCAGGTGTTAAATATTTTATTCTCTTTATCTCATGACTGTATCAATAACTTACTATATTATTATGAGTAGATATTTGCTAAACTCTCTAACATAATTAGTGATGAAAAAGGGATACCTACTAACCACAAGTGCAGTTCACGTACACGGCATGAATTTGTTTCCCATTTTTGTTCCAGATTTCCACCTTGTTACCCTCACTTGTAGAATGTCAAGCCATGTTGTCTCCTGGCAGATCTTGTGCAGCACAGTATAGCCCATTGCTACCTGGCAACTCATCCTTTTTCACTAGTATTGATTCAGTGCTTATACAGTATATTTTACAGCACAGACTGATGTCAAACACGTGCTTTGCATTTTGTCTGGCAGCATCTTTTAAGAAACCTGCATAGTTCAAGGGAATTTCCAAGATCCAGATCTTGGAAATCAGCTGAAATTCTCCTGATATTCTCATTTAAATGACAAAAAGAATAGCAATATTTGGTGTGTGCTGTTATAGTTTGTTTAACTGGAGGCTATCTGTAGGTTTACTAATTAGTTATCAACCAACATGTTAATCTGTTGCAAGAAGCATAGTCTTGTTTTTTAAAAATATTTACTAAAATTAATGTTCACAAAGGAAGTTGGGACTGTGGTGGAATGTAGTAATATATTACCTCAGTATTATACAGGATTAAAGGATGGTTAGCATTCTACCTTTATATTGTCTTGTGAAACTCTTGTTACAAAAAGTGTCTTTGATTATAAAACATCTCTACAAGAAACTTAGGTTTGAGGCTCTGCTGAGGTCCAGCCTAGCCAGTGTCAAGTTCCAAACCATGCCTACTCTGTGGTTATATATAACAGTCAGCTTCCACTATTAAAGAACTACTTTATGAATTATTTGCAAGTAGAAGAATAATGTCAACATATATGGTTTTATGAGTAGCAACATATTCCATTTAATGCCTAATCTATGGCTTTTTTCTTATTCCAAGGGGTAAAGGGAGAGAAGGGATAGAGCAACTTGGTGCATACCTGGCATTTAGCCAAGGTGAAACCGCCACACAAGTGAAAGAACCTAGCTCCAGAGGACAGCAGTTTCTGTTGTGAGCATAAAGATTGCTTCTTACTTCAAGATGATAGAATCTATTCAGAGGTCTGTGATCTTGGATAACTGTAGAGTGATTCTCTGTAGAAATGCAAACAATACATCACTACCTTCTTCTTTGGTAGAGACAAACTCCATTCCAGTGATCAGTGATACCAGTAACAGACCACCACATCAATGCAAAATCTCCCTTACTTTTTACAGATGTCAAGTTTCTGCCATTGGGCTCAGCTCAAAAATGTTATTTTTGGTTCATGCACTATCAAAAAATTTTACTCTCTTTGGGAAGAAAATCCAAGCAACAACTTGATGAAATCACAGGACTTCATTTAATTTCCTCATATAACATGCATGATTTAAATGCTGTGGAAATTCGTATTTACAAAAAAATCAGAAGGCAGGCTCCTCATATTTTATCAGGCTCCTCATATTTTATCAAACTTCTAATGTGGCATGCAGTTACCATTTTGTCTCTACTTTTTTTTTTTCTTTTTTTTTTTTTTTCTGGTACATCCATCTGCCAGATTACATTATTTGTAATTCCTCTCCCAGATAAAGAATCAACATAACATCAGGTTAGCATCAGTATTATTACTGTTCTTTAAACAGATTAGTTAGCCAAAGTGCAGAACTTCACAAAACGTTTTCATTAGGGGGAGTGATAATTGAGTCTGGCATCTCTGATGCAATCCTGCTCATTTACAATGTACAAAGCCCTGTTTCCCTAAGCACAGAAGAAATCAAAGAGCAGAAAAATTCTTCACAGATAGCTCCAAACCTCTTTAATTCAGCCTCTGGCTAAAAAGTTCTCTCATATTTTTGCACTATTTCTGTGGTTACATCTGGAATATTCTTGCCTTTTCTTTAATCTTCTTTGGCCAATCTGTGGTGACTCTCACACCTTTTCAGTATATTTCTGTATTACATTATTTCTCCCACATATGTGTTTGCAAACACCTTTACATTGCCTTTTGATCTGTGTTTATGCTTAAGGTACAGATAACTGTAGTTTTAACTCCTTGCTCCTAAAAATGAGCTTAGTGACTTTCTTCAGCTATAATAAAATGAAGGGAATTTCATGCCCTAAACTTCATCAAGGTTAAATTCAGCACCTATAAATTATAAGGCAGGTCAGAAATGTTAGCTTTTTAGTACTATGGAACAATTTGGTGGGTTTGTGCAAGAAGGTTAGTTATGCTGTTGACAAGGGATGTGCAGGAAGGCTTCTAAAACCCAGTCAGGATGTCCGAAGTGATCAGATCTGCAGGTGGCCGATTAGTTTCAGGCCACACTTTGCTAAATTCTAAAGCCTGTGTTTAATCCTGCAGTTTAAAAGTTGTGGTCTTTATCCTGATTGCTGCAGACAGCTCCAAAAAATGTTTGAATGGCATCTGAAATATTATTTCTTGAGGCAGTAACTGTGTCTAGATAAGTTTAATCACCATTACTCAATGTCCAAAATGTGAACTCTGATTCATATTCTATTGTTTTTTTCCTTCCACTGGCATAACATTTTACAACAGGGAGTCATAAGAGGGTGGGAAAACATATTTGGAAACATATAGTCAGTCTAGATCCAAAGGTTGCAAATCAATGTGTTCTACCCCCATTGTGAAGGGGCAGTTTTAGGACTGTGTTGAAACATTCTATGTTATGGAGCTGGTCAATAAAACCAAAACATTTGAAGTTAAACTTTCTTCCAGTTCCATGATTTATTTCTCAGAAATGATTTCTAGCTGTGAGATTTTCTTTATCTTTTATTTGACCACAGTTGTTCAGTTTGTCCTTGTACAAATAGTTTGTGGATTTGGATCTACCTTTCATCATACAAACCTTAATATACTTCCAGAGAAATACATAGATTCATATGTAATAGGGTTAGAAATGTTAACCCACTCATGCAGTCATGTATGTACAGTACTTGTACACGTACAGATGAAAGGATATTTTAAAAAGGAACAGAAACTTTTCAGAGAAATTTTATCTTAAATTAAGAAAAACAATTTAGAAAAAACATGATTCCTTTCAAGCATCCTATGAAAAGATTTATTTCGCAAACATGTTGTTGAAGGTCGCCCCAGGGACTACTGTCCCTTTCACAATCACCACAGTGGCCTGCAGAAGCAATTGAATAACTGATAGACAGATGGACTAATTTCCATAGTATTGTGTGAGTTTTTAAGGCCATCGCTCTCTAATCCGAAAGATTACAAATAAAAGGATAAGGCAGTATCACATGACCCAGCCACAAGTATTTTCTTAGCCAAAGCAAATTTACATCTCATAGACCATCTAGGCTTGGCCTCAGCATGACCTTGATGTTTACAGATGAGAAAAAAAATCTAGTGATACAGTATATATAACTAAGCAATAAAGGATGTGGAACAAAGAAACCTAATAGACTAAAATATATATATTTTAAGACACTCAAAACAACTCTTGGCTACATTCCCACTGTGCAAAGATACTGAATGTCACTCTTTTTCTCTTCTCTGACTAGGCTGTTGCCTTCTGTTGGGATCACTTTGTTTGTCCTCTCCTCTAAGAGAGAGTGCATAAGTTTTTCAAGTCTGACTACATCCTCTCATTCTGAAACTTTTTTCTGAATATCTCTACTTCTGTTCCTAACATCTAATTGCTACTATTTTGTCTAATTCTAACTGGAAAGTCACACAGTATTCTTTGTATGTGTAGGGGCTCACATGGACTAAAGAGTGCCTGAATGATACAGATGTGCTCAGTTACAAGAGTTTGCATTTTGATTATCTCAGGGAGGCATCCATGGTCATATGACAGGGGATGGCGTGACTGATACGAAAGTATGCCTTGGTTGTGGCTTGATGACAGGGACAAATATGATCATTTGACAGTATAAACAGTCCTGCAATAAAGTCAGTGACATGCAGGCTATTCAATAGAAGTATGTCCAACCATCTGATGCATGCTGCCTTCTTGTAGCTTGCTCTTGTGGAAGAGTTAAGTCTCATGGGGTTAGAGCACTTACTTGGATTTGAAGGCTTGGATACTGATTCCTGCTGTACCACAGACTCCTTGTTATGATATGAGACACTCGACTTAGCATTGCTCCACTTCAGTTCCATGATTTTTAAATAGGAAAATTTAGTGTTATTTTTACAGATTGTAATAACAGGGATCATCCAAACAGTTTTAATAGAAGTCATTGAAAACACATATAAGAGAATAAGAAATTGGATCCTGTGTTTTAATCTTCAGGGACAATATTTCATTCCTCACAGAGAACTGATGAAGTCTGAGAAGTCCTTTAGACTGTGAGAAATTATTGAACGAAAAAGCAAAGATTATGTTACTGCCCTTCATTGAGAGGCCATACCTACCATTTCCAATTCACATCCAAAAATGCCGTGAGATAACCTACTTGTTTGGGATAGGTAATGTGCCGTTGTTCCCAATTTGTGTACTTCTTAAGGTATTTACTACCTTTTCTTTTCGATACATCCCTCTCCACAATGGATGTTATGTTTGATGCTTTGATGCTACACTTTCAAATTACCCAGAAATTGCAGCTGTTACAGTGTCTGGTTATTAAGTGCAGCTTCACACAAAGTATGCTGCTACTACTTGCTGTGATCTCTATCAGCTCTCAAGTTTTAAAGTCTGTGTTTTTCCAGTAAAGCCTGGTGTGACTTTGACTTGGGCTGCTCATATATACCAAGTACCTAATCCTCCAAAGGTTTTTTGTGCCTAACTCCCTTTGAAATCACAAGAACTTAGAAATACATTTGAGGATTGGGGCCAATTTTTTTTTTTTTTTTTTATCAAAGTGTCTGTGAATAGGATTTCTAAAAGTACACAAAGGCATTAGAAGTCCAACTGAAAACCATGAGTCTTGGGCTTTTAACTCTCTTAGGTTACTCCTTAGGATAGAATTTCCAAAAGACTTGATTTTTTGGCAGTTTGCAATATTTTATTTAAGTTATTAAATATATTAAGATGCTGCTGGATGTTCAGTATGAAATTCAGGCCGTTACATAGATGCCTATGAGAATTTCTCTCTATAGTTGATGTTCTGAATGTCTCTTCTAACATGATACTATGATGATTTATATTTAACTACTCCTATAAAACAGTGCAGGCTTAAAAAACCTAGTTAATCCTCCCTCCAGCAAGTGATTGCTGAATTTGTCAAGAGGGATATAGTGCAATTGTCAATGGGAAAACAAGTGACCAATAGGAAGGGGAAAAATTAGAACTATATAAATTTATATAAATAGCATGTAACTAATGGGAGAACACTCCAGGCAAATGGGTCCTGATGTTAGAACTTGTATTTACTGGATTCAAAGATCATCAGAATAATACTTCCTTAGGGTTTTTCTCTTGGTACTGAATAGATTAGAAACGGGGGATAAAAGGGAAAAGAAAGGCTTGAATAGTAAGGGAGATTTCTTTGAGATCTTTGACCAATTTTAGTGCTTAGAATCAAAGGCAGACATCAGACAGGACTACCAACATGAGAGAGAAGGTTTTGTGAAGGAGACCACCCTCTATTCACATCACAACTTTGGATCACTACTGAAACCCACAAGTTCTGACATCATTTGAAAACTCTTGAGCTCTAAATTTTACTGTTCAGGAAGCCTCTTTGCTTCTTTCACCTAGTGACTCTTGTTAGCTCACTGCCCTGTTGCTTGGTAATCTTTGCACAGTTATATTGCCTTATTTTATAGCTTGGCTTGTTGTGTTATTGAACACTTGCTAATTAATTTTCCTGCCAACTCACTGTTTGCCTGGCTCTCACCTTCTTACTGAGCCATTGACAATACCCTTCTATTAATTTTCTGTCAGACTCACTCTTTCCTTCAGTTATGACTAACTCCCTTGTCTATTCTATCTCTTTATACTTTTCTGTCTTTTGCAATGTTGTTCTTTAAATAGGTGGTTTAATTTTTGTACTGTCCACCATAGTTCTTTTTCGCTTTCTTTCAACTTTTTGATTCCACAACCTCATCTTCTTATGTGGTTTCTGCTGCCCTTTCTGTAGTAAACACTCAAACATCTGTCTTTCTGTTTATGTCTATTATTTTTACCAATATCTTCTAACACTTTTCATCTATACTGAGCCTATCTATCTGTCCATTTAAATATGATATATCAAAACCTGATACTTGTCAAGTTGTTAATGCTTGTCCGAATATCAAGGGGTTTGCTTTTTCCTTTCTCCTTTTTTGTCACAGATGTTGGCTACTATATTATAGTTGTCACTATAAAAATGGATGTCAACTGTGATTCCACTTCCTTTCTGGAAAGCCAATTTTTACTTCAGTTTTTCATCTTTCCCATATCAAAAGTCTTGCCATTTTGCTTTGTCTGAATTCTTGACTTTTCTTTCAAAGTCAACCAGAAGAACCTGACAACTGTAATCTTTTCATCTATGGTTTCCTTAGTGTCCATATCACGCTCACATCTGTTCAGATAGTCTTTTTATAACTGCAAACATATTTACCATGACATTCTGATCATATTGTCTCTCTCTTTGAATTCTTCTTCTCCTCCACTGTGTTACATTTAACTTTACTACAGCAGTTAATTATCAGCCCTGTTGGCAACTCAGCTCCTCTTAGTATTGCATGTGCTTCTTTTCTTCCATACCATCATTTATGCTCAGAGCATGTTGAACTGCTCCATAAAGCCACTGACTCCTCAAAACTTGCTTCTTCTGGCAGGATCGTAGAGAAACTGATGAGTGGTAACTAGAGAAATCCTCAGGAGAGATTTAAGAGATTTATTTTACTCCTCATTAATTATTCCAGCTAATTGCTGAATCTTGCCTTGAGAGTTACTGGGAACTTTGGCTCAAGGTCTTTAATTTACTTAGTTTTGCTTGCATCTTGGCATGATGGGCATTCTTTTCCTGAATAATAAACACAGAGACCATCATGATATCAACCCGCCCTTTTTCCTTAAAATATGTGCTCCTCCATCAGGATTGCAAATAAGCTCCCAAAAGTCATTGACTTCACTTCATTGGAAATGAAGAATGTTCAGCAACAACAGGTTTTAAATTATGTCAAGTCCAAGCTAATATTCAAATTAAGGTTCTAACTATAGGACATTTGCAGGGGTCTTTGGGGAAAGAGATAATGGATGTCACTGCTTTTGTTTCGTATGCATACATGTAGTGCAATCCTTGAATTAAGGTGATAAAGTTTTCCTAATCAGAAAAATCTAGCTTTAGTTCCTACACATTTCGTGTAATAATCTACAAATACATTGTGCTTTTGAGTAGGAGATCAAAGTAATGGAAATCCATTCTCCAGACGATTCTGAAACTTTGAGAGAAAATGTTTATCCCAGACTTTCTTTTCTTGAGAATGTTCTTTTGAAACTGTAGCTTAATCAGAAGTTTATTGTATTATATCATGCAACATGCTAACAGCAAAACAAAACCTTTGCTTCATTTTAGTAGGAAATTTTGACTACTTCGATTAATTCCCACAAAGAATTGTAATGTATTCAAGAAAAGATGTCAGAAGTGCCATCCGCAAATCTTTGACCAGTCTTACCACAAGATATTTTTTGGCTAGCTACTCAAAGCTGTGTATTCTATATAGCAATTGTCCAAACCATACTTATTCTTTTCTTTTTTTCCTGAGTTTTGCATATGTACTTCTGATGTAATTCAGTTCACTTCAGTGAAGTTATTCCCCACTGGATTAACCCACATACTCAAATTATATTTCTCAGTTTCCAATATAAACACCCCACTTTGCAGCCCATACATTTCTGGGTAGTATTTAGCCAAACAAGGAATGCCACTGATGCCAATACAAGTAAAACCCACTGAAAAAGTATATGGATGGCAGAATCAAGAGCTCATAAAGTTGAAGACAACTATAGAGTTAACTAATCCCTATGCTTGCTCTCTACAGAGGTTTAGAATCCTCCTGAGCAATCCCTCTGTATTGTAATATGCAATTCATTATAGAGACTCAGAGTGGGATTATTTTCCAGCCTTTCTTTTTCTTTAGCCCTAACAGGATTTGAATTTGCGTTTCATTTCTCACTCATATCTTTCCTGCTTGCTTTCAGATTTCCCCATTTGTTCTCCTTCACAAATGGATCTTTGCACAAACATTTTGTATGTGGGATGGGTCGCCATGTTAAAAAGATTATCTCACCATGGAGTCCATTGGCATTTAGCAACAACAGCACGTATATTTTTCTCAGGTTGCCTTTATCTCTTAATCATTATAGCTGATTGAGATTTATGACATCTTCTTCACCAGAGATAAAATCAATTAGTTGAAAAAACTTTAGCTTGCTAGATATAGTCAAAAAACTAACAGCAAGCTTGGATGTGTATAATTGTATTTTCCAGTTCAGCGAGCATGTGCGCAGGAAAACAGCCACAACCCCCAGCAGGGAATGGTCAGCTGGTCCCAGCCTATTCAGGGATCTTGGTGCCAGCCAGCTTTCAAAGAGGGAGGGGTGGGCCCTAAGGAGCCCAAAGGATTTTCCCGACCCTCTTGGGTAATTTACACCAATCTTAAACATGTATGTTTGTCTGAAGTCTCTTTTATCAGCGTGGTAATCCCATTACTGACAAATGAAGATGTAATCACAGTTTATTCAAATCATTTGAAAGCTTTATCCCCTTTTGAGGGAAAGGAGAAAGTACAATTGGCTGCAACTGACTTCTTAAACTCCTACTGGGGCACTAGCAAAGCAAAAATGATTTTTAGAAAGCATCAGCACTTGGATAAAGGATGAAAAGTATAGACTACAGGGTCCCTGAAGAAAGGAGTCTTCTTTTGCTTATGGAATTTACATCATACTCAGCACTGTTACTACTAATTTAAATGAGGGAAAGTGAGAGAATAGTGTTCTCTCCTTAGTTTGTTCTACTGCAATATTTCCTCCTAATGCCATCTCCTCTTAACTCCATCAGTAGTCTTGAGGGTAGGGATGCTGGTTGAACTGTGTCTCCATCACCAGGGTAACCATCTGCTAACATGCAGAGATCCTCCCGTTTGTGGAACATACACCAGTAACCACAGAAGTATGGACAAAAGCTAGAATAGATAACCCTGTGCATTTTCAAGGGGAAAATTAACAATCACAATGTTTCTCCATCATCCTTGTTTGTAGAAAAAAGGAAGTAGGAACACAGACCCAGGGAAAAGTCTTGGTGCAGAAGTGAAGTGTTGAGCACTGACAGCATCATGGAAGTCTCTAAGGTGATGAAGTGCCAGAGAGGATCAACAGGAGGTCCTAGGAACCCCTTGTTAAAATATCATGTGTGGAACAACTTTCTTGTCTCAGGACAACTTCCTTGTCTCACTGTTCTGATACAGTGATATAAAGGTTAGAAAAATAATCTGAAAATTGTATCTCCCTCTTCTTCTCCCCAAACCTTACCAAAGAACAGTTTTAGTAATCTTATGACTAAATGTATGTCCAGATATCATAAAAAATTAAAATGCAGATAAAAATGTTTAGATGATTTTAGCTTCTGAACAAGAAACAAAATCCATAGCATTTCAAATGCCAGATAAAATGTTAATTTTAAAGAGTATATATATTGCAAATTCCTTTATTAAGCAGATGTCTTTCACATGAGTTTCTTGACTTTGTGATGAACTTTGATCTCACTGATAAACAGAATATCATGTTCTGCAGTTTGCAGGATAGGGCAATACTGCATGAGGTGATGATTGCTTTGCATTTCCATTAGCTAACGTGAATCCCTTAGGTAAACTGGTTTTGCCCTCAGAAATCATTATTTTGATTTCTTTTTATTACCACAGTTCCCCAACATAGACTAGAAATTAACTACATGAGTGTATAATAAACAAAACATTTTGTTTTGAAGAACATAGAGTCTAAATAGACTGAAATTGGGAAGAGAGAGTGAGAGCAACTAGTCTGAAACCATACAGCAAGTTAGTTTTATAACTGGGAGTAGTCTTTGCTTTCACAGCTCCATAGGATCATTTTCAGTTAATAAAATCCAGCACTTCCAGTGTAGCGGTACTTGTTTCTTTTTTTTTGCTGAACCTCTCCTTTTGCTGGAACAAGTTTTCTTGTGGCCACACAGTGAATCAAATTTGAGAAACGGTAGAAGTAACACAGCCAGAAAAAAAAAAAAAGAAAAAAAAAATTAATTTTCAGTTGGATCAGTTCCCCACTCTGAGTCATTGTTCAGCTGTACAAACTCTTGGGCTGGCACAATGGAAGGAATGACAAAGGCATGGAAATGTCCTGCCAAGGCAAGGGAAGGGGGATGCTTCACAGTGAGAGCAGCAACGTTAGCAGCAGTGCTGGCTTTCACCAGCTTCATGTGGCTGAAATGGTGGCCTGTGTTTCCTCATGAGTTTCTCCTCAGTTTCTCATTGTACTAGGGCTGCTTTAGTATCGGTAATAGCATCTCCTTTTGGCTCTGCACCTCACATGTATGTGTTCAGAAGGAAAGATTTAGATGTGTGAGCAATATCCTCCTCTGAGGACCTGCATCCTGCGGCTTGGAAATCCCAGCTTTAAAAGAGTTGCAGAATCTAGGAGTAAGAAGCCTCCACAGAAAAGATTCAGAAAAGCAATAGATGTTATCCTGTTTGTAGGAAGTATTCACAGTTGAGAGGTACCAGGAATCATTGTCCAACTTCTGTTTGCTTTTTTTTTGGTTGGGTTCTCTGTTTCTTTTGAGGATGTGCGAAGTGATAAATGTCAACATATATTTGGAATACCAAACAACATCTGATTGGAAATTGGTTATCATATGATGAAAACACAAAGTTATTAAAACCAGACACTTGTGCTAAAGAAATTACTTTAATCTTTAATGAAGTTAATCTCTGAGAAACTTCAACTGATACTACCAAAATGCTGCCTGCTGCTGATCATTTAGTAACGTGTCCAAGAATACTGGTGGAAATGATCTGGTAAGGAGATTTTTGTGAGTCACTAACTACAAAGTACATTATTATACTTCGTGATGTACCTGAAAGAGTAATTTTTTTTTTTTTTTAAATTTTAGAAGATGTTTCCAGTTAAACACAAACATGAGCACTTCCTGGCCATTTTCTGCTGGATGCATCATGTTTGACCATGTTTTGGCCCTCTATACATTTTTCTGCTCTCAGAGCAAAAAAGGATATTTCCAAATTCTCTTTTTCAACTGGGAGTTCCTTTCCAAAGCTATTGAACTTGTGGGTCATGACACAAAGCAGAGATCCAGCAACAAGAGGTACAGAACACTGAGACTATGAAGAAGCAGCCATGCCATATCACAGGAGATCCCATCCCAAGCAAGTCAGACCTTTCAAGAAAGCTCTGACAAATTTTCTGAGCTCCATCACAGCCTTTGCAGCTGTCAGACATGAGCCTTGTGCAGTATTACACAGCACAAGCACAAGACAGGGCACAACAGATCACTGCATTGACCTGTCAAACTGAATGTGAGGAGATGTGCAAGAAGTAAGTAACTTGGGCTCCATTTGGGTTTTTGGAGACAGGTTCCAAAGCCCACTGCATTCTTACAGCCTTTGGATTTGCTGTACTTGTGCTTCAGCATCAGCACCATTTCTTATACCTTCATTAGACGACTTCTTTAAGCTTTTTAGCTTGAGGAATGGTTATCTGTCCTGATCTTACTATAAATAGGTAGTATGGTCCATGTTGCTGATCATGTCTTGAGCAGCAGACTCCATTACAGATTTATGTTGATCTGTGATGAACATTGCAGATCCTTTCTTTTTTGTGTTGAGGCCCATTTGACTTTGTAGTGTGATGGTACTCCCCTTTAAATGAATTATAGAATGAACTAAACATCAGGAAAATCCAACCTAGAATTAAAGTATTGGCTTTGTAATATTTGTGCATTATGCTGCCAGAAAATAGTAATAGATATCCATTCTTTCACTCTCTGATTCTAATGTTGGATACCTGATGTCTAATAATCAGCTGGTGAGTTAATGCTCTTCCTCAATTATATTTTAGGGTTTCCAAGTAAAACCTTACTTTTCAGTCTGTTCTTTCATCATGTACACACAAAAAATTATTACCATTCATATTCTTTAATTTAGTGCTGATCCGTAATTTGGTAATCTGTCATAAAACTTTTTTTTCAAATAGAAGGTGTCTTTTCCACCACATAAAATTTTTCATTAAAATGTATGGTTTGGGCAAATATTTTATGTGTTTTGGATTCAAACATGTATTTTTCTGAAAAAGGTTCACTTCAGTGGAAAAAATTTCATTAAAAAGATATATCTTTTTTTTTACATTGATGAAAGGGAAAGGTATGAAAAAAATTATTATATTCAGTATGAAAGAGTTTCCTCTAAAAAAAAAAAGGTACATTGAAAAAAAATCCTTTTTTGTTGAAAGTATTTACTAATTTTTAATTTAAAATGCTAATTCATATTTATATATTATATATTTGACAAAGTGAAACTTTTACAAAACTGTTTATTTAACATTTATTTTGAGTAAATTATGGAAGTCTGAAAATACTGAAATGTACCATTTCAATAATTCTTGAGCAAAGATATTAAATGCTTTGATCATGAAAATACTTATTTATTTTTTTTAGTTAGTACTATATAACATACCCCTGAAAGGTCAAAATAAAAAGAACAAAATGACTCGTTTTTAAATTAAAGTTTTGACCAATGTAAAATCTTTTCTGATATTTTCTTTTATACATTTTGTCTTAATTTGGAGGACTTTCTGGCCAATCATGAAGTGAATATACTGAAAAACTTGTGAAATAAAATTTCTAGCTTCTCCTCAATTCTAATATTTATGTTATCCTGCTAACACAAAGCTCAGAGGTCTGTCAAAGCTTGCCTGAACAACCAGGTTAATGCAATTGTGACATTTCAGTTTTGTGGTTGATAACATACAGGCTACAATAGCTGTCGATGTATCTCTATTCACTCTGACTGTAATGACGGTATTTCTAGACCCAGACATGTAGAAATTCTCTAATGAAAAAGCTCATTAGTGTAAAAAGTTGAATGAAAGTTGAATGTTCTGCCTTTATATGTAATTAGCTTCTCATAGCTTTAGAGAAAAAGCTTATTTTCAGCTATTGGGCCAAGCTTGAGGTTAATGTTTACTGCTTTGTGCAGTTATAATGTTGCCGGGTTTATCTTTGCTTAAAAAGTTCATGATGGGCATCCAATTAGGTATAAAATGGTAAAGCTTATCATAGATGTTGAGAAACATGCTGACGCCTAGGCTATGGGATAATGTGCTCTAACTGTATATAGTAGATCTTAAATTAATCAGATTTTGCAATAATGGATTATTGTTCCCCCTATGAACTATGCCACAAAATGAAAAAGTGTCATAAACAGCACAATGCCAGTTTCCTGAGTTGATATTTTAAGTTTCTTATCATTTGTTACTATTAAAATATTTTCTCGAAAAAAAGGAAATCTGCAATAATTTCCAGGATATGTAGTAAATCTAACAGTCATACTGAGTGAACTCCAGCGTGTATCTAAATGCTTGCTTGTTCAAACCTAGAATGCAAAGGGGCCATGTGTTGCCAATTCCCAAGCTGCAAAGCAAAGAAGAGCTCAATTACAATTTTCTGGTTGTTTCTGTACATAAGCATCTTTTGTTTTAAGGCTCCTTAAAAGTTTTCCTTAGTCATCTGCATATGCCTTACATCCTCCCTCCCTTGAAAATAACAGTACATTTGCTTCTCCACTCTAGGCAGTGGAGCTAAAAAACTAATATTACAGCTGTCATTTTGCAGAAGTTTTCCAAAGAGACGTGAAGCAGACTACCTGATGTGTGCTGGGGAATCTGGAATCTGCAGAGTGTGGGATCACTGCTGACAGTCTGACATTCCTGATTCGAGTAGGAAAACGCCGCGTCCAGTGTTTCCTTTCCATTTCCTATGAAAGGACACATATGGCTGCAGCCGTACTGCTTT
Source organism: Athene noctua (assembly GCF_965140245.1). Lineage (NCBI taxonomy): Eukaryota > Metazoa > Chordata > Aves > Strigiformes > Strigidae > Athene > Athene noctua. Next base: position 14,709,805 of record NC_134040.1, on the reverse strand, counting down.
CTGCCATGAGCTCCTCACATGTTTTATAGTATTCACAACCAAATTTGGTCATCAGAATAAGTACTGGGTTAAAAACAGGTAAAACACATTGTTGACTAGTTGCTTTGGTGAGCACCCTGGGTAGTTCTTCTTCTGAGCAATGAATTCTACAGCAATGCTGTCTTCCTAAATACATTTACAAAGAAGATTGTGTAGCAGTGCAAGAATATGAGTCTGTTTGAATATTTCAGCTATATTTCACTTTCTGTATTTTATGAAACAGAAGAGAAGAGGACAGTGAAAGAATCCAGAGTGAACCAGTCAAACTAAGAGCTAGGAAAACGGTCTGTACTGAAGCATTTTCAATATTTGGGTGTAAGATAGGCCTTTTTCTAGCCAAGACGAAAGGATATAACTATTGAACTATTGGAGATAAAACTATGCTATGGAATGGTATAGTTCTGCTACATTCTCTTTAAGACAAAAGAGAAAAATTTATATGGATTATACTTCAACAAGAAATCTGGAAGCTATCACAATTTAATAATGCAAGAGAAAAACTTGACACTATGACCCAAAGGCCAAGAGTTTATACAGACCTAAGGAAAAAAAATCACACTTTCTTTCCCCGCTGCTGCAAATGCAGACGTATTGATTCTTCCGGGATAAAGCCAATGGTTCTATCTTCACTGCACTCTCTTCCCATCTAGGCCCGTGTCTTATGCATTCATGAGGCAGCACCACAGCCACTTCACTACTCCACAACTTCGTATACAAGATAAGGTTGATTGGTCACATCTGCCAGCCAGCTGTGTCTGCTGCGTTCGATCACTGAGCAGAAGAGAAGCCACAGCATCATGTTCAAAATCCCATCCCAAAGCATTCCTCACCACAGCACAACGCTGAGGCCTCTGCTATGTCCTTGCATCAGCTCTGACAGGTATGTCTCCTGGTACAACATTCAGTATCTCACTGGCTCAAGCACCAGGACAGAAGAAATGTCAGCTCTGAGTAAAATTACTGATTTTGCAAGGCTGAGGCAGTAAACTCAGGAATTGGGAAGAACTACCCATCTTCTGGTGGATTGCAGCTTACAGTGATGATGCTGCAGCATCTATCTTGAATAGTAGTTTGAGGAGTTGTTGGAAAAGTACAGACTTAACCAGCATTTAGTGTCACCTAAGCCTAATGAATGCTTTGTGGCCTCCAAATTTTAGGTATTTGTTGTCCAGGATGGAGTCTAGATTTCATGTACTCATCATGTAAGCTGTCTGTAAACCTCTGGAGAGACTTAGGCAGCTCCTACTTCAGTCATCAGACTGAAGATCATGTTCTCTCTGCCATTAGTTGACTGTAACTGATAAGTGTCGCTTCTAACCAGAAGCTGCACAGCCACATCAGCATGGCACAGTGCTTGAAATATAGCTTCTAGACAGCATCTGTCTCAAATCCAGCCATCTCACAGAACAGGCAAAGCAAGATCACATCTGTCTACAGCCAGTTGTGAGGCTCAACCTCTGAATGGATGGTACACTAAAGGAAAAATATGAAGTGAGGGAAGGGAGAAGAAGGAAGCATTAATTTCACCCTTCTCTGAAGAGTAAATACCATGCTGAGTATATTAATTTTACTAAGCCTAAAATTCTATGCTTGCATCTATAGAGATGTGATTAAAAATCCATGTTTCAAAAATCAGTCCAGAGATAAGAGTTTGTTTTGGTTCAGAATCCCCAGGCTTTTTTAAAAGGTGGCCAAATAAAGAATCACAAGTACTCTTCTGTTGATCTCTATTGCAATTAGCAAAGGATGCAAGATCAGGGGGCTGGAAATCAAGCACAAAAGGAGTCCTTACCCTGTAATAATGGCTTGGCCACTCAGCAGGGATTAGAGAGACCTAGATTCAGTGTTTGGTGTTGTATAGTACCTGTATTCCTAGCTGAGTACTCATACTAGGAGGCTGCTACACAAGGTGGAGGAGAGGTGGAAGCAGAACCCACCTATCCTCGTCTCATTTTGTTCTAAAATGAAATTATTCTACTGATGTCTGATTCATCATCTGTGAGAACATCTAAGAGATCAGGCCCTGCATGTACACAGAACCAGAATTTATAAATCTGACAATCAGTGAATTTAGTAGGATGTCAAAATGAAGAAATAATTGTCTTGGATTATGACTTTATTGTCAGGGACCTCAGTCCTGCTTCTATCTTGATTTAGCTACCTAAGTCTTCTATTGGGCCTTTTTTTTAAAAAAAAAAAAAACAACAAACAAAACTGTTCCAAATTAGTCAAGTGGTAGAGATTAAGTTTTTGACCAATTTATCTGGAATACTCTGTTCATTGAAACACTGGTCAAATTTCAAATACTGTATCCTATGAAAAGCAACAGAATCTTTTAGGCAGTGAACGTTAAAAGGAACAAAATCTTTTTTTTAGCTGCTTTAGGAATCAGCTATTGAATAATTTCTTTCAGTCTTGAAAGAAGGTAAGAAAGAAGTTTTGGGCTTTGCATTTGTTACACACTATGGGTTGAATTCTTTCTTTGTACTATTGGTGTAAATCAGGAGTTGTTACAATGAAATCAATTGTTATGCAATTGTAAAATTGGTTAGTGATCACAGTCTGGCTGAGTAGAGCTATGGCATTAATCAGTTTTAAAGATCTGGTCCCTAAGCACTTAATTTCTAGGAAACAGCACAATGTGACATTACAAGGATCCTATTTAGAGACACACACTCTGCAGATCAAAGCAGGAACTACTGGAAATGCTTTCTGAAGGTATGTGTAACTATAAAATGTTTTGAGTGGCTGCCAGTATTTTGTAATCAGTGTTGTAAAGTTTTGTGATACTCTTGATGTCTGCAGATGTTATGTGGCCCATGGCACAGAGCTGATGTTCTGAATTACCAATTATATACCTAATGGAGCCCTGAGAACTAACTCCTGCCCTCCTTTGGGTACTGGGGCAGTCTTTAAATACTAGCAAAGGACTGATGCTATAAATAAAACTCTGTCTCCATAGCGACAAGCAGTTCAGTGCTCAGCTTTCAACACTTTAAAAAGGTAATTACTGTCTTTTTTCTTTATATTTTTCTATTCTTGGTTTATAACGGCAGTAATAACCTCCTGAGTTGGGCATTTCCTGGCAATTAATGACTGACAGTGTTAAGAACACTTGGCTTTACCTCAAGCTCTCAAATCCTCCAGCCGGTCATTAACTGCCAGGAAATGCCCTTCCCCATAGTCATTATTACTTAATTATGTAAACCTGGATTAGAAATTTAATTAGATGACTAACATTCTCTTATTCTCTCCCCACTTTCTTCCCCCGTGTCCTAAGCATCAGTATTTGCCACAGTTAGTTGGCATGGCTGATGTTTACTCAAAATAGTGCCAGCATAGCAAATGCTACACAGTTTCTGTGAAACAGAATTCCCTTTTTAGCCCTTGGTTGACAGAATTTATCTTTATGCTTACTTGTGAAAAATACAGTAGTTTAGGTTGAAAAGAGCCTCCAAGTCCTGTCTGGTACTGCTTTTAGGTGGTGACCAAGAAGACTTCCCATCAGGAACTGGATGACTCTCCAGTTTGATGAATGAAGGGCTGTGAATCTCTGCCTTAGCTTCCTGGCTCCAACTGTACCTGCTTGAAGCCAGAGCATTCCAGGTATCACTGTCTTTCATCCCAAGCATATAATTGCTGTAGGCAAATCCTTAAAACCAGGATGAGTGGCTGTGGCCCATTTCTAACGAGACAACCCTTAAAGCCACATTCACAGATCTGTTTCCTTTATCTGGACATGAGGTCAAGGTTTATCTAAATAATAGCTAATGCATCATCCAAAGAAAGGTGCTAAATAAAGCTGTTTCTCCCTATTTAATATGCCATTTTTTAAATTCATTGCTCATAAAGAAGATTTCCTGCAAAGCACAGTTACTGTATTACCTAGCTCATCACACTGCAGTCAAAGAAGTTGGCTTCCAGGAGGGCATTACCTCCATAGCCTCTGTGCCACTGACCCATGAGAGTATTTGCAGCACATTATTATCACCATCCGCAGTGTCTTACCAGTACATTAATAAAATCACCTATCTATGCCTTCTGATTTTAGTCCCAGGAGCTTTATTTGGTTCCCAAGCCAAAATAACAACTAACATTTACCAATCCCTTGTCTTTGAAGGAACTAGGAGCCAACCCCTAAAATTCATACTTGTGATTCTGGGAGATCTCCTAAATTATTCATTTGCTTCTGACTTCTGTGCAGGTTGTACGACACTATTTAAAGACTTGGTGTTTCTGTCAGTTCATACAACTCTAACTTCTCACATGCTTCATAAAGTACTTCAGTGTTCATTATTTTAATGTACAAAGGGCATATAATTTGGATCAAAGGGCACTTTCTATGAAGTCTTATGCACTGTAGCCCTGGTACATAGTATTATTTCTTGACATACAGGTCATGTTCTAATAAACAGAGAACCAGCAATAATGTGGACATAAAAAGTAATTATTATATTACTGACTATTTGAAGTAGTTTTAAAAAAGCACACTATGCCTGACTGCAGCCTCCATCAATCCCAAATAAAAACAAAAGCACAAATATCTTTTGAGAGGTCTTTAGTTTTAAGCATTCCATTCATTTCTACTATGCATATTAAAAGAAACAAAACCAAATCTCTACACGAATAAAAAGCTCCTAAAAATGCAAAATAATATTAATTTTTAAAACTTTTTCCTCTTTTTTAGGAGTTTACAATTTTATAGAAAAATCCATTGAAATCCATATCCATTAGACAGGTAAGCTATAGATGGTAAAGCCAAAGTATTTACATATGACTTTAATTGAGCTATTAAAGTATTATATTTCTTTTTGTGTAACATATTATCCTGAGGTATGTACATTTGTATTATGTAACTTTTTTTGCTGGTAATTAACTAAGTAAATAAAGCTGAGGCTTGCCTGTTGTGCAGGTGGAGGCATTTCACTGATAAAAGAAGTAGGCAGTTGATTTCCACTAGCCTTTGTAAAGGCACACTAAAAATGAAAAAAAGGTGGCACAGGGTGGAATTCCAGTCCTTTACTCCCATGCTAGTGGAAAAATGGGACAGGTACACAAAGCTGAATATTTGCTGTTTGTGGTGGTCTTGTTTGTTTTTCTGTTCTCTGCACACTTCTGCTTTTCTCTGTACCTGCTCTGCACAGATATAAGACTGTGCCTAAGAGGAATCCCGTTGATTTCCATAGCATCGCAGGTGCACAAAGCCAGGGGCTCCCAACCCAGCTACTTCTGGGAAAATAATACAGAAAATAAAAGTGGCTTTAAGGCAGCTTTTAAAGAATTCACCTATGAATTGGTTCAATCTATATAATTAAGTTAAAATATATGACAGAATTAAAGAAGCATTCCCTCCTTTCCTAAGATACGGTGAACCAGAAGGTGAAGCTAAAATCTGGAACATCTTGGCTCTGCTGTTGACCTGAGGCTTCACTTCAGTTTCATGCCTCAGTTTCCCAAATATATTACACTTGCTTCCCGTGTAACAGTGATGTTGATATATACTGGTAAAAAGCGTTAAATAAACATTGGGTTTTAGCATGCTGAGCTTTCAAAGGAGTCAGTCTAATCTTTAACACGCTATGGACAGTCAGTTATTTTGATGATTCACATCAAGGATTTGAATTTAATTGCAGAAATCTCGTAAACTCAGCAGAGGGAATGAGAAGGCAGAAAAAACCCTGCTTAGTTTTTACACACTGAAAGAGGTAGATTCTGTTTTGTTGAAAAGCTTCATAATCTACAACACCCGAAGAGCTGACACCTCAGAAATACAAATTTAAAAAATCCCAGTTAACTTCATTGCAACAATGTATAATTTGCAATTTGATAGTTTCCTAAAGCATGACAGAAAAATGTGAAGTAACACTCATATTTGCCTTCTGTATACTTTATCTTAGTTATTGAAGAAAATATATAACCATGTATTAAATAGTGTATTTTGTGAAGGTTGAATGGCTAAAAAGTATTCAGCAAACAGAAGGGAACTTAACAGTTAATACAAACAAGTCATTGCCAAGCATATCAGAGTAGACAGACAAATTCAATTGCTAATGAGATTGCTGGCCTAACTTGCCACTTCTGAATTTAGAGTGAGTAAAGATTAGGGGGAAAAAAAGAAAAAGTTCCGAAATGTATTACAGAAAATGAAGATTTCTTCATGAGTAACATTTACAGAAAAAAAGTAACAAATATTTAGAAATAGTTTTGGTTTTTATAGTGAAAGAGTGCTTTTCTTTCTGTCCTCCCAGGACAGGTTTTGAGCTCAATGGGAGCAAAGAGCTGTTGATTTAGCAAGGATTACAAGACTGATCCTGACATTATACAACAGAATTTATCCACCTCAGGAATCACTTCAGACTCTCTCTTTTTGTGAGACTCAGTGATGAATCAAATGGCTATTAACTGCTGTAATTTATATAATCTTCTACCTCTCTTGTGTTGCAAAAAAATGCATTCAGCTAAGACTATTTAAGCATTTTTTTGCACAGAGAAGTATTGTCAGCATAACTTATATTGCTTCAGTTGAGTTGATATTGCTCTAATTAAGTGCATTCATGCTGTTGTGTTGATGTCCACACAGCATTATACTATAATCCTTTCATTGCAGACAAGGTGTCTGAGCCTTGCTGGCATTGTTTGGAGTTCATTGTGTTGTGGATAGTTTTTATGATCTGCTGTGGGATACCTCTCAGCATCTGAAGGAGGAGTGGGTGCAGTGGATTTCCAATCTAAATTCACTTGGAATGTTATTTCTCTTCCAAGTTGTTCTTCACTTGCATGGTTGAAACACAGAAGAACACAATACTTGTTCTTTATCTCACAGGAAAATGAGCTGCTTTGTCAGAAAACTGCAGTGTTTGTGGATAGTCTTACTTCTCAATCAGCTTTTAGACTCTGATAGTTTTGGGGAGAAGATTTAGAGCTGTATAAAATAAAGTAATCCATGATGTGAGACTGTCTTTATGTTGTAATCTAGCTGAAAAATCAGAGACATTTTCCTGTACAAAGCCCCTAGTAGACTATAAGGGGTAGTGCTGTCACATTTAAAACTTTTGTGCAGCCTTCACTTCTTTGATGTTTGATGTCCTCCACCGACAGACCCAGATGCAGCAACAGTGTATGTGCAGAAGCTACAAAGCCAGGTTTCATAGCCTCTGCATCAAATAACCCAGAGTACATGTTCCCCATATGTGGAGCTAACCAGGGAGTAGTGAGAGACCTGGGACAGCTTCTTTAGCTTTATTGGGAAATTGCTGCCTTATATGCTGCAGAAGAAAAGTGGGAAAGTATTTTATGGAGTCTTAATCTTTTTTAGAATTAACGCTTTGAGAAATTATTTCTTTGCTCTTATTTTCACTAGTTAACAACAGAAAGATTTCTTTAGTGGATTCTGTGTGTCTTTCAACACGTTTTCATTGAAATGTTATTCGGTTTGTGGTTTGGGGGGCTTTTTTTGAAAACACCTCTTAATGTTGGAAAGCACGTAACAGAGACATGGACTTTGTAGTTTAATCATCACCTTAAACCACCACAAAAGATTCAGGAATAATACTGACCTCTGTGTCTCTGAAATAAAAGAAAGCTTCCTATTTGTTGCTCTTCCTTTCAGTATGAAGGAAGTTTTCTGTAAAATGTGAGTCATGTAGAGAATGAATGGTACGTTGCACGAGGCCCATGCATAGAAGCCAGACTCAGTGTGAAGGAGCAGCATGTGAGCAGGGCTGTATGTACTGAAAGGCAGGCAGTGAGGGATACGAGTAATGTCATGAATGGTGAAGGAGCAGGAATGAGCCAGCTGATTAAACTGATAGGAGCCAAACAGTGCTATGGAGCCTTTGATGAGTGTCAGAGGTCATCTCCATACAGTTCCCCAAGTCCCCAGGACACACAACCTTGCTGACCTAGTCACTAGATCAGACAAGAGCGCTGAGACTTCATCAGCAAACAACAACCTAACAGATTTAGATAACTGATAGACTACTAAGCAAATGCTGTAAAAAGGAGTGAAGGAGAAGCAGCCTGTCAAGCAGGGAAAACTGGAGAAGAGAAGGAAAGAAATTGTTCAGAAAATGTCTACTTCTGTGTCTAAAGAGCAGTACCAGGATGTACAAGAAACTCAGGGCAAACACCATTGATATAAAGGTACCAAAACTCCTGCAAATTTGTGAAGTTTGTATTCATGCTAATTCTTCATCTTCTGAAGAATTTATGGAATTTTAGGTATTTCTTTAGCTGTCTGGGGGGGTTCAGTATTTACATACCATTTTAAAATGACTGAGGTATCAACCTAAAATGTATTCAGCTGCACTGTAGGCACTCTTCCACCCTTTTGCCCTTATTTTCTAAGGCTAGTTGGCTTTGCATTTAGCAGCATGGTGCAAAAGAGACAAATTCTACCTCCAAGCGGATACTAGCTTAGATCGCTAAAGCAGTATATCTGTAATAGTATAGCACTGTGCCAAGCTACTAAGCTCCACCTGTCAGAATGGCTAGTTATTTTTAACTAAAATAACACTGATGTGGTTATGCTGTTTTTTGATATGATGCTTATGCATAGCATAAACACTCTGTGGGACTTCAGTAACCTCAGCATCTGTGCCTTCCCATTTGTTTGTGCAACAGTCAAAAAAATGTTCATCTTTTTGGGGCTGGCTTTGGTATGACCACAATAATAAATATATCAAAAGCTGGCTATAGTAAAAATGTGATAGAAAAGCAATGACAACTCCTTATTTGTGTTTTAGGATATCTGATATATTTTAGTGAGGTGTACCGTGTATAAATAAAGGTGTCAAGGGCTATGTGAGGCATCCTAGGGTACCCGAGACATTCGCATGAGGCTGGTAAATATGACATAGGACCTATGTGAGACCCACATCCTTCTGGAAGGGTGACTGAGGCCAGAAAAGATGTCCTGTGTCATCTCAGATGCTATTAGGAGCCTGGTTTGGGTAACCTAATCACTGGGGCAGGAAGGTTGCCTGTGTCTTCTCTTCAGTATCGTGTTGCCAGCACAACTGAGAGTAGAATATCCACTCAGGTGGCATGAGCTACCTCTCTCCCCTGTGAGCTGACATGCTGCAAACCAGATGGGAGCTGGAAGCCATTTAGACAGGTTTGGGTCTTGCTGAAAGGTAACGTAATGGTGAGAAGCAGGACTTATTTGCTTGGGCACAATACTGAGCTAACACATCTAAATGGCTTCCAGAGTACAGCTGGCTCACCGGCAAGTCTAGCTGGCAATTGTTTGCACATGGCAATGTAGTCAGACCCTAAGAGGAAAAGATCAGTCCAGGCTCTACTCCACCTCATGCGCTGCCATCAGAATCGTTCACTGAGTTCACGTGGCAGATTGTGAACTAGCCAGGAGGAACTGGACTTGCAAAAACTCAGCTGGAGTTTGTAAGGGTCAGTAGCAACAAAGTAGAAATTCTTACATCTAAACCCAGAATGGCTAAAACAGGCATGTGGAAAGAAAATGAATTGGATCCTTTTTACATTTACTCTTTATAATATAAGACACTGTGTAAGAGGAAAATTTGAAAAGTGTTATAAGTGAAATTAAATTGTACAAATGAGATACAGAAGTTACCCTGCACAGTCCTTCCATTCACCATCACAGATAAAGCAATTTTTCAGAGGCTTATGTGGTGTGTTTAGTTAAACAAATTTCCTTAGAGACATGATTGACTATTTTTAAGCTGAACACTCACAGTAACAATTACCTGCGTTCTCAATGTCCATGAGCCTCAATAAACAGCCCATGGATTTATGTCTTAGTGAGAACCAACCTATTAGTTTCAGCCATAAATCTCATGTGCCTTGTGTGCAAAGTGAATTTTAATAAAAATCATATAAGGAGCCAGACTTGCTAGGCAGGGTTTCACATGGCTGCCAACATTTGAAAACAATTAATAGAGACCTTTTGGGGGAGGGTAAGTAGAACCATGTCTTTAGCTCCTGTTGAAATACAGTGGACTCAGTGAACTTGCCTGAAGGACAGAATAAAGAGGGGTTTTTTCTATTAAAAAAAAAAAAAAAAAAAAAGAGATGGAGGCCATCACTTCTAAATAAGGGCAGATGGAATGGAAAGGGTCACTCCTTTGAGTTTGCAATCTCATCTTCTCTGACACCCTGCTGTCAGGGAAATGGCAAAAAGTACTTTAAAATTAAGAAGCAAAATAAAATAAATATACATCTGCACTCCCTTGACTGAAAATAGTAGCATATGTGTTCAGTTTCAAACCCCTTGCCTTTGGTGCTCCTTGTGCACGCTCTGAGTGTACAGAACATGTCATGTCGAACAGAGTCCAAAAGACAAAGCTAAGAATCACTGCTCATTTTTATTCTGATGGTCATATTAGATTTATAAGCAAATAGTTTAGGCACAGAAAAATAAATATGAAAAGTTCAAAAAGAAAAGGTTAGGTCCCGAGCTTCAGATGCTTTGTACTGTCTCCACGGTGCTGAGGGGGGAAAGGTTGCTCTGAAGGGGAGGCCGGGGATTTCTGTAACACACAAGGAGCCTCCCAGGGTCTTGGTGTTGTGTCTGCCCAGTCTATATAGGACTAGTTCAGCTGGTGTAAATTAACCCAGCTCACAGGCTATAATATACTGCTATAATATACTGAGGAATGGATGTCTTATCACCAGGCTGGTAAAGGACCTCGGAATTGAAAGGTACTGTTTATATACGAATTTTAACAAAATACAGCTGAGGGCAGGTCCACTTCATGTCTAATACCAATAAATATGTAGGCTTGGTCCAGGTAGGGAACTCTGGCAGTGATAAGGGGATAGCTACACTCTACCTGACTGCTTTTAAGAAACATATGACATATGTTTTGAGTTACTGAAATAGCATGCACCAGTACTACTTATACTGTGTATACTGTGCTGCTACTCACATACTCATGTTTAAATCCAGGTTGGGATGGTTATAATGAAATAAATATTGCAGATGGAGCCTATCTCTTCCTTCTGGAAGTTCTTGATAGAAGAAAGTGATTGGCACTGGCTTTATGGTCAATTTTCTTAAGCAGTCAAGGTGTGGGTCCCCTTAACTACTTCTGTGCATATATACACATTACACTGAAAACACTGAACGTTTCAGGAGTAAAACCATTAAATCTAAACAGACTAAATTTGAGCCAGCTATACAACGTCCAGACATGAAGATCTAAGTTCAGCTAGCATGTCACTGTGGCTGCAGTTAGTCAGTCAGAAAGTGCCTTGAGTTTAGATAGTCCCACTCAAAATACAGGAAGAAGGACCAAGCTCTTTTCCTCCCCAGCTAACTCTTCTGCCATACTTTCCTATTCTTTCAGGAGTGTGATAGGGTATTTTGTTGACTTTGATATTTTCAGAGTTACAATGAAGTTGTCTTCACATCTTAAAGCAGTCTGAGGATTAATTTGACATATATAGAAACCCGTACTCCTCCTTCTTGAGGAAGTATTAAATAGTAGTTTCTGCCTTCAGATATGGGTATACCTAGATGGTTTGAGTTACTGCCAGCCAGGTATATGTAATTAAGCTCAGACTGAACTGCAGTACTGCATATTGGCAGACGTGGGGAAGACAGTGGGAGCAGGATGGTCAAGAGCAGTAAGAAAGCTTGAGGAACAGAGTTGAGAACTGAATCTAATTTTTGCCCCAGTCCAGGGTTTGCTTAGTACCGTAACACATCCTTTAAGACTATTAAAAGGTTGATCAAAAAAAAAGGAGAAGTCTTTCCATCTACTTCTGTGGTCTTTTGGACTTGGGAGTCTTTTGCTATCTTGCAGTAAACACTCAGGTATAAGCTGTAGTTTCAGCCTTCCTTTTCTTGCCTCTGGAGATCCTATGGAGACTGATCAAATTACAGAAAAGAGTTGTGATAGTATATTGTTTTCTTGGACTTAACTTTGTGTAATTACACACAGGTAATCCTGGTTTATTTCTGTTATCCTTTAATTGAGCTATAAGATTTTTTTTTAAGCTTAAAAAATGCCACAGGCTTTTTAAGGGCTCTAAATTAAAATGCAGCAAACTGAAAAAGAAACCTCCCCAGTTAAAGCTATTGACCGATAATCTACCAAATCTAATTGTAAAAAAGTGGGGGGGTTTTAATTACAAAATCCCAAAGAGATCCTTCAAAACAACTATATGGATTTTTTTTATTATTTTATTTTCAACTGCCCTGGAGTGCTATGTCTCTATTTTCTCACTCTCATTCTGAGGTATGCTTTTATGACTAAAGTATCAAAACCCTGAAACAGAGGTTCATAACAGAAATCCTGATAGATCTTTAGCTGCATGGGTGGGCGCAGCTCTAGCAATTGCATCTTTAAAAGTCTTATTCACCCTACAACTGCTGTAACAGTGGCACCTGTTAGCAGTGCTGCTGCAGTTTCTCACTGTTTCCATTATAAACCTCTCTTTTCATGAGTTCATTTCTTGGCTAATAAAAGTTTCCTCACAGCTGAAACTTGGCTGAAAGTGACTTTGCCTGGGAACAATTATTATTAATATTTTCAAAATAAAAATTTCCTTTTAAAAATCTTTCTGTTATTTTTAAATTAAAAGAGAGAGAGGTTTACAGGGTTCAGATGCCTACTCCATGCGTATATAAGCCGGTCTTGTAGCCCTATTTACAGTTAGATGCTGGATAGAAATATGGGGATCTGATTGTCCTGTGGGTGACATGGCACAAAGCTAACTGAACTGCTGTCAGTTGAAGAAATGGGTGATGACAAACTGTATGGAAGGTCTGTTGCTCTTGTCTACTTGGTTGACACCGATTCCTAGCAAGAGTGCAGACCATAGGCTAGGGTTTTTGGAAATAAGTATATCCAGGAATTTAAGGTTACATGAAGGAAAAGCACAAGGACAGTAGGTTCTGCCTCTCAGAAGCGAGTCATGCACACTAAGTTGCTGGAGAAGAGTAACTTAAAGCAGACTAAAGGGTATAACCTTTGCATGTAGTGCCCACCAGGTACACCCGTGCTTTCACTGGATGTGTAATATCAAGTGGGGCTGAGGACAAAGTGTGTCCTGTCTTCTTATCACACATTACTCAGGGTTTGCTGATCTGTTTTCCCCCAGCTGTTCCCACGTATCCTTATCAGACACTGAGTTTCCAGCAGCCCTTTTGTCCCGCCAGCACACTGGTTTCCTCTCCTCTCCCTGCCATGCAGCACTGGGCTAGTGCAGCCGGGCTACCCAGCTCCCCAGCTCCGTGGCTTAATGGCTCCGTGCTCCCTGGCTGTGCATGCCACTGACAGAGCTCCTGCACAGAGCATTTCTCATACCCTTGTTGAAGGAAGGTGTGCTCTCTTCCCCCTCCAAAAAGCTGGGCAGGAGCGGATTTTCATATTCAGCTGGTGACTGATGTAGAGTGTGTATTTGGGAAAACAGTATCTCCACCCTCTCTCCCAAACAATTCTGAGCTAGAGAATATACATGGTGCTGAAATATTTAGCAATATTGACAAGCTCTTCATTCCAGACAGGAAGCGATATGTAAATTAGAAGATTCCTACAAATCCACAAGGGCAGGGTTCCCACCAAGGAATTTTGGACAAACATACTTTGCTGAAATAGAAAATAATTTCAGTTTGAACTGGGACATGCAAAGAAAACCTCTGATGTTACCTGCTCTTTATATACAGGATTTGGGTAGTAAACAGACTTTGTGAGCATGTGGGTGAATTTTATCCTCTTTGAACAACACAAGCATAATCTATTTTTTTTTTTTAATTAAAAAGAAACTGAATATCAAGTGACTGAAGATCAAAGCAGCAGCCTTGCACTTTTGCAGCAGCGGATGTGAACATTTTCTAGATAGTATTTCAGTTTATACATTTCCTGGTATGTAGCTACCAGGCATGCCTTCAGCTCTGCCCCATCCTTCCCTGACACAGGCACATTGTCAGATGTAGCAGCAGCCCTCTCTGGGCAGGAGCAGGGGTGGGCATTCATGTGCAAGGACAGAGGGTGTGAAGCAATTCGCACACATACCCTACACATGCTGTGGCCGGGGGTCCCTGCTCTGGGTGCCCCAGGCTGGGCACATGCAGATGCTGGCCACCCAGCCTGGCAGTGGGCACCCTAACCGCCGGCTGGAGAGCTCCTCTCCATTTCTCTCTGTGGTTGGTTTATACCACATGGAGTATGTGTGGGGGTAAACTGCTCAGGTGAGAGGTGGAGTACTGATTTTAGATCCCTTCCAGCCCTCATTAAGGGTGGATGTTTGAAACGAGGTCTCAGACTCAAAGCATGTTAGCTCTCCCTGCCCAACTGGGGTTACACTACTTGCTGTAGAAAGAAGGGGTAAATAACAAGGCAATGAGGAAGATTTTCCAAGAACTAGGATACCCAGTCTCTCCTCAGATGTCAGGTTAAGTACATAATCTAATACAGTGTAGCATCCTGGGCTGCAGGATCCTGTGCATCTAGGCAAGGAGAAGTCTTTCAATATGCAAGAAATCAAATTCCCCCAGCATCCCCTCACATCCGAAATACGGACCTACAGCACACCAACTGGTCCCTCAGTGGTGATGCGAAACTCATCTGTCATTCCTTTGCTTTTCTTGCTCACCCCTGAAATGCTACATATTGCATGCAGCCATCTAGTAAAGAAAGAAACTCAGTTTTCCCATTTTTCATCTTGGCAAGGAAGGTAGGTGCCACCTGATTTTTTCATCCCATTTTCTTTCCCATCCTCCTTCCCCATTCACTGCAAAGTGAAAAAAGTCCTCAAGCAAACCCTGCTCCAGCAGTCTGGCCTCACCTCTGATGTGCCCTCTCAAATAAGGTGCTTCTTTGCCTTGGTTTCCCCATTGCTAAAATGAAGACTATGCACATCATAGGAGAAATTGTAGTCCACATCCAGAGGAATTTACTGATTTTTACTCGTTGGTGTCCTGGTCCTAATGTGTGTAAAATGTAAATGGCATATTAGAGTTTTCTTGAAGGAAAGGGGCTGAACCCTACAATGCCACCTAGAAGAAGGATCAGCATTTTATAAAACCAGTACCAAACGGGGTCCTCTTCCTCTTACCCAGACACCTCTCCTGTTCCAGTGTTACGGACACACATTTCCTCAGATGAGCCTCTGATTTACAGTCTGTGAAAGAGGAGGAATCAGGCCCAGAGACTTCAGATTATGCTATTTTTAACCACCAACAATTAGATGTTATGCAGTTAACTAACAACAGGGTGAAAAAAAACTAAGAGGAATTGTAAATATATCCTAATAATTGTATTGCAGCATAGGATTTATAATTACTAAATGTGTGATAACTGCTTCCTAAATGCCCATGCTCTTTAAACAACCTAATTTATAATTTAAAAAGCTGACAACTCTTAAAGTGTTTTATTTTATCTTGTCTGAAATAATTGAAGAGTAAGTTATTGAAAACCTTTATTTTTCATTAGCCTTAAATTCAGCTACAATTAATGTGCCCAATTTGATTATAAACTGCACAAATTAAACAATAAAGAGCTGTCTAATGAGAAATTAATTATGAGGAACAGAAGAGGAGCTGGGCTGGATAAAAGCAATAAGTTATGGCCTATGGCAGGATGTGTCAGGTTTTAAAGGAGACAAAGGGCTTTTTCCTCAATGTGTGCCAGTGCTGATAGGGCTCATCACAGATCAGTAGATCCAGAAGCCATAACAGCACGGTAATTGAAACTGCCAAAATCAATAGTGCTGACAACCTTAATTAAATTAAATATGTCTCTGATGAGCTCAAACAGCATGGCAGCGGACCACTTGACCCTTTCTCGGAGCCCCGCTTGATAGAGTGCAGCATGCAGCATGATGGATTTCACCCCCGAGGACCGCTGGAGCCCTCGTGCTACTGTAGAAAATTGCTCCAAGAGTGATGGTGTCCCCAGTGCAACTGTAGCTTTGACTCCAAAGTGCAGCCCGGAGTTCGTCACCTGCTCCAGCTTTTGCCTTGCCTGGAAGGCATAGGGGCTACTTTGCTGAGCACAGCCCAGGGAACTTTGTCATCGTGTCAGCTTTCCACCCTCCTCACAGCAAAAATAACAGTTTTGTTTGCTAAACAGGCAAACAACTTCCATCACAGCTGGCTGGCTGAGAAGCAGTTCTGACTACTTAATACAAGCAGCATAGCCAGGACATCCACTTGGAATTGGGTCTAATTCAGGCTGGCTTTTTAGGTTTTGTCTTTTAAAAATAAAAAGAGTTTGGGCTGAGACACCCTATAATTATCTGAAAGATCATCGTGGGATTATAAGAAGGAAAAAATGAGCTATAAATGGACAGGAGACAAAGAAAAATTCTTGTTGCTGAAACCACAGGGCCGGAATCTCAGTTCAGCTGTACAGTCAGCAGTTGTTTTTCTCGCTAGGAAATTGCATGAGTAAATATTTTTGCAGAATGCTGTTCTCTTGACCATGTAGTGCTGACTTCCTAAACAACATGAAATAATTGTACCTCTAAGTTTTCAAAATGTTTATGTCAGCATTAACAAACTGTTCCTTCATTATAAGCCTGTCAAAGATCAGAGGCTTAGATTATTGAAGTAGATTCCTTTCAAATGCTGAAGTTGTTGCTGTGACAACTGGGGGAGAGAAGAGATTGTTGGAGGTGGACAAACTGTGGGTTTTCCATACCAAAAGGGTTTAAATAATCCGCCTCTCTGTTTAGAAAAATACCTCAATCACAGTAAACACCCTACAGCTAAGCACAGAGGTCTTAGAAAGGTAAAAAGTAACACTGTGTCTAAAAACCTATGGGTTTAAATCATGCTGTTGAGTTTCATATATATAAATTAGACTAATCTTAAATAAATGGTATCCACATACTGTAATTCTGTTCCATGTATAACATTTTATGAAAGACACATATTCAATATATTTTGGAGCATTGCTATTCTGTTAGGAGCTTGGGTAGAAATTTATGATACTGGAAAAATTATACAAAAGACAATGTCCTTGAATCATGAGCAGGCCCTCCCTCGCAGTGCGGTTTATGGCATTGCTAATTTAAACATGGTTCTGTGTCAGGCAAACTGTTTTATAGCAGCCTCTAATCCAGCCTTGAAAACTTTGTAATCCTGTGCATAAGAAAGCAGTTTGCAGAGCATGGGAGGAGAGGTTGCATTTGGATTTCGGAAATGTCTCATCCCAACTTTTCCTTTTTTCCCTTTTTTTTTTTTTTTTTCCTTTTCCTTTTCTTTTTTCCCTTTTCCCTTTTCCATTTTCTTTTTTTCCTTCTCGTTCTCCTTCCCCTTCTCCTTCCCACTACCCTTCCCCTTCCCTTTCCCTTTCCTTTTTTTTTTACCTTTGAGTTAAACTAAAAATAACCTTCTTATGCTCTAAGTGCTATGTATAGTTTCCATTATTATTAGTGGAGAGTTATAACATTGTAGAGCTCAGATAGATGCCAAATTCCCCATAAAAATCTGTAGGGGCTGATGCTCTGCCTTTGAAAACTACCTGCCCTTTAATGACAGCATCAAATAGTAACAAATTATTAATAAAATAATATTAATTAAAAAAAACTTAGTAACTGTGTCAGTGGTAACAAATGCCTTTACCCCCACTTCTCAAAGGCAGGGTGACTTTTTACCTGTGCTGATGGTAACATTGCTGGGTTGTGAAGGGAGAAAAGGGCTTCTAGAGAGAAATGGACTTCCCAGAGGGTGAAATGGAGCAGAAACCTCTCACGTACAGTGAGAGAGCTGAGACTGCAGCTCTAGAGCAGAGTGGAAACCAGTTTTTGTTCCAGTGGTCTGACAACCAAGGGGGCTGCTCACCCTCAGCAGAGAGACATCATTAGACTCAAACCCACTAAAACACAGCTCCTGCTTGGCTGTCTCCTTCACCTTCCATGGTGGTGGTGGTTTTTTGGCCATCAAACTGGATATCTGCTTGGTGCCTGAAGCCCATACTACCAACTTCATCTAATTCCTTAGGGCTCTCACCGTCGTCTGTCTTCTTCTTGTTTAACTTCCCTTTTACTACCCTTTCTTATTGCATCTGTGACCCGGTAGACGTTTTTGCCCCACTGTACCGCATGGTGGGTGTAAGGTAGCCTACCCCTTTGCTAAAGAGGGTGCTGGTGGCATGCAGGCAGGCGGTGGAGTGAGGGAGAGCAAATGCAGCCAGCACAACTGCTTGTCTTCACAGTGTTACTGGTGCTAGAAACTGGTAGGATTTTATGGCCTGAAAAACAGTTTACTGGGGCAGAACACTTGGGATACAGTGCTTTTGTCCCACCAACATAATGCATGGGAGGAGGGTGAGGAGCTGAGCTTGCTGGTGGCCTTTACCTGAGTCCCTCTGCAAGGAGACAGGTTCTCTGAGGCTTGGTGGAAAGAGCTGAAGGACTGTGTCCTGTGCCCCAGAGTGACGTATCCCCACTGGGCTGGATCCCACCGTGTTGCTGAGGTGCCTCAGCCACCCCTTCCCTTGGACACGGTGAGAAGCCCAGTCCTTTGGGCACAATGAAAGCATTTTAAGTGGGGAGAGAAGGCTGCTGGATATTTCTGGAAGGACTTGTGAAGTTCATGAAAGTCTCAATGCTCAGATCAAAAACCAGTGTCAATTCTGCATTTTTCTGGAAGGTCTGAGCTGACAAAACATGAATTTAAAAGCTTCAGTCCTTGAGGTTTTAGTTCAATCCTTATGCTTTTAGTTTCTCTTGACCAGTACATCTGTAGTAAGCCAAACATTCAAAGCTCACTCTTGTTGGGAAAACAGTTTAGAATAAGTGATTCTTAATCTGCTTATTCAAGATAGAGATATGCTCTGGAGCCAAACTTTTCTGAATGTTCTGTTATTTTTGGCCAACCATACTATATCTCCCTAATCTTAAAGAACCCAAAGTATTTACTTGTTGCCAAAGAAACACTTTCTGTTTAGGAGAGATCTGGTTAGCTACAGGCACCTTCATCATTCAGTTTTCAACCCTCCGTTCTGTCCTGTGGCAGCTGACCTCCAAGTGGCCACATGAGAGTGGCCCTTGCCACTGAGATTGGAATATATGAACCCCCTAGTTGAAAACAAAAAAGATAGAGCAGCATAAGGGTTTTGAATTGAATCTCAGTTTGCATATTCTACTAATAACTTGGCCTTTATTGCCTGTATTGTTCTCTGTATTCTGAAGCTTCTGATTAATCTCAAGTGATGTGTCTGAGTTAGTCTTGTGTCACCAGCCTTTGCAGTGGGGAAGAAAACTAAGATTGCAAGACAGATAGCTCGGAAGGAGCAATTTGTATAAGGAGGAGAGCCACATTGATCATGTCATAACATTACTACCAGTAACAAGGACACTTCAGCTCCAAGTAGAAAAGATTCTCATTTTCACAAAAGAACCTTGTCTTGAATAGCTGTAGAGAGTAAAAGCCATGACATTTCCAAGAAGTTTGGTTTCAAGAAAGAAAAGAAATAAGATGTCTCTAAAAGGGTGCATGGAAAATCTACATAACATAAACAGGGATGGGCATTCTGGGTGGTTGAAAAAGATGACACTGTGAGGACTGTAGATCGAGGTCATGGCACTAAAGCAAGTGCAAGTGTACTGCTGCACATCCCCTTTCATAAATATTCTTGTTGCAACTGGCCTTGCCAAAGTCACTTTATGCTTCCCAAAAGTCTTCTCTGCCTTGACACCAGCAAAACCTGAGCAATGGATGGCAGCTGGTGTTTCAGCTGCTGTTTACTGAACCGATTTCAATCACCCCATGTGAGCTGTTGTATTTATCTTACCCATGAGCCTGCAATCTAATTATATATACTTTATGTTCTACTCGTACCAGACCAAGTTCCTGAATTATTGACCTTCAAATCAGAGCTTTCAATTTTCGGTCAGTGTTCGAATGTTCATGTTTGTGTATAGTGGCTTGGAAAGTGAAAACTTCTGTACTGGGCCTGATCATCAAATGTAACAGTCCATTAGAATTCCATTCCAAGCAAAATTTGTCTTGGAATACCTCTTTAGGTGCTGAAGTCAAATTATGTAGTTGGAAGGGTGATCCTGCAAGTCTTACACAGCTGAACAAGGTGCTTATGCCTCACACACACTCTATGTCATGAGGCTGAATCTATTTTAAACTCTTTTGCACACTTCTAATATTTTGCATTTTTCTTGTGTTCCAAATTAGCAAAAATTAATACAACACCTTTCTTTTTTTTTTCTGAAAAAAATCATAATTAATATATTTTGCTGCAGAATACTGTGATGCTTGATTATTTATTGATTGCTTTGTTGCATAATGATGGAACACACACAAATTTGTTTTTTTCAGAAGGCAGAACTGAAATGTTGTTTGTATTCTTCTTACTTTTCTGCTTTGCTAAGTAGAAATGGGGGGATTATTAATGGTCTTCTGCTATTGCTAAGATATGTTTTCGTTATACTGTCCCTAAATAAAGCTTATTATTGTCTTTAGTTCTGTCTGCATACAGACACAGTTAAATAATGTCACTTTTGTCCTTTCATTCATTTTGATTTAAATTCTAGAAACTTTTGATGCCCTGATAGTATCTTCTGACAACACAGAAATGTAATGAACTGTGAATGCCCTGAAGCACAGACCTTCAAAATTTAGAATAACATGAGTTCACACTGAAGGACATTTTATTGCCTTATTATTATACTATTACGGGAAATAGTCTTAGGAGGAATGGGAATATTAAGAAATTATTGTTCATTTGAGTCATAGGTCAAATCAGAGACCTTATTGCAAATGTATAGAAATTATCTTTACAGCTCCTAGAAGGTTAGATGGAGTTCAAGGCCAAGCATTCATAGTACTGAGAAAGGTCAAATTATACATATGATAATACTTGGTGACAACAAAGCCAAAGGTCAAGTCTGAGGCATTATTGTGGCACATACAGAGAAAATTACCATTCAGATATCATATGGCATTCCTGCTGGCTCTGAGGCCAGATTCTCATCTTGGTTCTGCTGTTGTAAAGTGAATGATCCCAGATATGCACCTGTGCATTTAAAAGACTGGTTTTATTCCTGAATCTTTAGCCATAGTTCAACGAAGTTTCCTGTAGAGAAAGTAAACAAGTTCCCCTTGATACTCTGCCATTTCCATATTTTAAGATGTGTAGACTTCATTTTGTTAGATAAATCGGCTCCAAGAATTTCCATTTTGTTATTGCAATATTTATGCACCCTGAATTCCTAGACAAAAAATAACCAAAGTACATTCTTGTATAGTCTATATAGTTATTGAGAAAACTATGGATTGTGATTTACAGAAAAAAAAAGACAAATATGTTTATATAATTTTGTTACATATTTTAGACAACCGATTTTTTTAGATATGATACAGTTTTCTGCCTGCTATCATAGTGAAACATTTAAGCATACCCATTTCAAAAAGGTTTTAATTTGGTTTGTTGTCTTGGATAAATGGAAAAATAACCCCATGATTTTTAAAAGCATTTGTTCTTCTAAGTTGTTTAAGATCCTCTGAAAATAACCCACTCAGATTACTAGTTGGAGAGTTTAGGAAAAATTCAGCTTTTAGAGCAAGCTTTCTTTTTTGGTGTGAAAATGTATTATGTCAACATAGATCAAATAAAATGGTCCTCCTCAAAACAACGGGAGAAAAATGTTAATGATCCAGAGTTATGCATAAGAGAAATGACAATTTGGGAACATATTCAAACAATGGGATAACTTGTATATTTACTCTAATACACTGTTCTTGGCAACTGAAAGTAATATAATGTTGCTTCTACTGATAACAGTTAATAAAGGCCCAGAACTGCAACGCAGGCAAAAAATTATCAGTGTGTGCTCCTTCTTTTTTATCATGTTTTGTACATGGTACCACAATGTAAATGCTTAATAATAGTAATAATACAATGCAAAGAAATGTTTCTGTTAAACAGAAACTGATTCCATATTAATTATCTTGTCATTTATTCAGATGCATTTCTCATTAGACTGGGGAGAGTGTCAATGAGACACCTAAAGACAGAAAAATTCCATTGCAAGAAAAATGTGACATTTTACTCCATGCTGAGTTGAATGTGTACTTTTACAGGGATAATACCCTTTACAATTGCTGCACAAAGCTGTATATTCAGAATCGCTTTAAAAATAGTCTCTGCCATATACTGCATGTGAAAATAAGGTGGATACCGAAAAAAAAGCTACTCTTTTTAGTGTATGCATATAAACACATATGCACAAACAGGCAATTTATGTCTTCAGCTCTTTGAGTCACTTGTTTTATTTTTATTCATTGTATTAATAGTAAAATACTCTTGACCAGAAATAAGAAGACATTTTTTAATAATGAAAAAAATTGCAGCATTAATAAAGTTGGATCTGATATTGTGTACTGTGAGTGGCTTCAGCAGGACCCATCACATGGTATACCAGCAGACCTGTCCATCTTATTCAATATTTAGCTGCGGTATATGTTGAATTATATTGCCTTCTGCTTCATCCTCTATGAATATTTCTCCAATCCACTACATAGCGTCAGCTGGTCCCTGTATTCTTGTGGCACTGTGTAGATATACAGATACAAAACCACTGGTATCAGCAACTCTGGCACAGGGTGCCATCAAGAATCTTACTGATAATATTCAAATCATGTGGGATGTATCATTCTCGGAGTAGGAGTGTAACTTTTACGTACAATACCTTAGTGCATCTTTGGTGAAGGAATACTTGAGTAAAAACAATAAATATCACTCTGTGGAGATTTTAATTCTTGGACATGTGAAGGAAGATTTATGAAAGAAAGAAAAAGATTATCACAAAGTTGAATTAAGCACCTGCAAACTGGAAATAGGAATATTTTTTTTCTTTCCCTAACTGACAGACTTGCCAGATCTGGTGTTAGTACCTGAAGCCTTTTTTAAACCTAGCTGTTGCTATTGATAGATGGTACGAAAATCTCAGCCTTCTTTTATTGTGAGCCCTCTTAGGAAATATGAGGGAATATGATGTAAGTGCAACTTAAAGCTTCAGAGATCTCATGGTCTTTACATAAAAGATTCCTTGCTGACTGATTTCCCTGTGTTTTAGATTGACAACACTATGTCAGTCTGCCAACGGTTATTGTGGTCTAAGTCATACCTTCAGCTTTGATTTGATTTAGTCCAGTTTCAAATACTGAGTTACAGTGATGAATTAAATGAACAACTGCTCGGTATTCATAGTGTAGTGGTAAAAATGACTCAGTAAACCACCTTCTTCACCATTTATTGCTGAAGAAACACTCCAGCCACTGGCCAGTGGTGTTGGCACGAACAGAGGTCATATTCAATTCAGATGTGAAAGTTAATGATCCCAAGGATTTTTATTTTTCCTAGAGGAGCAAAGTTTGGATACGATTATCTGTTCAAATTCTGACTCTGCCTCCCCAAATGTTCCTCAGGTTTCAGCTGGATCTTTTGGCCTGATTCTCCTTCAGTTCCAGACTCGAAACTGCACATTGCTCCTGTCTGTTACTCAGTATGAGCATCCTCCTCTCTCTTAGCCTGTCTTCCAGGACAGCCCAGGAAAAGGGAGCGAGGAGGACAGGGGATCAAACCAACACAAACGACCCTGCTTCCTCTGGGGCAGAGCAGACATCCCCTCCTAGGACAGCCAGGATAATACTGCCCCGCTCTTTGCCCTCCACGTGCGGGAGGGAAGCAGGACAGACAAGTGCCCACTGGCTGGACGGCTGGGGAGCCGCACCAAGGGGCCCTTGCAGGAGACCTGTGCGTGGTGGCGGCCCAGGAGGGGGTTTCCCTTCCGTCGGTGGTGCCTGCAGCAGCCCACGCAGCCCTTGCTCCCGGTCAGCCCCGTCGCCGTGCTGGCGCAGCTGTTTGTGCAGCTGTGCGGCCGGCCAGATGGGAGAAGTGATTCTGTCTGGAAAGAAAAACATGTTTCTTTTTGCAGGGTTTTTAAACTTTTTTTCTTTTCCAGCCAGATCAATTCCCTGATCCAGTTCGCTGGGCAGGCACAGAGAGCTGTGCTTGGGCAGCTGCAGGACAGCAGGACGGGTGAGCCAACAGCCTCTGCCCTGAGCGCTTGGTACCACTGGAGATACACTAGTGGGACTGACGCTGCCATTTGATAAGAATTTATATCGATGCTCAGGAAAGCAATCCACCTCCCGACTTCTCTTTCTTCCCCATCTGAGCATTTCCACTTCCCGCTGATGCCCACGGAAGGAGGTGCTCCTCCAGGTAAGCATGGGAGGGGAGAAGCAGGCTGGCTAACACACCAGAATGGAAAATACCCCCTTTTTCCATGGGGATATAGCTGACCCTCTGCTGGGTCAGCTACCCTAATCTTCTTCCTGGCAGAGCTGCACAAACCCTTTTCCCCACAGCAGGATGGGCAGCACAGGGAAGGTGAGGAAGCATTAGGTCTCTGCCTTCTGTTCCCTACCAAATGTGTTTCTTATGGTGTAAACTAGAAATAATGGGCATCACTAAAAAAATGAAGATACTGCCTACTGACTGGTATCATGCAGTAATTTCAGACTCCTTTTGCAAAGACATGGGACATTGGTAAAATATTTTAACCCTGCACTCCTGTGGCATTTGAGGTGTTCGGTCTGCTGTCATCAGAAGTTAGGAAGAGCTGGCAGTGTGTGAAGAGAGTTTCTGTGCCAGCATGGACCACCATGATGTCACCATGGCACTGGACAGCCCTTCCCACGACGACCAGCTGTCCTTCCCGGGAAGGATGAGCTGCCGCCTGTGGCACGAGCATCGGGGAGGCCAGCCTGGCTCACCCATGCAGCAGTGTGAGCAAAGCCAGCGTCTGACTGTCCTCCTCACACTTCTGTCTTAATAAATTGCCCGTTTTGTTTAAACCTAAAGTCATCAGTTTCAGAAGCAATAATGCCAGGCATCGAACGTAATGAATATCCTCCCCAGATCATACTAGCTACTTATTTCATGGCCAGCCCAGTGTGTCTGTAACTGGTTACACTAGTCTGAAAGCCCAGGGAGCAAACTAGGCTCTGTTCAACCTTGCCCATTGCCAGGAACCTGTGGATGATGTGGTTCACTGTGCAGACTGGTTCACTGGCAGTGAAATCAGTTAAAACCAGTGAAGGGTTTTAAACACATTTAGATGAAATTCTAATCAAACCCAGAAAGAGCCTTTCTTCTCACATCTCAGGGAGAATTTACAAAGCTGATAGTTATAAAATCATGTGATAGCAGACCTTACTCAATATTTAGCATTTTCAGCCTCGTTTGAAGCCAGTGACCCAACACCACACATTGCCAGGTATGGCTGGGATATTGGCCTGAGACAGGTAGTGATTCAGGCTTTCCGCACACTTCAGAGCTAGGTATTGAAATGCCTTACAAAACCCTTGATACTCAGGAGATATTAAGCACTTGCTGCCAGAAACTTTGCTCTGTTTAGTATGGGTCAAGTCAGGTTCCCAAAATCACCTGTGAATTAGGGAAAAGAAAAGGTTGGTTTTGAATAGCAAGCAGAAAATCTTATATAAAAGCCACAGAGAGAAAAAAAAAAAAGCCATTTTTTTCTTGACTACTCTCATGTATTTCATATGAATAATGAATATTCTGCTCATACATTAGCTCTGATTTACCTATTTTTAAGACAAACATCCAGTAAAGGTATCTGAAAGCTTTCTCCGTCCTTCCTTAAAAGAGTATTTTGAAAGGGGCTTATCCTATATCTAGCAAATTCTAATCCCTATGAGCTAAACTTTGGAAGCAAGCGAGGAATGTAGGTAGAAAGCTTTTCTCTTTCAAAGTCGAAGGGTAATAGCACGTCCTTTCTATTCCAAAGTCAGAGTGAAGACAAGTTCCTCTTGATGAAAGCGCCACAGTTAATCCGTCTCAGGACTGGTGTCTCCATGTAGCACCCTGGGGAACTAGAATAAAAAGAAGTGTTTTTTGCCTGGTGAGCTGTAGTTACAGTGCAGGAAAATCCTTGTTGTACAGTACGCTATATTGTTTCGCTAATGTATTTTTTCAGTGCTCTGAATGAAGCGCTTATATGCAGGAAAATTGGCTTTGAGGCAACGGATGAAATTGTAATGGTGTCAATGATCTGCCTTGCAGCAGAACAAGCGATCAGCTGATAGTTCAGGTTAAATTGCAGAAGACTGGATCCTGCGACCGTTTCTCATGGTAGCAAACCCATAAACATCAGGAGCTGTTCTGTTAACATCTGCAAGCCTGCTCAGAAAGAAGGATAATTCCAGCACACTTATTAAGGAGCCAGGCTCCATTCTTGCTGATTAATTACGATCATGTGTTGAAGAGAGTAAGCTTTCATTTTTCTCCCAACCTATTTTTAATTATGTCGCAAAATGCTCCGAAACAGTATGTATTTCAGTGCTTTTCATTTTTTAAAATGTTCACAGGATGGAAAAAAGCAAGTTTGTCTTCTTTGGTGGAAGTCATTTGGTAGTGATTTTTCTCCCTTTTTGCTGTTCTGTTTTTCAAACAAGCTGCTTTGGGGGTGGGACCTGATTTATTTCCACGGTTCTGAACATGAAAACTATTTATTTATCTATCATAAAATGATAGAATGGTTTGGGTTGGAAGGGACCTTTAAAGATCATCTAGTCCAAACCCCCTGCCATGGTAGAGACATGCTACAGAGTGTTGCCAGTGCTGTGAAAGGTCCTCACCAGCCACACAGAACCATGGTGCAAGCAGCTTGCACTGACACACACAGCAAGAGAGTTCCCATTTCACTGATTTTATCACTTTATTGCTCAATGTTATAATTCCTCTCAACTCCAAATGAAAGCTGACATTCTGTTGTGAGTTTTTGTTGTTTGTTTTTGGTTATTACAAAGCTGTTCAGATGTAAGGAGTAAGAGAGAGCTACAGTTTTAAAAGACATAATTGCCACAAGTTATTTGTGTGGTCAGAGGATAAACAATAGCCAGGCTGTTTCTTCCAACTTCAGAAAAACATTTTCTTTGAATACTCTCTTTTGCTTTCTGAAGAGTCACCATTATATCTAAACCCAGACCATATACAAAAAGCTTAACACTAGATGATGAAAGGTTTTCATGATGCAGTTCTTGGGAACTAACTGAAGAGTACTTCGTCAGTGTTCACTGTTAATCAGTTTAATCTGGCTTTGCAACTGGTGCGATAGGGTTTCCAGTCAGCTGATATGTATAATCAAACTTCATGTGAGGCTCGGACTGACAATACAAACTGATTCATTCCAAAGCATGTATGGCACATGAAATCCCGAATTAAGGATCACTCAACTTTAACTAACCATCCTCAAATCATTTTCCATTGTCAGAGAATCAGTACAGTATAAACAAGCCCATGCTTTTGCATACTGAAGGCTTATGGAAAGGCTGCTCTTTGCTTTATCACTTGATGCTTCAAGGAAGAATCAGACTCTGGCCAAACTTTTCCATCTTTCCTTCCCCCCGAACAATCCTGTTTTCCCAGGTCAGCATTTCTATCAAATTCAGACCAGCATTCTTTCTGATGGCAGAGAAAGTTAAGTGGTTTAATTTGTTCTTAAAAATGGGGAATTTCCTCATGTTCTGGTCCTGACCTAGTAAACCTGGCTCTGTCTCAGAAAAATTAGTGTTCTCTATTTTGCAAACCTCATCACATTCACCACTCAAAAGGGCAGTCTGTGTGATCGCTGGTGAAATCAGCTACTCTTACATTTCATTACTACAATACAGCTGTTAAAGCAATTCCTTTCTTTTCTGTTCAAAGCTTTCTCTAGAGCAGAAATTTGCCAGGAAAACAAAACAAAACAAACTGTTACAACTTCATGTATAGATGCCAGCGAGCTGCTATAATATTTGATCCATTTATTTTGATTACATACATTATCCTGAATACGTGTTTGTTCTTACTCTCACCTGACAGTTACATATTGTGCATTTATTTCTTTAAGAATAGCGTCCTCTTCATCTTCTTATGATTGTTATTCCAGACTAATTCTCAGCTGTTGTAAATACATTAGGGGTGAGCAATTAATAATGTTTTAGGATCAAGCCCCTAGTGCTTCTAACTTGAGGGTCTCAAAGTGCTGGAAAAATGTTCGCTGTTTTTTCTGAGATACTCAAGTCTAAGCATATAACCCTCTTTGTTACTCAGACAGCTTTCTGAGCTGGACAGGTAATTCACGGTTATATTGGGTGAATAACTTAATTATTTAAATGTTGTCAATAGCATATCTGAAGGGAGGGAATAATGTGGGGTTTATTATTTTTTTAACATTTAAGATTCCCCCAAATAGGAAAATATGACTATCAGAACTTTTGAGGTGAAGTCTTTTATACTTCTAGCCTCAAGTCTACTCATTTCCTTCTTTTCTGTAAATGGGAACAGCTATGAGGACAAAAATTTGGCTTGAATGGAATTCTATATTCTGGCATGCATTATGAAAGCACTGTCATATTCCATTTTTATCAACTATTTTTGGTTAAAACGCAACTGTTTGACTGATAATTAGCACGCCTGTGTCTTTATGGAGTCTCAGTCTTGAAGCAATATATGAAATGTCAGGGAGGTAAAAGCAAATGTTAAAGATGCTTGGTGTTTTTTGGTTAAAACAGTGCCAGACTAAGTTTTGTATCTTTTTGAAGAGGAGGTTGCTATTTCTTTCAGAGCAGCTGTATGATTTTTTTTTTTTTTCCATCACAGCTCTGCATGCATTAGTCTCCTACAGGGCAAATTGCTTTATTTAACATGCCACAGAAAGCTACTGCTGTTGCATCAGGGAGATGGAATGCTTCTCTTAAACTATAATGCCAATAATTGCCTTTGGACTTCCACACAAAGAAAGTTTTGGTCTTCAAACTGTCTGGAAGGGTTTGTCTGTAATTGCTGTAATGTACAATCACTCCTAGAATGAAAAGGAAAATGACATATTTAGAAAGTTCAATAAGAACAGTGCAAACAAGCAACGCTATTATCCAAGACGGTGAATGAGCCCCATGTTCTGAGGCTGAGCCTCAGAAATTGTTTTATTGCACATGGTGAGCAGACACACTGTTAATATAAAAGTATAATGAAAGCAGTTGGAGTAACCACAAGAACACCCTCTGAAGCATCCATGTTTGGTTAAACATATTTGTCTGAATTCATACCAGGCAACTGAGCTGACAGATTATTTGTGTCTGGATTCTTCTCCTCCATGCTGATTCACAGCAGAATAGGTATATCCTATTTAAACGTGGAAAAGTTCATTGCCTTTGACCTTCAGGGCAACTAAAAAGGCAAAACAGAGTGTGTTTTCCAAGACTCAGAACTGTTAAAACTCTAGATACACTTTCACAGAGATACTTTGGTTAAATCTCTTAACTCTTGTTAAGATGCTTCGTGAGTGTGACCCACTTCTCAGTACAGTCAGGGCCCTGTCACTGACCTGAAAACCTGCAGTTTTTCAGCTCTCTGCAGTCTCAGGATTAAAAAAGGATGCAAGCAGAGAAGGAAGTTACCAGTATGGATATAAACCAGTGGTGATTTAAAACGCTCACTGTTGCTTAACAGGATGTAATATAATTTCCTCCAAGCAGTGGGAAGTTGGCTTACTGGTCAGCTAAGGCTTACTGGTCAGAAACATCTCTTAGCAGGCTTAACTTGTAGGAGTTAAAAGCTGGGGAGAATGGAGACTTCTCATACTATGTAGCTGCAAGAATAAATGGAAACCCCAAAAGGAGGAAGGAACAATTCAGCCTTTCTAACTGACAAACTTCACAGGACATGAAAAGAGTTGTTAAAACTCTCTGCAAAACAATCTTTTGGATAGGGAAGAATATTCTAGATCAAATGTTTGCATACAACTTCTACTATTCCCTCATCTTTTACTCACACACGAAATAAGGATTTTCTTGTCATCCTATTCATTGCTATGAAAAAAATAACTGTGTTGTCATAAATGACAAGCTATCTTCAAATAAGGAATAACTGAGTGAAGCATATGAATTCCAAGACAGAGATTTATTTTATCTTTTTGTGAAAAAAATGTTCTTTGTATTAAAACTAACCTGAAAGACTAAAGAATATTTTAAATTTATTTTCCTCTCAGTAAAACGTGTCAACATATTTCTGACAGTATCAGGGTATTTATTAGTTTTTCTGCCATGCTCCCTTCTGAAACCAACTTTTTAAAATGAGATGTTTGTTTAGAAAATGGCTAACATCACCTGAGTGTGGGTGCAACTTGGATCAGCTAATGAAGAATTCTCCTGTTAACAGATATTTCATATCTGTATATTTTCTGGTTTTGCTAAATTGAAGCACTAAAAGCAAAATATAGTCCTTAGGGATATGTAGATATAAATCCTTCTACAATGCACTTGCATCTATGAAATAATTTTTACTGGTCCTTCTGTGGGTGTGTGATAGGGATTTGTGTCATAAAAAAAGATTCTCAAAACTGCAGTATACAATATAGCTGAACTTCTGTTGGATTATTAAAGAAATTACAATAATCTGTGTAAAAGAAATTCAGCCCTCAGTTTGAGGAGGTACTGCCCCAGTACTTTACATAGGAAAGTTACAACTTGAAATGCATTTATGGAAATGCTGTTGTTCGTATCTACATGCATTCTTTAAATCACCACATTGCTACACCATTTTAAATAATTTTTTTCTCTCTACTCCTTTATTTGCTTGGCTTAAATTTGCCCCACTGCATAGCTGTCCTACAAAAAGAAGTGGAAAAGAAAGTAATGAAGGTTTTAATAGTTCAGCTCTCCCTACTTTCCACTCGGCAGTCCCTCTTCCCAATCTCTTCCATCTCTTGGTCCCCTCCCACAGCCACATCTCAGCACCATCATCCCCCACAGCCAGAGGAGCCCCTCAACCTCTGCACGTGTTTATTGATAACAAGTTTGGATGTTTTGGCAACTGATAAGGCACACTAGCTTTTACAAATTGTACTGTAGCTCTGCTTGCAGTTTTGTCTTTCTAACAGTCTGTGAGGTTTGGGGTCAGATCACAAATGGTGGCTTTGAAATGTGTTTTGTTGAAAACGTCAGTGTCTGTGTGGACTCTGGTAGAGGGACCATCCTAACAGAGTGTGTTTGGGGTTTCATTACAGAAATGACAGCACTGAAATCCAAACATGTTTTGCTCCTAAATTATTTGCATGGTGAAAGATACACAGAGAAATAGAAGTTATGCTGCAGGAGGAAGAGTCTATGGTGTTGTGACAATAATTTATGTTTTGCCTGCAAAAATTCAGAGAAGTACGAATTTTAATTTAAAATTTCTCTTGGCACACAAAGAAGATTAAAATCTGCAGTTTGTTCAAACATAAAATTGAGGTTATTTTTTTAGTTTCTTTTATGTTAAAAAAAAAGTTACACAATAAAATAAAAAGTAGTTTTGAATAGAAAAAAGATTCTGATGTCTTCTGAATTAGAGAAGAGTTTGAGTGAAAAAATGAATCATATCTGATAGCATTTGATTTTAGCTGATCCAAGTGTGCATTTTTCAGTGAAAAAGCCTTTCAGGCAGCAGCTAGATCTACTCAGAGGACTGTTACCATATGTGCAGTTCTTTCAAGCTCAGTTTCCTTATAAAAAGTAAATCTGTACAATCTACACTTCCCTTTTCCTCTTCCCCCACGAAAGCAAACCTACAGCACATCCATATTAATCTCTACAATTTTCCTTTCCAAAGTTCTGCTCAGCCCATCTTATCCCTGTCACAAACTCTGTATCTGTGTCCTTTCTTGAGTCCCTCAAACCCTGCACCGCAATTTTCTCCAAGCCCTTCATCCCTCCTTATAGCCACCCTGCTTCTCTGTTCAAACAGGACATTTGGGAGAGCAGAAGAACAGAAAACAACAAGGTAGGCTTGGAAAACTTGAAATGACTTACACATACAAGCTGCTCCAAAATGGCCAGATTTTCATTTGGTTTAAAATAGGATAATTCTGTTGACACAATAAAATTAGCACTAATTTAGACATTTTCCTATCACCATTCAAACAGGCTCACACTTGAGATGTGTGCAAGAGAGAAAAAGTCTGGAGCAATGAAGATTATTGGTCTTTTTCTCTGAAACGTAGGAAAGTCTAACATTGTCAACATGGAACATTGGTTTTAAGTTTTATCTGAAAAAGCCACCAATCACTTTGCCACACAAAAGTCCTACCCCACAGAAAATAATTGTATTTCTCAAGGGGAAGCACCATATCAAACCAG
Organism: Athene noctua; assembly: GCF_965140245.1. Lineage (NCBI taxonomy): Eukaryota > Metazoa > Chordata > Aves > Strigiformes > Strigidae > Athene > Athene noctua. The sequence continues at coordinate 14,677,629 of NC_134040.1, read as the reverse complement.
AACAGGAGGTTCCAGGCCAGATATATAGCTTTAGTCCACCCTTAAAGCAAGTCTTGGTGCACCCTGACTTACACTGTTATGACTGACACCTGCGTGAAATCAGCTGCTGGACATAGTTATAACCATCTGCTATTTTTGTTAAACCTCTGTATCTTACACTAATTGCAATTGCCTCTATAGCTGGTTTTGCTGTATCCAGTGGAGAGAAAAGCAGATTTGCTCTAGACTTTGCAGTCAGAGTCACACTATAGACCTAAGAACACTTAACTAGAGATGATAGTGATAAAAATAATTTCAACTCACATGTTCCAAAAATATACATTTTCATACCTGTTTTCCTGTTTTGATTTCCTAAAAATCCTTAAGCTCCTTTACTTTTTTCCTAAGATTACGCTACAAAACATTCAGCACTTTGCAAGACTGCACCTATATTTGAAAACTTTCTACCCTTCAGCTCTCCCCCTGCCCCCAAACTTACACAGATCAAAGCTGATGAAAAAGTATCAGTGGTAGTTCCACTGCTTGGTTAGGCACTGATCTGTTAAAATCTAGATGTGGAGCAAGGGAATCTAAAAAAAATATCCCAAAGAGTGGTTCTCAGGCAGCTCTTTTGTGTGGGGATCATATACTTGACACCATGCCTTATGTGGAATGCACATCAAATCACCTGGAGACTCCACATCAATGGTAGTTATGTGCATGCATGTACCACAAAGAGAATAGACCCTTAAACCAGTTGGGTGCATGAGACACGCACACACGCACACAAAATGTCTAAAGAGTGTAAATCTAGAGGAGTACATCAACTTTTTCTTTTGATTTACCTCTCTGCTCTGCCTTATGCCTTTTTTTGTTGTTGTGTTTTAATGTTTTAATGGATGGATTTTAAAAAAGGGACTTTTCCAGTAAAGCCAGTGTTTAATTTTATAAGGTTCTGTACTTAATCTAACACATCTGTGTTATCTGATCCAAGACTGCCCATAGGATAGAGGGCCAGATTCTTAGCTCCTATGCACTCGTCTCTCAGACTTCAAGGGGGTTACACTAACTGCAACAAGTCGATGACTTGCTCTTGTTTGTTGTTGAACTCTTAAGTGTTACCATATTTTTCCTTTAACTGTTACTGAAGCCCATACCAAGTACCACTCAGATAAAATTATTTCCTCTGCACTGAGCTGATTTTTGCTCCAGGCTGGCATTTACTAATTTCAGTAAGGTTTTGCTATCACAACGAACTGGACCAAAACAAACCTCTTGTAGGAGTCAGTGGACTTCAGTATTTAGAAAAAGTATTTTTGTGTCTCAGAACTGAGTCCTGGGTTAAGATCCATTTGCTCCTTTTCAATCTAGGAATGGCAAGGATGCTATAAAATAAAATAATAAAATAAAATAAAATAAAATAAAATAAAATAAAATAAAATAAAATAAAATAAAATAAAATAAAGGTAGGAAACTGTCTGTTTGTATTCCAGGATGAAGTGGGTAAACTGAGTTTACCTTCCAATACACACTCCAGAGTGAAAGGTGGTGCCTTTCTCTGATTCTGCCTACTCTTTCAGTGAAGTGAATAAGACCAAAGGATCTGCTCACTAAACTGAGTAAAACCTCAGTGAAACCAAGCATGTGTTCATAGACTCTATGCCTTTCCCTCTGCCCTTCCACCAGCCACTACTAGACTATTCCTGGGGTTTTGCCCACCCTGCTGCCAGGCTGTCTGGCTGCTGTGGCAGTCCATCTTAGAGATTTCTGGCCACATCGAGGAACAAAATTTAACAGCACTTTCCCCCTGACATTGGAAAGCAGGCTCTGCTACTGCCGAGCACAGCCTCTCCCTCTCTGGGAATCCCAAAATTTTCCTCCCTCCCCAGATTTCTTTATGAGATGCAAATAAATAAGGATGACAAGCGAGAACAACCAATTCCAGATTTCATGCACAAAACTCCAGCTTTTTTTCCATCCCGTACACTCACCCTGACACTGGGGGATGGCAACCAGTGTGTTTGCAGCAAATCATGATGGCTTTGTGCCTGGCTGGGACCAAACACCCAGCAAGGAAGGCTGTGGAAACAGAGTGAGGACATGGTCCTCTGCTGCCACAGGACATACACCTCCACACAAGCTGCTGGTCTCAAATGCTAGGACAAGAGAAGCAAAAGGAATATAGGAGGCCTGCAGTAAATGTATGTTTCCACAGAAGTGGATAATATGTGCACTGCATGTTGCATGGGTTTTAATCAGAATCTTCGGCATTACAATCTGTTTAACAATTACTGTCAACCTAGTTGGCAGGTACACCAAACACACAAACTGCAGAGACATATTAAAAGAAGGAGGAAAAGTCATGGATAACTCAGTGCAGGGTGTGAAACAGGGTGTAATAGATTAGCTGTTGATGTTAGCTCAGACATCTGCAAAGAAAAAGTCCTTTCAAGTATCTGTGAGCTATGGTGCATCCCATGATTCTTTTTTAGACATGCATGAGGAGCAGAAGTGACTCCATATCCAAACATGGTCAACAATTTCTTCCAGATACTCCCCTTCAAGGTTGGTATCAAGGGCAGAGGGAAGGCCTGCCTCTCCACCTCTCCACCTCTCAAGCCCTGTCAAGGGCTTCTCCACCTCTCAAGCCCTGTGAAGGACTGCAAGAAGCCCTGCAAGCACAGCTCCTTGAGTAAATCATGAAAACACCTAAATAATTCATAAGTGCCGTCTGCATGGATGCTCCTAGGAGGTTATCTTTGTTTTGGGCAGTAGGATGAGTGCTCAGTGATAGACCTGAATTTTACTGATCTTGAGACATAAGCATGGGGTAGCAACAGTCTGAAACAGCATCACTATACACCATCCAAGTGAACACTGTAACAGCAAACTCAGGTCTCATGTCTGTACTTCAAGAAAGATGTGATGGCATTGGAGTGAGTGTCAACAAGGCAGATGAGCCTAGAGGCTGAGGACAAGGGCAGATAGCTGGAGAAACAGCTCCAGGTGGTTACATGTACTAACATGAAGCATGAGAGAGGGTTTCATCTCCTTACAGGAGGAACAATCATGCACCACTTAATTTAGTGGGGATAGTCACAGGGAACAACACCCAGAAGGTGAGGATGGAGAGTTACGCTGGAACAAAACCAGGCTTCTTACTGCATGCGTAATTAGCCACCAAAACAACATCTGAGTTTTGATGATGATTTCTTCATGTTTTAGTATTTCCAGCTTAAGAACAGCTACCTATTTGGAAGCTATCTTTTACCCAGGCACACACTTTTTTGAACTCAATACTGTTGTAACTGGATGAAACAAAATGGCCTGTAATGTATATAGGAAGTCATATTAAGCAATCTGATGTACCCATCAGTCCTTAGACATTATAAATTAACTCAGAAACTTCTTAGGGTGATGATAGATGTGGAGACTGCAGCTCCCAGAGTGAAATCCTCCGTTTCAAGCAATGCAACCAGAACGCTGTGATCAAGCCCGACTGTTGCATGGTTTCACTGCCTTCTGCAAGATAGCATCGTCTGCAAGCTGGTCTCTTATATGCAAATTAAGAGCAGCCCTTGGGCCCTGGCATTTTGCCAGCTCCACCCTCCTTTAAGCAAAGCCCAGCTTCGGGTTGGAATAAGCAGCGTTTGGCTCCATATGGAGAGAGTGGTAAGCGCTCCCTTATTCCATTCCCACTGATCTGAGCAGGAACTCGGAGCACTCTGTGTTTAAGGATTGCACCCTGCAGGAGAGATTTTGTTTTGTTTTGCATTTTATACTTCAGTAATTAAGTAGTTTCACCAGCTCTCATAAAGATACCTGAAAAATGTCATTACAAGCTAATCTTTAAATAACAGGGTGCTCTCGCTGTGCTGAGCCAGGGAATGCATCCCAGTTGGTTCCTACGTCTTTGCGTCTTGGAGAAGCCTCTGACTGATTCTGTTATTAGTATTTCTGCCTCTCCAGTCTGCTTCAAAATGTTCACAGGTTTCTCCCTCTCTCTGTAAGTAATTTGTTTTTCTGAACCCTGCAAACAGATAACACTGATAACTAAATATCCAGCACTTCAAATGTTCATATATGTTCCTTTCAGACATAGTTTAATTTAAAGAGTCTCATAGAACCAGCATGGAAGACCTAGTCAGCACTTTTCATCAGCTTTCCAAAGCATGACACAAAAATAAATAAAACTAGATCAAAGGAAAAGGGGGAAATCTTCTGTATCAATCAAAATTACTAACCATAGTTTTAATTCAGGAAAAAGTAGGTTTTATTACATCTTTACAATTGAGCATTAAAAAGGGGTTAAAAAGGGTAAAACGAATTAAATTAGTGATCTTTCAAAAGCAGTGACTGTTTATTATATTTAATTTGTTTTTCTCCATGTCTTACCAGTTCTGTGCATACTTTAGCAGAAAATTAATTTTGTAAAGATAAGATTATTGCAGCTTCTTAGAAATAGAAAGCATAAGAATATTTAAAGTCCCCAAGGCCTATTTTATATACTCCACTCAAAGTGTTTCTGTGGATTTCAGTGAGACCTACTGCCATGAAATTATTAGAAAGTTGAAAAAATCCTTTACAGGCATCCAAGGACTAATGGGAAGGGAGAGAAAAGGAGGAGAGGGGAGGGGAGGGGAGGGGAGGGGAGGGGAGGGGAAGGGAGGGGAGGGGAGGGGAGGGGAGGACTTACCTGGACTAGAAAGGGTTTGGATCACTTCATTTTGAGCAAACAACTGGAATACCCTGTTGTTTTGATTGATATCCTTTTCCACTGATTTCTACAGGTAGTCCAGCTTCTGTATCTCACCTCAAGCTGGTGAATGGCATTTGGCATTGCTCTTGCAGTCCACAGAGTTGTTTTAGGAAATATGAACACAGTGCCCACTGATGCTCCCATCCTTCATCAGGTATTCCCTTGGGAAGCAGTGTGGAAAGGAGAAGCCAAGCCTGTTACCTCATGGGTTCAGACTGGCTCAGGCTAGGACAGCAGGGAGAGGTGGTACCTTTTGATCTGTCCAGAAGAAACAGAATGTGTGGGTTCAGAAAGCTGTTTTGCACTGGGATGTAGTTGGGTCTCTGACATAGCTGGATCATGAAAAAAAGCAAGGAGAGCTCTAGGGTGAGACACCAAACCAGTCCTCCTCTCCCTGGAAATGTTTGGACTTGCAGTGGAGAGCTCTACAGGGAAAACTGGGATTGCAGGTGTCCACGACAGTTTTTGCCTGGCAGGTCTGGTGTGTTGTAAACATGGGCTGGATGATGAGCATTTGGGGACTGGCTGCTTTAACGAGTTCCCTGTCTAGGGGATACCACCTCTGAAGTTGCCAGGACTTACAGAGTCAAGCAGGGTTGGGAAGGCAAACACAGTGGGGCCAGGATAAGAAGCACGATGAAGCAGAGCCAGGTTGGGACAGGAGATGTAACAGGGCTGGGCCAGGAAGGAGGATTCTGCAGGGCCAGGTGAGGAGTAGGGATGCAGCAGAGTTGGTCCAGGAGGGGGATGCAGCAGGACCAGCACAGGAAGGGAGTTGCCATGGGATCAGACCAGGAAGGGGGATGCAGCAGTGTCAGGAGGAGGGAAGCTGTGGGGTTGGGTGGGGAAGGAGGATGCAACAAGTTCGGGCTGGGAAAGGGATTTCTGTGGGACTGCAAGGGTACCAGCTTGGCTGCAGGGTCAATCCAGGTGGGCAGAGCAGGAGGGGGATGCTGCAGGGGGGATACCTGGCCGCTGGCGTGTTTCATGGTCAGCTGGCTGAGAGCTCAGCTGCAGGGGATGCATCCCCCCCTCACTCCTTACCCACCTCGCCCAGCTGGGAGCAGGCTGGCGGCAGCCGCCATCACCAGGCTCAGGGTTTTCAAGGAGAAAATGCTTTTTGAACTCCTCCAAGTTAGATTACAGAAAAGTCTCACGATGCCTGTTTGAACAAGTGTGTCTGAACAGGAAAATCAAACAGACAGGGAGCAACTTCAGTTTCTCTGCTTATACGATGTTTGAAATGATAAGCAAGGATATTTTTTCATATAATTGGGCTGTGTCAAGGTACTGGCCGTTTGATCAACTAGGGGCTCTCTATGTAGTCTCACATCAGAGGGCTAGTAAACTACAGATTAAGGCAGGATTTAGATTTTGTCTGCAAAGTAGCCAAATAAATTGAATTTTACCCCTAAAGGTCATAATGGGTGGCAGGTGGGAATACATAAAAAGGTCAGAATAATGTACCAGGATAACTGAATCAGAAAGAATAAGGGAACAAAATTGTTGGGAAGGGTTCATTCACTCGTGAAAACCCGCAAGTATTGGAAAGATGCCAATCAGCATCTCTGGATCTGACAGGGAACTTTAAGAGTCCACACTTTCATCACCCCAAAAGAGATCTGCAGGAAGGCAGGGCTAGAGGGGCAAGGGAAATATAATGCCATGGCTCCATTTGAAGGCTTTTGGTTTGCTTTATTTCTGTTTGTTGGTAATTTTTTTTTTTGAGTTTGCTTTTGCAACAATACCTTGGGGAGGATGGGACATTCTGGACACCTTGCCCAGGCTTGTGGGGTGAGGACCAGAGATCTCCACTCAATGACCTCCATCCTACCTCATTTGCGCTGGCATCTCGGGCCTGGACACAGGCAGTCTGTCCTTATTCCTGCTCCCCTGTCCCCTCACCTCCTCTCAGCCTTTCTCTAGCTGCCCTCAATGTAGTGGGAAGCTCCCCTGTCCACACACCAACCCCAGGGGAGGACTCCCAAAGGCCTGAGGGCTGCAAACCCCTTTTTCTCTACATGGACACTGCCTAAACTGATCCCTCCTGCAAACCCAAGTCTGGTCCCCACAGCCTTGTGCTCCAGACAGATTCCCAGGCTCCAGACAAAAAGGCCAGGGGGGGCTCCAGGAGACCCAGCTGGCTCCCAGCCAGCCCTACTGAAAGGGGATCACAAGAAGCCAGATTTACTCCTAAGAACAAAGTTTCCGGTGACTTTCCAAGATGTTCATCATACTCCTTTCTCCCTTTTTTCTTCTGCTTCTCTCCCTCCCCTTATTTTTCAAACTCTCAGCTGGAACAAAGGTGTTCCCTGTCACTGACAGTGAACTCACTGCTCCCTTCCCTTGTGTCAGCTCTGTGTACATTCCTGTGACATTTCTTTTTCTGTCCCTGGTTTTATACATCACTGGTATTTAGCTACCTTTGTCATCGAGCGAGGAGGACCTGAATTTATCTGTGAGGCTGCCGTATGTGATTTTTCCCTCTAAATAGCTACTGTTGGGTCAAGCAGGTAGTGATTTGCCCCCATGTCCCAGCCTCAACGACCAGAGTGTGGGAGTTAAGATGTGAAGTGTACATATGTGTGTGTGTGTGTGCAGATCTCACCCACTGCCAGGGCTTGCAGCTGCACTAGTAACAAGTGAAGTAAGGATTCTCACAGGAGACTTCATTGTAAAAGAGGTGAAATCACTTGCAAAAGGATGTCAGCAAACCTAAGGGGGATGTGCTGAATGCACCTCTGCTCTGCCTTCTGTCAGAGCCTCCTCTTTGTCTCTCTGTGTTATTAATGTGGCACCATTAGATCATTATCCTTCCCTTGATTTTATAGAAAAATAAAAAAGTAGGAGCGCTTTGTTACTGTCCTTTAGGTTGTCTCCAAAGTAAAAATCAAATTGACCCAAATCCATCCCAAGTGTGATAGGACCGCATGGGACAGACCAAGTCTAGTGCCACCCCAAGGCAGCAGAGTTTGGACCCAACGGCAGGACCACATCTCACTCTGCAGCATGGTCCACGCTGCTGATGTGGGAGGAGGTAGGTGGGCATCAGCCTGTGCCCCTGGTCTGGGTACCTTGCAGCCACCAAAAGCCCTTTGTGCACCAGGCTGGGCTCACCCCTGCAAGGGATGCTCGGCTGCATGGAGGGTGTTGTACCTTCAAGCCGTGGATTGCAAGGAGAAGTCTGATGTTCTTTGCAAGGCTGAAGTAACTTCTGCTTTGAGTGACAGAAAAACCCCAGCTGTTGAAAAGCAAAGTGACCCAACACCAATAGAGAGCCCACATTTGCCTCATAAATAACCTGAAAATCACATATGCAGAGAATAATATGAAGGCAACTCAAGGCAGACCAATGTCTAGAAATGCTATCTCTTGTGTTTCAAAAGCTAATCAGCCCAGCAGTGGGCAAGCCAGGAACATTTTAGATTATGTCTATGCTTGTGGTTGATTGAAAGTCTGAGAAGAACATATGCTTTCTAAAAGACAAATTCAGTTGCCCTACAAAATATTTGGGATTTTTTTCCCTCCTCCTCTGGCAGTGAAATTGTTTGGTTACATTGATTTATTAGAATGACGTAACTCCCAATATCATATCTAGCCATCGGCTGCCACTCAGCAAAAGGATATGATGAGATCACATCACCAAAATAATAAGGTACTGGAGTTCCTAAGCAGGAGGTTACATATCATCAGGACAGTTTCAAATACTTGCGAATGTCTTTGATAGTTGCAGGAGCATGACATTGTTTTGATTTTCCATAGACAAAGTCTGGAAATGTACCTAATGCCAGTTCCTCTGCTGTTTAGCTGTAGTTTCCTTTGCACGGGGAAATTAAAATCCTTCTATATGTATGTGCATGAATACATGTTTTCCTAACTGGCAGGTTTTTGCTTAAGGCAATTACTTTTGTACCATCCTAGCTGAAAAAGAAAAGAAACATTTGCCCCATTCCCGTTCCTTGTGAGTTTAGAGGGATTGTTTCGGGCCTTGGGTTTTGCAGACACAATTTAAAGGTGGAGGGAGGCAGTCTTGCCTTGGGAACCTGTGTGACACCAGCAGGAAGGTCCAAAAAGGATGCTGGAAGGAGGAGACCTGCCAAGTTCAACTCTGGTGCCTGCAGGTTGAGCCACTGTCTGCCGGCAGGGCTGCAGCTCCCAGCCCTCCTCCAGCTGTGCAGCTGGAGGCAGCAGCTGGAGGAAAAACCCTTCTGCACAGGCATAGCCCTGCTGCACATGAGCGTTTGCTTCCCCTTGATTTCTCCTTCTATGAACTTTTTATTTTTTTCCTCAGAGCTGATTATTATCTAGCTGAAATGTATTTCCTTCTGAAAAGTGGTTTGTTTTGTGTTTGAGGGTGTGTGTGTGTGTGCCCCCATTTGTATAGACCTCTCTGTTGGGAACAGACTTAAGTCGGGACTTCTGCAGTTTGCAGAGTTTTTTCAAAATGTGGTGACATGCGTTTCTTCTGTTCTATATGTTTTCCTACCGTTCTTTCCATCACATATTTTCCAGCAATTTAGAGAGATGTAAGGAATAGCTTTTACACAATAGGCAAAGAAGCGGGGGCATTATTCCAATGGTCTTGCAAGTTTGGAGTATTTCATCTTCTTCAAAAGGCAAGGAAAAAAAAACTGTGTCCTTGTGAGCAAATGATTAGAAGAAGACTGGGAATACAATAATTACCCCAAATGGAAACCCAGACCGCAGTCAAACAATACAGCTTTTGTAAAACGGCTCCGCCTATAAAAAAAATCTAGGAAATCTCATAACTAGAGCAGGCGAAATCCTTCTCTTATGCAACAATATATAAAAGGCTCCTGAAAAATGAGGAATAAACATGGAAACGCTGTAGAATAGCATGATAATGAACTTGCTCTGAGCATCGGAGATTGCCTTGGCTGTACCAGCATGGATTCCTTCAACCACAAAGTATTTTCTCGTGTTAAAGAATTTGGGACAAATTACATTTCGTGACATTTCGCCAATAAACAAGCACGTGAAGACAAATAAACCGGGACTCGCCATAATCTACCTTGATCGTTGTGGAATTCAATGGGACCAAAGGAATTGGGAGTGAGACAGTGCAGCTTTGAATGAATGTCCTTTATGAGAGAGCGGAGAGGATCATTTATATCCTTCGTATTTTATAGTTTTGCCTCTAGGAAAGAAAAGACCAGCGGAGCCCCGGCTATCATTTACTCATAATGATCGCATTCAATCTAGTGATTCACAGTGAATCATATAATAAGGTTTCCATTTTGCGTATGGGAAGAAAAAAAGAGGGGTGGTTAAACTTTGTTTAGTTCATATTCATGCCCCCGGCCTCCCGTTTCCCTTGAACTGTCCAGTTCAAATGACTAACCCATGGGGTGATGCGTTGTTCGGGTTTTTGTCTTTATTCCCCCTCTTTTCGGTTACCCCGCAGCAATAAAAAACCCTGGAAGAAAAGCCGACAGGTTAATTGTGCAGTTATTCATTTTCCTACTGCAGCGTTTCATCCGAGCACGCCTTTACTTTCGCGGCCTCTTGGGGTCGTGCCGTGCCGGGCCGTGCCGTGCCGTGCCGGGCCGGGCCGTGCGGTGCCGTGCCGGCCGGCTGTGGCTCTGTCCCGGCGCAGCGGGCGGAGGAAGGCCCCCGGCCGGCCCGGGCCCCGGCGGCCGCGGCTCCGCGGCTCGCCCGGCCCAGTGCAGCCCCCCCGGCCCGGCACGGCCCGGCCCGGCCCGGCTGCGTGCGGGGGGGGCAGGAGGAGCAGCCCTCCCTGGACGCCGGCTTGCAGCGGCACCGGGAAAGGGGGGAAAGTCGCTTTTCGGCGTTTTGGCCTAAATCCACACCCACCGCCCCTGAACACGGGGGGACAGCCCCCTCTGCGCTCCCCTCCTGCGGGTTTGGGTCAGGACGAGGGGATTTCGGCACCCGAGACCTCGCTCGCCCCAGATGTCCTTGCAGAGCCCCCCAGACGCGGGTAGGCACAGGACCAGAACCGCCGGCTCGTTGCTAAGGCAGCCGGCAGTCGGCGGCTCTCCTTGCTCTCGGGACCTTTGCCATCCTCGAGCGTTTCAGGTAAAAACCGAGGCGAGGGCAGGGCAAAGCTCTGGGGGTTTGGGGGGAGGCGGCTGACTCGGCCGGGAGCTCCGCGCCGGGGCCGGGAGCCGCGCACCGGCCAATGCGCCCCGTCAACGGCTGCTCCTGCAGACCCCCGAGTGGGACAGGCGGAATCACCCCAAAAAGCGAACCCAGCGGGGGAAGGGCTCGGAGGGCACAAGCATCCCGGAGCGAGCAGGCGAGCGGAGGCAGGTCGGTTCTGGCGGGCAGGGGCAGAGGTGATGCCACACAGATGCCGGCCCCAAGCGCGCCTGGAGGAGCGGTGCTCTCCTCCAGGAGAGCCGGCACCTTTGCACGAGCTTTAAAAAAACCCATACAAAATTAAATAGGCGTGTTGTCACTGAAGGGAAGCCACTGCCTTAGCCATGGGGCTTTCACCAAGACAGCCAAGTTCCCTTTTGGGCAAAGCAGAGTCTCGAAGTCTGCTTGACATCTTGAAGCTTAAATAACCGTAAGGCATTGTTACTCCCTGGCAGCAAAGTGCCTCGTTACGCCTGATTGAGCTAATTGCTTTGAAATAGGATATATTATCTATAATTATAGAGATCTTGGAGGAGACGACCAGCCTTTTCTTTCATCTTTTCCAAGTGCATCATAATGTCTCGATCAAATTAATTTGGGCCACTTGAAATAGTGCCTTCCTTTCAGCCCGGCTCCTCCGACCCTCAAAGAGCCGGGGACGCCTCGGCGGCTGCAGTCTGGCCATCCAAATCGCCACTCCTGGTAACCTCCCCAGGACCAGCCCAGGTACCCGAAGCCTTAAAATTAGCTTAGGTTATGTTTAATCCGGGCAAAAAGGGAAAGGGGAAAAAAAATAAAATAGAACAACTGGGGTCTTTTCGCATTATCCGAGGCTCAGCGGAGAAGGAGCAGCGACGGGGGCAGGGAGGGTTGAGACCTGAAGGATTTTGAGAGCTTGTAAAGCTCGCGGGACATTTTTAGCACTTGCGATAGATCTGGATTTTTGCCCCCAGGGCTGAGCCGCTCAGAACTGGAGCAAGGCTGGCTGAAGGGCGCGGAGGGAGCGCGCAGGGAGCGCGCAAGAGGTGCCCGGCGCAGCAGAGCTGTCCCGGAGCTGCCAGTCCCCACAGCCTCCTTGCGTCCCGCGGGGCTGTCTGGTCTCCTTAAGAGCTGCTGTCTCGGGGGAAATAAAATAGGAACAAGGGAAACACCACCACCGCTCTCCTTTCTGAGTTCCTCCTTTAAGTCAAAGATAACGTTTACAAAAGGCAGACAATGCACTGAATTGGCTTAGCGCTGCCTCCTGTCCTCCCTCCCCATCCCCCACGCACTCCTCCCAACCCTTGTTGTTGCATTCTCACCGAAATAAAATGCTATGGGTAATGGCTTTGCCGAGCACATTCATTATATTGAAACGGGACTGTTTAGGATGCTAATTGCCCAATATTGTTATCTAGCACAAGTGCCTTCAGGGAAGCGCCACGGTTCCCAATAAAAACACTGGACTGGAACAAGCACCAATAAAGTCACCTATTCCCCCTGCAGCCCTCTCACACCGGTTTTTCTTACAACCCAGGGAGGAAAATAAGAGTAAGGCACGGAAAAGCAAGTCAGAGTGTCAAAACAACGGAACCATTACACACACACACCCCCGAAGTTCCTAAAATCCAGTGGTGTTTTGGTCACCCAGAGCGCAGCGAGCAAGGCGAGATGAGTTTAGGTACTAAAATTTCCCACTAAACAAAGAAATACACATCGAAGCAGATTTCGTTTTGTAAAATTGATTTCTCCATTCCTAATGTAGGACCTGAAGATTTCATTAAGAAAGAAAGGAAAGAAAGAAGGTCGCAAGAAACGAAAGAAACTTTACTGGCTTCCCGTTTTCACCCCAAGAGCTTGCCAGCGTGTGAATTAGAATCAAGTCCTTGCTATGGTACAGTGATTAAAATACCACCGAGTATGACAGAAACGTAAACACAAAGCGTTCATTGCTGGGAGATAAATAAAGAGCTAATTATCTCATTCTGTCAACTCTCAATGAGAGCGGGATCTCTCTCTCAGTATGGGACGCACACTCATCTCCTCCAGCCTCAGCAACAGCCCAATGTTCAAACCATTCTGCGAAAGAAAAGTGGGGGAAAAAAAAACCAGCAGCTTTATTTTTCCTTTCATATTTCGGTCAAAACAATGAGATCGAAAGCAGCCCAGGGTCTGCCTGGGGGGTCTAATAAACACATCACTTCTTCTTTTGCGCGGTTGCGTTTGGGATCAGGGAAAAAAAAAAAAAAGATCCTACCTGTAGGATCGGGTGGAGGGGACACCGCGAAACACTCACGATGCATCGATATTTGTGCGTGTTTTCTTAGCCGGGGGTGGGGTGGGGGGTGCATCTTCGCGTCAAGCACCGGGCTTTGGGAAAATGTCGTGTGATTGGTAGAGCAAACTAATTTTGTCAGGCTCAATGTGCCGATGTCCCAGGGCTAAGGCGCCTTGCTCCCTTGATGCGGGTTAACGTCCTCAATAGTCCCCCTCCAGCTGAAGCCTTTGATCAGACCGCTGCTGGCGCCTAAAAACAACATCACTTGTCTGCCTATTAGAGGCACTGACTAATCGTGACAGATTGTTTATTCTCGCAATTAGCAATGCAGCCGCTTCTCCGAGCACCCCCACACACACCCCCGCCCCGGCGCGGCCCGGCCCGGCCCGACGGGGCGCGGGGGAGGCTGCGGGCAGCGCGGGCAGCCCCGCCGCTCCCCGCCTCGGCGGAGCGCTCAGCAGGGCGGCACGGACCGGGAGGGGAACTGGATGTGTGCGTGTGAGCTGTACGTCGGCGAATAGGTCCGTGCAATGTGCCTTCACCCTGGTCTATAGGAGCGCACGGGAGTAGCCCGCGAGTCGCCTAGAAATCACCTTCACCTAGAGGGGTTGTGTACGAGCACAGCAGAAGGTGTGCGCCGTAGGTGTGTATGTGCACACGCAGGACAGTGTCTACGGTGAGCACACCGCACTTAGGCGTGTGGAAGATGCGGGAGTGTGCATGCATGCAGGACAATTCATGTGAATCAGATCCTGTTGCTTATCAGTTAATAAAATGTCTGTTGTATCAATTCATTTCTTAATCTATACGCTCCTAATCTACCATCTTTATTGGGTCCAGTTAAAACGAAAGGGAATTCGCTGTCTCTCCCCGTTTAGATAATTGCCCTTAAATGACTGCAAGAGCCTCTTGTGTTTCGAGGAGATTAGAGCCCTGCAGCTATCAATAAACTTTTCTCAGCGAGCGGCCAATCACGTTATTAGAGAGCGGCTCCGTTTTACTGCACATCCGTCCTGGGCGCAGGGATAAGGGATCGTAAAACGAATTTAAAAAACAAAATAGCCGGGACTTTAACGGGTCTGAGGCTTAGATGTCCCGTTTTCCGTGAATGGACATTTCATTATCTGCAGACACGCACAGTCTACGCCGTGAAGCGGAGCACAAGACGTGTGTGTGCGCATGTATGCGTGTACGCATGTATAGAGGCAAAAACCTCCGCAGGCACGTCGAACATCCCGCAGGGCGGGCGTCCCTTTAAAAAACAAACCAAACCAGCAACCCCCCAAAAAACACTGTTTGAAGGCGCAGCCAGCCTGCGGGACGGGCGGGGGCTCCCTCTGCGAGGTCACACTCAGGACAGCCCAATATTTGTTGGTTTTCCAGAAGAAGGCGGCTCGGGCCCGCTCCCTCACGCTTCGCAAACACAAAGGCCGGCTTTTTTCCCGACGTGAATTCCACCCCCCCCGGGTTTTGAGCCTCCCCGGCCCCCAAGCCCATCCCCGCGGCGGAGCGCTGCTCCGGCCTTCCTTGCTCCCGGCCGCGATGCGCGATGCGCGCTGGGGCGCGGAGCGGGGCCGGGGGGCGCGGGGCGGGGCGGGGCGGGGCGGGGCGGGGCGGGGCGGGGCGCCCCGACGGGATCCCGGCTCGGCCGCCCCCGCCCGCTCCCGGGGCCGCCGCCGCAGCCAATGGGGCGCCGCCGCCCCGCCCCCTGCGCGCTGGTTGGGCGGTGCCTTCCCCCGCGCCGCTTTATCAGGCGGCGCCGCCCGCCGCGGGGCCGGAGCGCGCCGACGGCTGCACGCGCCCCCTGCGCCGCCCCGGCCCCATGAGCCGCGGCGCCCGTTCCCGCCCGGCGTTGCGGTGGCGACGGGCCGCCTCTGCATGGCCCCGGCTGTGGATATGACCACCGCGCCCACCGGGGTCCGCAGCGACGAACCGCCCGCGTCCGCCTTCAGCAAGCCCGGCGGCGGCGGCCTCCCCGTCGCGGCGGCGATGGGCGGGGAGGAGGAGAGTGACAAGCCCAAGGTCTCCCCATCCCTCCTGCCGTTCAGCGTGGAGGCGCTCATGGCCGACCACAGGAAGCCGGGCGGCAGGGAGGGCCCCGAGGGCGCCGGGCCCCCGCCGGGCGCCGGGGCGGCCGCCCGCTCCAGCCTCAGCCCCCGCCTGGGCGCCCTGACGGCGGAGGCGCCGGCCTCCCCGCTGCCCCTCGGCGGCCACTTCTCCGTCGGGGGGCTGGTCAAGCTGCCCGAAGACGCTCTCGTCAAGGCGGAAAGCCCCGAAAAGCAGGAGCGGAGCCCCTGGATGCAAAGCCCGCGGTTCTCGCCGCCTCCCCCGAGTAAGTAGGCTCCGGGAGCGGGCGGGCGGGGAGCCCTCCCCGCGGGGCCGGGCGCGGCGGGGGCACCGCTGCGGGGGCGCCCGGGGGTTCCCTCTCTCTTCCACCCGGCCCGGCCGCTCCTGGCGTGGCTTTCCCTGCGGTTCGCACGATCTGCCGGGCCGCCTCGGCCCCTTCAAAATCGTGAACCGGTTCAAGTGCGTGCGAAGGCGGAGGATGGCCGGGAGGGCGGCCGCGCCCGGGCGGGATCTCGTGCCAAATGTTAACCGGGGAGGGGCGGGGGGGAGAAGAAGAAAAAGCGGCCTGGCCTGCCCGTTAGCTTAACTTCGGGCTCGAACTGGCCGCGCAAAGCCCGGCTCGGCCTCAGCGGGTTTTTTCTCCGAAAGTGCCTCAAATAAGTCCCTAAGGACCCGCGCAGACCGGGCTCTCAGGCGAGGCGCTTTCGGGCTTTGCGGGCTTCAGCCCCACCGGTTGCTAGCGCAAGTGTTCCATCTCCAAAGTCCGAAGAGCCGCAATTAATGATGTTTTCCTGCCTTACGACGGAGAGATCTAAAATAATAAAAATAGCAGCGGGAGGGCCGAGATCAGAAAAGACTGTTAATCCTCTGCGGCGGCCGCCTGCCCTCGGCCGGATCTCGCTCCCTCCGCGCCCGGGCTCCCGTGGAAAGCGGCGAGCTTGGGCTGAGGCTCTCTCCGGAGCGTTTGGGGTCCTCTTAGAGCTGCGAACAGAGCTGCTTTCTCTCTCCCTTGGAGAAAGACAGGTTTCCCGACATGACTTCTGTAGAGTATCGCGGCGGTTTAATTTATTTACATTGCAAAGTAAAAGTTGTTGTTGCTAAGTAAACCCGGGGCAGATGGAGGTTGAGCAGCCTTAGAAATGTTAAATAAGAGGAAAGGAGCAGACCGGTGAAGAGGGGTAGATAGAGATTGAGTGTGAATTCAGAGCCCCTAATTAATTACATGCTTAATCCGGTTCCCAGGGGCCTAATGAAGAGGGTGTGAGTCTGAGAAGCCAGACCGTTTTGTTTATTTTTTTCCTTAATCCAAGAAAAAGGACAGGACATAAATTTTTTTTTTGAGGGTCACTCCCTTCATTTACGTCTCCTCTGTATGAGCTGGGAGCCGTGAAGGCAGGAGACGGAGGGTGTGTGGGTGTCTGACTCCTGCCCTTTGTCGTGTTTTTCCATGGAGTCGGAAAGCTTCTCGCTTTGAAGCGCTGCGAGTAACTTCACTCCTGGGAGTCTTGAAAAACCTACTTCCTTGGTGAAGCACCCGCTTCTTTTACTGCAACGGGAGGTCACAATTTGAAGCATGTCCTGGGCAGCCCTGGAGTTTTGGGGCCACTTCACTGTGAACAGGGCCTCATTTTCCCCTTTCTCCCCAGCCCAGCTGCTGTAGGGGGGGGCTCTGCGGGGCGCGTGGGTTCGGGTGCTGCTAACCGAGGTGTCTCTCTCCTTCCCCCTCCCCTGGGTGCAGGGCGGCTGAGCCCCCCAGCCTGTACCCTGCGCAAGCACAAGACCAACAGGAAGCCCCGGACGCCCTTCACCACGGCCCAGCTGCTGGCCCTCGAGAGGAAGTTTCGGCAGAAGCAGTACCTGTCCATCGCCGAGCGCGCCGAGTTCTCCAGCTCGCTCAGCCTCACCGAGACCCAGGTGAAGATCTGGTTCCAGAACCGCCGTGCCAAGGCCAAGCGGCTCCAGGAGGCTGAGCTAGAGAAGCTGAAGATGGCAGCTAAGCCCATGCTCCCGCCCGCTGCTTTCGGCATCTCCTTCCCGCTGGGCGGCCCAGCTGTGGCCGGCGCCTCTCTGTACGGTGCCTCCAGCCCTTTCCAGCGGGCAGGGCTGCCTGTGGCTCCCGTGGGACTGTACACAGCACACGTGGGATACAGCATGTACCACCTCACATAGAGCTGAGCCTTGCTGAGCCCAGCCTGCCGGCTGTCCGCTCCCGCTGGCTCCGCACGCGCTCCCTCCCTGCTCCTCTGGCTCCTCGTTGCGGACTTCCCCACGGGCCCTGTGGCAGAGACTGCTCCAGTCTGGCTCTGCTCAGCCTCTCTGCTTCCCCCTGTGATGCTGGCCTGCCCTGGTCCAGCACTGGTCTGCTCTCCTCAGCAGTCCTGAGAGCTGCTCAGCTCTCCAGCTGGCAAAACTTGAGGCATCATCCCAGCACTGGGCAGCAATGGGCCAGGCCTGCTCCACTTCCCCAGGTCCGGCTGGCAGCCTGGGGAAAGCCCCCCGCTGTGGGGGAAGGAACTGTGGAAGAGAAACAGTGAAAAGGGGGCTGAAAGACAGGATGTTTCTCTTATATTCTGCAAGGCGAGGTCAAGAGACAGAAGTGTAGAGCAGCCTCTCCCGTCCCTGTGTAACAGCACCGTCTGTTACTTGTGTTTGTTCTTCCACCAGCTCCTTTGGAAGGGGCTCTGTGTACTATGTAATATACTGTATATTTGAAATTTTATTATCATTTATATTATAGCTATATTTGTTAAATAAATTAATTTTAAGCTACTGTTTGATGCGGTTTTGTTTGCCCCTTGTGCTGCCAGGGGTGACAGAAAAGGAGCCTAAATTTGTCTTGTGTGTCGGCGAGAGCAACCGGCTGTACCAGTGGTTTTTCCTCCTCCCCAGGAGGCTACAGCCTCTCAGCTTGCTGTGTATCCCACAGTTGCCCTGTCCTTAGCGGCTGTGTGAGGTTTCTTCTCTTCCCCCCACTGCCCCTTGCCGGCAGCTCCCATTGCATCCCCCGCTCCGATGGCTTTCCCGGCGCCGGGCGGTAGGAAAGCGGCTCCTCTCCCTGACAGCGGCCTTTGGCCGTGATGCTCCCGGCCGCAGCCCCCGACAGCTGCCGAAGCCTTTGGGGATGGTGTGACGTGCCCCCCGCCTCGGTGCCCAGCGCAGGGAGCGACCAAGGGATTCCCTTCGGCAGCCAGCGCTGCTCGGCGGAAAGGGACCAGAGAGGGGGCTCCGCGGTCGGGGGCGTGCGGGAGAAGGGGAGAATGCGCACAAACAGCGGGGCAGAGGCAGCGCCGGAGCCGAGGGTCGGGACGGGGGCGTTAGGGTTCGGGGTGGTGGGGATGGGCTGTGGGGGACGTTGGTGCCGGGGCGCGGGGCCGCGGCAGGCAGCCGGTGGGGCCCGCGGGGCAGACGGTCGGGACCGCTCGGCGCCGTCTCCTGCCCATCCCCGCGGCTCCGGCCGCTCCGCAGCCCTCAGCGACCGGCTCCGCTGGAAACCCGTCCAGGGTGCCGCGGCCCCGTGGAAACCGCCGGCGACGGCCGAAGACCCCGCGGAGGAGGGCGGCGGGCAGCCCCGCTCCGCGCCCGCCGGCCCCGCCAGCACCGGCGCTGCCGCCTCACCGCGTCCCCCCGCCGGCTGCGCCCCGAGTCCCGCTCAGAGCGCCGCTCCGCCCGGTCTCGTGTTGCGGATCGCTCGGGTAAGGGACAGAGCTGGATTCCCCTTTTTATTTTTTAAAAAATTATTTCGTGCTTTATCTTAGCGCTCAAGGAACGGCCGCTGAGAAATGGGGACTCTATATTTTTCTTTCTGTCTGTTTGTTTTATTTTTTCCCCCGCTGCTTTCATTTCCAGCAATTTAAAACGTTAAGGTTGAGGCAAAGTTAGAAGGAAAATAATTGCTGTAATGAGGCTAGGCAATCTTCTGCAGGCACTGTGGCTCCAGCGAGACTGTAGCTGGGGGCGAGGCGGGACTTTTATCATCTCCTAAATATCAATGATGCTTTCAATAACTCAACGAAACAACATACCTGAACCCAGACACTTTCTCCAGAGCTCGCTGCTCTAATCCCCCTCTTCTCATCTCTTGCTCCGCTCTGGCCGCCCAGTTCCTTCCGGGCTGGGGTGACTTTTGGGGGTTTGCGGTTGTTTTTTTGGTTGTGGTTTGTTTTTGTTTTGTTTTTTTTTTTTTGGTTTGTTTTTTTTTTTTTTAAATTATTTTTTTCCCCCTTTTTGGTCTGGCTTTCTTTTCCGATCATTTCTTTTCTCTGTGCAAATGACAGTGTCTGTGATCCTGACCCCAGCTCCCAACGCCGCGCCGGAGTGGGAGAGCGCGGTGCCGGCTTTTTCCCACGTTGTGTCTCTGGCAGAAAAAGGCTAGAGATAAACTTCGCTTCTGCGCGATTAGACCCCGGGTCTGAGGGGAAGATCTAATCGCGCAGGAGGCCAGGTTTATCCTGTAAAAGAAGCCCTTATAAAATCGAGAGAGATTTTAAACTGCGAGAATCGCCTTGAGCTGCCTCCCCGCAAGCCCCGCTCCCCTCCGCCGGCACCTTTGGGCGCTGCGGCGCGGGGCTCCGGGCAAGCCGGGACCCTTTCATCTCTCCGCTTTGTCTGTATTTTTTTTTTTTTTTTTTTTTTTTTTACATTATGTCAACTCGGGATGGATATTCGAAGCGCAGGATTCCTATTGAACATGTCTTTGCTTTAAGTTCTCCCCCTGACCCTTGGGCTAAAGTCCTTGGTTGCTCAATTAAACCCAGATGAGAACAATTAATAACTAAGTAATGACAATAAGTTGGGAATCACACGGATGAACGCTCCATGTGAATAGGAAAAGCTCACACAAAAGAGCAAAAAGGATTTGTCGGCTCTTTTTAAGGGGGAATTGGCTTTTCTTTTTTCTTGCCTCTGGCTTACCAGCAAATAAAACTCACTTTTGTGTCTTTGTCGCCTTAAGGATCTCAGTGGGCAGTTGGAAGTGAGAATGGCTGTTTTCCTTTCAACTTGAGGGTGCTGGCGCCACGCAGCCCCAAGGATAGAGAGTAGCCAAAGCAAAGTTTCCTAATAACTCTCCTCTCCACCGCCACCCCTCCCCAGCCACTCCTATACCACCACACCCCCCCCGCATATCTCCACACACACTCCTAGAGAGCCTCGGCAGGCAGACGAGAGAAAGCCGAGGGGCCCCGAGCACATCCATGTCCCCCCCCGGCCTGGCAGGCAGGGCTGCGCGGCAATCCTCTGCCGTGGGAAAGCCACACCGCCGTGATGCGACGCTTTCCACGGAGGGTAGGAAATAAAGCGCGCAGTAGCCAGAGCACTGAGAGGGAGCAAACCCCCGCAGAAAAACACACAAAATAAAAGGGAAGCCATTTTTCTACTCTTACTCCCACAGGCGAGGGGAACGATCCGTTACCCGCACACGAAGGCGCCAGCTCCGTGCGGGCTCGGGAGCGCCGCGGCATCGCGCCCGGCCCGGCCCGGCCCAGCTCCGGCCCGGGGCAGAGGGACAGCCAGCCGGCGCCTCCGCGGTTCGAGAGTAAGGAACGGCTCGCCTTCAGTTCTAGCTTCGGAGAAGGCGGCTACCGGAAAAACCTGCCGCGCAAAGCTTTGGTTAAACCATGCATTTGTTGTCTGCTCTGAATTTCTGGGGTTTTCAGGGTTTCTCTCTGAATTCTCTCCTTTAACTCGAAACACGAGTCGGTGCCCTGCTGAATGCTTTATCTGACGTTTTCCGTAGTGCTCAAGTGGATGAGGAGCTAAAAGCCTGTTTTCAAAAGGGGGGGCAGATTGAATACAGCAAGTGAGTTAGGCACAGCAGCAGCAGCCTCCTGCTGCTCAGGATTGTGCCTGAGAACACAACCTTCAGAAATCAGAGGCAAAGCAGAGAAGCTGCCTAACTTACCCATTGTAAAGGCCAGGCGCAGGGGAGGGGGTGAGCCTGCTTCTCAGTAGTACTCGTATGCTTCAATCCAGGCTCATCGTCTTGTGTGAGTCTCCTGAGTCACAACAGACCTTCTTCCTAAAAATCTGGGAAGAAAGAGGTCTGCTGAACAAATGGGATACTTAGCACTAACTCCTCGGTGCTGCCTGATTTCAGGTAAACAACTGAAATCAGGTATTTTGTGTGTAAAGTGAAAATCCCAATCACCAATTTGTTAGGGACTCTGAGACAATTGCTCTTCATCTCTCCTTATGATGCACTTGATCTTATATTAGACACGGAGGTGGCCAGAGAGTGCAAGAAAAAGCAGCTGCCTAAATAGCCTCATGGCCAGGACACTCCTCAGAGCCGTAGGGCCGTTCAAATTGAATCCAGCAGAGTGGTGACTGGCAAGTAAGACTCCTGCTGCTTGAGATATAAAATACTGTACCCGATGAGCAGTCGGATGCAGTGAGGTGCCCCTCTCCCTCCCTAGTTTCCACAAAAGCAGACTGATGTGGTTTAGGCACTTAACTGCGAGGGAGTTTGTGGCAGAAAGAGACACCTTCTTCCAGTCTGTCACAGTGCTGGGTCTCACTATATATATTAGAATATATATATTTTATATATATAGTGTGTGGATTCCTGAAATTTCCTTTAATTAGGAATTTTAACTCTCTCCACACCTTGTGTGAAGCACAGTGGTGTCTGTCCCTGGCCTGAGCAATCTGTTCCACAGCAGGGAGCCTAAAAATGAGGCATTGCAATAATGGGCATTGCAACACACAGCTCCTTGGGGCTGGCCCGAGGCCCCTCCGCAACACGGACCCATTGTCTGTCCAGCTCTGCGGCAGGAGAAGCTGGAGGCAGAACCAGAAGCAACAGCTCTGACTCATTTAACTACGAGTAGTAAATTGTAACATGCTGCATAGAGAGATGTGGTAGTGATTTGCTTACAACAATAAACCGGTTGACATTAACTCCACTCCATTGTACTTCTTCATCTCGGAGATCTTTTATCCCCCCAGGCTGGATCCGGTTCCCACCCTGCAGTGATTAAAGGGAGAGCAAGAGAGGCAGCTACCTGGACACAGTCTCCCTCGTGTGACCAGGAATGTGCAATAAATCCACCGTGCAAAGCTATCCTTTTCATCTCGGGAAGCGGCTGCAGCTGAGGGCCCCACCGCAGCACAGAGTCAAACTCCTACCAGGAGGTGAGTGCCCACCACCGGCTCACCTCCGCGCTGCTGCCTGGTGCGGTGCAGTGCGGAGACCCCTCAGCCAGCCACTGATTCTCCTGGCAGTGCGATCAACGCTCTTAGCTTTTCTTCTTGTTTAAGCCTCTGGAAGAGAAACAAACCTCTTGCATACGGTCACACAATGATCAAAGCTACTTAGTCAAATAAGACAGACTCAGGCCTTACTAGTGAGCTGTAAGGCAAACCTTGGGAGGGAGGCAGTGTTCAAAATCTGAGAGTGATTCTGTGTCTGTGGTGCACTCCCATCGAAGCTGGGGCAGACAATGGGGCCGTGGAGTCAGGGTGATCAGCACTGGGCAGGACTGAGATCCAGGGACCCAGACATAAAAAGATGCAGCCCAAACAAAATGTTCTTTTGAGCCTAATTGAGCAACGCTTCTGTGGTAGGTGTTTTGTACCAAACACCCAGCAAACAGGTAGGGTGGGATGTGCACTTGATGTATGTTGGAGAAAGAGGTACCATACAACGACAAACACATTCAGGACTCTCTGACCACCACTGTTGCTGCCCAGTGTAGAAAAAGAAGGCAGTATTTAGAGGCTTCACTGTGACTCAGGCTCCCTTTGCATACCAGAGAGAAAGGAAGTGGCAGTGGGAGGGAAAGAGGTCTGGTAGCAAAGGATGACAAAATTATGTTAACTGGAAGACTGCAAGTGGTGTGGGAAAGCTCTCGGGAGTGGAGAAAAAGAGAATTATTTCCAAAACACAAGCCCGAGGGAAGGAGCAACTTTCTTTTGATGCAATGTTTTGTGTGCATTGGGCTTTATTATGCAAATATCAGCTAACACAAATACAGAAGTAAGGGTGGGATGCTTTAAAACTCAAGGGGTGATTCTCTTACACTGTAAATGCAGTTAGATGTAAGCCAATGGACCTGTTTCCATTTACATCAGCAAGGACTGGAAGAGATTTTCCTGGGGCTCTGAGACCTGCCCTCACATTATGTCAAGCTTGTGTGCATTAGTCCTGGGGAGCATCTGCTCCTCACACTCTACTCACTAAAAGCCATAAATGCTTTTCAAAACCTTGTAATGAGCTTTGGACTTACTGTGAAAGCCACGTCCGTGGTATACCACAAGAAGAGACAGTGGGATGTTGTAGATGTTGTCAGTCTGACCAAAGATTTTTCTTACCATGACATTGTCAGTCGTCTCTTTGGGTAGGAGGCTACGTAAACAATGCACACTAAATTCTATTTATAAAATAAAAAAAAGAGGCTTGCAAAATACAATATTTGTGCTGTGGGACTGGAATAGACACAGAGAGAAACCAGAGTCAGTGGTTTTCAAAGCACTTTAACACTTTAAAACATTAATTGCCTCCAATTAATTGGCTTCTGAGGCACCTATCAGACTATGCAGAGACTGTAGGCTACTGAACAGAGATGTTCCTTGTTGGCTCTTAGCCGGGGACCAGGACTTGAGTACCCTGCAAGACCCTCAGCAGCTGAGAGCCTGCAGTGCCAGAAGGCAGCATGATGTCTCCATACAACAGCAGTTGTATCAGATAACAACTGTATTGATTCAAAAAAATAATCCAAATGCAAACTTTCTTTAGTGATTAGCACAACTAAAAAACTTCAGCCACATCCTTTTTATAGACAGCCCAAGTATGAACTGTGTATCCAATATCTATGTTCAGAAAGCTTAGACATGAGCTTTTAACTCAGAATTTTAATTTAGACATTATTCAAAGGAGGACTGGCAGCATCTTTAGTAAAAAGACTCTTCAAGAGTCATTTCTTTAAAATGAAATGTCTTTAACTGCATTTCTGCCAGCTACGATACTCAAATTAAGATGAACTTAACAGCCTTATTAGCTTGGAGTTCAAATGTAGATCTTTAGGCAGCTCTCCCTTTAATTCAAGAAGATCAGTGCAGGCATGTTAATTTTCCCTCTAAATAATTGCATCTTTCATGTACATACTCAAAATCAATCGAAGTCAAAAAACCTGGAAAGAAAATAGAAAGTTGTACAGGGCATATAATAAATTGAGAAAGCTGAGATGGACACATAATCCTAAACTATTCTTACTTTCTAAAACACCAGGCTGAATTTCTGCAAATGTGAATTGTTTTTCCTTCCTCAAAGATGGCTTTAATACCAGCCAAGTTTGAAGTTTCTAATGACATTTATTTCTGAGCTATGTATGTATGAGAATTTTACTTTGGATAGTTGGAGACTGTGATCTTTTTCAAGCTTGCATAACATTTAACATGACTGAATCAATTTTCAAAACAAAGAAATGTGAAAGCATTGAAAAATGCCCAGAACAAGAACGGGCATTTCTAGTCCATAAGGAATTTGTTTGGAAAAAATTATAGAGAGTTATTGGAATTAGAATCAAAGTTTATCTTAAGTTTGCTGGAAGGAAAAGTTATATTATATGAGACAATTAACCATTGGCTTCGGGTCTGGTCCAAAGCCCAATAAAGTCAGTGGCGTCTTTCCACCAGCTAACTAACAGGCTTTGGGTCTGACTCATAAACTGCAGAGCTCCACAGAAGATATGCTTATGTGGAAGTTAAATATAGCCCCAATGTTTGTAAACGTGTGTATGTATTATGATTAATTTAAAGCCCTGGTTAAGATTGGGTTACAGTTTCCATTTAATTCATATGCATGTGTTTGTATTTGTGTGCATGTACATCTAAAGACAGACATCTGTGAATGTGTAAGCACACATACAGCTAATGTCATAGAGATGATTGAATCAAGTATATACACATGATGGTAAATATCAGCATTTACTCCAGTAGATATCACTGCCGCAATATATATACTCTGACAGATCTGAACATGTACTTTCAAAACCAGCAGCATCTGTTTACATTGAACTGCAATAAAAACTGAAGGAGACATCAGTTAGTATTAGAATTTTATCTTTTCAATGTCCAGAAACAGTTTCTGTGCCTTTGATGTAGGCTGTCAAACACTACTGGAAAATTGCATCTCTCTAATTACCGCATTCAGAACAGAGGAAAGGGCATGACTGCCTGGCAGCATTTGTCAGTGGGGACCCTGCAGGGACTTGCTTTTTGGGTACTGATAAGCAAAGTTAGCTCACATTCAAAAAACAGTAAAGCAATCCTTGCACAAAGGGTGAAAAAAACCAGAAGGCGAGCTATTTTGGATGATCTAGTAGAAAGCAATACAGCTCTTCTCTGTTCCAGCTATGATTAACCCCTATCTGTACTGGCTGCTCCCTTCAGATGGAATTCCCTGCATCCTCCACGAGGGTTTAGCCTGAATATAAACTCAGTGGCAGCAGCACTACTGTTTACACAGGTATGTGCATGTTCAGGCAGATAAAGAGCACCTGATGAACCTGTGAAATAGTAGTATCCTGCCTGGCTATGTGGCTTTACATTTTGAGGCATTTAGAGGTGGTACTGGCTTATCTGCTACTCATTATCCTCATTTCTCCCCTTATGTGAATGAGGGCCTTCTTAGCTTTGTGTCACAAAACATTTTACAGCATTTTTAAACCTGGATCAGTTGCCTGATGAGATATAGAGCTACAAACCTGCTAATGGTTGCAGGGGCAAAATGGAGGTTGCAAGGGAGAGATGGTTAGAAAGCTGTAGCAGACTGAACTCTGTGAGGTGAAATGCCACCAAGAAGAGAGTGGCATTTGCCCTTGAACAAAACTCTTTGTTGATATGAATAGCATCTTTTATTTTAAAGTCTAATTGCAAGTGAGAAATAAGGGATTACTAAGGCTTGTTCATGTTCTTTTCCTCCTGTGTAAAGTTAGCATTTGTATACTTTATATATTACATATATGAACAAAAGACCCAGTCATCAGCAGCGTGCATCCCAAACATGCACCAGGAAGAAAGGCCTGCTAAAATAATTGCACCTTTTGTAATATTCCTACCATAATGTGGTAGCACCTAGAGTAGAAGCACTTCCAGGAGTTGAAAAGGTTGTATGACAGCCAAGCACAACCAGAGGGGAGAGTGATCTCGGAGAAACGACTCTGGAAAAAAAAAAAAAAAAACCAAACCAAACCGCAAAGGAAGAGTAGACAGGTAGCATGCAGTGGAACTGAAGTGAATATCTTGTGGGTGAACGAAGTGATGACAATATCTTCTATGTAGAGACTGTCAAAGCACAGGTGGGAGACAGGGAGGTGAAGAGGTAGAAACACATGTCCCTAAACACACAGTTTACAGTGAACAGCAGCAAGAACACTGCAGAAGACACTGGGTGCATTGTATTGTGCCTGGCAGTAGCATTTATTTCATAGGGGCAAAATAAGTGCAGGAACATAAACATTTGCAAACCGTCTACTTTACTGGCAATTCATAAGGAGAACTTGCAGAGTGCTTAATGCTTCCCCAGGCTGGCCCATGGGGACTGAGGTATTCACACATATTTTACTAAGGAGGACAGGCCAAAAAGGGAATTAGTCTCTCTCAGCTGCAGGGTTTCAGCGTTGCAGGAGACCTGTGGTCACTTAGATCCTCCTTGTCCCGGAGCACAGGTAAACTACAGGTGTCTAAATGTCAGAGAGCAATTTGGCATGCTCTCTGCCATCTAGAGCCAGTTGGTGCTCCCGTGTCGGACTGCACAGTTTCCTAGAGGTATAACGCCCGCAGAAAGCAAGCAGCTACGTAACTCAGTCCCAAGGAAGCTCAGCTCGACGTGAGGGTGTGGAGGCACACAATGTGCACTCAGTTGCTGGGAAGTGCTGACTTCAGCATCAGGCAGGTCAGTCAGCATCATTCTCTTAAAAAAACACAGCTGGAACAGAACACAACAGCCTAGCTCAGAGCAAGAAAGGTTCCCCTCCATGCTATTCTGAAGAGTTCAAAGCCAACGTACCCACCTCCCAGGGCAGTGTCCTCTTCCCCTGCTGAGGTCTGAAGCATTGCCCTGCTTCTCCCTGCAGGAGCCATGTCCCTCCGAGGCACACGGTACACACCCAAGGGGATCATAGAGAGAACAAGCAATGGGACAAACCTGGCTCAGTTTTAACGTTCTGGTTAGTAGTTATCTGATATAAAATGCATAGGTAATTTCTGTGGCAGGGTCCTGAGTGTGGTACAAGGCTTTTTAAAGTTTGATCTTAAGGTGCCTACTTCCCACTTATCTAAGCATCTGCCTTAGGTGTTCTAAAACATCTTGAGAGACCAAAACAAGTGCTCCTTAGACAGCATAACACCTGCATTCAGTGTTCAAAGATGGCAGTTGAGTGAAACACCTTTTTTTTTTGTTTGTTTGCATATTGGCTGTGTATACTTATTGAATCTAAGAAACAACCCAAGAGAGGCTCAGATGTGAAGAGAATTACACTGTGTGCACTTCAATTTTCCATTTCGTTCTATCTTTCCATTTCTTATTTGTCAATTATAGGTAGGCTGTGTGCATCTTTGAACCCATATTTGTGTTCATGCACTTACTATTGAATATATAGTTGTTAGAACATTCAATAACTTGTAATTGCTTTTTACTATGTATTCATTTGCCTTTTCTTCTAGATGGGAATTTGTATATGTGTTATATTTGGCTCCAGTCCTGCAAACAGTTGTGCCCATGAATAACTTTACCCACATTAGGAGCTCCACGGATCACAGCTTCTCTCTCACCCACTGAATTCTATGAAGTTACTCATGCAGTTAAATTACTCATAAGCATATGTGTTTGCTGGATCAGGACCTCTCTATGTAAGTTTGATTTTTATGATTAATTTAAGGCACCGATACATTTTTTAAAATAAAGGAAGTAAATCCTTGGAAAGTGGTAATAAATTTTTAGAGCTGCACTTATTAGTGCAATAAAATGCACCTTGGTTTATTAATTAATAACTGTTTTTAAATTTGACACTCTAAACCCAAAATAACACAAACATACTACTAAACCATTTTATAAAATAATATATTTAATATTTAATAATATGATATAATAAAGAAACCGATAGGATTTCTTTAAACAGCATAACAAGGTAAGAACATTTTCTTAAACGCTATGTCAGCAGAAGCTGCCACTTTATGCTAGCCTGTTAGCCAACACATAAATACCTCAGGCTTTGATCCTAAAACCTTTGCCAGCTGGGCATGGTACTGCCTGCCCACAACTGCGCTAAGTGTCCTGGAACATAGAGGGCCTTAGAATGATTAGGGCCTTAGATCTGAAGATCCACTAGGCTTAAAAGTGCTGGTCTAAATTAATTTTCTATTTTCCTTTCCACTAGAATCTCCTGCAGCTCTCTTTGGACAGAATACTAGTTCAAGCACCTGTAATAACCTGTGATGGATACATGATTTGTTTCCTGGAAGGAAACAGTCTACCCTCTCAAAAGAGACCTCAGATTATTTTGTTCTAACTTTTACATCCTTCATTTTGGGCATGAAAACACAAGCCAAACCTTTCTACACATTTCTAGCTATAAAAAGGAACAGAACTGGCAAGATCTGGGTCACGGAGCTCTTCCCTGCGGCAGGTCAAATAGTTTATCATCCTCACAGAGGCAGATGGAAGTTTTACTGTGAATCACAGCACACCTGCAGGAGGTCAGTTCCTGGTGATCTACCCACTTTTGACCAAGTGGTTGCTCATGTCTCTCCTTTCCTGATCCTTGTGCCTGACCCATGTCCTGTCCTGCTCCTCTCCACTTTCTCTCCTCCATCTTGGGCATTGCACTTGGCTTGGTGGATGTGCTGGTTTGGTTTGGTTCTCCCTGGGGGATTTTAGTGTCACGAATGGCTGTGGGCACTGCCTCTAAGTGTGTGCCCCTGTCTGCAGCCCACCCCTGGTGAGGTCTTCAGGGGAGCCTGGCCATGGCACGTCTCCTGCCACTCCCTCCCTGCTCAAGGCTCCTGGGTGCTTCTCTGCCCATCTGGTCAGTCTTACCATGTTCTTGTGCCATGTCGTGGACACTAACCAAGGCTGCAACCTTGACTGGGATGCACCTCCTGTCCCTGGTTTCTTCCCCATTCTTTCTCTCCCAGCTTTTCCTCTTCTCACAGCCTTGCTCCTCTGCTGTCTGAATATGTCCACATGTGGGTGGCATTTGCCTGTTACCGGGTGCAAGGGCTGAAATCACACTGCAGTGGCGTGGCTGCTGCAGCACCAGACTACTTGGCTTTCCGTCCTCTCCACCTGCTTGCCTTCAGCTCAGGGACTGCTCAGTTTTACAGCATCCCTCGCTGTGCTGGACCAGACCTCCCTTAGCCATTTCAGCCCTGGTAATGCCTACTCCCACCTCAGCTCCATTTCCATTCCTGAATCCTTAGAAGGATACTTCTGTCCCCAGAGCAGACATTCCCAGGACTAGTTTCTTTTTGCCCAGCTACAAAACTGGTTCTCCTTTGTTGCCAGCTTGCCTGTGACACCAGCGTCCCACTGTCTAACACCTGACATGGATTTCACTGGGGTCTTTTGTGAATGAAGTGGGCCTAGAAACCCTGCAGGAAAATCAGATGAAAACAAATGTTCACAGCTCTCTAGAAATTGGTGTCAGCTCCCTGATACAGAGAGTTTTACAGCTCTATAAATCAGGCTGAAAATGTAACCAGAAGCCTTGTTAGCTTTCTGTTTCTTTTAGCACATCCGTTTCTTGTAAAATTCCGATTAGAGGGACTGGTCTCTGTAGAAATCATTCACTCTGAACCCAACAGGGCTATAAATCAAAGCACTACAAATCACCACAATTTGCAGATTCTGGGTTTCATCATTTTATTGCTTTTGGAGAGGTTACGTAAATGTTTTTGGAGAATATTGACCTCTGCATCCTCTGTCATATCTGGGATGAGGGAGAAAATAAAAGTGGTTTCTTAAAACCAGGTATCTCACTCATATGACTACTAAACTATTTCTCTAAAGGATCAGGTCAAGAGTGATTTCTCATATGAAGAGTCTCACCAAAATCAGTGAGACAACTCCCATAACTTGGGGCTAGAGGAACAATTATTTTCTTATGAAAGAAGCAGAAAGAGAGTAGAATTTTATAAGGATCTCTGTGAAAAAGGAAAAATGTGATTCAGTGGTGATCGTGCAAATAACACCATTTATGACTCCTTTGCCCCAGCCTGGGTTTGGCTGTACAAGCTGATGATTATTTGCTCCAGCAGGCAAAGATTTCATCACCTCCCAGTATGAATGATAAAACTGTTCCCAACAAATTTTGCCCTCCCAATGACAGTAAATTCAATCTCGGCTTGCAAACTCCAGATAACCCTGAGCTGAGTCACACTGGCCTGCTCGGCAATGCATCAGACCTCTTAGTGGCCGCAGCTGAGATTTGGTAAGTGCTGAGATTTGGGAATCGCTAGAGGAGTGTTGTTAGGCCAGGCTTAGTCATGAGTCATGTTCTGTGCAACACTTTGATGGGCTCCAAGCCTGTAAAGATCCCTCACTTTTACCTACCTACTTCATAAAGTCCTGTGGCGTCAGCAGACTTGTAGCTTCATAATGTAATAGATTTCTGTTTGCCATCCAGTTCACCTCATTAGTCACAAATGCTGGGAGATCAAAATGCAGATCCCAACGATCAGGGAAAAAAAACCCAACACCAAGACAACCATACAAGGAAAATGGGTTTGGATGCAGACTGAAAGCATTAAATTATTTCCTTTAGATTTAGTATCACAGCAATAGTGTGTCATTTATCAGGGATCATTTTAATACCTATGGATTTTTAATTGTATGAAGCTGGTATCTGAGAACTCCAATGAGGACCAGATGCCCACTACACAAGATGTTATACAACACAGAAGAAAAAAATGGTCCTTTCCCATGTGAGCTTATAAGTCTTTGCATTGCCTTTACCGGAACAACTGTAAGTTTAGATTTCTAATTATTACTTGCAGATAACCTATACTGTAAGGAGAAAATTTTCAAAGGCACAGTTGAATGTGAGGTATCCGACTCTCCTGAACCTGAGAGGGTTTTTTAACGCTTATTTGCCCGTGGTGCCTTTGGAAAGGACTGCTCAGGCACCTAAGTGGTATGTATGATCACATTTTTCAAAAGTTCCTTTAAGTACCAGAAAATACTCTCAGAAATGGGACCTATGTTTCAAAGTCACTATTTCTGACACACTGAACTTCTAAAATCAGCCTGATGTTTAAACAGATCCATCATTTTTATTCTGTAGTCTATAAAGCCAATTAAAGTAATTAGATGGAAATTGGAGAGTATTTTAGAGGCTGGTTTAAGATTCCTCTTTGAGCACTGTAGCTTAGTGTTACAGTAGGACACCATCTGCTGTCCAAGCGGAGTCCAGCTGCAGCTGACTCAACAGCAGAATGCAATATCCTAGCTATAAAAACAATGTGACTTGTATTATCTTGGTAATGCTTTTACAAACCAAATTCCCTGTTAGATTTGTGAGTCTGTGTTGTATTTTCTTTAGGACAGCTGATTGAATTTGGTCTTTTTTACCCTTATGTGGTGGGAATAGATAAAATGAGGATTTCTTCATGAAGCTAATGTTTTCCTTTTTTGGTAGAAATGCTGTGCAGGTACTCCGGGTGTTGAGAAAGAAATGTTGTAAATGGAAATAAATAGTAATACTTCGAATTTTGCATTTGCAAATAAATTGTGCAGACACTACTAATCTACTGTAGACTAGCATGGTACAGCCAGCTGGGTGCAAGCTATCCATCTGCAACTACCCACTGAAGGTGCTCTTCCCATCCCTGTCTAGCGATCAGGGAAGCATCGGGAGCCTTGCTAGTGTAGGTGTCAATTACTGTTAATTATAACAGAGATTTCCCCACAGTAGCCACCTTACAATTAGAAACTGAGCAGGGACCATCCACTTACTTTGTACAGGTTGCTGAATTGATTGCCAGGTGGTAATGACTTTGGGTTACTGTTAACATGGAACACTTCCAAGGTAACCTGGATGTGGGATAAAACATACTCCCAGATCTCCTGCTTGTACTAAATTAGTCTCAGGTTTTGAAGGTGCATTGTCAGGCCCAATTATACCTATTGACAACCTATAAAAAAAGCTTTGTTGCTTACATAATTGGTATGTCTGCATTTCTCCTCTCCATTTCCTTCTAGAAAGAGGAAAATTTTATTTAAAATGTTTTCTGTTTTCCTCTGTTTCAGAATTGTTTTTCTGCTCATGCTGCTCAAAATGCCAACACTACTGTAGAAGAAAAGCGTTGGATTATCATATTGTATCATAAATACAATGTAGTAGAGATATCAGTGCAACTGGTAAGCTGCAGGTTGAGTCAATAGAGTAAAGCTATGGCCAGGAACTGAAGCAAGGTATGCTGGAAAAGATTGTTGGTACTACTGTATGTAGACTAAGGGCCTCAGTAGTGTCTGTAGGAGATCATATTCCTTAAATTCCTTTCTTAGGCCTGCATAATTAGAGCTTTGGGTTATCAGAAGTGACAAAGTTGGGAATAAAATTGCTTTTAATTCCTCAACTAAGCCAATAGGCAATTAGTGAGTGATTTTCATTCTACTTTCTGGATGGTTCTATATTTCTCTACTGCCTATATAGGAAACCTCAGCTTGATGATTCAGTTAGCAAGAACAGATCTAGGTCTCAGTGTGCAGTGTACATAGCCACATCTGAGCTCCTAAGAAGCTATGGCAAATTACTATCTTGCCTGCTTTTGAGAACACCTAGACATTTTCTATTGATAAAACACTGTTATGGGACAAAAGGCTTGGACAATGTGCTAATTATCTCTTCCTTCTTCCATCTTCATGCCTGGCTCTAGCAAGAATGGCACATACAAAACTGGACATGGACCAAGAGTTTATCAGAACTAAGCATTCCCATTCCCAGTCCCTTTAGCTGTTGGTCTGGGAAAATACATACAGTACAAATACTTCAGGCTTTCCCACATCATTTCTTCATATATTTGGAGCATTTATAAGAAGAGTTAAATTAAAGTGAAGGCTGAAATTCCTCAAGAAAGAAGTATAATAAAGCATGAATAAAAAATCTAGAAGCAAGAGAGAATGGAAAATGCTGTATATGTTTTGCTGAATTTTTCTTTACAAATGTTTATTAATAAATTTGGTATAAATGAATGTCACTGAGCAATTCCCATATTATTTGGGAATGAGCGGAGATAGGTGAATAATGATCATAATGCCCAGGTATGCTTTTCAGACTTAAACAGATTCTCTTGATTCAGTGCTCACTGCTGTTGAAGATAAAATTGATAAATATATCTGTCAGAAAATACACATTACTATTTGGGTTAAGAAGTTACAGATCATACATTACTATTCCACTGACAACAAACAAATACTCCATAAAGTAGATTAAGGTCAATTCTGCAGTACAGTGTTCAATAAAAGGATTGGATTCTTCTCTTTTACCATTTGCTCAATTTCACCATTAAAACCATTGTTTCTAGTACCTAAGTATGAGTAGATGGCTTTCTGCCTTATGGATTATCCTGACATATCTGCATTGTATTTACAGACTTGGATGCAATGGCTTTCTGTGTCAATGCACATAAGTTTTCTGCGTAAGTCATTTGCCATCTGCCTGCCATCCCCAGTCTTTAGTAGAGGAGGCTCCTGGAAGACATCCTAGAGGCCTCAAACATGTCAAAGATTCCTCAGTGAGGAAGGGGAAAAGTGCTTCTCTGTCTGCTTGGGTAAAATAAAAAACAATCAACTTAGGTTGCTCAATTTAAGTGGGATATTTGAAAAAAAATAATGTCTAACAGTAAAGACTGAAGAAAATCTAAGGAAACTGCAGTGTTCATAATTGGAAATTCCTTAAGAATAGGGAGGCAAGCATCTATCATGAGTAGATTTTAATTTGATTCTGCTTTTGAAAGGGAAAGAGGAGGGTGAACTAAATGCCTTTTAAAGCTCCTTTTAATTTTTGGTGATTCTGTGATTTTTCTCCTGCCCTGTAGCTGTGGCTACTGCTGTGGTTACTACAGTTGCCCCCCTGCTCTGGATACATCACAACTGAAGGTGCAGTTACAGCTGTCAGACCCAGGGGACTGCCATTCTCTCACCAGACAGCACCAACAGGCCCCAGCCACTATGGCGACATTGCTCGAGATGAGTGGAAGGAGATGGGGGACATGGTGCAGAGGCTGTCCATTGCTCCTGACTTTCTGTGGGCCTCCCCTCCCCTGGCTCTCCTTGCTTCTCCAGCCATCAGTGCTCCAGAGGAAGTGTCAAGCTGAGGGCTTGTCATCATGGGAAAGCTTTGCCAGTTATTCCTGTGTCACAACTCCAGCGTAGCTGTATTTCTGCAGCGCCGTCTGGGGATACACTTGTTCTGCGATAAGAGTCAGTTTCTTTTGGCTTACTTTAAATTCATTTAGTTTCCAAAGTGACATCAGGGTGCGGTGTCAGTCTGAACACAGCCAGGCGTTTGCACGGGTTGAACCGCTGCTGTGGGATATGACTCCTGTCGCATCTCGTGGCTGTCAGCATTTTGCAGCTATTTGCCTTTCCACTCTTGGGTCAATGGTAGCTTTTAGCTCAGGGCTCTGCATCCACCCCTCAGTTCGCATGGCATAAAGTGACAGGGTCTGTCCTGGAAAAAAGACCCTTCTACAATACAATGAAAAGATACAGTAAAAATGACATCAGATAATGGTATGGGTTTGAGCTCCTTCCTCAGCTCCTGCTGTGTTGCTGTCCCCAGCAGCAAGCCCTTGTGTCAGCTTATTGTTGTCCTCCCTCTGTGTGTCCAGTTCATTGCAGGGGGTCTCCTGGAGCTTGGCCAAAAGGCTCTCAGACACCTCCTGGCTCTCCTCTCCAACTCCAGGGGAGCACAAGGACCGATTGCATCGTCAAGGATTCATGTAGGATGGCTGTGGGTGAGCGCTGCCTGGCAGGCTTTCACCTTGCCCCACAGTGCTGCTTCTTGCCTCCATCCCCATGGTTTCCTGCCTGCATTCCCCAACGTGCAGTTTATTTTAAAGATTTAACTGGAACTTGTGCAGTACATTTGCTTCATGTTAACCCTCTATGCAGGGAGGAATTTTGTCCAGGTCAGGTGATGAACTCTGAATTCTGTCTTTCCAGTGACATAGAGCAAATAACTTCACTGCCATCAGTCTGACTAATGGCCCCATTACCTTCCTTGATGGTAAATCCTGCAGACGAGGTAGGAATAATATACAAAGCAGGAGTGGTCACGGCGTTAGAGTTCAGAAGGGTGAATTTTTCTTGGTCCTCAGTGTGCACACTTGACCACACAGCTCTTCAGCACAGAGCTAGGGCCCCCCACCTGGATTTGTTACGATCAACAAGCATATGCAAAGCTCCCAAGCAATGTACTCATTTTCCACAGCATCCAGTATAGGTTATGTGAAATATGAAAATATGTAATTTTAAATGCATGCCCTTTATTGCTTTATAACTAAGAAACCAGATCTCTTCCCACTGACTTTCCGTGCAACTTTTCCCTGTTCTCATATCCCATGTGGGTCTTAAGTGCGCAAAGGCACCAGTATTAAAGTTTATAAGATATTTATATAAATCAGATGGTTGGTGAGTATTAAATCTGATTTCTCTCAATAACCCGAGAGGGAATATTAAAATATTAAAATTGTTTGAATTTTTAAAACACAAATGGGCTTTTGAATAGTTTAGGCCAAAGCCTCAACTCTTGTACACAAATATATAGTGACTGAGGGTAGAGTCCTTGAAGTTTTAATCTTGTTCACATCCAGCAAGACAAATGGCAGGCTTAGTAGAAAGCCTGTTCTCAAAAATCACAGACAGACTAATATGGAAAAACTAATTTTATCTTCTGCTTTCATTATCTGATTTACATCTTGAGAAAGGAACATATTTTGTTCTAAATAACGGATGTCAATGCAGAAATTACCATCAAAATTGCCTCATGACTTTACCAGTTTAGGAATCATCTTTGCTTTTGTATTTTAATAACTTCAATGTAATTGTGAACTCTGAAACCTTACATGAATTTCCCATTTCAAGAAACCTTCTCAGCCTCTTGATGTAGCACTTTCCAGGATCTCTTCCCGGTTCCATTTTCTTTGTCTGATCATGTTGTGAACAGTTGTGGGTTGGTACAGCCATACTCTCCCAGTTCTTTTTTTAATACATGAATAGCATTTGCCTTCGGGATGACACATTATTGCTTCTGAGTTGTGCAAGGGTGTGTGTAGGATAGCTGGAGGAGAGGGAGCTGTGTAGGCAAAAGGAATGTTTGCTCTTTGCTTCAGGGTCTGATTAGGTCAATTCTTGTGACAGAGTTATTCCCGCAAACCCACAATTATTGCTAGGCTGAGCTTTCTGGATAAAGGGATTTCTTTGCATGCTGTTTGACCATCCTATTGCTGCACCGGTGGATATAGGTATATGTAGGTAAGTAAGGCAGATTGCAGCAGGAATGTACTTAGACTCTATGCCACTATTTTTTTCCATAGCTGAGAAATCAACCTCTGGCCCAGATGTCTGTGCACAGACACAGAGATAGTGCTGTGAGAAAGGAATACTGTATCAGAACAAACAGGAAACAATATATTGAGAAAGGTGACATTTTTGTTAGAGTTGAATTTTTTAATCTTTGTGCTTCAGGCTTCATTTCATACTTCCTATCACAAAATGAAAACCAAACATTTTGAATGAAAAAGAGAATTGAGTGAAAAGAGAAGTGCCTTTTGAGCTACTACTTAAATGATTTCCTATTATACTTTTTAAGAACTATATTTTAGGGAATATAATGAATCCTAACAAGTAAACAAATATACTTTAAATACAATCATTGCAATATTATTCCTGATATTTATAATATCTTGGCCTTTAAGATTTCTGCTGGAACGGCTGCAGGGCTTTTAGGGGTGATGGGTAGTTATTAATGAAATGGCTGAAAAACTCCCAAGAAGTGATTTGTCTTCTTAGACAACAGATTTTTAAAAATAACCTCACAGCACATGAAATAAGGCTTAAATGCCATTATGATAAAAAACACTTAAGCTACTGATAATCATCCTATGTCTGTTTGCACTCCAGATGTTTACATGAGACGGATCTAGACTTGCTCCAATTACCTTTTCAGCATATTTCTGAATACTGTTAATGCTATGAAAAATGTTACATATGTAAATTACCAGAAAACCCTGTAAGTGAAAAGGGTATGTCCATCATCATTATTGTTGGCCCTTGTCAAAAAAAGCATCTTGTTAAAGTAGATAACTGACTTTTTAAAATTAGAGGTGAAAGAAACGTATTAGATCATTTTGTGCACCATGACAAACTGGGCATGCTGCCATTATATTTTATCTAGAAGGACATGCTAATTCACTGATTCATAACGGGTACCCTTTTTCAGCCTCAAATTGTGTTCTTTTCTTTCAGCAACGATGATGATTTCTCAGCCTGATTTGATCCCCTAGAAAGTGTTCTCAAGATGTATTCTTACCCCTAATTATTATTATAAGTCTACCTAGATTAACTTTTAATCAAGACTTTGGTCTTAACCAAGATTTTGGTCTTCATGCTGATGAAAAAGGAAGATCTTGTACAGAAGTAATTTGGATCCCAGAGGTCTGGATTTGATCCTAGGTTTGGCTACAGGATCTCAGTGTAACTCTGAAGCACTCATTGAATTTCCTCATTCTATAGTATCCTTAATAAATCCTTACTGACCTTCACTGAAGAGTCAATGGGATTAATTCAGGTGCAGAGAATCTCCATGGAGGCCTTTAGAGACCTTTCTCTGTTGGATATAAAAAGACTCTGAGTCTTTACTATATAAAAGCTGGTAAAAACCTGCTTCTTCATCCCCAAGAGGAAGACACCTACAATTTAAACCTATCTGAACACAAACATGTTCATTTCCTACATTATCATTCTTGAATCTGCTTTATCAAATCAAAATCAAAAGGATTAATTTAACGCACATATGTCCTAAAAAATTAATTATATGAAGTCATCATATACTTTAGACCAAGGTAGCCAAGCTTTGTTCTTGTTTGCAGAACTGCAAATCTAGATCATCTTCCCAAAGAAGGAAGAAGATTTTGCTGACTCACGGGTACTTTTAGAGACTCATATCTAGTGCTTTCAAAATATCAGTGATGGAATCTGAACTGCAGTCAGAAGATGAAAGTAATCGAGGTAGCTGCAATCTACTTGAACATTCCTTGATGGGCAGGCATAATTGAATGATAATATGCCAAGCAAGATCAGATATTTCATTTTGTAGTGAAACAAATACCAGCCTTTTTCAGTTCACAGTGTCTGAAATCATGTACTGCAGCCATTAGAGAAGTACTTCTGTAGCACGAAGCTGAAGATATATGATGCATGCTGACAGAGTGGCTTGAAGAGTGGTTAAGAGGCAAAGTCTGCTTGGGACTATGAGAGATGGAAGGAACATGGTGTGCTTGTCCATAATATCTACTAGGAAGAGTCCTGTCTATCTGTCAAACTGTGCCTGAGAAGGCTAGCTGGCACAGCCATACCAGGGAGTGGGTTAAAAATTAAGTGGCATGAACAACCAGTGGTCTAGTGCTTGAGTTTACTCCCTGGCCCTGTTTTATTTAGCAGCACAGAAGCAGCTTTTTCAACCAATTCTTTAGTGAGGTATCCATCTGATTAAGGCAATGGCTATGTTATTCCATCCTTCACATTTATTTGTAGGCAGATGTGTAGGGTATCTCTGGCTGAGGTGTTCGGACAAGACATAATATATGGAGTCCTAGAGTGCTAAGAGAGGAAATGAAGAAGTGATGGAAATTACAGCAAATCAGGTAGACCAAAGCTAGTATTTTGTCTCTAAAATCCTAGAAAAAAGTTGTTATGAACAATGGTGTGTCTTGTGCTCACAAAGATTTACGATTCTCATTCTTCAGAAGAGGAAATCCTATCAATACCATCTTTATATTTGTAAAGAAACCTATATGTGGGCATCTTCTGTGAAAATCTTCATTTTGTGCAGTACATTGGGCTGGTCATGATAGTTCATTCACCATCTCTTTGACAAAGATACTCTTATTTCAGCTGAAAATGTCCTGTCTTTGTGGGGCAAAGAACATCTGTGGATTAAGAAGTCAGTTGTGCACCCTGTAATGGCTTCAGAAACCTTATTCCTATACCAGCAAACATTAACTCAGTTTAATGTATAATATCAAACATTAACTTATGTCCAGCTTTCCAAGATAGACAATATGCTATCATTATGAGCAGTAATACAGACACAAGCTATATGGACATTAATAAATATGGGGATGATTAAAGCTTTAATTTTTTTTTAATCAATTTTTACTGGTGCCACCAGAACCTGCAGAAACTATTTCTGAATAAGAAAGACTCTGAATTGTGTTAAACTTTTCTGCAATTTGGGGTGTGTTAATTTTCATTTATGTCAATGTGCTTCTTGGCTTCTCTTGATTATTATATATTCAAGCTTGTCATCATCATCAGAATAAACAAGTGACCCAATTCAGCTTGGTCTTCACCTTTCACCCACGTAAAATTTCAAAAGGAGACTCATTGTTTTTGCATGTGTTGTAACCCTGTAATTATGAAGAAATTCAGTAGCAAATTACTTCCATGGCTTTTCCCCTCCATTCTCAGCAGTTGAAAGCATTCCTTCAAGAGACATTAAATAGTCTCAATTTCCCTGTTCTTCTGAGAATACCATACTAATGAAAATATACACTAAATATTTTTCTGAGAGAGAAAAACTGGTAAAGTCAGTGAAAGTAAATCATTGTCCGTTATCAGTTACAATTTGACATGCATTCCTTTTATTGCTCAACACCTCATTAATGTCAGAAAGGTACACAATGGGGAACATCTTACAACTTTAAAGAAGTTCCTGCATGTGCAAAATGTGTCTAACCATGTATTACAATACTTTTTCTACGTTCCTAGGGCTAGATGATCATAGACTCCTGTCACTGTCCAAGTATGGGGAAATAGTGGCAAAAAAATAAGGGACAAAATTACAGAACATGTCAACATATATATTGTGAAATAAGTGATGTGATAAAAAGGTAGCAGCTTCATGCCAGCCTTTACCATATTTTATCAACCACCAAAAGAAATGAAAAGAAACTTAAATTTATAGGTTAGGAAATATTGTCACTGTGTTTGCCTTTTGCAATATGTCTTATTTCTGCAATATGTGTAGAAAAGGCTGTTGTCCAGCCTCTCAGACAACAACAGCTAAACCGTGTAGTGGACTTGTGATATTTGTCATCTAGCTGAGCCTCAAGTAGCTGACTTGTGAATGCATAACCAGTATGACATTTTGGAAGGCTGCTTTTATTTGCAACATGTTTTCCTATGCTTGTCAGCTCTGAAGATGAAAGACAACCTGACAGTATTTTAAATAATGAGGTCTTTGGTCTGAAAATATATAAAATAACCTTTTTTCCTCAACACATTTTTGGTGAATTTGTCTGAATACCATAAATTGTGTATCTAAGAAACAGGCTTCAAGCAATTCCTTTTGAGTTCCTCCTTTGTTAATAACAACCTATTTTTATTGACAGGGTAGTAGCGAGTTAGCCAAATGCTGGAAAGCTGGGATGACAGCTGATGTTCTTCTTTTCATAAATCCATGATTTCAAGACATTTTACAGTGAGATAGTCAGAATAATCTAGAGTCTGACATTGTCACTGAGTAGGTTAGACTTAGAAATACTGGGCTAGGGACTTTGTATTAGGGTTCTCTGTACAAATCTCTGTACAAAGCCATTGGGCTTTGAAGCCAAAGAAATAACACTAGAAGAGAGAAATTGCATAAACAAAGTCTGCTGCACCTTACTGAATAGACTGTCTATCATACTTTGTGAAAAGTTAATATTATTCTATTCCCTTTCTCTGAAAGACTTTGCATACCTACAGTTTTTAGTAAAGCTAGGCTTTGTCTTAGCTGACATGGCTGAAGTTTAAGATTCTTGTTCTACTGTGCCAAAAAGGACTGGTTTAGAGCAAGAGATATTTTGAGTAATTGCTTCATGGTGAGAAGATACAGATAACTCGGATTTATGCTGAGTTTATGTGTCCTAGCCTTTTAAAAACAGCTTAATTAAACTCTATATAAAACCAATAACAGCAGAAACCTGGGTCAATCACTGTTCTCATACCTTACATTGCTTTGCAATTGGCTGTATTGTCTTCATACACTCACAGGAAAA
Source organism: Athene noctua (assembly GCF_965140245.1). Classification (NCBI taxonomy): domain Eukaryota; kingdom Metazoa; phylum Chordata; class Aves; order Strigiformes; family Strigidae; genus Athene; species Athene noctua. Next base: position 14,636,182 of record NC_134040.1, on the reverse strand, counting down.
GGATTGTAATTTCAAGAATTCTAGCTGACCCAGTGGCATACCAGATATTCTGCAGCTTCCCAAAGGTGGCAATAGGTTCTCATCGTACCACTGAAAGCAGAGAGGCGCTCTATCAGAGGGTGTGCTGTTTTGGAAAGTTGTGAGGAAAAAGAGGATGCGAGGAACCTTTCCTTCCTGAGAAACATTCTGCCTAATGTTGATGAATGAGAAAGAAGAAATAAGTGGGAAATGGACAAAAGATCTAGCCCAAGGGTTTAAAATCCAGAACTGTCTTGCTCTGTAGAACTTTCTTTGTGCTACCTGAATTTGGGTCCTGATTTTCTCTAGACCTCCTGATTCAATGGCCATGACAGTATTTATAGTGATGTATATACCTTGCCTCTATCTGTGACATTTCTTTGTGCCGTTCAGAACTACCATATAGATGAGCATCTTTATTATATTGAAATGCAGTTACAATCAATACCTATATTATCTGGAGCTCCAAGTCTTACTCCCAGCCTGCTGCAAGGAGCACCACTGATCTGAGATACTCCCACATCAGTGCTTCAGTAGTGAGAGATACAGCATCAAACCTGCACCAAGCCACTGATCAGCTTAGAGATAGATGGGACTGCCAACTGGCTGATCTGAAACCCATGAACTCTGGAATAATGTAAAGTTTTGTTTGGGTTGGGGTTTTTTTGGTTTTTTTTTTTTTTAGTTTCAGGATTGTACAGACTGTCCAGTTGAAGGCTGAATTTTAAAGTCTGTGTTTTTGTATAAGGTATATGGGTTTTAAAATTCATTCGCAAGAACAGATGCGAGGTGTGCTCATGTGTCTTCAACCTCGCTGCATCATTGCTCAAATGATGATCACCTCCACTCTTGTAGTAAGATTCAATCATCCCCCAAAATTAGGTTTAGGTTGTGTAGGTTGTAGGCTATGTTTTCCTCAGTCTGTACAAAAAAGGCCACATAATTCAGAACCTTAGTTGGTTGGTTTTCCTTCCATGTCAGGTGTCCTTACTCTTCCCCATTCATTTGGTTTGGCTGAGCTCAGATGCATCAAATTCAAATGAGTCACGTGTAGCATTTCAGTATTATGATGTTGCCTAATTTACTTGAGAGATGCCTGAATCCAAAAATACATATTTTTGGCAAGGGTTAAAGCTTAATCGCAAAAGATACATGCCAATTCAAAGTGTATTTTGTGTGCAGATTTATCTGAGAGTGGCTTGGCACTGAAGGATTTTCCATTGGCGCTAAAAGAGCCTCTGCATGCCAAGAAAGTAAATATCAAACAGAAATGTGCCAGTATTTCCTGCCAGTCTCACATTTTTGAAACTTTTTCCATCCTCCATGCCATTGATTTCTGATATGCTCCCAGGCTTCCTAGGGAAAGGCTTTTGAGTCTCACCCCAGGATGCTGAAAGTCTTCTAATTTGAATACTAAAAATGTTAAATGAAAAAGGACCCCTCCCCCCTCTGACACCCCCAAGGAAAATCCCAGAATCTTTTCCTGTGAAATGCTGGAAGACTTCAAGAGTTTTTCAACCATCCAGAATACACAACAGATGGAAAGTGACACTGGCTCAGGATGGCAGACATTTCTTTCAACTTTTGCACAAACAAGTCAGTAAAGCCTCTCTGCCTCTTTTCGGAGTCTCTCATGCTGTACACTTCTGATCGTACTTCATTATTGATTCTTGTGTCTCAGTTTCCCACAACTGGCTTTTAATTTTTTTTCTTACTCATTCCTACCCTTGGAGCTTTCTCCCTGCTCCTGCCTGCCAACTTCCACCCTTGAAACTCTGTCTCTTGAAGGATCTTTCTTTCCAAGTTGTCCCTACACCATTGACCATTCAGTCCCATGGCTGAACTGCATTTCTTTGTGCCTGTGTTGCATTCTTTGGGGGTCAGACCAGGATTTCTCCAGTCCTGGAAGCAGATGGCATTGATCAACCTCCCCATCACTAGATTTCTTTCAGGACACACTTCAGTCATAGTGGGGACTATTTTAACAATATGCCATGTACCAAAACAGCAGTAATAAAAGTATTCAGAGTATACTTCTTAGGCAATTTATTGGATGAAAACAGGAAATGTCATAACCCACAATTTACCATATTTTATAAAGCGTAGACTAGTTTGTTTCTGTTTCTAGTTTGTTTGCTAGGCATAATAACACTTTTCACTATTGTTTATAATACTGTGTACAAACCTCCTACATTTCTTAGTAACCTACATGGTTTGCCTAACCTGTGTTCAAACATCTGTCAGGTAGATCCAATATGTCCTAGATTTTGGACATGGTACAACATGAAAAAATGCAGTGAAAATCAAAAAGATTTTTGCCTTACTAATAAGGATTTTTGAAAAGTATCTTGCTTGAATTTGGTGTTGGTATCTAGTGGTTTTGCCTCTTGAAAACTGTTTGGCTCATTACAATTTTTAAAGTTCTGTGGTAACCAGCAGAACCTAAAGATGGGGTATCATCAGTTTCTGAAAGTGGTCATGTGATGGAAGTAGTAGTAATGACCACTGCCATCATCCCTGAAGTCTCTTCTCATCTGACATTCCTAATGTGGCAGGGAACATAATCAGAAATAATTCAATTCTCATATGATGGAGTAAATCTTATTTAGAAGTAACTTTCATGTAAATAGAGATAGAGAGCTCCAGCTCTTGAGACGCTGGAGCTGGGCAATAGGAAATGCAAAGCTTGAGAACCTCAATGTAACACAGTGAGGTGTGTGAGTGTATCTGCGCAACCATGTGCACATACATTTGGATTTACAAAGAGAAAGAAAGAGACAGGAAGGGAGTTGTTGAGTAGGAGCTGAAGACAATTTTTAAAATTAAAAAAAAAAACAACAAATGAAATTATATGCATAAGCCTATGTTGATACTAGGAAAACAGTATATGTACAAACAATAAAAATCAGATTTAGGATTCCTTCTGTGTATATGCTTTATAAATTAAAGACAACATTCTGCTTCTGGATCTGAACTGCAGATCTCAATTGCACATATTTTTTTTTGCTTTTTTTTGCTTTGCTTCTTTGGTGAAGCAAACTCCCACCACCGAGGGTTGCACACAGGGGGGGTGGTTAGTGGTAGTGGTGGTGGTGAAATGTTGCTCTAAATCCAGGGTGTTGTGGAGTTCTTCTCAGGTCACGGCACCGTATGGTTCCAAGATGGGGTCAAGCATGGTCTGTGTGTTCCTGGCGCTGAAGGTGCTGCTCACGTCAGGCCTTGCTGCTTAAAGGGGTAATGGCCAGATGCCATGGTCTGGGGCTGTTTGGGGATGCCAAAGTGCATCACTGGGACTCCTAAAGGGCAACAGTCCTTGGCCTCTTTGAGTGATTGCATACTGCTGGAACACTTGAAGGCTCTGTGCTCAGCAAAGTCTGTGAAAATAAGGTAATAAATAAAATAAAATGAAATAAAATAAAATAAAATAAACCCCAGTCCACTATTTTTACAAGCTGCTGGAGTGAGAAATGTGGGAAGTCTTTCTACTACAACAGTTATATCCTTTTAACCTGTGCCCCTGTAAGAGGGCAAACTGAAAGACTCCTTTTACCCCCGTGTTCCCTGATGACTTTTATTTAAAATTTTGCCCCAAATGTTATCCAAGTACAAATTAGTGCTGGTGAATTCATTTTCTTTTTCCTTGACTGTCTCTGCTGGGGACCTCCATCATTAGAAATCAGGCATCATAAAGGTGTTCTGGTTCAAACCCTTACTGTAAAAAATCAAAACTGCTGTAAGCTATGTTTTATATACAATTGCTTAGCCTTGCCCAGAGCTGGAGCAAAGAGCCTCAGTGAAAGGCCAGGTCTTACCATGGTTTTTTTTTTTTTTTTTTAAGCTAGGTAGTATGGATTAACAACCTGGAAAAAAACCCTCCAACCATAAAAAAGAACCTACATGCACTTACTGAAAGAGCTGTGCAGCAAAATCCCTGGTGCAGACACAAGGTGGTGTCACTGCAGTTTACCTGTGTGAGGGAGCTCTGGAGGAGTGCTACCAGGAAGCGATTTTTTCTCCTGTGACAGGCTGTGTTGCCACTACGGGTTTTAGAATGTAGATGAGCCCAAAATGACAACTAGTCTGAGCTGTATACGCTCAGGGTTTGTAGCAACCTACCCACACTGAAAGTTAGTGCTGCTGACTGTGTCCGTGAGAAAGCTCTTGTGCAAGTTTCTTTCCTAATGGTAAATCAGAGGAGAAAAACAGTGAGGAAACAAAGACAGCTTAATCCATCTATAAGCAATGTGTGCTCTGTTTTCCAGTGGGTACAACAAACTGATCAGGCATAGATCAAGCTTCTCCTCAAGAGGAGACTATGGTAAAGGAAAGAAGAAATGTGCTTTTAAAAACACGTGATATTTGATATAAAAATTGCAGGAAAAAAATTATGCTGGTTTATGTTCCATTGGAATAATTCACTCATTGCTACCCAGCCTGTTAGTGTAATTGGGAACACTGCAATTTATGGAAGGTCTCTGCTGCCAATCTCTGTTCTGTAATTCATTAGCTTCAAGTTGCTGCCACAACATATAACTCATTAAAATTAGAGATCTTCCTAATTTTAATGGAGAAAAAGTCCTCATGCTTACGAACAGTAAAAGCTTTGGAAGCCTTTATTCAATGGACTGCGATAAAGAGAAGTCATGATGTAAGGGATGGAGATGGAAAGCAAAACCCCATCTTGCCTTGTTAGTGGACATGGTTGCTGTGTGAAGGCCAGTATTTTGGTCCCAGCCAGTATTTGGGTCTCTGAAACAGTGAGTTCAGGCTTCGGTGCTCAAAGAGCCTCAAGTAGTCATTTACCACAGTGGTCTTGGGTGTAAATGATTTTCACATCAGAATGGTCTCAGTGATAGAAACAGCTATAGGTAGTCCCTACCATGGTATTCAAAGCTTATGTAAAAGTCAGATGGGTTAATTCTCTATTTCCAGCCAAATGATGAGGGACAGTATCTGTATGGCGCATTAGATTGTGTGTTAGGATGGACCTATGAATAGCCTCATGGAAAGGGATTTTATTCGGGCAGGTGCTGAGGAAAGGATATAGTGCATGGCTGGAGCTGAGGAAGGTGTCTCCTCCACGGCTCCTTTGAACATGGGGCCCCTGGCAGCCGTGTTGGCCCCAGTCTTCTCACTCCATCACCCTGTGCCAATTACTGCTCGTTAGCAGATTTCAACTCCGCTCTGTTCAATGCATCTGGGAGGGGAAATGGGGGAGACAGGGCACAGTGTGGATACAGCTCTAACCGGAGGGACCTCAGAAAGAAGCCAGCAGGTTAAGTACCGTGCTCAGCATGCGAGACTTCACAGGTCTGCTTATAGACTCTGTCTACAAGAGAGACTGACCTGGTTAAATGCAGATTTTTTTTCCTTATTGCAGGCCTGATTTTTCTCCTTTGGGGTCTTGTAAATCTAGAAGTGCTGTTTCTGTTAAGAAATATTGAAGTCAGACACCTTCTTACCAGCACTGACTTGCTGGGAAAATTGTAGCTGAGCTAGAAGGAAAGACCTTTTGTCAAAACCTGGATGAAAATGAGAGGGATGCTGGCAGAATGGAGCTGCTACCTAGCAAAAAAAAAAGCCATAAACTGTCAGTCTGGGACTATGGGCAGACATTCTCTGCTAACACTTTCTAGCTATGTCTTTGCTATGAAATTCAAAGGGGTAGTTTTAAATGGTTCCTTAACAGTTTTTAGTTAAGTATGAGCTAAGGCACTTTGCTCTCCTATTCATTAGGTTACTGTGGAAGAGCTATGAACTTGGGTGTTTGACTCCACATTAATTGGCACTGTGAACTCTCACAGCTCTGTCCCCAGTGAGCTAGCTTCCGAATCTCAGACCAGAATAAAAAAAGGGGCTCAGTTCAGCCACTGCTCACACTGCAAAGCTTATATGATCATGTCAGGAAGAAGGAGCCTGTGTCAGCTGCTTGTTTTTTTCTGGCAGTAGCCTTTTGGAAGGCTGTGGGAACTCCTGGGCATCTGAAATGCTCCTCAGCACAAAACTCTGTAATGGGACATCAAAAGAAGTTATCAGTGCCATAGAAGTAGCACAAATCCACTCACAAATCCACTTCAACACAAAGTCTAGCAATCATGGAAGTGGTTTATCCTACTAGATTTGCCCTACAATGCCCATAGGTACCTTTAAGTAGGATTCCTTTGACTCCATTGTGGCGGTGGTAAGAAACAGCTGGGGTGATGGCAGTACGTCAATCTGCATGGTTTTCCTCCAGTATTTTCATGAGTATGTGGGGAAAGATTCAGGTCTACTAATTTGCTTGTATATGCCATTTTATGGGAGCAGCTGCTAAAGTGAGATTCTTCACAAGTCTGAAACCTCAGAAGCCTGAGAGATCAGAGAGACATTTCATATGGAATCAAGCAGCTATGGAGTCAGAAATCCATACGCAAGGGGTTTAAAGCATTTTCCCTGTACTATAGCTAATGAACAGAAGAGCAAGCACAAGAGGATCAATCTGAGATCATGACTGTGCTAATCCAGGTGCTGATAGGAAACTGTAAATTGCTCCTCATGTCCCTAGCAAAAATACAGTTTTGTATTATAAATCAATTCTGTATTAAAATACACCACCTTGTGTGGGCATGTGGTTTAATATTAGTGTGCCTATTATCTTGTGGGGCTGTTTCTTTTTAGGTATATTTGTATAGCAGTGGAGATAACAGATCTAATTTGGGTTAGGGTCCCACTGAACAAGGTGGAGTATCAACAAGCAAAAACTCTGTTCTGACTGGATTGATCTTGTTAGTTGAAACAGTACTTGGCACATTATGTGCAAACAACACTGCAGTATGTCATCCAGTCCTACTTTAAGTCATTCAGTGAGGTCAGAACATGTTGAAGTCTGTGGACACAGAATCACAATTCAATGTGAGAGTAAAAATAGGTTAAAAAATGGAAGTTCATCATTGGAGCTGCTCTGTAGCTTAGTGGTGTTATGTGCTGTACCCTAATGCATGTTGTCTACATTTTTTCTTTGACTAGGTTACTTAATACCTTCCTGCAGTGTATGTTTAAATTCAAGACAGTCCAAGACAAATGCATCCCATTACGCTTGAAGAGGTGAAGCAAGGCCAATATAAATGCATAGTGTGCTATGAATTATGCTTACTCAGTAACTTGCCAATATCTGGATTTGGCTGCTATATTTGTGGCATGTTTGTAAGCCCATACTCTAACTTAGAGGCGTTGATACTTAAAACCAAAACATAATTATAAATCAATACAAAAAGGAGAAATCTAAACATTTTTAGCTGAATGGGCCCAACACATGGAGCTACAGTGACTTGGATTCTTATGGGGAATGAAAAAAAGATATATCTGATTAATTTGGCAAGAAAAGAAACAATCTGGCACTTTATATCATATTACACAAATAATAAGTCACAAAACTTCAAGTAACTTTAAAATATGTGAAATGTTTTATTGAGGAAAAGACAGAACTTATTTAGATGTTTCAGGAACTTTGTGTTTGGCCTTTTCTTCAGTAAAACACTGTTAGCCTTACCCTGTAGAAAACTTGGAACTCTGTCTGTCTCTGCATAATGACCTGTTATAGAGGGTTGCAGAATGCCAGAGTGCTTCTATTTTAGTATTTAATGTAAAGACTTCTCTTCCCAGCTAGAAAAGACCTTTGATTTCCTCATGAATGTGTCAGATGATCTGAGAACTAGTGGGTGTGTTTGTAATCACTCCAGTTTACAAGTGGAACAATTCTGTTAGTCAAACTGGATGAAGGGGAGGTGAAAGACCTTCTTAATCCCCTCACACCTATTTCCACCAAGGAAAGAGAGTGAAAAACTAATTTCCTCATCTCCCCCCTACCCAGCCCCATGAAAAAAGATGGAGATAAAAAAGAAATAAAAGATCAAAAGTTTCTGAAAAATGTATTAAGCACTGATGTTGAAAACGTTTAAATACCTGGTTTTATGAGTCACACCTGAAATGTGTGACCGGGCAGGTAAGTGACCACTGAATCCAGGGTACCCTTGTGAGACATAGCTCATTTTTTCTATTCCTCATCTCACAGTATGGGAGAAGCCTTCTCCTTCAGTATTTCCATTATGGCTTCTCTTTCCACATGTCCCACTGGTCAGCATGTCTTTTTGGTTTAAGAACTTAAAACAACAGGAAAACCATGACCTCCTCACTGCCCCTGACCACTTTCCTTCTGTTCCCATTTTGTCCTAAAATCAAGCAAAACAGTATGTAGGATTAGTTTAAATTCAGCAATAGGTGAAACCTTAGCCTTGTGAAGTATCAGTTTTGCCTTTTTTTTTTTTTTTTTTTTAAAAAAAAAAAAATTTCTTCATCCCAATCTCTGTTGGGCTAAAAGAGTAACAATGCTTTGCACTGTGTCAGATTTGGGACAGCTATCTGTATCTTCCTTGTGATATTGTTGGGCATTTTTGCTTGGGTTTTCACAAGCACACAAGTACTGCTGTGAAAACAGAAGTTTCTCTGCTGAGAATTCTAACAAAAATGAAACCATCCCAACTTTTTACACAAAGAAGTGTATTTTTTTCAATAACCAGTGAAAAAAATTAAATGTCATATATGAAAATAAGAATTTCAATTCATTTCTTCCCTTTTACTCTCCTCTTTGTGAAAGAATCCTTCGATTTCATCTTCCATAATGCACCTCAGGGCAAGTAAATTCATTTTTGTTGTAATGAACCCTTATTACAGAGCATCATGATGCACAAAGACCAGAGGTTCTGCTTGATCCACAGAGCAGGATGGAGGATGGGCATAGCTTGAGACCCAATGGCAGCTCTGGGGAAGCACCATGCCTGTCCTACTCTGATTGATAAGTAGTGTTGTTGTTAGTGTTTGAATTAAATTGATGTTCTTTTTTCTTCCCCTAAGGAATCTGTCTTTTGCCTGTGACCATAATGGGTGACTCATCCCCCTCTGTCCTTATCTCAGTTCTGACTCTTTTGTTGTATTTTCTCCTTCCCATTCCTGAGGGGGAAGGAGTGAGTGAGTGGCTGTGTGAGGCTCAGTTGCCCTCTGGACTTAAACCACGACACTCAGACTGAACTCTTAGTGTTTCTGTATATTTGCATCTTCAATTTAAAAAAAGCAGTTCTCTGACAAATAGAAACCTCATTTAAAATTTTTAAATCTAAATCCTAGTTTTCAATGGAAAAGAGTTTTGGACAGAATATTTTTCTGCCCCATACATTTTTGAATATGCTTATAACTGCAAAGAAGTTTTCTGTAGTGATGAACACTGGATTTGCCCTCCACCAGGATACCCACATGAACATCTGAGTTGGATTTTTCTTCTGATAAATTAGGGCATGATAATAAATACTCTATTTTATGCCATCTGAGTTCTACCCGGAAAGATAGATAACAGCTCTTTGATATAAAGTACACCTTCACCTTTAGAGTCAATCAATCTAAAGGTTCCATGTCCCTGGATGGGAAGTCCTGCCTCCCCTCCACTATTTATTTCTAATCCTTCCTTTGCTGTGGTTTACCAGGTGATCATCTTGTGATTTAACTGAAGTAATCCTGGAAAGAAGGATTCCTTTTTAATCAGAACAGTGACTCTCCAACAAAAAAATCATGTGGCTGAAGGTGGACATAAGGGTAAACTTCTGCTTGAACAGTAGCACTATCTTAGGTGCGCTTTAGCAGACTGCAGTGCTGCATGGTTAGGGCAATAGAGGCAGATGATGTCTGATTGTTCTGTATGACATCAACACATCAGTGTTTTCCACCAGTGTGTAGCTTTAATATTGTTGAATCTCTCCTTCCAATCCATGTGTGTTATATTAATAGGATGAAATAGAATTTAAGGGATTTGGACTGGTCTTCTGTGCTCACCTGACATATTTCCTGACATGTTTCCAAGCTCAGTTCTACATTACCCACTGCAGGAAAGTCTGTACATCAAGAAGATTTAATATGGAACAGAGACTTGTAAGGGGTTGTTGTGAAAGATTTCTGCAGGAACTACTGTCATTATCTGCAGCAAAATTGAAGTCCCAAGGCTTTCTGTAACAAACAAGAGATTTGTAAAAGATTCTACATTTGAAAATCATGTGCTATGTCTGGAAATGGTGAAATGAGGCTGCTAGAAAAGTTTGAAAATCCAGACACTGCTTTTAGTATACTTTTAAGATTAGAAGTCCAAGAAAAGCACACACAAGATTAGAGAACAGTGAAATATAGATCTAATTTTAATTTTCAGATGTGGTTGTAAAATGTTACTTTACAAGGAAGGAAAAATCCTTAATCATTTTGTCGTTTTACAGGCAGAATCTCCAGCACAAGTCTGGAAAAAACCAGAGGTTATGTTAAACCTGGAGGTGTGAGGAGGACTGTATGGGTAAGGCTTAGACACTGGGGTTGTTTCAGGAGCTTCCAGTGGGGCTGGTAATATATCGGTGAAGATCAGAAAAGATGTACCTATCCAAAGTAATTATATCCTAGCTCTTCAAGGTAATTGTAATTATATCAGAGGAAAGGTCTCTGAGAAAGCAATAGTAATTGGCTGTTCCCCAGCTGGCCGTCTCCATGAAAGAGCAGAAAGTACATATACTGTTGTCCAGTTAACTTCTTTTTGTGGGGAAAGTGGGACTGCAAGAGGCGGGCCCTCACTGAGAAGGGGACAGAAAACAAAATGTGTGTAATGTCTGACTGGAGCAAACCGGCTAGTCAGCTAGTTTTATGCCAAAAGTGCAGAGTTTTAGAGCATTATAGGAAACAATAGATTTCAAGGCTGCAGAGTCAGAGCTCAGGAGCACTCATAATGCTTAGACACTTTCAGGCTTTTCTTCAGTCATGAAGAGTGGTCAATAGGCTTTTTTAAGGAAGGAAGGCTGAAACTCAAAAGCACATTTCTGCAACAGGGAATGATTACGTGTCAAATCTGCAGGTCCTCAAAGCACAGGGCCTGTGTATTTTAAAAATACATCCCAATGTGGCTCTGGTGTAATGTGTCTTCTGTGAGACTAGACAAATCTTCCAGGAGGCCTGGCTTAAACATCCCCGAGATGCTGCAGGAATGCCTGGCAGACTCCCGTGTGCCACAAACATCTCTCCACAAAGTGGCCCTTCAGCTTCTTGGTCGTCTAAAAGTTGGAATTCTTATTTTCTAAACTTACAAGGTCAACTACCCTTCCGCCTTGTGCTACTTTACAGCTGTTAAACAGAACATCACTGGCTAAAAGTAAATAAATAGAGAAATGAGAGAAAACACAGTTTTTAGGCTGCTCTGGAGTTGACTTGTTTTTTCTCCCAAGGGCTGGCTCCACCCTGGGAGCCCTCCTCTGCCTCTTCCCCACTGAAGTCTGGTTTGGGGTGTGCCCTAAAACCGTATAATAAAAACATGTATTATTTCTGGCAAATTCCCTGTGAACAAACAATAATAACAGTGGACAATTTTAACAGTGCATTAGCAATGGGAGCTATTAGCAGAATTCAGTAACTGTTAAACTGTTCAAGCTGCTTCACTATGTGCTGACCTGAATACATTTCTTTCTAGGCAATTAAAATTCTGCTGTAGAAATGTTGGCTTTCAAGTACCCCACTTTACCATGATTTTTATTTGACTCACCATGTATGTAAAGTACAAATGAAACTAGAAATTAAGTCTTTATATAGCAGCCTTTGTAAAGCCATTCAAAATAAATACTATATAAGTGTTAAGCATTTTCAGTTGAGGAATATTATCAGATCCACAGCTGAATGAATCTTGCCTCTGAGAAGTTGTAATTATTTGGATTCATAATGCCACATTGAGTTAGCCTGTTCTGCTGTTTCTTCTTGTTTGTTTTCCACTCATGTTAAGAATCTTGGTTTCCAGTAATATTGGCAAAAGTGAAAAAATCTTGAAAATTCCCATATGAATGGATGTTTCTAAGAAGATCTGCAGCAGACACATTTCCGTGGACATGGTGAAATCTCTCTGAAGTCTCTACTCCTGCATATGGGTGTTTAGACATCTGATCTAGGAGGGGTAATTTTTGCCATATGACTTGAGCAGTGTTTCTGATGATGATGGTGTTGGGTATTTTTTCTAAATTACTAAAAACTGAAGAAGTGATATGGCAGATTCGCAGCTGGTTAACTCCCAGTCCTGTTGTTCACCAAGATAAACCTAAAAATATGTTTCTTGAAGTTACAGAAGTCCAAAGACCAGTTAAAAGTTCTAAATGTATTTATCTTCATTCAAATCATGGATTAATCCTATTTTTGCTTGACCGATGAATATTTGAGGTTGACAATACAGCCTAAGTGACCAGTTGCTCACCACAGGGATTGAAGAGGGAGTAGCTGGGGTCATAAACTAAACTAACAATAGTTTGGAAACAAACCATGATTTAAGATAAAATTGCATCAAGGGTTCTGCATATAGCAGCTGCTGAGCTTGGGAAACATCTTTTTTCTTCTCGAGAAACGTCTTCCAGGGTTTCCCTGGGGTAATGTGGCTCTGTGAGCCCTTGAAGATTAGGATGGAGAGCTGGAGACAGCAGCACTGATCACCTTTCTATCCTGTGTTATTTGAACTTGGCCAGTGTCTGGAGCATTGCTTAGTTCTCCATAATAACAATAACACCAATGACAGAAACTGCCCCCTTAGTAATTTCTGGAGAATGAAAGACATTTTTGTCTTTTGATTGTGCACAGTAATTTTTTTTTTTTTTTTCATTTCTAAAGATATCCCTCTTTGTACTACTATTTTGATTAATGAGTGACAAATGGTGGTAGACATATCTACTATGGAGATTAATAGTATCATTAATAGTTTTTAGAACAAGGATACTTTTGCATTCACAATAGTTTATTATCTTAAAGTGCCATGTTATGCTTCTTTCCCTGTTGTATTCAGCCTTTCTTTCCCTTTATCTCTCAGTGTTTTTCACAACCTGTGAATTGCCCTAAGTAAGGCTTTGATCTTGCAGATGTGTGCAGACTACCTACCATGAGCCATCCTCTTAGATGCAATAACACTATTACTGCATGCAGAAATACTTGCCTAAGTATTTGCTGATTCATGTTTTAGATTTGCCTTGGGGAAAGCAGTGTCTCACTGAGTGTTTACAAGATGACCAGTGCAGTGCGATCCAGTTCCTGATTTTGTGTGCTAGTTATGTATGCACAAGATTGAACTCATAATAGTGTACTAATGATAAAATATTTACTCATTCACTTGGTAGATAGATATTCTGAAGTACAATTTTTTATTAACTTTAAGAAAGGTTTTATGCAATGGTGGAATATGCTTGATGTTTGCATGAACAATATTAAGCATTAGCATGTATCAAATAAATAATTAAACTGGCCGTTAAAATCAAAGATGTAGATTCTTCTGAGGGACTTTATAGAGGTCTGATTCATTGTGAGTAAGCACCCACAGTTTGTTTTCACCATTTCCACTGTTGACTGTTAACCTCTGACATACCGTCCCTGAGCTCTAGTTCACAAGTTCCCTTATCTTTTTCTCTTTCCATTGCAACTGGGTGACACCCCCGGGGGATGACCATTAACAGCTAGAAGTCTGAGATAGTTGTGTATTTGCTTGATGCATTTATGCTGCCTAACAGTAACTGAAATTATGTGTGTCTTATCTTTTCCACAGCTCTGAAGAAGAGAAGGTGCTCCTTCTGCTGCTTGAAGCTATTTAAGATATATCATGTACTTTGAAGGAGGAACTACCTCTGCACATCGATGTTCTCCCCATGCACACCATGTATGCTGCAGCTTTGCTTTGGTGTAGGTAGGTTGGCAGAACAGTCAATGCAGCACATGTTAACAGAGGATGGTATTTGTCAGCTCAGTTATAGCACACCTCCAAGAAATATAAAATCAACTGGCAAAAAAGCTTTTTTTGTATGTGGACTTCTATATTTCCACCCGTGACGTCTACATGTACAGCATGCTACATGCACCCTGGCCTCACTGTCCTACATGGAGCTCCTGCACAAATGCCGCATGGCTGATCTGCCCGTGGACAGTGGCCACCCATCCAAACAGCAGGCAACCTGATTAAAACTACTGCTTTGACAGGGCTCATTAACATCCAGAAATTGTGGGCATGTTGTCAAATTCCTTTTTTCTTTTCAATCTAGGCAAACATCCCGTGCAGAATAAGGGGACATCTCAGGACATAAGCCTGTCCTTCCCACACTAGAGGATTTGTAGGCACAGCGAAAGCAGCTAATGGGGACATGACTAATCCATAGTTGGAACAATTTAAGTAATAGCAACAAAGCTTTGGTACACAGATCTGCCTTCGGTTTGTAATTGAATGGAAACCAAACAATCAATCACGGACATGCATGTCAATATGTCTAAATTTCCTAAAACACAGGTTTTTTTCAGTGTTGCTGCCCTGTGGAGTGGATTGCTGGAAGGAGGGATAAGAATGATCCAAGACACATGTCCCTAGTGTTTATTTTCGGTGGGTGTGACTCAGAGGGCAAGCACAGGTGAGGCAGCTAGCGACTGCTCAGTCAGCTCTGGAAATAACCATTATCATTTGCTTGAATGATGGCAGTGCCAGGCCCTCCCTGTCATGGATTAGCACTCCACTGTGCTAGCTGCTGCACAGATACCAAACGAAGAGTTTTTCCTTGCCTCAGGAGCTTCTCCCAGAAATAACAGCAGATAGGTGTGCGTTATCTCTCTTATGACTGAAAGCAATTCCACCCTTCACCAGCTCTCTCCCCTCACACTTTTGCTGGGGCCTCCATGGAGCTACATACACTAGGTCTTTGGAAAATGCTCTAAACATGCAAAGTGGCTAAATAAATTTCTTTGCAGCCAGCTAATCTCAGCTGCAAAAAGCCTTTCAAAAACATTCGCCAAGACTGCAGATCAAGTGCCGCACACAGATACAGGCACCCAGTTCATCTTTTCTGTGAGCTGTGGGTGTGAGCAGCAGTTTGTGGCACTTCCTGAAGAATTTCAAGGGGGAATATAACAAACAGTCCAAGTATTCATACCAAGAGCTTTGTTTTCAGTTTCACTGCAATAACAATTAGCAACCAGTTGGCTCTTGGCCACTGAAAATTATATAGCCAACTGGCAAAAATATAATTTTTTCCTGGCTTTGTGCTTGCAAGCTGGGTGGCATAGGAGGATTTTGTGAGTGTATATAACACTAACCTCTGCAGAATAATGCACTAACTAGTCAAAAGTCTTTTCTTCACAGAGCCAAAGGCTAATTGCCAACCAGCTTCATTGACCTTCATCAACATGGATCTTTGTTAAACGGTGACATTTGCCAGTGTCTTCCTCTTTTTGCTTCTTTTTGTCATGTTCACTTTTCTTTTCAAAATTTGTTTGTTCCACATTTATGCACAAAACTCTTTCTAGTTTGAGAAAAAGATTGCAGATAGGTGCAAACCTGCAGCACCGTGGCACATTTTAACAGCTGAGCAGGATCTGTTCATGATACTCATGATTAGTGCTCCAGGAGATACACAGATAACTCACTGGAACCCACAGCAGCCCTATTTTGGCTGCCTGGAGTTGAAAAGTGCCCACAGCTGGGTACTTCCACTCCCAGGACTACCAGGTCCCCAGAGAAGATGCTTTGATTGCAGCTGCCTCCTTTTGCAGTTGTACCTGTTTGCCCAGATTTCTCCACTCCCCAAGGCAAAGCTGCCTCATTAGCAAGCTGGCAGGTTTCAATCCATCATCCACAGTTCCAGCCTGAAAGCTGAAAACATATAACAAGCAAATAGTGGTTTACAACATTATAATTGCAAATATTTCTGCTTTGTTTTCATCTCAAGGAGGAGAGGTTTGGAATGAAAGGAGAGCAGAGGCTTGCCAAAGTGTGAAGTTTTATGGGCTTATGTCCCAAAATTATAGCTTCTAAGTCAGTCAGTTAGGAGCTACATCAGTGCTTTGAATGCTGCTTAAAACCAAAACAATTTCCATATAGAAAATAATTGGTTTCTTTAATAAATAGCTAGTACTTGAATAAATAATATAAAAATTGCTGTAATTAAAATCCCTGTAAAATGAAAAAGTGACAGAAATGAAAATAGTATGATATCCATACCTAGTAGAAGTGTGAGAATTTGTATATGAGTCTGAAAGTGCAGTCAAAGATTTGTTAAGGCAAACACTTGAAGAAAGTCAGGTGGTCCATGACCTTTTAAATATTCTCTAACTTTTTCTATTCAATTACCTATAAATATGATAGTTCAGAACTAGTTTCACCAGCCACTGAGGCAGACTGAGTTGTCAGCTCCACTGATTTTGCCACAATCTTCTTTTTCATTTGAACTCCATTGCTCGCATGTTCAAGTATTGTGGGAGAACTTCAGCTGCCCTTTTTCCTCCTATGAATATGCATAAAATTTTTGGAGTTTGAACCCAAAAGTTTTAAGAAAGAATTTAAAATGTCCAAGTTCATTACTTCAAACCATCATCTTATTTATAAGGCATCTTTTTGAGGCACAGCTTATACCTTTTTAAGATAAATACCACCTTAAGCACTAGGAAAATTAGGTACTAAATCCAGTGGGCACTGTGTAGGCACCAGAATAAAAGTGCTGATATTTTATACTGATTTTTCATGCTGATTTTTCACACTGATTTTTCAATGTGGTGAGAATTTGTAACTTCCATTAACTCAGTAAGCTTATAAAGAAAGCCTGAAACTATGTTTTTGTTTTAATGGAATAGAGGTTGGTATTTTGATGTAGCAAGGCGCATTAAATGTATTTAATCTTGAGACTTTTAAAATACTGAGATATCAAGATAGCTAACTGGAGAGCAGTAACCTTGGGAAAATACACCCAGCATTTGCAGTGAGGGCATACACAGTGAGGTCAAGATGGGAACTCAAATCCCCTGTGGCAGTAAACAAGGCTGCTTGTCATCAATTCAAGCTAAAAATTATACGCTTTTGTCACTAGCCCATGAGATGAAGTTTTGCAAACTGCCAAGTCAAATCTTTCCAAACAAGCAACAGGTTAAGTTCAGAGGAACAGAAATGATCTTTATTTTAAATGTCTGATAGCTTCAATAACCTCAGAATAATTTAGCTTGCATTCTGGGATCACTTTTGTGCAAGAGGGCAAAGTTGCAAACAGTATAAATTAAAAGTGGTAAAAATATTTATTGGCAACCTAAGTTTTTAGGAGCACAATTTTATATGTCTCTGTTTGCATAGCTTCAGCATAAATGGGGTAATATTAATACCACAAGAAGGTCTGTTTACATGCTGCTCCAAGAATTTTCTTGAAAAGGAAAAAGCCCTTGCTTTTGCCATTATTCTTTATGGCCACAAATCCTGGTTAGCTTAAAAAATTTAAGTCTCTTTTTATGTTTATATGATTATATTTTTTTGATCTTGGAAAGAAAAGATAATTACTTGGAACATCTGATAAAGCTGTTTATTAGGATAATCACATTACTATTTTTTGTCTATGCAGGACATCCTACCTGAGCTTGCTTCGCTGTAGAGGAGCAGCACTTACTACATGTTACTATGTTCGCAGTGCAGTTGTAGGGCTTTTCTCAGCAGAAAAGAGATGACAGTGTCTCCTGTTTGGATACTAAGCCTTGCATTTGTCCCTGACTAACTAGAAACTGTCTATAGTTCCAGAAAAGAAGGTGTAAGACCAATAAAGTAATTTCTTTGGATTTTCAGCAGCCCCAGTTCCTTCACTTACACTGCAAGTGTAGTACATGCAGTTGTATTCCTGTACAAGCCTTTCCATGTGCAAAGGTCACCCATACAGTGATCCTTGTTCCACCACGGACAGTCCCTGCCTTGCATCTTTGTCGCAGGATCCTGTTTTCCCCAACGGAGTTCATGTCTTCAGCCAGTCCCCCGGCCTGGCAGAGTGCAGCACTCACCGTCCCACTGCCACCTATTACAAAGTCTAACAGAGGGGTTTCTTGCATTAAGGCAGTTTCCAGTTCCACCTCTTCAGCAACACCTAAGTTCAAACTCATATGGAAACAAGGCAGGATCAGTATTTTGCACATCTGCAAAACGTTTAGTGAGAGTTCTCCTTTCTGTGCAGGAGCAGTATACAAAAATGTGTAACAAAGCAGGGCTGCTGGGTCTGGAAACAGGGCTTTCTTCCCTCCACTTCAGTGTCTGTTCAGAAGTTGAAAGGATGGAACAAGACAATTTAGTGGTTCTTCTAATAAGCATGGTATTATTGCCTCCCACAACTGCTACCCAGTTTCTCCACATAAAGTTCTCTCTTTACTAGATGGAAAATAAAAATGGCTTGATTTTGTGAGTGCCGAGAATCCACTTCTCTCACTGATCCATCTAAGCAAGTTTATTGCAGAGCTAATAATTCCACACAGCCCTGCTACATGGACTTTTCCCCTGCCCATTTCACTTACATTAGGAAAAAAATCTTTCATCATACACAGTCATGCAACCTGAAAATTAATTTTTTAGTTAAAAGAGCTTAGTACCTATTTAGGATAAAAGATTGTGACAGACCTCAGAGAGAGAAAACAGAGAGAACAACTGAGGAGAAGAAAAAAAGATTGGGATGAATGCAGAACAAAAGAACAGAAGCTTATGTAGCTGGAAAAACTCTGGAGTGGAGAGGATACAATAGCAGCAGCTGAGAAACATCATCTGAGAAAGTGGAGAAAATGTCGGAGATCAGCCTTGCCTTGTGTTCATACAGAGTGTCTACAGTGGGGTTATACAGCTTCATCTAGGTTGTGATATTGTCCTTGTGTAGATGGAAGCAGAGAAGGAAAAGATGAGAAACTGGGACTGTATTGTCAGAGTAGATCTGCCATGAAGTCCCAGCCAACCCCAGATCCACCACTCCTTGTCCTCAGTGTCTTATGGTGAGCCAGGGAAGAAACACAAATGGCCTTGATACTTTCTTGGCTTTTGGAGGCCCTGTGTTATTGAAATAAGGACAGGGAAAGGGGTGTTAGTTAAGAAACCAAAAAAATTCAGTTGGCTGGAAGTTTGTAAGCGATGCTGCTTTTTGGACTAGATGATATTTATAAATGGCTGAGGTTTCTGAAGAGCTTGGGAGTGAGGGATGATGCTTTGCTTATGGTCCTCCTTGGCTGTGTTATGGCCAAGAAGTGGTATGCTTGATTTTTCTGAGCAGTGAGGCCAACAGTGCCCAGCACTGGGCTGACGGAAAGAGGGCAACACCGTATCCTCCATGTGTGGATGTCTGAGAGGGTAGGCGGTAGAAAGATGAAGCCTCTGAACCACAGGATGATGAAAAGCCTTAAGCTACATCTGACCTGGCTGCCACAACCTTTGATGGCGAGAATAGAGCTCAGATGTTCAAGAAATCATGCTGTGTGTCTATCCAGCTGTTTCTGTGTTATAACAGTCATTTAATTCACTACAGTTTTAAGTTCTTTAGTTGTGAGATTGCACAGCAAAGAGTGGCATAGGAAGGATTATATTTTTGACCAGTGAAGTTAACCTGTCATTACTCATACCCAAATAAATCATAGTGTTTTCTACTGATCACAAAAAGAGATGTATCTATGATACAGTTAATTTAAGTTTGTTTTAATGTGATCTGCATGGATTTATTCTTAACATTTAGGAAGAAAAAGTAACCATGTTTTGTTTTGGTTAAGATAAATCAATGGCCCTGAAATTTGGAAACAATATATATTCGACCACACAAACTAATAAGGCACCAGTGTTTTAGCAGACATTATAAAACATAAAATTAGATGGAAAATTGCCTTAAGCCCCTGTAAATTAAAATTGCTCTTTTTATAGCAAAAATGAGCCTTATATAGCAACAAACAATTTTGTGATCTTCATTTAACTAGCCAATTTCATATGGCAAACAGTATTTATTCATCCTGCTCCAGTGACCTAACCAACAATTTACAATGTGATGCCTTGCATATTTTCACAGCATTGTAAAAAAATGAGGTTCTGTAGATTTATTTGATCCCTGTTGAAAAATTATTTTTTTACGTCCTCCTAACCAGTGTAAACTGGAAATTGTTCTTAATGTAATTCTCTTGCTTACCATCCCCTCATTAATCAGGAAATTAATTAGAGCCAGTTTGCTTACTCTAATTTGAAAAAGTGAAAGTAACATATGTTGACAGTTAATTTGGATTTTTTTTTGTTAACAAGCACACAAGTTTTTATAATGAAATAATATTTGATACTGATACAGAAGAACATGGACTAATAAATTGCAACAGGCTGGGAAAATGTAGTATGTTAATCACTACGGGAATAATAACATAGATCATTTAGTACTCTAGTTTTTCTGTTGATGATTTTCCATTTTAGCTATTTTTATACGGTATTACAGTGACTTGATTTGGAACTTTTCAAACACACGTCAATACAAGTTTTCAGCATTTTGTGAGTTTATACAGGCCCGGTGCAATTTTTGAGACTGAGTTACAAGAAAAATATTATGCATCTAGGCTCCATTTCAGAAACTTCTGTTGTCTTGGCTTTTTAAACATGTCAATATGCATAAAAGGGTGCCAGCTGATGGCCTGCAAGGCTCTTGGTTAAAGCTTGATCTGAAGCCCACCCAGATCATTTGCAGTCTTTGCTCTGAGCTGGGCAGATGAGTGACAGCAGCATCATCCCCATCTGAGCCACTGGTGATCTGGGGACTGACCTTTACCCAGCTGGGTGAGAGTTTGGTTGTAGTACATGTGTCCCAGCATGTACAATCTTCAGTCTAGTAAGACCAAGTGACAAATGCAGTGGTGACTTCACACAGAGAAACCAGCAATCCCTCCAGAGGTCTCAAGATGTGCATTATGCACTCAGTGCATAGTGCCCTGCCAATGCCCACACGCTTTAACTGTATGCAGACAGAAAACATGAACCAATACGGTAGAGGAAGAAACATGTAGCTCTTCAAATTGCTTTTTAGCACAAATTCTTTCTGCATTCCTCATATCTCCACTTTGAAGAACTATGTTATAATGCCAAGTGTTAGAGCTGGAAAAAGTAGAGACACACTCTTGAGTGCATCAGCTTCTCTGCTGCTCTAATAATAGTTATTATCTTTCCCCCAAAACCATTGCTTATATCCTCAGACCATCGTAGCTGCACTACTGTGCTGATTGTTGGTATGATTTATTTTGAAGAAAAAAGTGTAAATATAAAAAATCTCTAAGGTCAACCTCCATTTGCAGAAGACATTGAATTGTCTTTTAATCTTAGAAGACTATTTTTTCAATGCAGAGGTTGTTCCAGTTGTTTACACCAAAGTTACTGCTCCCTGTTGACCTTATATGTGAAGAGAGGTCCCAGCACAGAACTGGACACTGAGCTGAGCTATCACCCTCTGGTACAACTGCTCTGGAGTGTGACACTAAGGTGAATGGAGGCAGGTGCTGTGGTTTGAAGTGCTTCTCCAAGCTGAGCCAGACTTTGCTCTCCTGCCCACAACACGCAGTGCATGTGGAATCGGGATCTCCATGGCCAGGCTCACTCTTCTCTTGTGCTTAGCACTCATGCTCACACTGCAGAAGTGATGCTAGCCATGGGCTCAGTTGGAGTAAAAAAAGACAGACTGAAGAAAAGTTCTCCATGCAAGTATTTTTCAAGGAACAAGGGACGTTTTTATGAAGAAACCCATCCCATCTGTGGGAAGAATACAAATGCTTTAAGGTTTTGTTTTTCAATGAATGGCTGAACAGAGACATCTCAGACACCCCCACATCAAATGTGGGATGGCTAATGTGTTTGTGGCAGTCTCTTCTGCCTGGACTTGATGTGAAGAGTAAAAGGAGTAAGGCCATGGAGGAGTGACCTCAGGGACTCTCACACTGTAGGCATCACACCCAGTGCTGCCTAGCAGGTAAGAGAAGGGGAACAGGAAAGCAAGAGGTACAAGAGCCACTTCTGGACTGAACTGGGCAAGAGACTAAGCTGTTCTCAAGGCAATAAGGCAATTGGGGGTCCTCCTTGAACAAAGTAGCTGTGAGTTGCTGCTCACACAGAGCCCTTTCTGCCTTATCCAGGAGACTTGGAGGGAACTGGGACAGCTCTTTAAAATACATAACTCCATCTCATTGTATGTTAAAAAAATGGAGCTGTACCCACCTGATGTGATAGGCTCAGGCTAACACATGAGGCGAAGGTATCCATGCATTACCAAATTAATTATGGAATTAATTATTCAGAACAGGTACTGAATAGTGCAATTAATTACCAAATTAAATTATAAAATTATGGTGTGGTTTACATGTCGAGCATTCACAAAGTACTTCTTCAAGAGCAGACCTGGCAAGGTGATGTGCTGCTACATGAGTGGTCTTGATGTTACTACAAGTTAGGTGCGGTAGCTACCAGGAGCAGAGTGAGCCAGGCACCAAGGATCTGTTGAGAATAGTTCATGAAAATCTTTGAGAATACATGTATTTCTTGCCACGTGGTCTTGGCTAGATTTGATACAGGGCTTTTCCCAGATTTCAAGGTCTGAGGAAGTGAGGAGATACTATAACTACAAACATTTGTATATATATCTATATGTCTATATTTTTTTTTCACTTTCAATTTTATACATAAAATTTTCAACGTTTTAATGGAAAAAATATTAAAACCTCCTTACAAAAAAAATCTCTTAGTCAAACAAATAATACTAGCTCTAGCAACAAACATTTGGGTTTTTATTGAAAACTACTTTCTGGCTAGCCAATTTTATGGAATATTTTGTAAGCTTAAACTGAGACAACTTTCTATTGAAAATCCAAATTGTTTCGGGTAAAATGGAAGCTATAATTTAAAAATATGTTTTGCAAAAACTGGAAACTTGCACTTTTGCTTTAAAGCAACTGAAACTTTTGAGTTTATCTTTTTATCTTTGTTGTAAAACTCTTGGATGCTCTCTGGAGAAGGCCTGGAATTGGCAGAGAAATGCTGGAAGAAAAGGAAGAGACACTTCCAAGAGAAAGGGAGGAGAAAAGAAGTTTTTAAATCCAGACTGAAGACTTCATCAGAAAAATGGGTTTTTTTTCTTCATGGAGTATTTGAACAACTTTAATTTTGACAAGCAGCCACTAGAGGTCAGCTGTGTTTTTAATTTAACAAAATTATTTCTATGTTCCATTCCATTTTATCCTATTTTTGTCTTTTTTTAAAAAAAAAAAATCAGAATTAAACTCACAAATAAAACAATTACTGGACTTTGCTTTTGAAAATAAATCCAAAAGCCTACCAAGTAGCAGAAATGATAGCAGGAAAATGTAGTAGTCAAATGAGGTACTTCTATAGAGGTAGTACTCAACATTATAGTTGAAAATCTTCACAGCTGTATGGTAGACGGATGTAATTGTGATCGTCTGGTAGATATTAGCATAGATCCATTCACTTCAAACAAATGACAGTAGTTCAAACTATAATATTCAACACAAGTTTATTCTCTGCCAAGGATTTAGGTCTATTTGAAGGTGGTCTGAATCTATGACAAATTTTCAAATTTCAAATCTTTACATTCTTACCATTCTTTAATTTTGTTTTATTTTAGATTTGATATTTTGAACGGCCAGAACAAGTCTGAGTTTTTTAGGGCTTTCAGTTCAAATGAGATAAACTAATCTCCTCCCCTGCATTTCAAAGTCCAAGTGATTTCTTAACTGTTCCACATGAATCCACAAACTGCCCACACTTCCCCCCCTCCCCCCAAAGTCTCCCTTGCATTCAAAAAGTCTTGTGATTCCTCTCTTCCTCAGCAGGGAAATCAGGCCAGTACTGGGATGCTGGAGTCCTATCTAGGTGGTTTTTCTCCATTATTGGTTCTAAAGATTTATCCTTTTAACTGTCCACTATAAAATCAATTTTGAGTTTGTGTACGGCAGGGAAGCAAGAGAGGAGTTTCTAATGAGCTGAGAGTCTTTTCAAAGGGTGGAAATACTGGCTCCTCTCTAGCTTTAACATGTGGATTTCTACTTCAGTGCAGTATCAGAGTGACCACACACTGTATGATACAGCACTACTGTAGCTGGCAGTAGAATTTGGGCCAAACCCTGTAAAATCATTTTTTAATAGAATGTACTTTAATCCTGAGTAGTTTAGTCTTTACCACAGCAAGACAATGACACAGCGAGGATTTAATGGCTGGCCCCCCTGGGAAAGGCATGCTAGCAGATACTGATTCATTTATATTGGACACTGCTGTGAAACATCTTGCAGACAAAACTCAGATGAATTACTGTGCTTAATATGGTTTATGTCATTTATTCATTGCTCAGATGCATTACTCTGAATCTGCTCCCTGGCAGTCTTCCCAGTTAACCGGGCATGGCAGTTATTAGGGACTGAGAAACACGTGCTTTCCTGCCTACTCTGGCCAGAGGATTACCTGCAATTGCTGCCTTCATCCTCTGCTTTTCTTCTCTGGATGACAGATCCGTGTTTTATGATGTACCCGCTTAATTTAATGGCTAGGAGGGATAAGTGTTCAGCAGGACAAATATCTGTAACAGCACAGCAAATGAAGCAATTGTGCCATATGAACTTTCCATTTTGAATGATTCAAGCGTGGAGTGTTGTGAAGAAGGTTTTGGTCCTCTCAGCTTGTACTACTCACTCTTTGACTGATGCAGATTTTTAATCCCTTCTGCTGTGCCAGTAGGCCAGTAGTGTTTGCAACTTTGCTTCAGCCTCTCTCTAACGTTTTACCATCTTTTCTGCTTTCAGTTCCATCCCTTGGCTGGACTGAAAACCCAAGTACATGCACCAGGCCCTTATGCAGTGCTAACTCTGAGTACAGTCAAAGCTTGGGCTTGAAGCCCATCTGAAGAGGGCTTTCCTAAGGAGGGAATGAGGAGGAAAGTGGAGGAAGAGTGCTCCTGCCCTGCTCCCACCGGCTGTGTATGGTGGCAGGGCTGGCCGGCTGAGGAGCCTGAGTCAGTTCCCCAGAAGTGAGGACAGAGCCACTGACCTGAGATTTTGGAGTAAAGTAAGATTTTGCCTGCCCTTGTTCAGTGAAGCAGGACTCTGTGTATATTCTTTTTAGATGAAATTACTTCAATAACCCACTTGATTTATAGTTCTTTACTTCTTACTCTAATCGAACCTAATTTATGAAGCCTCAAATGCTGGCTCAGTGACTGGGAAAAGGAAAACACCGGTACAACAATAATGATTGTGAAATGAAAGTTCACCAGTAGGAACAATCGTGTACCAGTGTTTTGAACAAAATGTTCAATCTAAGAAGTGCAATTAACAGCACAATTGATTTTATGTCTCAAAATCATGAAGGCAGAACAAAAAGAAAAGGCCTGGGAAAGTTCCTGACTTTTCTGTGCTCTTGTGTGCAATGCTACATCCAAAGGCAAGACACTAGACCAGATCCAAGATCCTTTAACTCTTCTAAGATACTATTTTAGTCACACAAATTCAGGCCTGAGACTGGTGGTGCTTCAAGTACATATGTAACATGCTTTCAGGCCACATCCCTGGGATTTGTACTGAGTCTTAAGAAGAAATGGGACTCTGTTCACTCCAGACATAAAGTAAACGGTATGGTAAAATCATATGGTAAGTAGTGTGTTATTGCTATATGGTCAGCAGCAGCATCACCTGATAAAAGCTCATGGGCTAGGTTGTCGCTAGCCTGATTAAAGGGAGCCTAGCATAATTATGCCAGGACCACTGCAGCAAGAGCTGGAAAGGTGCAAGTTGAAGGTAAAAGAAAGATGGATGACATTTTACCAGATAAATTTTGTAGAACATACAGCATAATCCATTGTAGCAAGCGTTTTTTCACCAATTCCTGTCTGAGCTTTTCTGCCACTTGTTTTTCAAGCTTCAAGGAGCTGAGCTTTCCCACGCCACGACTGCTTGCCATGCTTACTGTCCCCTCCACTCTCCTGCTCTGCTCTGGCCTGCTTTCCCATTGCCATTTGACACGGCTGTGATGCGATGTGAAGAGTATGTTGATTTACTTGCCTCCAGAACAACTCCTCTGATGCTCATGATGAAAACAGATGTTCATCCTAGACCTGAAATGTCTTTCTTCTGCTTAATTATATCTCCTGGCAGAGCTAGTATTACAGAGCAGCCCATCTTCAGATGTACATTTTCAGAAGACTGATTAAGACACACTACATCTCCAAACTATTTTTCTATCCAAGCATTGAAGTAATGCAAAGAAAAGCAGCTTTTTTGATTTCCCAGTGAACATACCAAGGGCAGCCTGGATTTCTCTTAGTTCACAGCTCTCTTCTTGTTTCTTCATCCATTCATTTTTGCGTTTTGTTTTGAAGAGATGGTGGGAGCATTAAAAATACGTGGCACAGAGAGAGAGAAGTGAGTTTTGTGGAGAAGTTCAGAGAAATTGAGGGCATTAAGAGAGCAACAGTTAATACAACAGGAATAGGCTCCACAAATTCAGTTGTTTCGTAAAACTGTTCCCAAGCAAATATTATATCCTCATCATGTACTGTTATGTTACACAGTGGGAGAAAGAAGAGCTTATACAGAAGAATGGCTCATGCTGTATATTTAATACCCAAGAAAAAAGCAGAAGTCTGTGTTAAGACAGGTTGCAGGATAATGACCCACTGATCATTAGTGGCTGTTACAGTAATACAGATCAAGTCTGAACTCAGGCTTGAGAAATGACAGTGATCCAATTTTCTGACAGATTATTCAGTTTAAGATGTCCTCATTTTTAAGTCCTGACTACTAACTTAGTTCAATTAATGTCTGGTGCTTTCCAGATTATGTATGTGGGATGAGATGTCCACAGGCAACTTTATTATTCTTTTCAGGGGAATAAAGATGAGGACCTCTGACTGAATGACTTCCTGATTACAAGCCATTTTTTTTCTCTCTGAACTAGAGCACAGAAGGGCTGCTCTGACACTCTTGTTGTTGGTGATGGTTAGGCCATACAATCACAGGGCAGAAGCCATCTCATCTGACATTAACTTTTTTACTGTGAGGATGACTGAGCACTGGCACAGGTTGCCCAAAGAGGTTGTGGAGTCCTCATCCTTGGAGGTATTCAAAAGCCAAGACACCGTCCTAGGCAACAGATTTTAGGTGGTGTGTCTTGAGCAGGGGGATTGAATGTGATGATCTCCAGAGGTTCCTTCTAGCATCAGCCACTCCTTGATTCTTAGCCTGTGACACAGGCAACCCACAGTAGCTGCAGTTCAATAGGAGGCCACTGCTCCTTCAAGGAACAGTACCCAAGGGCAGAGAGGTCTGTAACCTCTCTTCTACTAGGTAATCTCCACACTTCCTAAGGCGGTTCATTTATCTCTGCAAATCAGCCTCTCATTACACCTTCCCTAACCACATGGGCCTAGACTCACACATTGGTCCAAAAAATAATACTTTCTTCACAAATAATAAAATGTACAGTATATAAAGTACATTTAAAAACGTATCTATTTTCCTAAGTACTTTCTTTTTACTTGTGCTGTCTATTTAAGGAGAACGATTATTTATTGAGTCACAGATTCTGTTTGCACAGCAGAGATGTTTGGTGGATAAAACCAGTTGCATCTGGGAGGATATTTGATAACCCTTCATTCCCACCACCAAGCATCTGCAGTTTTACCACTAGATAGCAGTATGTAGCAATGAATGCTCTTTCCAAAACCGGCTTGAAATAGCTGTGTGGCTAAATGCATCGCCATCACCAGACTCAGAGCACACAGGGGAGAAATGGCAGGAGAAAGCAAAGAAAATACTTCCTTATTTTTTTTTAAATCTCAGCCGCTTTTCTCCTGTAACAATTTTTGATTCATGAATGATGAATTACCTGCACTTGCTGAAAACCCACGTGCTCTCAAAATCAAACCACAAGATGAAGGTAGAACAAGGAGTCCTTTGTTCTCTGCTGCATGAGTGTGCACAGAGGTGTGGAAAGATTTTTCAGTGTTCCTCAGTGCTTGCTCCAAAGGACACAGGAGAGTTAACACTAGATACTGTTTCCTACAGCAGTTTAGAGAAGGAAAGGGTCAGTGCTGGAGGTGAGAGAAAATTCAAAGGCTGTTGGTGTTGGCCCCGAAGGCTGTGGCCATTGCCCGCATAGCCACTGTTTTACACGATCATGTCCTTACATCTGCTGTGTCCCTACTTTGTTGTTTCCTCTATAATAATCCATTAAAACCTAGTCCCTAGTGGAGATAATGGAGTTGGGGTGTTTTTGAGAAATATAGTGAATTGCACCAGGTGTGCATCTATCTAAATTTACAGGTGATTAATTAATCTCACCTTGGCTACAGACCAGGTTAGATTGATTGGTGGAATTTATTTGTGTAGTGAAAGTTGAGCAGGGATTTGAATTCAAAACTAAGCCAGTCCAGCAAGAGTTGCTAGACAGGGTAACAACTAGTAAACAGCAAGACTGGTAAGTTGAAAAGTGAGTCTTAAATCTCAGGAGAGAAAGTGTGGTGCCTGTAAACTGATTATATGCCTCTCTTTAAGCAGGAAAAAATTTCTTTATGCTTATTCTAAGTAATGCTCACAGGAGAAAATGAAGAACTGTGCCTGCTCTTTTAAGTCCTCTTCCTAAGGATAACCACACACAATAATAGGTATTTTGTCCCTTGATGTCAACTTAAAGAAAAAAATGTTTTTAACATATTTGTTCTTAAATGTTCTTTTTCTCTTCAGAAATTTTGTTTCTACAGAGCTCTTTGCCCTTTAGGTCCTGTGTTCAGAGATGTGTTGAAATTAGGAAGGAGCAAAAACCATGTTAGAAATGGGAAGAAGTTGAGTTAGAGCACTGCTTTGGAGGTGTAGTGACGCTTTGCAATGAACGCACCCAGATTTCCTGGGAGCGGGTCTTTCAGCCCACTCCTTCCCCCAGGCGACTCTCTGTGCTGGTCCCATGTTCTTCCAGACACCCTAGTGACTGCTGCATGTTCCTGTTCCTATTCTCCCTGTCACCACAGCTATCCCTGGCAGCCCCTGAAGTGGCAAGGCTGGATGTGACACAGATCTTGTGTTACAGTTTTACATCTCCTGCTTGTCTGTCAGCATGTCTTGAGATACTTATCACTGTAAGATGCCAGAGTGAATAAACCTGTTGTCTTACAGCACACATGAGTGCTCTGGTGGTATTTTTATCCTTACCACAATGAGATCATTATGTCCATCATACTGAGACTGTGTGGATATTATAGTCCTTTGGGACTGTGTGGATATTATAGTCCTTTACCAATAAATATATTACTCCACTTTTAATAACATTTTAAATTATGGCTATAAGAACCGTTTTCTTCTTCTGTCTCCCCTCACTTCACATGAAAAAGCTTTGGTGGAAAAGATGAATATTTTTATCACTTCTAGCAGACACTACAGGATATGTAGATCCCATGTGGATCATATTGTTAATTTCTGTAAGTATCTGAAAACTTGACAGTGAATTTATTATTTTTCTCAATGAAGATTTTGCAGGCTTTTTGAAGGAGGGAACCATTGGGCTGCTCTGAGCTGGACTTAGAACCACATTACAGTTTATGCTCTGTATCTCTGCATGAACATGTCAAAGCTGTTGCTAGATGCTGTCTTAAAAGATGGCATTCAGTGCCCTGTCTGTGACAAGATTCTGGCAAGTCATCATGTAAAAGTCTTCCTTGTTATTGCTTGTTGTTTGCAGGGTGGGGGAGGACAAACAAGCTACTTCCCAAAAGGCACAGTAAGGGTCACTGTTGAGGAGTCCAGGTTGCAGTAGATGTTGCTCAGGAGTGGGCAGCATAGATTCACCTTGCCTGAGGGCCAGCAAAACTTTGGCACTGCAAAAGACACCTTCTGTTCAAAGGAGGAAGGTGATAGGAGTTGGAGGGAGAGGGCACAAGTCTCCATAGATAAGTCAGATTTGCTCTCCTTGTGTGACAGACAAGATCCACCATGGTGGGGAAGCCCTGCTAACCTTTCTTTTCTTGCATAGCTCTGAGCTTACTGTCACAGGGAGGCAGGGATAGTTCACAGTTCTTAAAGATGTCATCCCGTTATCTGCAGACTCAAGGAGACATCTTGGTACTGCTTAGACTTTTACATTTTTACTGGGTACTATGACCTGGGACTTTGCACCTATGTCTGTGTTGCTTATGCTTTGACCTCTAGGTGAGTTGTTGTATTACTGTGTTTTTAGCCTGGTCGTAGACATTTGATCTGTTTCTAGCTAAGCAAGGATGAAGGTGGGTCATCTTCTAATACTTGAAATTGGAAAATTAATAGGAACATTTCAAATTCCTGCAGTGCCCTCAGATCTGTGTCCCTTTGACATCCTGGACTTGCCATTGCTTGTTGGCAGTGCTGACCAGCACGAGGAATGGGTGGTGGGCGATGACAGGCAAAGCAGAAGGCGGCAGATGAGGGCTGATACTGTGACATTAGTGTATTTTTTAAAAACAGGGATTTGATCTCTGTGCATGCAGGAAACTTGAATCCTTACGGAATAAAGATTTTTGTCATCAAAGGAAAAACTATAAGAATGGCTTTCTGTTTTCTACACTAAAGAATATCTTGTAATACAGAGGTACATCTCACTGGTGGGACTGGTGTGAATCAAAGTGATTGTAAACTCTCTTCTGTCAGTTTGTTTCTGTAAAAGGCAAGAGAGGGATTGCACTTTGAGAAGAAATATTACTCTTAGATATTTCTATGAGATAGATTGCCCTCTCACTCCACAGAGAAAGGACACCTGTTTGCTGCAGGCTGCACTAACTGCACCGACTTAGCTATGTGGAAAATTGGGCATAAAGGGCAGGGAAAGACTCATGCAGCCACTACCAGTGCTCACCCTCTTGCCTGGGGAAAGGCTTAATGACAGACCTTCTGCTTAGCATGGCAAAGTTCTTGGTAACGGGAATTTATGTGTTTCTCTTTAAGTCCCTGCATGCGATACCTCACAGCCTTATGTAGTTTATGCCTCTCAGTTGTTGTCAGTTTGGGGTAAATCTGAAATGCTGTTGTTCCAAAGGTCGTTTAACATCAAAGACATAAAATATACTTGTATTTGGAGAGAGGAAGACAACTTCGTGAATTCAGGTTGCCTCTTCTCAGGAGCATCTATCTTCTTAGATTGCAGCTGCCACAATGCATCAAGGAAGAGGGATTTCTTTAATAACTGAAGCAAAACTGTTTCACTGCTTTATGGAGAACGCTCACTGCTCTCAGCCCTGCCATGAGATCCTGCTAGCTCTGGGGGCAAGGTAGAGTGTAGTTAGACTTTCCTCTAAACTCCTGTGCCTGAAAGCAGCAGCAAAATCCTGCAGTTTTTAATTTATGTCTTCTTTCATGTTTCTTTCTCCTTCGCATTCCTGAATTATCCCTATTCATTACAAGGGATTTGCTGTAGCATGGCTCCTTGAGGTTGATGGAAGTAAATGGTATTGATGGTCCCTGCTACCTCTCTGGACAGAGTCAGGTTATCCAGCCACCCTCAGCCATTTACAAGCAGGCAAGCGTGTAAATGCTGCTGGGCATGGGAAGAAGTGGGGAACACCCTGCTGCAGAGACTTAATAGTCATGGAGTTCTCTTCCCTTGTGCTTGTGTAGACAGCTGTGATATTCAAACTAAGTTTTGAATATTTGAGCAGGTTTATAGAGGGAAAAGCCTCCTGAGCCAGACTTTTTCCTCTATAGGCAATGGAATAGACTCTGTCTCCAGCTGCCTTCATGAACCCATATCACCTGGTAGCTAAGGTAAGGCCTGACTCTACATACTCCCAAGATGGGAGCAGTTTGTATTATTAAATGCAATGCTATAAATGCCAGTGAAAATAGGGGCTTATATAGGCACTGGCTCTAAAGCAACAGACATTAAGCATCTGCCACACCGAAATCATCAGACATTTAAATGTCAATGGGAGCAACACTAGAGTGTATGAGCAAAAATTGATTGTTTCTGGGTCTCAAATCTCTGGAGGTTCCATCTATTTCCAACACTGGATGCCAATTCCTCTGAGATACAGGGTAAGAATTATTATCAAACATGAGAGGCTAGGTCAGATGGACTAGAAGTTAAATCCAGTATTTTTAACATTTTGATTCAGGTTTGCTGAGACTGCTAATAAATACAGCTATAGCTAATATATAGCTAATAATAGCTATAATAGTGACTGTTTCTTAAGAACTGGACATTGGTGTTTAATTTGGTGCTCAAATTTATATCTTCTTTTTTAATGACATATTATCCTCAAGCAAATTTGTACACTTTATTTGATGAGGTGAATTTCCCTTTTTATTACTGACAGTCTGCATGTAGTAGACATGGTAGCAAAGCCAGTATGTTGGCTGGAATACTATTTTAAGTAGTACTGTGGAGTTTTTATCTTGCTTGATTTCATGAATGAAGGTATTGAGGAGAGAGAAGTGAAGAACTTGGGTACACACAGCAGCAATTTGTTTGCCTGTTTGCTAGTTTTCAGCTAGAATATTAATGTGAGTTCATCACAGTTCAACTGACATGGAAGGGAGGAAATCCTTGGGGAAAAATATAGTCATTGCTATTGGGGATTCAGGTGGGTTTTATGCAGGTATGATCTCATCCACATCTTCTGCCTACTTTCAAGGACTCTGTAGCCACAAAAATTTCTAAATTCATAACTATCCTGGCCTGGTTACTTTAGCTACTCTCTGGAAAGCCTCTTTCATGGAGAAAAACACCCTCAAAATAACAAAAACCTTCACTAATGGAAGATAAGAAAAAGACTAAGAATTTGTCCTAAACAAGAGAGGTCAGACACCTACAATGCTGAGGAGGCAATACCTCAGCCACTTAAATTACAGACACTATTTTCCAGCCATTGGGCCCATTTCAAAGAAGGCAAAATGGGGTTCCAGATGCAGAATTGCTGGAAATCCCTATGGGGAAGGACATTTCAAAATTACAGTCACAAAAATATTGTTTTGTTTCTTAAGGGATCTTTTCCAGTTATTATCAAAAGCTTTTAAATCTTTTAGGCTGTGCTCAAGGAAAAGCTCTGAAAAGATGAACTGTGGACTGTCTGCTGCATGTACCAGAGAGAGTAACCCCTACCCTCTAGGATGATGCTTTCCATTTCTGTAGAATCATGAGGGAGATAAGTGGTTGGTTACTTATTCTTTGATCTAATGGATTTCTCAGTATAACCCTGATAGGGTCAGTCTTCAGGTTTTGTTTTCTTAGAGGTCCTGTAGCCCTGAAAATTGGTCAGGGCAGGATGGATACATGATAAAGGTATGTCTGCCAGACTGAATTGCTGAGTGGGTGCAGACTGGACACATAGAGCTGGAGCATGAGAGTGCTTGAAGAGCACAAAATGCGCTGCAGAAAGAAGCTACGCTATGGGTATGTCTACACCAGCTTTGACAAACAGCCAGAGAGTGCTCTCCCAGAGTGGGCACGTTTGCCCTCACTACATGTAAGTCATGCATCCCCATTAGCTCGACCTCAGTCAAGCCCCAATCTATTCTACCTTTCACTGAGGCTTGCTGATTCCTCCTAAATGTGGCTTCAGATCTCCTGGGTTGAGGCAGCGATTGTGCGGTGAGGTAGTGCAGGAAAGGAATTGTCTGAAAATGAATGCCTTTTGCAAAGGATGAGGTGGGTATGTCTACACAGGAGTGCAGCAGCCCCACTAGATCAGGTGAGGCTTCTTTGAAACCTCTCACTTGCCTGACATAGATGGAGGAGATGGCTGCAGGGCATTGCTGCCTCCCTGGCATGGATGGAGAAGGAGTTGTGCATATGAACGTGTCTGTCACCCCAGTACGTAACCCTGGGGTGAGGAAGGTAAGTGTCTTCAGGACAGATATGTAAGGTGAGGCAGATGACTTGTCTGAGAGCTTGCTCTTTCAATGCTTAACTGCATCAGTCTCTAAAGCATATGATGGGGAGAGGAAAATGGCCTAGGGAGCCTGGGAGCTGGCTGCTAGCCGTGAAGAGAGCCCCGGAATGAATAAAATATGCTTACATTCTAGCTTCAGCTTCATGTTAAATACTGACCAGATGGTTGTAAGTGCTGGCCTATAAACCCCTTCCCACAACAAAATCCACCGCACATGGGAATACTTGTTTGTGAAAGGGGGGAATTTAGAAGACTTGTGGAGCTCAGCTCCTGAACTGATGGGAAACACTGGAGGCGGGGTATTAAATCTTGTCTGTGGCAGCATTTCACCCTCAGTGCTGCTACCACTGAACCACAAGTGAAACAATGGGCTCCACCTGGTACCAGCAAGTAACTAGTCACTACTCATATTCACCTCATATACACTTCTATTTCAGTTGCCCAGCATCTGTGCTGTCACCTTATTCCCCGTAGCCTGGCAAGGAGTTAATTTATTTCACATTGGACATGATGCCTTGCCTCATTTTACAAAGTTAATACGGTGTTCTTGCTTTAAGGTCTCCAGGTGGACTTGCATTCCTGGGGGGGAACATGCTCCATAAATGCTTCTGGAAAGCTTTTCTTGGCTGTAAGGCTGTGGGTCAGACTTAGCCTGTGCTTCCTCCAGGTAAATCAGCATGAACTCTTGGAGGTTTGCCTTACATCTGTACTGATGTTTTTAGGAGCTCAATTTGCCATACTTCACAAAGTGGGGCAGTGAAGACTTGAAACAGTGCCTCCCTCCATCCCACCCAGGAAATCCTCATTCCTGAGTTGCTTGTCTGACAGAACAGATACCTGAGCTTTGCAAAACCAAAACCCCAGCTGCTCATGTGAGCATCAAAGAGAGATTAAATGCTGCCAAGAAGATGAGAATCTTCTACATGAAATGATGTATCCATCCTTTCTGATGGCATTTAATCTCTCTTTGTCCCCCACAAAAGGAGGAATAAAGAAATTTCCAGTTGCTAATGCTTTAACAAGGAGGTTTAGTGAGAAAAGAGGAAGATTCTAAGGTCACTGCACGAGCACTCCCACTGTACGCTGTAGTTTGCTTCCTGGGGCAAAACTCAGCAAAGATCCTTGAGGGAGGGAAAGGAGGTAACAGAAAGCAAAACAATAGCTGCTTCACTTGTGTCTGCCTGCCTGCGCTGCAACAAGATGGAATGGGTCACTGGGTTTGAAGGCAAATGAGAGGGTGGCCATTTCGATTAGGAATATCAAGTTTTAAATGGTCTATGCTAATGGATAATGTGAAGGGCTGAAATCCTAATTCCAAGGGAGCAGGAATAAGCGACCTGTTTTACTTCAATGAGGCCTAAATATCACCCCAACTTTCAAGAAAACTGGAGAATTACCTTATTGCAAAGACACTGACCTCTTTCAGTACATTTCAGATAGAGAAGTTTGGGGTTTTTCCTTGGTGCTAAAGGTCTGTGTAGCACTGATCTCCCTTGAATCCTTTTCCAAGCAAAGAAGTTAAGGGAAAGCTTACGTCTTTCCAATTTCAAAGACTTTTCTTCATCAATTTAGGAGTTAAGCTTTAAGAGGGGTGGGACAAGTAGCAAGAACAGAAAGAACAGAGAACTCTGAGCATCTTTGAAGATCAATTCCATAGGATGTATTCATCAAAAAGAAAAAAAATAAGCAATGTTATGACTGAGAATGAAATAGAATTTGACTTTTTTTTTTTTTTTTTTTTTTTTCAATAATCTGAAGACATCTTATGAATTTGATAATGCAGAAAAGACTGGATGTTCTTTGCAAAAGTTGGGTTAAACCTCAAAACCAGGCTGGCTTGTGGATACAGCTACAAGACCCTATTTCAGGTTTAATAGGATTCATTGCTTGTTTCCACATTTCTTTCTGGCCTGAATCCATTTTGAGAAAATGCAGTCTGAACTTGGTGATAACAGGAGGATATAAATCTATTTTAATTAAAAATAGAATCACAATCCCCTAAAGCAAGACAATAAACTATTCTCTTGTACTGAAAATAAGCTGACCAGATTTCTGGATGACAAATCTAGGGTATTGTGGAGCAGGTGCTCTGATGTCTTATCAGAGATTGGAGGAAGAATGTTACACTGACAAGAGGAAAAGGTTTATTATGGCTTCATATACGAGTTAGGAGTAATATTTGAACACAGCATGGCTATATGGTAAATAATTACACATCTCAGATTCTAAAATCTAAGGGGAATACTAAGAAATTCCAATTTTCACAGATGTCTATCTGAACAGTAATAAATACATAACTCATTTAGAGATCTACTGATATTAATATACTTGATAAATACACCACATAAAAATCACTGTGAAAGCCACCTATGGTGTTAGGTAATTTGGTGTGCTAGGAATGTTGACAATGTGTCTCAAGTTACAATCCCTCTGGTCTTAAAAGTGTGTTAACCAGGAAGGGATTTGGCTATTGCCAAGAGTGACTCTGCAACTTGAAAGCCTGTTTGTCTGCACAATGAGCATACTCTTCACAAATGTATGTGTATGGGAAATAACAGGGAAAATTTGCTAATTCACGATGAATGGAGGAGGGGGTGGGTAGGGAAAACTGTTTAACGTCTTTCCTATCTACTTAATGCTTTCATTCCTGATGTCACGACAGAAAAAAAAAACACCTCACAGTTTTGCTGTCCCCACCCTCAAACTCTGCCAACTTGTATTTGTAGTCGCTGCCACTCCTTGGATATCTTCAGCAGCTGGTGCAAGTGGAAGTTCAGCTGCGTTTGGCTTGTGTCTGTGTTTGCTTTGGATCCAGTGGGCATTTGTGCATGTGCTGAGGTATGGATGGTGAGAAATCCCACCAAAGACAATTGGATGCATGTGCTTAAAGTCCATCACACACAAATGTTCTTCCTTGGAACTGATGCCTGCCAATAAATGAAATGCATTAATCCCATTGTCCTGGTTCAACTGGGATAGGGTTAAGTTTCCCCAGCAATGAGGAGAGGGCTCTAGCTGGGTTATTCGATACCATGCTGACGTCAGGTCCATGAGCCAAGTGCGGGAACCGTTTCCTGTGGGCTTTTGTCCAGGGAAGAACATGCAGGGGGCTGGCTGTGTCCCTTGTGGTATATCTCTGTGTATCTTTTGTCTTGTTTACTGTTATTACTGTTTATTGTTGTTATTATTGCCATTGTCATTGTTCAGATTGTTATTTGTTACATTGTTGTATTAAATCTTTCCTTATTTCAACCCCGGGGTTTGTGCGTCACTTCCAGCCCTGCCCCGTCTGAGGGTGGGAGAGGGACAACGGCAATGTGGTCTCGGGTCCCGGCAGAGCCTGAACCACCACAGCCTTTCCTGGTGCCCAGGCATTCCCTCCCCACCCTCGGACGGGGCAGGGCTGGAAGTGAGGCATCAGGGAAAAGACAATGCTTTGTGGGACCATGGAAGTGGTGTCATCACATTCTAAGTGACTAAAGAACAGAAATTTTTGCATCCGTTACTGTGAAGCTTTTGGTTTTGCCTACATTTGTGTCAGGTGCTTGGGATAATAAAGAAGTACCATATGGATTTTCACAGAAACAGAGAGTAGAGCTGATATATTGTCTGTGTGAGGGAGTGAAGGGGTATGGAAGGGAGGTGGGTTGGAATTTAGGGTAGAGGCAGGAGGACTGCACAGACACCTTTGCCTGGTCCAGGCCAGAGTGAGTCCTTAAAAGCTATTCAGGATGTGGCTGATGTCCCCAGGAAGGTTTCTCCACAGATCTTGCTGACCTGAGACAATGTCAGGCACATGGGGAGGGCAGTGCTGGTCCCATACATGGAAGTGCCAGTAAAGGCATCTTCTCCTCTCTCCACAGACCAGGCAGGGAAGGGTTGCAGACCCATTTTCACCAGAGCCTGGCAGCTTTCTGAGCTTAAACCTGTCATGTTGGACAGATGATTGTCAGAACTGGTTTCCTTCTCTCCTAAACTTTATTTTTAGGCAAGCTTTCCCCTTCCTCAACTTCCAGTTTTATCCTATCATGCACTGATTAGCACTAGGGTACTGCTAACATAACCTGCTCTTCTTTGCTTTGTCCAGCATTTGGCACTGTGAGATAGCAATAAATTATACATATTTTTCTTTTTTTGTCAGATCAGTGCATGGGCCTGCAAGTCCTGAGAAGTTTCCTCTGAATTGCTAAAGCAATTATTTAACAAGTCAAGATATGCAGCAAGTGAAATCCTTAGTGATGTTATGATTTCATGAATTCAGTAATCAAAACAGGACTGTTTCAAGTCACACTTTTGGATAAGAAAAAAGAAGCTTTAAGTAGCAGGACAACAGTTATTCAATAACCATCCTCTCTCCTAGAATAACATTCTCCATCTTGTCACTAGTGTGCTGTCTCCCAAGCAGAATTAATCTTTTTGGAAAATCCTTATCAGAAGGCAAAGCCAATTAGTGGAGACAAGAATAATAGTTTAATAGAGGACTACTGCAGTGCACAGGAATCTGTGAACTGTCCACACTTCAGTTGTTGCAACTTAAAATTTGCAGTTTATCTTCAACAATTAGATTTGAAGGAACTTTAAATTACGCAGTTTTATGTGGATCTGTTTGCTGGATTGCAGATCAAGGGTATTTTTTTTTTTAAAATAGAGCTCTTGCTAAATCGTGCTATTGCCAGGCTCATTCAGACTTTGACCTGGTCTTACTTTGGAGCTCTGAACATTGACCAGACTCAAAGGAAACAGTAACAGTTCAGGCTATGTGTGTATAGCCATGATGCCCACAAAATGGCAGCTCTGAAAAGAACCAAAGCATGAAAAAGATGGGGTGGCCTCTTGGCTGTAACTTTTCATTGTTTGGCCTGGGCTACTCTTGCCTCCAGTAATGCTGAATAAAGCATGTTTGGTTTTTGTTTTCTCTGCTGTGATATGGCTTTATTTTTCTCTGTGGTCTCTACTTCTGGGATGCCTGGCTCATTGAGGTGACTGAATGTTGTATTTATGGTTGCAGTAACAGACTGCAGGTTTTTGGGAAAAAATAATAACTAAAAATATATATGTACACATATGTATGTATGTATGTACATATGTTCCTTACAAAAGTTGGGCATTTATTCGTACTAGTGGACTGAGAAGAGGGGGGTGGGGAGAATAGAACAGGGACAGAAAGCTGTTGCACTTGTGTTGTAACAGCATTAAATTATCGTGTTCTTCTGGATGTGACCATTCAGAACCAGAATTTCTAATTTTCAGAAATCAAACATGTCTCAGAAAGCTCCAAAGTGGAAGTCAATCCAATCATTTGTTTTTTATTAGATATGCTATTTAGACCACAAGTTAACTCGATAGGCACAGTGGGACTCTCACCTCTGTTGGTGATTGTAGAAACTATCTGACAGAGTAACAGCTGAGCAAAGGTCCTGTTTCTTGCCTCTTTTTTTTTTTTTTTTTTTTTTAATGCTAGAAGACAAAATATTCTCTAAATATTTTTAAGATGTTTCCATTCTATTACAGTGGACATCAATTTTATTCATGCTTTCCTGGCAGTTTCTATTACTTTCATTCCATTTTTGAGACCCTTGCGCCCAGTCTTCTTCAAGGTGTTTGAGTGTTTAACCTTTGGAGAGTTTAGTGCTTAGGCATGCTGGATAACTTTTCTCTTCAGAATAATCTCTTGAATTCCAGGGGGCTAATCAAGTGATGTTGTTCATGCCTGGATATCTGCAAGGTATGGTTCAGTTGTGTGTTTCCTCTAATGTATTGGTCTACAAGGCCTTGCTAGTACTTATAAAGGTTAATTTATAAATATGTCCCTGTATGATTTCAGTTAGCATCTATTCACTTGGAGAAATGAGACTTTGATTTCCCTAGATATAAAAAGATTCATACCCTTCATGAGAACACCTTATGTAAGCTTGCTGCTGTTATTCTCTTACTGGAACAGCATGAACCATTGGTTTTAATAAGGGGATTAAGTAAAATAGGCACACTACTTGGCTGCATTGCCTGGGAACACATTTCCCTACAAAACTGTTCTGGAAGATCTAGTTAGGAGCTCATTCTGTGCCGTGTGTTTAAATCCATTCTACTCAGTATAACATTTAAATATAAATTTAATGAATGCCTATCTATCTGATTTGTTGAACTGAGCCCACAGTCATTAAACAAGGTTGTAACAAGTGACAACAATTTGTCTGATGGGCTATCAAGTTCTTGTATTCCCTGTGGAGCCAGGGAATACTTACTCATCAACA
This sequence comes from Athene noctua, assembly GCF_965140245.1. NCBI lineage: Eukaryota > Metazoa > Chordata > Aves > Strigiformes > Strigidae > Athene > Athene noctua. The sequence continues at coordinate 14,596,163 of NC_134040.1, read as the reverse complement.
AAATGTTTCTTAGTGGAAAAAATACGATGGACCATCAGAAGGCTTTTTGCATCTCTTCACATCATTCTGCACTGTTGACAGGTGGTGATCTTTCTATTTTTGATATTTCAAATCTCTTCTTTGTAGAGACCTAATTAGAAATTTAATTAAAAAAGGAGACAAAAGGAAATACCATGTCTTCCCTAGAGGAGTATTCCTAACACCAAGTGTATGACCACAGAACAGAAGGGAAAAGGAAGCAATCAAGCATGGGAAGGTAGCGACTCCTGGAACGACTGATGGGGTACAGCCTGTTCCATACAGTCAAGTGCTATTCAGCTCTGTGCCTTTGCACAATACTTGTCTTTTTTTGTTTGTTTTTCCTTTCTCAAGGAAGATGAGTTTCCTCCAAATAAAAATATTATTCAACTTTCCCCCCATCCCCTCTTCTATGACAGAAGCAACTGTTTGGACTTAATAGAAAACTATTTGCAAGTATAAAAATAAGCAAAAAGCTCTTGTATGTGGAAAATTCCAGACGAGCTGTTTAAAAAGATTGTCCCTCTTTACTACTGAAACTATTCTTCTGACCAAGTCTATATTTAATCCTTCTGTCAGAGAAACTAATCGTTTAGGGGAAAAAGTTGCAAGAAGAAAACTGTGCTAGTGGAGTCTATTATAGCTTGTAATAGAGACCTTTCCCTGCTGAGAACCAAATAAACCTTTCAGATACCTTTGGTAGAGCTGCACTAACCTATATTCCTTAGTGCTGCTCGATAGGAACATGCACCTGTAAAAACACGTGGATGTAATTGCAGAATCACAGGTTCAGATTTGGAGAAAGTCTAGTAGACTTCACACACTCAAAGCAGAATCAGCTAGAGCAGTTTGCTCAGGACCTTGTTCAACTGCATTTCAAATATCTACAAAGAAGGAGACTTCTCAGCCTCTCTGGTCAGGCTGTTCCAGTGTCTGACCACCCTCACAGTAGGAGTGAGGGGGGGAAGCAGAAGGGAAGGATCACTTCCCTTGACCTGTGTCATGGTTCACTTGGTGGTCAAACTTTATTGTGTTGCCCATGAAGCGGCAAGTGATAGTTAGAGGTGGATGAAAGAAAGGAGAAAAGTAAAGTAAAGTTTAGAGAGAGGAGGAAGACAGGTTATAGCTACCACTGCTGATCTCATGACGTCCTAACAGTCCTGAGTCTAGCTGATGCTGTGTCGTTGATTGGCGTGATCCTTGGTGGGGAAGCTTCGAATTTTCGTTGCCAAGAAGTTTTTTTTTATGCTTAGTAACGCACCTTGGTCCTCCTCTGCCTCAGGGATCTCCACCCCTTCTTGGAATTCAATTATCATATCTCCACCTTTCTCGAGCAAGGCTATCATGCATGCCCAGGGGGGAGTGTCCGAGGCATGGGCAGTCTTGGAGGTGGGTAGCCTTCAACGAGGAGGTATGTTTTGGTATTATAATGAAGCAAAGCTCGTCTAAAGTTCATGATTTCTTCATCAGTGTTATGGCAACAGTTGTGATCCATCTTTTCTGACAGTATCTATGTGGCTATCTTGAACAGCTCTGGCCCAGTCCAGGTACTGAAGAACAGCACAGCACTCTCTGTACCACACAGTTCTGTATTCAGGAGCCTTTTGCACCGCATTCCACTACTGGGATCTGCAACTGCGTTTCAAACGGCCATTGTCGGGTACCTTACTGTCTATGTCCCTGATGACTATGTTGAGACAATGTTGATTTTCTTACCCACTCTTGCAGACCTGCTGGCAGCACTCTTCCTAACGTAGCCCACGATTACCATTTTGCCACAAGGGCATGCTGTTGGTTCATGTGTAGTTTGGTGTCCGCCAGGATCTCCAGGTCCTTTTCTGAAAAAACTGCTTTTCAGCCTCTTGTCCTCCAGTGTGTACTTGTGCCTGGGGTTACTCCTCTCCAGGTGCAGGACCTGTACAACAGGTCAAAAGTACCAACCAGTTGGCCCCAGATATATCTTTGAGGTACATGACTAGTGACTGGTCTCTAACTGGACTTCATCCTGCTGATCACAGTCTTTTGAGCCTGGTATTTCATCCAGTTTTTGATCCACTTCACTGTAAACTTCTCTAGTTTGTACTTCATTTTGTCTTTGATGATACTGTGGGAAACAGTATTGTAAGCCTTTCTGAAGCTGAGATAAACAACACCCACTGCTCTTCCCTCACCCACCATTCTCATCATCTGGTTGTAGAAGTCAGGTTAGTTAACCATGATTTTTCCCTTCAGAAGTCCATACCAATCACAACCTTCTTGCTTCACATGTTTGGAAATGGTTTTCAGGAGGAGTTGCTCAGGGATGGATATGGGGTTGACCATCCTGCAATTCCCCAAATCCTTCTTACACTACTCGAAGATAGGAGTGACCTTTGCTTTTTTCCAGTCCTTGGAAAACTCCCATCATGAACTTTCAAAGATAATTGAGAGTGGCCTCGCAGTAGCATCAACCCCCAGCACTCATGAATGAAACCTGTCAGGCCCCATGGACTTGCATATGTCCAGATTGTTTAAATGTTCCTTACATGATCCTTGACCACCCAAGGTAGGTTTTCTTTGCTTCAGAATTTCCTACTGGTCTCTGGGACCTGAGATTTCCGAAGGCTGATCTTACCAGTGAAGATAGAGGTGAAAAAGGCAGTGAGTACCTTTGCTACATCCTTTGTCACCAGCTTCCCCTCCCCTTTCAGCAGTGGGTCCATGCTGCTGTGGAATGCAGGTCCCTGTACCTACAGAAGCCCTTACAGGCCCTTGCCAGATTCAGCTCCATGTGGGCTTTGGCTTGCCTAACTCTGTCCCAGCATGCTCTGACAGTGTCTCTACATTCCTCCTGCGTTCCGCCTCATGTGAGCTTCCTTTTTATATTTGAGCTTTGTAAGGAGCTCCTTGGTTACCTTTGGAGGCCTTTCGATGCTTTTGCTTTAGCATGGGTAAAGACATCCTCTTTGAAAATCATGGAGCACAGGCAATGTAATTTCAAGCAGAATAGATATACTATCTGCAACTTCCATAACATAATAGGATGTTTATAAATTGTATTTTTGGGGGTTCATTTATGGGAATTGACTGAAAGGGTAAATGAACACAGTTTTTATGAGGTGCACTATTTTTTTGCACATTTGGGATGAATTTATCTCTTAGTTCATGCATCTTCCAGCAAAGATAAATTAAACCTGGCAATAAACTTTTCATACTCCAGAACTTTCTTACAGAGACAAAGCTGATCCTCTTACTTTCTTATATGACAGCAACTTCTCTCCGATTTATCCCAGACTATCGTCAGCATCAAGTAGCATCAAAATGTGTCTGGCTATTGTTAATAATAAACCCTGAGTCAGCTGTAGAGAGGCAGATTTCAAAATCAATGAAGATAAGTAGAGTGGAGAAGAGGAAATCGTCCACACAGCATCTTTCTGACCTTGCAATCAGACTTGGTGAGTAGAAGCCATAAATTTGTGGACAGATGAAAAGCAGAAATGGTGAAATGCCAGAAGTTTGATTGTGAAGCCAGTTTGGATCAACCAGAACACAATCTCTTAAGGGGGAGACTAAGTTTACAAAAAAACCTAAGATGAAAGGTGTGAGTTATTGTTGTCAACTTCAGTGTTTTCACTGTAAATGTACTGTTAAAATCATGTAGTACTCAGCCAGTTTCAATAGTTGATAACTCTGTTTCTGCTGGGGTTTTTTTGGTCTATGTCTCATGACTCAGATGCTGAGACCCAGTGTCTGTTTTCCAGATTGAAGCAGCGAACAAAGGTTACTTATAGCTTAACAGATCAACTTGCTTTAAATAGCAGTAATAAAAGGCTACTTAGTTTTTATTTAAATCTATGACCCGCGCAGACTCCTTGCATGTTTTAGCAAGGTGTCAACTCATGTGAGAGTGTGTGTGATGGGGAAGGTGTAGGATGTTTGTGGGTGTGTCTCCTCCTGGGGGTCTCCTTTTGAGTGCAGAGCCCTGTGAGATGGCATGGTCCCCACCACAGCATCATGCTGGGGCTCTTCAGCTGCTCTGTGATGGAGCAATAGATCTGTAGCCAGGTATCTGTGATCACTGGAGTCAGGGAACTGGTAAGTTGCATCACAGAGTCTGATCATTGCCTGTGAGGAAGGGCTGTTGCAGTTTGGCCCAAGTGAATGCAGCTGATGATTTAAGGAAGCTTCTGCATTCTGACACAGTGCAGAAAGGGTGGAAATGAACCTCTGCTTTGGAGGAATGAAGAGAAATATTGTCACTGCTCACATCAGATAGGTTTTACAAGAGGTGGTAGCAGAACCAAAGTACCAGGAATGTCCAGTGAGAACAAGCAATGCAAACTGCATGGCAAAGGTATTATACAGCTCGTGACTAGTTATGGAGCCTGGACCTAGGCTTTGAGTAATCTTTCAGCATAGCTGACATGTGGATAGTTCAGTGGGTTTTTGATTTCTTTTTCCTTTCACATGCTTCTTTACGAGGGTTCCCCAGTGAATGCATCCCACAATGCATCCAGTCCTACAGCCGTTGCACTATGGCAGAACATATCATGAGCTATGCTTCACGTTTGTGTAAGAACATGGTATTGACTATTGTGCACAAAAGGAAATACCTCTGCCTGATAGAGCTTCCCATTTGCTAGCATCAATGATTTGATCTGATCTGTACCCTGGACTCTTGATAACGTATCCTGACAGTCAGTAGGAATCCCACTTAAAATACTTGTGTTTGTAACACTACAGTTGAAACTTCTTGAAAACGTTGGTTCCTTTCTCTCATTTTTAAATTAGAATTGTGGACTTTGATCCTGACAGGCTTCTTGAATTTCACCAGCTCTTCTGTGGTGTTATTGTATGAAATTTCATTTGACTGCCCAGGTAAAAAGTGTGGGGTCTTATCATACAGTCTAGCTTGAAATCTGACTGTAAACATCCAAAGTGTATGGAGACACTTGCATGGTATGGTTTCAGTGGTGTGGCTACAGAATTGGCTTTTGAAGACATTAATAACAAATCACTGTGCTTTTAGGGATCCAGGATAAACATTTGTTAATGTTCTGCAGGATTTTAACATTTTTTAGGAATCCAAGAATGTTATGAAGTTATTGTTTGCTGCTGAATTTTGGATTATTTTTTTTGAAAAAAGCTAGTACATTTTACTGTTATTGTGACCATCAGGTCTTTCCTTTTCAATGTCATGTGTCTTGTATAAGCCACTAGGAGATACAGAGAACAGACTGGCCTTTCATTGGCTTGACAAGAGCTTTAACATGGAGGAAATATTTCTTCAAATGAGTTCTGGCATATGTAATAAGAACCAATTTTAAATTTGGGCCACAAATCTAGCTTTGGTCAAAAGCTTGCCAACCACAATGAAATAGTAATCTATTTGATTGCTGTGTAAAATGCTGGTTGTCAGTAAATTGAAGAGCCACCCCTAGACTACATGAGGGCATGTGGATGAAGGCAGTGCTCCGAGTGCTGAAGAAGGAACCTCAAAAGATGTATGCTTTATTTTTGTCACTGTCATCAATTTGCTGTCTGATCCTAAGCAACCTGTTTATGCCACAGTGTTCATGTGTAGATCCTCAAAACTGCATTTAAATAACTAAATAATGTGTGATATAGAGGCATCAATGCCTAAATTTAATAATCTTTTTCTGAGTTGTCAGAGGTATTATGAGGTGTAATTAATGTACCTAAAGCTCTTCATGATCTTTTCTTTACCTGTCTGCATCTTTATTCAGATTTGTATGCCATGATGATGAAAGATTCTAAGTTGAAAGTAATTACTGTATGTATGAAGAGATGACTGAGAAAGCCTAATAGCATAATTACCCTTATCAATAGATTTTCTTTAGAGTAACTCTTTGTTGTCCTCCTTTGAAGACAGTGATGATTAGAAATGGTTTTATTTGCATAATTTCTCTTCCAAATAAGACTGTTTTCTGAGGACGTAAGTGACAAAATGCCATTACAGGAGACTGGAGCAAGTCTGATGCATTTGCAGTTGATTGAAGAAAAGTTTAATGGAAGCTGAACCATCTTTATTTGAACAAACAAAGGTGGAGTATGCTCTTGCCTAGCTTTTCTTCTTTCCCATCCCCATTCTCTACAGCTAAAGTGACCGAGTGGCCTTTAGGATCAGCTGAAAACTTTTGAGTCTTAAGGTCATGGCAAAAAGACAAGGCTTATCTCAGGTTTATCTCAGGCAACTGGATAAGCCCATTTGTTCTCACAAGTGCTGAGCAGTGAGTGGGGGGGTGGGAGAGACGGAAGATGTGGCTCTGACCTTCTGCCTACTCTTTGTGGCCATGATGGAAGTCCGCTCAGCCTTGCTCCTCCTGAAGACTGCCATGCCGTTTTCATGTATGACTTCATGACATTTTCTACCTCTGATGCAGAGGATTTCAGGGATGTACCCTGTGCTGCAATTAATTTGGCCACAGACTTTCTCCTCGTGTTCAAGGCTTGGCAAAGCTCAGGCTGCAAGCTCCTAGGGCTTCTCCAGCATTATACATTCAGATACTTAATAAAAATTAGACAGTAGTGTTTAAAGGCGATAGAAGTACTGAGTGAAGAAGGGTGTTATATAAATGCAACTGTCTGCCATAACCCCAGCAGTGTCTGTGGCTTAGCCCACCTCCTAACTGCACTATTCAGTCAGGGACCTGGCCCAGGTTATACAACCTGGTGCTGTGTAAAGACTGAACAAAAGATACTCATGACATGCTTTCGTCTAGAGCTGAGATTGTAGGTCTTAAAAAAGAAGATTAAAAAAAAAATAAAATATGGCTTGTTATTAAAGTTTCAGAGGAGGACTCTAAAGAAAGCAATACACTCTACAGCAATTAAGACAAACAAAACTGCTTGGGGGCATAAAATTCAAATTTCCAGATGTATGGCTAGTGACTGGGGTTATAAACCCAAAGACAGTTCCTATCCATGAGAAGAGAGAGGCTATGGAACAGCCTAAGTGTATTTCTTTGCTTCCTTGACCTGGCCTCTGTGTATTGATCAAGGAAAAATTTTTGATAAACAGCCTGCTTTCCAAGCTCACATCTTCTGGTTGTCTAGCTGTCATAAGAAGGCAGCAACAGCCAAGCACTTATTGGACCTCAGAGAACTTACAGTGAAGAAAAATAGCTTAAATTCTGCAACAGCAGAAAAAGCTTCCTCTGTATTAAACAGTGGAAAATAAACAAGCAAACTTATGATTTCTAAATAACATTTTTTTCTCTTCCTAGGTAATTAGAAGTGCTTCTGTCTGACCTTGATTTACTAAAAATTACATTCCTGCTTCCCTTTCTCAGTAGGAATAACACCTTTCTGACTCATTTACCCAGTACTTATGGGAAAGTCATATGGAACCTGGGAGGTTTGGAGTCTGTTTCCTGGACTACTTCGGGGTTTGTGTTTTAATTCAATAATAATATGAAATGGGTTAACAATCTTGAAAACACGGCTCTTCTGCCAAAAGAACAACTGAACCACTGTGCTCCAAAATCAGTCTTTTATTTGCTTGGTGTTAGGAACATTTCCAGGTATTGAAACGCCTGTCTGTACTTGAAAATTGTTGTAACAGTTCTGTGCACAGTTTTGACCTGGGGTACATGCCACTCTTCCAAACAAGTTTTGAATGTAGTCTGGGAGACAGCATGGAACAGAGACCATTGCCGAAAGGCAACTTAACTACAGCCACCCTGGCTAGGAAGGCAAGTGTTTAGTAGTCAGGACATGACCTGTTTCATGTCAGAGAGCACCAGAGGAAGACACAGGCATTTGATATAGGGTCTAAAAGTAACCTCACATCCTTAGTTGTGCCATGGCTCAGTTCTGGCAGGATTCAACAGCCTGGGAGCTGTGACAGTGTCCTGGGAAGGAGGAGATATGGATCACTTCGTGAAGTCCATATAAATTTAAAAAATGTGATTCCTCATTGCATAGTCTGTTCAAAAACTGGCACTGACTCCAGTAGACTTTATATTTACCTGTACAGCAAATGAAGCAGCCATTGTATTTCAGTATCTGTTGCTTTTGTTTGTTTGTTTTACCCCAAACATTTTCTTCATTATAGAGTAGTGAGGCCAACTGTACTCTAACTTTTTACATTCATCTTAAAATTTAAATTAAAAAGTGTAACAGTGTCTTCAGAATCTTGGAGATTATTTTTTGTTTGTAATCTACTGTTGTCAGAACATTATTGATAGATCTTTTTTTCTACACTACTTGACATTGATAAAGCCTCATCGGGATATCTATATTTAAATTGCATCACTGTGCTTCAAAAAGGGTGGGAACCAAGTGGAGAGAGCTAGAAGAAAGCTAACAAGAAGGGTCATGTTTTCTCTGATCAATGAACAAAGATGGAAAGAATTGAATTTGTAGAGTAGGGAGAGAGAGACAGAAGTCTTCAAATGTACTAATGTCTGACGCAAAGACAAAAAGAACAATCCAATTCCTGTTTCTGTGATGAATAAAGCAGGAAGCAATGGGCCTAAATTTTGAGAGGACAAATTGAGTACCAAGTAAAACTTTGTAACAAAAGGAGGGGTCTGGAATAGATGGATTTGAACTGCTGTGGGCTTTCTAGATCAACTTCTTCTTAAAATCTTTCATGCAAACTGCTATCAGGAATGACCTGGGATAGCCAGGGTAATCTTGGGCCCAAGGGATGCATTAGAAGGTCTCAAGCTTCTTTCCTGTTCTATGACTTTGGCTTTTTTTCTTCTGTAAGGTTTGAATATTAATGAAGTAATGTCAGTATATTTCAATCTATTGCAAAATATCCTTGGTGAGGTTTTTCTTCCCTCCTACATCTGTCTGGCTTCAAAATCCTCTTATCTGTCTGAACACATCCTCTTTACGGACCTACAAACGTAAAACAAGATTTCAGGGTATATATATTTATATGTATTTATCTGTCCTCAAAAGATAGATAGTTTAACTGTTTTTCTGTTCATTGCTATATTATATTATTTATCTGAGGATATGCATTTACCCTATGCTGAAGAAACATAGACTATGAAAAATCTTTTGATAATGAGATCGTGGCCTTTCTCTGGACATTGTCTCTGAATTTTGACTCAGCTATCAGCAGCTCCCTTGCAGACTGGTTTTTTTTTTTTTTTCATTTTGGCAGGCTAATGGTAAAATCTTGGGTAGCACAGGATTCCGGGCCATTGCAAGCCTAAAAGAAAAGTGTGAATACAGAAAGTTGCACAGATAAAGTCAGTGGAGCTTGTCTATCACAATTTTCACTGGCATTGCCATACACTCCAAAAATGAGAAAATTTTAATGTGAAAAAAAGTACTGGTTAAAGTACACTGGTTAAATTTTTGTAAGGTAACATTATTTACAAGACATTAGCTTTGTAGGAAATTTTTGGAAGATCTCCATCAGCAACCCATTAGCTCAACCCACAGATGCCACACACACAGGTAAAGGTGCAATGGACAAATGGGCACTCCTGAATCTGGTGTTTAGACAAAGTAATGCTCTGTTCCAAAGTGTACAACCTAAAAGGTCAGATTCCTCACCAATATTGCATTACTCTTTTTTTCTTTGACTTTTTTTTTAAAAAAAGGATTTCACAAGACCATATTTAGTTTGTACCCTATTAATTAGTAGCAAGTCACTTGTTATCCAGTGGAACCTCTCACACTGAATGATCTAATTATCTGTTTGAAACCTGCCATCTTTCCTGACCTGGGGTAGTGGTCAGGAGCTAGACATTTGCTAACCCTCATCCCTAACCTGGTTTCACAAAAAAACAATGTATGAGTTGTTAAGTGACTACTTAAGGAAAACCCATGTGATTGGACAAAAGAGATGGGAAAGGAACTGGTTCTAGTAAAATCCATAATGTAACTTTTTGGCAAAATTGGAAATTAAAGTCTTGGGATGATTTTGCCATCAGTCCCCAAGACCTACCATTCTGACTACCTTGGGATTCATATGATAATACGGTGGAGAGTCTAGCAGTCCTAGGATTGCTCTTTAGTGAGGCTTCTTGTAGATAGAAGTCTGCAAAAGAAAATCTAGTCCTAGGATTGACTGCTCCTTCCAACAAACCTCCTTCAACAGGCAAGAAAACTGAACAGATTCTTTGTTTTTCTACAATTCTTCCCTAATGATTGTATAAACTGAGTGCAGATTCTTAATGAAGTGCTTTTAGTAATATTCTGCAATAGTTAGGCATGATGCCAGTTGACAAATTACAACAAATACTTAATCCCTTCACATTCTCCCTTTTGGCTGGGGCCCTAACAACCATGGGCTGTTGTGTTGCAGGAATAAATGCTCATCTACATGAATGGTTCCACTGCTCCTTATATACCTGGTATAATGGTAAATTACAAAGTTGGTAAACGTACTATCTTACTGAAAAGGAGAAGTGGATGATTTCTTGGCAAATTACAAGTGCATTAGATCTCTTTATCAGTGTTTTTCTCCCTTGGACCATGACAGTCTGGAAAAAGATGCTGTTCTTAAAAAGGGTTCATCTAATCACAAATCTCATTAAGAGAGTATGAGTGACAGCAGGTTATTGTGAACTGAAAGAGCATAGCCTTGCTTTCAGCACACTTTCCATTAAAATGACATACAGGATGTGAAGAGAGTCACAGCGTAAAACCATAGGGAATATACTTGGTGTAAAAGCACACCAATGACCGAACAAATCTGTTTCTGGGAATAAAATATACAGCATCTGCAAATGGAGGATAGGCTTTTAAGGTCCATTCAGGTATGTACAGTCCCCAAAGCATCTAGCTGCTTTTCTCAGCTTCTGCAAAAGTAGCATATAACAGTCTAGAACTGAGCTGTTAGTAACCGTGCTAAGTCACATGTCAGTCATGAAAAGGCTAAAGTTTCTATCTAAAGCAATACAAATAAAGTAATGACTTCTACTCTGTTTCCAATTCCAAAGACTTCTTGCAAGATATTTTGACCTAAAGAAATTAGGCTACATCTTCCTCACAAATGTAATCAGCCTAAAGCAGAATAAAGTATACCTGGAAGGTGATTGAAAGAACGGTAACATTACAGGAGAAATCTGGATTTAGGATCACGAGTTCCATCAAAATGAATTAGGGAAGGCTTATTTACTTTGATAAATCAGGATAAAGAGGAGTTATGAGAAGATCCATGAGAAAATCCTCACCAAATACTTCATTTCAAAAAGTGTGTGTCCATGTGACAGGAAAGAAGCAGGGGCAGAAGTGTCATGGTTACCTGCACAGGCTTTACCCAAGATCCAGTTCTAGGGACAGAATTGTGTGGACTTCTGTGGGAAAGGAAATGCATCTTGCTCTGTATTTTGCTTGCCAAGACACAACACAAGCTTTACAACAGGACTGTGCTTAAAACTCATGACATCTGGAGGTGGAAAAAACAGCCAAAAATTCACAGCTTCTGCTACCAGCTTTCAAGCATGTGTACCACCCAGTGCCTGGGTTAGCTCTACAAACACCATGGCCTGTGGTGACCATACCACACTTTCTTGCAAGGTACATCCATGGCTGTCTTTGTAAGAAGGTATGAAAAGCAGAGGCTGTCATGTGGTTTCAGTACTTGTATGGAAGTGTATAGCCCTTGATGTTATCCCAGAACTGCTTGCTTCCCCAGGTGGTGGTTGAGCCCCTGGTTAGAGGGAGGAAAAACTTGAATGTAGAGCCCGAAAGCAAATGGTTCAACTCCACCTGCATTTCTCCTTGAGCCAGGGAGCTGCCAGTGCTTACACACACCCTGTGTGAGTATTGGGCTCCTTGCTAGCATGCTAATAGGTGCCCTTACTCCAGGATATGGCTTCTGTTGAAGGAGCTGGCCTTGGATACATCCAGGTGATGCAGAAAAGATGGTATTGGTATCTCTAGAGTGTGTAGGATCTTGTACAGAGGTTGCTGTCTTGGAGAGGAGGAGGAGGATTCTAAAAGGCAAACTAAGCAATAATTTTTCTGGAAGTATGACTATTTGAGCTGCTGCACATTTTTGAGTTCAGCCTGGTACTACATCAGATTGCTGAGCTTGCTACCATCTCTATCAGATGCCTGTAGAGACACTTGAGTGGAACTCCTGTGAGCTGCCTGTGGGCAGAATGGCTCATCTAGAGGATGAGTAGGGTTAGCACATGAGGACCTCAACCTTCAGGAGACAAGTACAAAGTCTGACAGGTACATTCCTTGAATATACACTTAGAATTGAAACAAACTAGAAAGAAAAGCACTTGTTTACTTTCTTTTCTCTGTATGTCTCCCAGATTTTCCTACCCTTATTCAGTGGTTCAATGAGATAGTCAAATTTTCTATGGCTAAAATCAGACTAGTAGTTTCTACAGGACAGGGTAATTCCAAAATAAAGAAAAACCCCTTTTTTCCCCCCTGCACAATTTTCTCCTGTTATGATTCACTTATCTTCATAACAGTTGTCAATCATCTTGGTTCATACCACTAGATATTTATTCAGTGAATGACAGATGATAGAGGAGCTGTGATTGTCACACAATCCCATGATTATAGAAGATCGGATTTTTATAAAACACGGTGAGATCACTAATTAAATCACCAGGGCTGACAGTGCTGCAGATGGATGACCAGAAAATACTGTACAGGAGAGCAAGGAACTACTTGTAGAGAGGGAAGGAGGAGACTCTCTGGGATAGTAGCAGCTCCTTCCAAGAACATGGGGAATATCCTTTCTATTCTTTGCACAAAAGAGCTGCTGGGTGTGAAGGACTCATGTCCATCAGGTAATAAAGGGACCCATGACTCTGGAACTATTATCTAGAAATTTTATTAATCTCAGTAGGCCAGTATATGGGCTCTAACAATCTGTCCAAACCTTTGATAGGCTTTCTAAGCCACTGCCTCACAACTTGCGTTCTCACAGCACAGAAACAGTATTTAAAAAATCCACTAATTTTATCAAAGAAATTGTTGGCAGTACAGAAAAATTGTCTCAGTAGAAACTTACACATTGTCAAATCATGCAGACACAGCAAAGTTTGCATTGTTATGGAAACAAAGCTACAGGTGACTTGTGAAAAGCAATTTGCAAGTGATTGTGAAAAGTAAGTTATAAGAATGACACTTTCAGGTTGATCTTGAAAGACATGATGTAACACAAGCATCTTGGGTTAGAAAGCTGTTTTTATTTAGTTTGCCACAGAAACAGGTTACTTTCACCTCTATTCTTACAAGTCTGACATCAAAAACTATCAGCATATATATATGAGCTATACAGGCAGAGAGACATCTGCCACCACTGAGTTACACTTCTATCAAACACTTTAAGAAAAACAAATATAGGCCCTTCCATGCCCATCTAATAAAAGAAGAACTTCTAAGTCAGGATACAGTATTGATCACAATATATTTTCTTTATGTGAATCTAGTTATTCATAGAAGAGTAAAAAAGAATCTAGTATCTAATGTTTAAACAAAACATACCTTATACATTTGGCTAAGCTGAAATATCATACCTTGCCAAATGAAAAAATGCTCTCTAACCGTGGTTTCCCTAGCAGCTCAGTAGGTATGCAAGGCATGCAGTTCATTTCCTGCCAAGACAGAGAAAAATGGGTAGGTCTGAGATAATATTGCTAGTGTGCTTGAAAAAGATCTTAGTTGTTAATGTTGTAGTTGACTGCGTATACATATTTTGACTCCTGGTCTCCTTGAAAGTTTCCCAGGTACAACTTTTGGGTTGAGTCCCTTTTAGCTCTCAATGATGGAGGGCTGAATAGGATTTTCCAGGGCACTACAGTCATCAGTGAGGAACACCAAGTCCTAGAGGAACAAAAGAGAAGGCTAACAATTATAAGGAGGAAGGCAGAAGATAGCACAATGTTGAGAAGCTCAGGCCCTGATCCAGTTTTGCTGGTCAGGGGACAGAATGGAGACAAGAGAAGGCTAAAAAGCAGAGACTATGTCCCTGTTGGCATATCTTGACCTACCCTTCTGCAGTAGAAGATCATGATGGTGTACAGGCTCCGGGCTTTTTCCTTCAGCTCACTCACTTCAAGCACTCTCTCACATCTGGGGTAGGCCACAAAATCACGGAGTTTTGCCAACACACAGTAATTCTGCAAAGCATGCAAAAGAGGTATGTGTAACCCTGCTCAAACACAGATTTATGTTCCTTGTCCATCACTTCCAAAATTCTTACTGCTTCTGTGGGAACCTTGAATTCTTACCTGTATGTGTGTTTAATCGCTGTAACCTTTAGTTAGGAAAATTCACCATCAATATTACATAACCAAGATGTTTGGTCCAAATAAATGCTTGGAAAAGTGCGTAGACACAGGTTTGGTCTGCCAGCTTATTTCTCACATCCTTTAGGAGGAGCGGTGCAAATACAATCAAATCTGCTCCTGTAGTAGGTAGTTACCTACAGAATAGGTGCACTGTCTCACTTTTAAGAGACCACCTGATTTAGCTGGTGAAAAGATTATCAAGATCTCACATGCATGATTCTTCTTTTCCCGTACAAGAGGCAATACCATGAGCACCAGGCAAAATTCTTTTCAGAGTAATTTTTACTTCAGCCTTCACATTGTCAAAATAAAGACAACATGGATTTCACAACATCCTTGCGAAGCAGGTAAATAAATATCTCAGGTCCTGCTTTAAAACAAGGGAAACTCTGGTGCTGGACTCATACTGCTTTGTCTTTGCAATGAGTTGAGGTACTGGCAACTCTGGAACTGGTCTTTAGAGGGTCCTGAATTGCAAGACTTGATGGTATAGTTACCTCTGGCACAATGTGTCAGACATCTCTTGCTTTATCTGACATTTTCTACCTTTTAGTTACTCAGTGAAGCACTAGGAGAAGAAGCTAAACATGTTGAATATCCCAGGGCAGAACATGATAACATAAACTATGCGTGCAGGAGGCTATTTTGTCTTTCTGGGGAGATGACTACTGCTGTCTTTTCTCAGTATCACACTTCCATATCCTCAGACATACTTTTTCTTTCTGGATTCAGCAAGTGGCTATTTAAAGCAGGAAAACCAGCAAGATATTCCTGCACTTGTTTTTATTAAAACTGCAGTGCCAGAAGTCACTCATGATCTAAAACAAAGTAGATTTATTAAGTGAAGGAAGTTTATTCTGCATTTCTTCTTTTAAATTATTATTCAAAGTTTTGTTGCCCATATTTAACTCTGAAAAAGCTCTGTCACAACAAATTAATAATGTACAAATGCTAATCACTTCAAAATATTTACTTCCTCATTTCTGAAATTTTAAACAAGAAGCTCCATAGAGATTTTAAAAAGAGATTTTTTTTTTGGTCACTCATCTCTCTAGTTAATTAAGCTTTTAAAAATTTGTTTCAAAGCACTCTTCTACAGTACAATCCTAAGAGTTATCCTCTCTTTTCATTAGTTACTTTTACTGCGCAGCAGTAAGAAAGTACTGTGAAAACTTACATGTATGTCCAAGTACAGCCTAGGCAGCATCTCCACACATGAGTCCTGCAAGAAAGAAGAAAGACCATTGCGATTTTGTTTTGAGAGAAATTTGTGTCAAAAACAAGCAACCTGCTGTGTCTTTGCAGGAGCAATTTTTAAGGAGACTTACCACAGATTTGGAGGTCTGTAACTCCTTAAAGGACTCCGTGATTTCTTTGCTCAGAGACAACACCCTTGAGTAGCAAGTTGGAGGGGCTGCGTTGGCTAACAGGGCAGCAGAAAGCAGAGCAATCAGGCTCAGCAGCATCTTCATTGTAGGGAGCATGTCTAAAGGAGAAGGAAGGGAGGAAAAAATCACTGTTAGTGGTTAGGCAGCTGCTGGTAAGCATCAACGAGTAAGTTTGACAAGTCAGCCCCCAATTAAATAGTCTCCTGCATCAATGGGGAAAAAAAAAAAGTCTGGGGGTGGTCCAAGCAACAGCTTGCTGCTGTTTTAAATTTCCTGCCAACCTATGAGGCAGAGCTGCTAGCGCTTTCCTGCCCAGAGCAGGGAAAGGAGGGAATGAAGGTAACAAAAACAAACACGAGTGGCATTTTTCATTCCAGAAAAATAAACGACCTAGGGAGCATCTCAAGCAATAGAAATATATTTAAGAAACAGCACAGGTTATCAAAGTGTCATAGGCATGTATGTGCTTTGGCACATATACCTCTTCCTTAATGTGGTGGGTTGACCCTATCTGGACATCATGTGCCCACCAAAGCTGCTCTATCACTCCCCTCCTCAGCTGGACATGGGAGAGAAAATATAACTAAAGGCTTGCGGGTTGAGGTAAGGACAGGGAGAGATCACTCACCAATTACCATTGCAGGCAAAACTGACTATAAGTGGGGAACAAAAAAATTTATTTCATTACCAATCAAATCAGAGTTGGATAATGAGAAATAAAACCAAATCCTAAAACACCTTTTCCCCACTCCTCCCTTCTGCTCTGGCTCAACCTGAATCCTGATTTTTCTCTATCTCCTCCCACCCAGTGGTGCAAGGGGATGGGGAGTGTGAGTTGCAGTCGGTTCATTATACACTGTTTCTGCTGCTCCTTCCTCCTCAGGGAGAGAACTCCAACATGAGTCCTTCCCACAGGCTGCAGCTCTTCATGAACTGCCCCAGCGTGGGTCCCTGCCATGGGCTGCAGCCCTTCAGGCACAGACTGCTCCAGTGTGGGTCCCCCTCGGGGTCACAAGTCCTGCCAGCAAACCTGCTCCAGCGTGGGCTCCTCTCTCCCCATGGGTCCTGCCGGGAGCTGCTCCAGCACAGGCTGCCCACGGGGTCACAGCCTCCTTTGGGCATCCACCTGCTGTGGCGTGGGGCCCTCCCCGGGCTGCAGGTGCAATCTGCTCCCCCGTTACCCCCCTGGGTGCAGGGCACAGCTGCCTCACCGTGGGCTGTGCCACGGGCTGCTGGGGAACCTGCTCCGGTGCCTGGAGCACCTCCTGCCCCTCCCGCTTCACTGGCCTGAGTGTCTGCAGAGTGGTTTCTCGCACATATCCTCACTCCTGTCTTCGGCTGCAGTTGCACAGGTTTTTATCCCCCTTCTTAAATACATTGTCATGGAGACACATCATGTCATCACCGTCATTGATGGGCTCGGCCTTGGCCAGCGGTGGCTCCATCTTGGAGCCGTCTGGCATTGGCTGTATTCCAGAAGCTTCTCACAGAAGCCACCCCTGTACCCCCCCTCTACCAAAACCTTGCCATGCAAATACAATGCACTTGAGAATGTAATGTACAGCTGTGGTACTACATAGGCTGCAGAGAGAGTAATCCTTCCAGGACTGGTGTCATATGTTGGCAGTATCAATCAGACTGGAGTATCATCCTTAACAGGTCTGAAAAGTTACAGTTATAAAGGAAATCTCCCAGGTCTATTATAATTTTCTCTTTTAACCTATGCAGATGCTCACAATTTCTTAAACAAAACAGTAAGGCTTGTTATGGTTACTTGGGAAGACCTGTGTATTTACACATTCATGGTCTCAAACACAGTGAATACATCTCTATATGGCTGTCATAAATGTATAAAAACTATTTTGCTGTCTGAGTTGTACTTATGAGACTTCTTTTATTAGATGCCAGATGGAGCTGAGAAATCCAGATGCTGGGATGCAGGCCTAAGGCTGAACATATATTGTTCTTACATGTTAATTGTCCTGTAAAATGGAGGTACCCTTCAATGAAGAACTGGTTATTTCACAAGTTATCCCCCCCCCTCCCCATTTCAAATTCAGATTCTAGCTAGATATTAGCTGAAATAGTAAAGTATCTGATGAAGTACTGCAATACCCTGGCATTGCAGTAGACCAAGAATGTTCATCTGAAGGTGAGAGAAGAGGAAATGACTGAACACCTATAAAAGAAAGGGGCATCTCACCAGCCATTTTAGAGAGAAAATCAGAGTCTTGAAAATCAGTTTTGGGGAAAAAGAAGTATTCTGCGTGTTGCAGAGGACTCCGACTTAAATCCACCAAAACACCTGGAGGAAATAGGGAAAAAGAGCTGCGTACTACTGTCTTGTTATATATGTCTTTGGTTTCAAAAAGAACAATTCATTTAGTAACATCATGTGCTCCTGAACATGAAAGTGGTAGATACCTGGAGAAGAAAGAAAAGTTGGGAGTGTGTCTGTGGAGAATTTAGGTCTGGCATTGGCAAATAGGCTGCTGGATCTTATTTTCAGGAAAAAGAGTGCCTGGACAAGTGAATGAAGAGGCTGTAGGAATACATTAAACCTTCTGAGATGGCCCCAGGCAGATGGATCATAGATCCAGCTACCTAGTGTAGGTCCAAGGAAAGGACGCTACTTACTGTAAACCTTGCTGGTAAAGAAACAGCCTCTTAATCACCATCTCATTACTGTGAAGAATAGCTGAGGGTAGGAGTGAAATATTATCCTTCTACCTTATTCTTGTTTGGCAAGCTGCTAAAATGTAGTTGCTCTGCCTGAAGAGCAGTCTTCTGAACAGCATAAATGCTCTGAATTTGTACATAAATGTACAAGAAGTCAGCAACCCAACTGCTACTAAGAATGGCTTCAAAATGTAGTATTTGCTTTTTTTTTTTTTTTTCCTTTAAAGTGCAAGCAATATTCTTTTTCTTGGTATTTTACCTACATTAAACCTACAGTGATGACTCCATTTCAACTACAATTAAATACTAAGGATCATGTTCTAAAAGATAGATGTCACAGTGACTGTGACAAATGTGGCCTCATGGTCACTCTTTGTCTGGCATGAAACACCAGCAAAACAGCTCTCCAGGTCCTGTGTCCTGACCATATTCAGGCATCTGAAAGCTATTTAAAAATATCTCTCTTTAGAATGGGATAATATTAAAGATGCCAAGACTGTTTTGGAATTACATTATGAACTGATCTATACATTGTTTGCTTAGGGTCAGAGAGGCAAGCTTGTAGCTTCCTACAGCCTAACACAATACCCTGTCTTCCAAGTTGGGGTGAAAGCCCCATGCCACAGAAGTCTCACCCAGTTGTCACACCTGAGGGAGCCTGGCATAAGTGCTGAATGCCACCTATTGCAGTTACTGCCCTCAGCTCCAAGAAGCAATCCAGAGGAGGAGAAGCCCTGCATTCGCACAGCACTGAGGGCTTATATATTTTGCCCAAAAAGTGGGAGACCTGAAATTAATTTACTTTTCAGTTTCTGAAGGTGCAGGGTGTTGGGTTTGATGGCCATGTTCTGAGGTAGTGAGGGAAGGGAAGGGAAGGGAAGGGAAGGGAAGGGAAGGGAAGGGAAGGGAAGGGAAGGGAAGGGAAGGGAAGGGAAGGGAAGGGAAGGGAAGGGAAGGGAAGGGAAGGGAAGGGAAGGGAAGGGAAGGGAAGGGAAGGGAAATGACTGCCACCCTCTGTTCATGTCTTTGTACTTGAAGTCTGCTTGGCCCCACACTTGGAGCCTGCATACCCATAACTCTTGTCCTAAGAGTGAGATTTGCTCAGCCCACACACTTGCAGAGATGCATTGCCGCTGACGGGCATAGGAAATGATCCACCCATCATGTTCTTCTTCAGAACGGGGAAATACAATGACTTGCTGAGTGACCAAGCTCTTCTTGGCCCAGAGAGCAAAGCAAAGGCTGGATCCACACCTTTAAAAAAAAAAAAAAGACTCACTAGTTATGAAGGAGCAAAATTGCTGAAGTAATTTGCTCTGAAGTTTTTGCTCAGCTGCAGTATTCCTGACTTGTGGTTTCTCTTTTATCCATATAAACTAACTCAAGGAAAGCCACCTGTGATGGATATCTACTCAAATAGTTTAAAAAATGAGCTACTCTTAGAAATGTTAGGAAAAAGGGATTTTTTTTTTTTTTTTTGTGAAAAAAAAGGGAGGACTGGAGTTTAATTTCCTCACCTAAATCTTCTCCCTGGGCCAGATTACATGCGTAGTTGACTCTGACTGAGATGGATATTTTCCAATGTCTACTAGTGTATTGGGTCTGGCTGAACTGGAATCGTTTTTCCCCTATAGCAGCCCTCACAGTGCTGCGGTTTATGCTGGGAGCTGGCAGGGTGTTGATAGCACCCTGGTGTTGTGGCTGCTGCTGAGCAGTGCTTACACAGCACCAGGGCTCTTTCTGATATTTTCCCCAGTGGGACGGGGTGGGCAAGATCTTGGGAGGGGACACAGCCAGGACAGCTGATCCAAACCGACCAAAGGGATATTCCATACCATATGACGTCTGCTCAGTATAAAGCTGGGAGAAAGGAGGAAGGGGGTGGGGTCACCCTTGGTCCTCCGAGGCAACTACTACGCGTATTGGAGCCCTGCTTCCTGAGAAGGCCCGACATCGCCTCTTCATGGGAAGTAGAGAATAAATCTGTTTGCTTTTGCTTCCGCGCGCTGACTTTTGCTTTGCTTTGCTTGTATTAAAACTGCTTTTGTTTCACCCACAAGTGTTCGTTTATCTTCTTTCCCCTCTTTACCCTGTTGAGAAAACAAAGGGAAGGGGGGGGGAAGTGATAGAGCGACTTGGTGGATACCTGGCATTTAGCCAGAGTCAAACCATCAAAACTACCTCATCAGCACTTCTACACATCTCAGCATGCAGTATATGCAACTCCATTTAAAAAAGACAAATACTTTCTTGTCAGTTATTTTCTATTTGTAGCTCATCAGCAAGATTATCCTTGAGCTCTGAGTACATTCAATTTATGGTCTAGATATGAGAAAATAACTTATTTTTCTCTGAGAAGCTCACTGGGCACTTCAGGAGAACTTGTTAGTGACACAAGGCACTGGGAGTCCTTTCAGTCTAAGGCACTTGGCACAGCTCTGAACCAGATACACAGTTACCAAAGCCCTTGAAACTCCAGACTCTCTTTTCAGTGAGTGTTTTGATCCACTGACTTATGCAAAGCCACTTATTAATTTTGGTGCATACGCTGCCTTGGGCAGAGAAGGTCTTTAACAGGGAGACAAATCGTGAAGAACAGCTTGTGTTCTTTGCAAAGGCTAATAACATCTTAGAGGCAATATTCAGAATGGACATGGACCTACAGGAGAGGAAGCGGCAATATGGCAGGTGCACTCACCCAATGAAAATAGGGCTTCTTGGCTGCTGAGGTGTGGCAGCTCCTGGCTGCCTTTGTTCTCAGGGCTCTGTGGTAACTGGGGCCTTTGGCCAAAGGGAGCCGCTGTTGACCGCAGGTCAGATTGGGCCTGGGGATCAATGGAGGCCCCTGGGGACCCATTTGGAACTTGTCCCCTGGAGCAGCAGCTGCGGTCGAGGACTCTCCCCTTGGGTCAGGACACCCAAGGAAACTCCTTGAAGTGGCTTGGGTTGGGACACTGCCTTGAGAATGTCCTTGAGGTTGAGAAACCTCACTTGTTAGGTGAGTGATAGAATGTTTTGGGTTGTCATTAAACCCTGGAAAGTGATGCTTTGTTCGGCATTTTGAGTTGTCGTTAAACCCCAGGAAGTTGCTCTGTTCTCCTCCCATGGACATTTGAACCTGTAATTGAATAGTTGGGCTAGTAATTTAATAGGAGGGCTAACTAATTGTGTTGACAATAAATTTTTAATTTTTGGTGCTTGTTTGTTTATTTGAGAGCCTCCGTAACAGGCAAAGATAAAAATATGTTAGAGTCAAAACTCACCTAAGGATTGCCCCTATGGAGAAGCTGCTATTTGCAGCCCTTCCAGTCTGTGGGAAAACATTCAGGCTGGCATTAGAAGGGAGCACCACAGGAGTCAATCAGTACCACCATATTGGTGATGATCATCATGACATGGACATCTCCATCAAGACATATCATTACCATACTACTCAACTCAGTGAGCATATGAGGGCTCTGTGGACTCCAGACACACACTCTCCGAGTTTTGCATCAACTCTTTAGGCTGATGGTGTCACTACAGCCCTGGGGGCTATTTATAGTGCATTTATTTACTCTTTTATAAGGAATATTTCATAGCAAAAACATGGGCTTGGAGTTAACTTAGAATCCTGTCATTACATAACTGCATATATATATTTTTTAAAAAATTTTGAGCCATGTTGTCCTTTCGCTTCCAAGTTACTGAAAAGTCAAACAATAATATTTTTCTAAAAGTCAAAGGACTCACTATGCAGGCCTCTGCATTCCTCCCATGTTTGAACAGTCTACCAGGGCCTCCACCAACTTTTGACAAAAGCCCTTTCAAGTTGCTCGCTTCTTAATACCAAAATCCACTTGTTCAATGAAAATGTTTATTTTAAAATAGTCAGGGGCTGCCGTGATACAACTCATGAAACAAGCTTCTGATTATATTGAAAAATAGGAAAAGTAAAATGGTGCTTTACAGAGAAAGCCCTGTGTATTTAAGAAGTGATCCAAAGCCCCGTGACTTAGCTGGCTGTTGTGGCAAAGGTGCCACTTCTTGCTTCAGAGCAGAGCTAAAGTGCCCTGCAAGCTTTAATCTCAGATCAAGGCTTTTTGGAAACCCTGGAGTTTTGATTAAGGTCTTATCTGTTTGTCATGTTTTTTCTCGCTGTGCAACAGTGCACTTTGTTGTGCCTTTCTGTAGATATCAGCACTGAATTTTGGGATAGGGGTAGTGCAGCCTCACACATTGCCCTGAGTCTTGGGGGTGCTGATGCACAATGCTGCCAGCTGCCCTGGTACGGAAGGAAAGCTGGGTATGGCAGCACAATGTTCCTGCGTTTGAAGCTGGAGTAATCCACCATGTCTCCTCTTCTCTTTCATGCTATCAATAAGTCTCTGCTGGTGATCCACACAGCTTGGCCAAGCTGTGGGCAATGGACAAGGCAGGCAGGATGTCAGGGCTGTTGCTGAGCTGGTGTTGCAATGTTGTTTCCCCATGATTGTTCAGCAAAAGTCCTCTTTGCTTACTCAGTGGTATGGGCTTCTTTTTTCTAAACTGTTTTTGTTATTTTTTAAAATTTACATATATATTGAGGAAACAGATGTTACTGCTCAAAAGCCTGTTCTTAGATAAAATGGTTATAGAAGCAGCTAATACATCTGGGTCAGTAAAAGAAATGAGATGTTTAGAAATCTGGAGGTCTTGCCAGCACGAACCTGGCAGTAAAGTTTCCCTGCAGTAAAACATATGGAAATGGGGAATCCTGTGGTCCAGGACAGAGACAGGACAGAGCGGCAGGGCTGAGGAACAGGAATAATTTCCTTGTGCTGCCTTGGGCCAGTGACCAAGTCATTGACACTGGCTGTGCTTACCAGCCCTCTCTGCATCAGGACAGGGGCTCAGCCAGCAGGCTCCAGCATCCCCCTGGGTATATGGGGCTCAGCATGGTGGCAGTGCCCAGGCTGGCTTGGAGATGTCTGCATGAGCGTCTGTCGCTGCAGTGCAGATGTAGCCCGGCTTGTCTGTGTCTTGGCTGCTGTCCGTGTAATGGGGATGACGGCATTTCCCACGGACTCCATGGGAGTGCAGCCATCAACACCAGGGAGACAGGACATTACACAGTTTTATCCCTGTCAGTGACATTCTTTCCAGTGACTGCAAGGCTTATTGATTCAAGTAATGCAGGGTTTAGAGTCTTAAGCCTTCACTGCCTTGCTAAGAAAAAGGCAGTTTTACGTTGGAGTAACTTGCAGACCTATTTGGTGAAATAACAGTGGTGCTTTCAGGGCATGGGCACAGGCAGAACTGCCTCCTTTCCTCCAGGTAGCACACAAGTGCCTTGTCTGTGCTCCATCTGGGCTTCAAGACAATTTATGTCTGTGAGTTATCTTAACGATACCATTCTTTATTGACACTGAAGTCAGGGCCTCAATAACAGGATTTTGGAGAGGGAGCCTTGTTCAGGTTTAGACCAGTGCTCAGAAGTAAAAGAAAGTAATTTATGCTTTCCTGCCCTCTCCTTGCCCTTGATCCCCTCTCTCTCCACATGCACATGCAAATGTGGCAGATAGCTCCAGGTCTTATCATTGCTGGTCAGCTTCCCACCCTCCATAATTATGCTCTTGATGAAAAATGATGTCAGCCAGCAAGGAATGTATCAAAGGTGATACAAATATATGTATTAATCTATCAAATTTGTCCCCAGTACAAGCCCACTTGGGAATTCAAGGGCTGAAAAAATGCAGCTATCTGCTCTCAGAGGCTGTCCCTCCTAGGAGATGTTGTCCATGCTGGAGTTAATCTGCAAGGAGATGAGGGACTTAATTTTCTAGGATCAGTATTCCCACACCTTTCAGAAGTATTGTGTCACTAAAAGAAAATAAATGGATAAGACTGAAAGTGCAATTCTGTATAACAACATGGTCCTAGCCAAACAGGAATACAGAGACTTCTCTGCTGAACTACAGCCTGCACAGGAGCTTTTTAGTAGCCACTTAGCATGCTACCAGGCTCAGTTTTCTGTTTATTCTTTTTTAGAAACTTGCAAATGTCAAAGGTTATGTTGCTGTGTATATTTCTAGATAAGAACAACAATTCTTCCAGCAGGCTGGCACAACTGCAAGGTAAAATAAATTCTCATCTCAGCTGGCTGAGAAAGTAAAGTATGGGTCCATATAATACATGATGTGTCACCAGTTCTACTTTATTTTCTATACACTGCTTTTCATGATTTATATTTAAGCATAGTAGAAGAAATCCAGCCATAACTGAAATTAATGGCACAAGTCACAAACTCCTGGAAATCCACATTTGGACTCTAGATTAAAACTTGTGTTCAGCTCATTGGCCTTAGTGGTACAAAAGCCCTGAAGCCAAAGCAAGAGTAAATCAGATAAATTATTTCTTGTTTGTCACAGAGAGCATTAACTTTTGGAGTCCTGTCTGTTGGAGTCAGAACGAAGGTTCAAAGCCGTCTTTGCCAGTGCCCTAAAACCAAATGATGTGACAAGTATCTTGTACAGGTGTAAATACTCTTCTGTGGAACAAAACTGTATAAAATAGGGTGGAATTGTTGATAATCTGCTCTACTAGGTAAAATCCAGAAGTGATGAAAATAAGTGGAGTTTCATTCTCTTTTTTAAGAAAATCGATAAACTTAATAATTGTATTTTTGTTCTGTCATCTTGCCTTGAAACAAAGAAAAAATAAATATCTGAGCATGTCACAAACTGGTGTCAGTAACAGACTATGATTCAGAAGTGTCATTTATACCTGAATTTCATTCTTCATTGCAACTTTTCTCTTTTAAATCGCTAAAACTAAAAAAGGAAAAAGAATCTCCTTCTGCTTCTGAACCACATGTAATGAATTCCCAGATGACTAAGTGTCCCTACAAGTGTGGTTTCAGTTTGTATTTCTTTAAGTCAGGTGACTAAGAAAAGAATTAGTTGAAGATACATGAACTGTAGCTGCACCCATGCATAGCGTACTTGGTAGCTCTCTACGGTAGTAAGATGGTAGCCGGCTAGGTGCAGGCTGCGTTCCACAGGTAGTTTTGAGAACATCTGCAAGGACAAGGTGCCAAGCGGGCGCTCCTGCCTGCAGGGCTGGTTCTCGGGCAGCTTCGGGGGGCGCCCAGCGGGGCATTACCCCGGCACACCTTGGCGTGGGGTGCCCAGGGAGCTGGTGGTGCCAGGGGAGGGCTCCTACGGGTTCATGGTCACTGATGGGTGAAAGGCAAGTCATATTCAAGGGTGGCTTGGGAGACTTTCTCAGCAACAGTGTGTCTACTTACTTTCACAGTTTTATAAAGTTTCAGTTTACCCTTACAGTTATTCCCAAAAGGAAAGAGAAATAATGATACAAAACTGAGACAACATTAGAGCTGGGTAATGTACTGAGGAAAGCACTGGGGGATGGCACGAAGAGAAATATTTTGAGTGAAGAATCACCCCAGTTGCAGCATTATTCCTTTCATGTGTAGAACAAGCCAAGGTCTTTAACGTCTATATTTTTAATGTTGGACCATTAAACTAATTTCCATTAGAAGACTAATCAAATGAACATTTATTTTCCCCCTTTCAACTTGGCTGCAGCTTTTCTTGTTTTGTTTGTTTGTTTGTTTGATGTTTTAGAAGGGTTGTGGCTGGGGAAGTGAGAACTTGGCTTGATTTAAAATGTAAATGCAGTTCTATCAATCTTCCCCTCCGCTAATAAGCTGCCTGGGCATTTTAAGGGCATATAGTGAAAAGGAGACTGTGACTGCTAAAGAAAAGCCACCCCCTGCTGTTTCTGTTCATATTTATTTCACAATCAGCCCATTGAAATGGTGTGATTCACACTCTGATGCTGTTGTTGTCTAGCTGGCAAAGTCACTGGTGAATTTAAAGAAGTTTCCCAAGCTGAAAAAACAGGCAAACTGCATTTGGGGCAAAAAGCAATCTTATCAGCAATGTGAACTAGTGAGTCACTGCAGTGATCTCTCTTGCTGAGAGCTGAGGCTACCCTTGCAAATGAGAAACTCTCTTGAAATAAGAAGCGGTTTTCAAAAACCTGTGAGAAGTGTGCTGCTTTTGAAATGTAAAGTGTCCTTCTGATATACATATACATAGAGTATACAAGAGTAAAGTCATGCTAAAGTTTGCAGAGGCAATTTAAATGTTCTTTGTTAAAACATTGTTCCTCAAATAAATAGCCCAAAAAGGGTAAAAGCATGTGTGAGTGCACAAGAGGGAAAGAGGCTGCCCAATTCACCAGTAGTCTTGGGTAAATAATAAAGGAAAGCCCTATCTGTTTACCTTAAATTATCCAGAGTTAATATATTCATCGTTTACCTTATAACCAAGCAGTTTGTGTGAAATAATTACTTCCTGGTAACACAAAGGCACACGGCTGAAGCATTATCTTTACTATATTAATCATGATCTATCTTTATGACAAGTGTTACCGTACTCGCTTCCATGGACAAAACAAAAGTTTAGGAGTCAGTATCAACACAGAAGATCAGAACAGCCTAAAGAAATAAATAAAGATCACTAGAGACTGGATTAATGGGAGTAATTAAATTTAACAACATTATGTGTTTGGCTATGAGCTTTTACATAGAATTTCTACTGTAATGCAAGAGCTTATTATATGACAATGGTAGAGGATGCAAAAAAAAAAAAAAAGCTAAGTTTATTACTACATCTTTTCTCATTTATCATGGGATAAATATTAGCCACTAATCAGAATTGCCATGAAAAAGTTGAATATAATCTTAGGATGTGTCAGAGGAGTTATAGCCAGCAGGGACAAGGAGATAGTGACCCTGGTGTAAAAGCAGGGATCTGCTCATCTGGCATATTACATATACTTTTGGTCACCCATGGTTGAGGAGGAAGAATTCAGCCTGCATGGGGTTCAGAAAGAACAGCGAGAATATTCAGCGAATGGGAGACATGGGACAATGTGGACATTTTCCCCTTCTACCTCCCTTTCCTTGTTGCTCCAGTTACTTTTCCAACAGTTGAGCCTTTGTCCTGCTCTCCTGACAAAGCTGGCTGTTGTCTCTGTGGCTCAGGGCACTCCAGCCCCATCACAGCCTCCCTTATTCATAGCCCATTTTCCCATAGCTGTTACCAGGAAGTTCTGTAATAGGGGTGGAAAAGGAGGTGGTCCTGTAGACAACCTCTCTATGCAGATACATCCCAGGCACTCAAAGGAGTAATGAACCTGGCACACCAGGACTGCAGAGCCCAGGCAAGCTGGAAACTGCTTCTGTGCTGCCCTTTGGATTAGGCACTGCCTTGATTGTTGACCAGTAGCCATTGCTTTGACTGATAAGAGAACTGAAGCTGCAGAGGCATAAGGCGATGGTCCATGGCTTTCTAGGAGAGAGCCCATAGTTGCCTGAGAGAGAGGTTGGAAGCCTTGGAGTCCAGCCCAGAGAAGGATGTGGTAATGCACTGACCAGAGAAGTACAGTTGTCCCACTGGACTGCAGCCTGAATACTGCATTAAAACTGCTGTGCGAGCAGTACTGCGCAGCTACGTGGTGCACTCAGAAAGCCTGGGTTTGCTCCTGGGGAATATGAAAAGCACATGCACAGGCGCACAGCAGCTGCCACGCTATGAACCGCACTCAGAACATCAACCCACTTCATTCATTAATTGTACACTAACAAAAAAGTTGGCATC
Source organism: Athene noctua (assembly GCF_965140245.1). NCBI lineage: Eukaryota > Metazoa > Chordata > Aves > Strigiformes > Strigidae > Athene > Athene noctua. Next base: position 14,568,194 of record NC_134040.1, on the reverse strand, counting down.
AACTTTGTTCACGTCAGAAAGACAGTTTCAATTCTTCCTATTGCATAATTTAGGTACATGTTCTTCTGTAATAAAACAATGTGCCGGGCAAAGAATGATAGCATTGTCCATACCATTTGCTCTCTGACACCAAAGAGAAATGGAGCGAATAGAGTCAAAGAAACCTAACAACATTCAGGAAAGTATCAAAGTGATCAAAGCAGACTCTTTGATTCTGCTTTACACATACTTTTCAAAGAAGGGTGATGTTTCCAAACACAGTGCATTGGTTCTTGATGCCAAAAACCCAGCTCTGTTTAGCTTTATAATTTGATAGGAGTAGGAACAAAAAAAAATCTTTAGTGAGATGAATTTTCTAAACCTTCCTATCAAGTGGCGAACTTGCTATGAAAAGACTAAATGTGTTTGTTGCTCTCTGAGGATGCTGAGTCCTCATTGAGAGAGACCCGGTGCCAGGCCTGAGTAGCACTGTAGAGGAATCAGCATTTGCAAGCATGAGGAAAAGCTCTGAGCTGATCTTTTTGTTCGTCTGTATTTAATACACCTCTTTGTTAACAGACCGAGCCTCAGGGGAAAAGAATGACTTACAAAGTGTGTGGAACATGTTTAAAGAGAGGTTTGGAAAAGGTGCCTGGTCGTAGTCCTTTTATAGCTAGGAAATATTGATTATTTTCATGTATTTTCTCCCATTCTTTTTCCAATGAGATAGGCAAGGTCTCAAACTCCTGATCTAAATGCACTGGGGTAAAATATTATTTTTTGATGTTCTAATTTGACCCTTAATGATATCAAGCATGAAGCTTTTCTTATACCCTGGCAGGATGTACTCGATTTCTGTCTTTTGTAAAATCTGATTTTCTCTCTGTGCCGCAGCAACTGTAAAGCACAAGCTGCCCCCAGGGAGGTATTTTGTTTAGCTGTGCGGGCACATTCCTCCAGGAAATATTGAAGCCAAACCACACATGCACACACACACATATGCATACGCAGGCACTGTATTGGAAGATTTGAAACCTTGAACAGAAAACAAACCAGTACTGGGTCTGGATTCTGAACTTCAGTGCATGTTGAATTCTATTTTTCACATTTTTCTTTGTTTTTACCAGCTGGGACTGTGGATCAATATAGTCACTTTCCAAACACTGAAGGCACTGCCCAAGGACAGCCCTCTATCCTCTGGCCATGTCAGAGCTAAAAAAAACATAGAAAAATTCACACATCCAGCACTTGTTTTTCTCATGTGTGAGACAGACATGGTCAGTGGCAATTGTTGTAAGTCAGAATTTGCTGCAATGTGAACATCCAGCATGTGACTATGGAGCAGAAATCCTTCAAGACAGGATATGAGAGAAGACATAGATGTATGTTTACTCTTTTACGTATTCTTTACTTTTTGCTCACTGAAGATAGAGCTGTGAGAAAAGTTAAGCTCTGTTTTCTTCTGGCATCCCCCTTGTCAAGGACAGGTAACATGACTAAAACTATCAGAGTCCGACCCTTGCTTAGGATGTGGCTTCTGCCCTGAAATGCAGCTGCTAATAGGCCAGAGCTGCTCTTAAACTGAATGACATCCTAGTGCTTTATTTTTTTAGCTTTATATAACACATTTATTTATTGTACATTTATTTATCGATCTTTTTACTTATTTAACTGTATTTATTTTGTGTGTTCTGACCACAGGAAGGAAAGACAACGAGGAATTGTGGACTGGATGCAGACAGCTTGGATGAGGAAATGTGAGTCCAAATCGTGAGAGATTTCTCTGCAGCCACCCCCAATGACAGGTGTCCCACCTCTGCTGCCCAAGCAAAGCCCATGAGGATCACAGCCCTTCATGCCAGTAAGCTCAAGGATTGTCTTTCTTGGTGCTCCCTCCATTACCTACTACCTCAAGGGGCAGCAGACCAGAGGAAGAGCCAAAAGGTGGAAGATCTTGAGAGGTGCCAGTGTTTGATGCTGGAGTGATATAGAAAAATGGCTATGTTCAGAGATAAAAACATCTCAAGCCTTGCAATGGATTTGCAGCTTGTTTTGCTCAAAGGCACTGATGGGTAGAGACTAAGTTTTCATAAATGTTTGGGCAGTGTTGAATGTATCATAATTTCTTAGATGATTCTAGTAATTAGAAAGCAGATACTTAAAAACTAGGATAAGACAAAAGTATATGAGGATATTTCATTCTCTGTCAGATCGTTCTGCTTCAAGCTGACATTAAACAGAAGGTGTGACAATTATATTCTTGGAAGAAATACAAGCTAATTTTGGATTAGACTACTGGTGCTGAGAGATTCTTCATATAGAACTGGTGTATAATTTGCTTGAATTTCCAGTGCAATACATGAAGGAGTTTCAGCTGTGTCAGAGATCAGCATCTGATGCTGACCTCTTTTTTTAAGGAAAGCACTGATCAGAAGTAGAAGATAATGTTCTTTTTGGTGGGAAACACAAGGTCCACATCTATCAAAACTCTTATGAGCATGTGAATTTAGGTATACTATTGAATTCAGTGAGAGCACTCTTCTACTTGAAACTGTGTGTATGCATGTGCCTGCAGCATACATGGTAAGAAAAAATGCCCAGAAAAAAGACAAATACTTGCATGCAGCTGCCTACTCAAGTGAGCTGTACTTGACTCTATGTTGGAGTTTTTACTGTATAATTCAGAATTATCTTTAATAAACCATGTGGCCATTGGTCCTTCTGAAGCATAGATGCCTTAGGGAATGTAATGATTTTTTACTTTTTTTGTTTAAGCATGCTTTATTTTCTTAATTCCTTTCATCTTTTGTCTCACAGCCTCCAGCAAGGGAATGAAGTCTACTTTAATATAATTTACTGGAGGATGTTTGAAGCACAGAATAAGACTACATATGATTGTCTACTATGCTGCTGAGAGCTGGAGACTAATTTCCAGATGACATATGTTCTTAGCACTGCTATATGGATTTTAGCTTAGGGGGCAAAGCCATAGATCAAGACTCCCACTGAGTTAGAAGCTGTGCAAACGTGTGGTGAAAAGATGATCTCCAGGTCACAGAACTTTGTTATAACCTCTACACACTTCTCTGTTCAACCTACTGCCATTTTTCTCCCAAGACTGTTTCCTTACATCCATTAATAACAATGTATTTTCCTGTCTGGCAATTGCATGCCTTGCTTAGTATTTGTTTCATAAACTCAATAAATGAAAAATGTCTGTGTTAATATGGTGGATTCCTCACTGTTGTGTTTACTGGTATCAATGAATCATTCCCACTTGAGACAGCAGATTTAGAATATAATCAAATTTCTCTCCTTTCTGAGACACACTGTGTTCCTGAGCACTCCAGTGTTTCTGGTGTTAGCCATTCACACAAGCAGAGCACATACACACATCTGAAAAAGTCTGTATCAGGTTTGGGTGCTGTTCCTGACAGGTTTGGGGTTTTTGTGTGCATGGGATGCTCAGGCTGGCCAGGTTTTCATCCAACAGTTCTCCTTAGAAGAACAAATGCTGCTTTGGGAGTTTATCTGGTAACATTTAGGATTAAGAGCACATTGTGTCAGTAAGCAAATTCTTCCTTATTACACTGTCCAGAGAAGAGAGAGCTTTCACAACACCGAGTGCAGAGATTGGCTGTTCCGCTCCAGCTCGTGTAGTCATCTTCAGAAGGCCTCAGCTCAGTCCCTGCTGTGGGAGAGCTGTCACGTTAATGTCTATAATTCTCTAATGGAAGCTTGTTTGGCCTTGGACAGACAAGTCCAGTGCTAGCCACTGGATTGTGTGTACCACATGCTTGTGCGATGTTTTCTTCTCTGTGGTGGCTTCCATCTTGATGACGCTGAGGACTGAAAATGAAATATTGTGAGCTGGTGCCTTGCAAGGAGTTAAGCTGAAAAGCCTGAGGGCACAGGGAAGCAGGAGAGCACAGAATGAACCGTGGGCGAGCAGTCACGCAGCAAGTTCTGCACTGATATGAATAAAGCAAACACGAGCTATGTGTTCAATGCTGCCTCAAGAAAATACATTGTCTTTTTTGGCAAGAAAGTAAATGATTGTACAAAATACAGGTGGAAAACACACATTCAGATGTGTTTTAAGCATGCACAATGACACTGATTTGGAATTTATCTATTCAGTAACTGGATATATTATACCATAGCTCTTTAGGTTCACGTAGCATGTAAAACAAAAAATAAGAATAAATGGGTTGATTGTTTTACCCATTACTCAGATTTTTATGATTCTGATCATTTTTCTTTCCTGTCTAATATTAAATTTAAAAACTAGCTTTTAAAGTACCTTTAATAATTGGGTTATGTCTAATGCTTTGATAACTAGACACAGGTATTGGTGAATAGAGTCTGGAATATTGCTGGAGACTGAGTTTTCACTTGGCCAGTGCAGTGTAGGGGTGTATTGTGACTCCTCTGGACATATTACCTGCCAAACAGTCCCTGTAGTACCCTTCTTAAGAAAACTAGATGCTTTCTGTTCTATTAATTTTCAGTGATCAATTGCAACCAAACCGCTTTAAAACCAGTTAGGAACCATGATTATCCAGATTTTGAAAAAGGGGCAACTTTGAATGCTGTTGTGCTGGGTTTCAAGAGGTGACATTTTCTAGCATAACCACTAGTATGGTGGTTGTTAGTGTTTATGTAAGACCAGTATCTGTTGTTGAGATGGACACGACAAACACTGAATTGTGCAAAATAGCTACTTTATTGTTCTAACAAGCCTTTTTATAACTTTATTAAGAGTATATGTCCATATATGATTGGTTTAGTTAGAGACTAACAGTTCATGATTGGATGACCTCTTCTCTGTTGCAACCTTGATAACTTCCCTTTCCTTGTGGTCAGGCAGTTCCGGTCTGGTAGTTCCTTAATCTTGTTTACTCAGCTCTTCTTGGGACTTTCAAGTCTCTTAAGGGTGCATGGTTATCTGCTCAAGGTCAATATCAAACGTACATTCTGATCCCTTGGACCAGCTGAGGTATCCCATAATTCCCCCTTTTTGTATTTGTGCTACAAAAATTGCCTGTGCTGTCCACTACAGGGCCCTCTGCCACAGAGACACAAGACATGGCAACATTAATAACACAACTACAATGATGAACAAACCCAACAATTCAGTTTTTATCAAAGATAACAACCACCCTGACAGTCCCCATCCTTTAAACAAGTGTACTGGGTCTGGCATAACATAAATGGTATGGAATAAGGGGTGGAGACTGTACTGGGTCTGGCTGAGCTGGAATTGGTTTTCCCCTATTGAAGTCCTCACGGTGCTGTGTTTTATGTTGGGAGCTGGCAGGGTGTTGATAGCACCCTGGTGTTGTGGCCACTGCTGAGCACTGCTTACACAGCACCAGGGCTCTTTCTGACATTTCCCCCAGTGGGACGGGGTGGGCAAGATCTTGGGAGGGGACACAGCCAGGACAGCTGACCCAAACCGATCAAAGGGATATTCCAGACCATATCCCGTCTGCTCAGTATAAAGCTGGGAGAAAGGAGGAAGGGGGTGGGGTCACCCTTGGTCCTCCGAGGCAACCACTACGTGTATGGGAGCCCTGCTTCCTGAGAAGGCCCGACATCACCTGTCCATGGGAAGTAGAGAATAAATCTGTTTGCTTTTGCTTCCACGCGTGGACCTTTGCTTCATTTTGCTTATATTAAAACTGCTTTTGTTTTACCCACAAGGGTTGGTTTATCTTCTTTCCCCTCTTTGCCCTGTTGAGAAAACAAGGGAAAAAGGGGGAAGGGGGGGGGGGGGGGGGAGTGATAGAGTGACTGGGTGGACTGGCATTTAGCCGAAGTCAAACCATCACAACAAGTTATTCAACCAATCCCATCCATCATTTGCCTGTAACTTCTTCATTCCTTCTTTCAGAAGCTGGATACTTTTATGCATTGATTCCGAGTGATCTGACAAATTAATACAACACATTCCCTCAAAGTCTTCACAACCATGTCCTTGGGCTAATAACAAAAAATCTATTGTGGCTCTGTTTTGTAATGTAGCATGTCTAACACTATCAACATCAGTCAACAAGCCATAATAGGCCAAATACAATGGGCAGGGTACCAATGTGGCCCATGTTCTGTGGAGACACAAGCATACCCCTGTCCCAGGTGATTAGGGTGTAAGGCTGAGACCATTCCCCCTCTGTAAATCCTTAACACTCACCAAGGCAGTTCCCCATACCTCCTGAGTTGAAGAAAAGGAGGCAAAATGTCTCTCAATGGGAGGGACCAACCCTTGTTTGGGCATGGTTAAAAAGTTTAATCCATAAATGGCCTTTGCCAACCAGGCCTCTGGGGGTTCCACTTCCATTCCCCCTTTTTGTTTTTGAAGCAGGTGTTTTAGGGGATCATGGCCAAGTTCAACAATTGGCTGTCCCATAGGGGAATGTTGGATGCTAGTAATATGGTGAGTCCCCCATTTATGTAGCAATTCCTGAACCGATCTGGAGACATATACAGGGCTGTTGTTGGTCTTTACTGTTTCAGGGACACCCAAAAGAGAAAACACCTTTTACCAGTTTTGTATGGCATCTCTGGCTTTTTCCCCTGTATGTGTGGAAGGAAACATTGCATGTGAAAAAGTATCAATGGATATATGTACATACTTCAACCTTCCAAATTCTGCAATGTGTTTAATGTCTGTTTGCCAGATTTGCAACACTTGTAACCCTCTGGGATTCACCCCATAATAATACGGCATATGTTGCTGTCCCCAACAATCAGGACATGAAGTTACAATGGCTCTTGCCTCTGTAGCTGTAAGATGAAACTGTCTGTAATGCTCTGGAAGCTTGATGAAAAAATTGATGTGATGATTGGACTTGTGGCAGAGTATTTGGCACCACAGCTATGGACACAAGCCTGTCAGCCCGTGCATTGCCTTCTGCTAAAAATCCTGGTAGGGTACTGTGACTACGAATGTGCAACATATAATAGGGATTCTCGCAGTTTTGGATCAATTCTCACAAGAACCATAACAAACAATTTTTCATTATCCACCTGTTTGATGATTGTTTTTTCCAACTGCTGAACCAATCCTGCAACATAAGCAGAATCTGTAACCAAATTAAGAGGTTCTGTAAATTTGTGAATTTTTAGAGTGTTTACTGCTCTAAGTTCTACAATCTGCCGAGACCCTTGCTGTTCTGTGATGATATTGTGCCACTCATCATTCACAAACCACATTACAGCTGCCTTTCCCGTTTTTCCTGATCCATCTGTAAACACAGTTAACCAGGACAATTGGCTTTTAAATGTCCTGTGTGACCGAAGTGATAACATTTTTGGTTTTTTACTCAGACAGCTGCCATAGCACTGGCTAAGGCTACCATCTTATATTCCACTGACCCAAACTTAGCACAAGAAATAACCATGGCTTCCAGGGCTGGATCCTCTGGCAATGCCTCAATTATCCTTCTACAATCTTCATTAGCATTAACCCTAGCTAACTGTGTTGTTAATGTCAACCTTAAATTGGCATCATAGACCTGTGACTAAGTATTACAAAGCAAGGAAGATACAGAATAGCACACTTACTTAATAGGGTACTAACATTCAGATCCGCAATTGCTGGGGAATCCTGGTTGCAGTGAGAATTTAGAGTATCTTTCCTTGCAAGTTAGAAATCCTACGCAATGCGTCCATCCGTAGGTGAGGCATCCAAAGACACTGCAAGCAGGTCCAGCCTCTACATCAACTGGCCAAAATAACTGGCAATTTTCTTTGAGTGGAAACATCTGATTTCATCTTTCTGTTGGGTTCCACCCAGAGCCTGGCCACCACTCAAGGGGAAAACCAAGGGAGTTTCTAATAAGGTTGACAATTGGGTTCTTAATTCTTAATATTGCTAAACAAAGGAATTTGAATATGCAATACAGATTTTACTAATCAAAGCAAAATTATTTCTGTTTAAGAAAATTACAACAATTGTTAAATCATAAAAGTCATAAATCAAAGGCAAAAGTATAAATCCTATACCATAAGCCGTTTGCCATTTGTCATTTACCACAGATCCACACCTGATCAATACCGACTAAATTATAGCGAACTCCACATTCTACATCTGCAGCTGGGCTGCGTCTCACACACGCAAAACAATCATACAAAGGAGCTCCTTACACTTATTACTCACACAACATAAAATGACAAATACTATAAACATCAAAACACCATTAAGAGTATATAAAGCCATTGCCAGTTGATTATGTGGTGTGTCCAGAAAATTCCCCCTTCTTTGTTTTAAAATCAGGGATTTTAGTGCACTGACCATCAGAAAGATTTAAAGTGACTTTTTAGAACGAACAAGGGACGCCACATCACAGTGTCAGCACCTTCAGTGAAAACTGCCACTTTTAGTGTTTGGGGAGGTGGGAGGGACGGATGGACGAATGCCAGGGGCGAGGTGCTAGACTCGGTGGGGGGTGGCTCGGGGTGGGGGGGCTCGGGGAGGCCTGGGGCTGCCACCGCCAACTCTGCGCTTGCAGGTGGGCGAGTGCGAATGCTGAGTACAGCCATGAGCGATTGCCTCTAGTATACCTGTTGTAAATGAGTTTTTAAGTCTGTCCTCATTAATGCTTTTCTGTAGTTCTTTAGTAAAAGAAAAATGAAGTCCTTATCAGCAGATAGTGGACATGTGGAAGGGGCTCATGGCTTTTCTGGGGGTGTTTCAGCCACAAGTGTAGGATCCGCCCGAGAATCGTACCCACTAGGTGCCCTGGCATCAGCTGCAGCTGCCACGGCAGTCCCATCACTTTTTAACTGTTTCAGGGATCGATGTACCAGTTGCCATGTAGTTAAAGATGACACAGCGATGGCATTCTTCCTTACGGCTGCCTTGAATAAGGTGGCCTGCCTCTTTCCATGTTTTGAGATCAAAAGCAGACAGTGCATCAGCAAGAACCCCATTCCTTTTGCACCAAATAAACAAAGTGCTCAGGGCTTTTTGCTCATCAAAGGGAGGTGGCAGAGCAGAGGGCTCCACTACAGGAGGCGAAGGCAGGGCTGCCTGAGGGGCTTTCTGCTCATTCAGTCTTTGTGGAGGAAAGAACTCATCTGAGTCCTCCTATAATCCCCTTGCCCTCAATCACGGTCTAAGTTTAGGATGGGCTCCCCCAGCTAGGTCCATATCATGACCTCTTGTTCCTGAGACACAGACCATGGACGGTCCTGCATTACAAGAGGTTTCCTCTGAGCTTTCTTTCTCTGCCTTAAAGTCGTTTAAAGTCTTTTTTAACGATCTCCAGGTTGTAAGGAGGTCAGCTGCATTCTTATTACCCTGAGAGGCACACTCAAGCAATTTCTGTCCCAGTTCTTCCCATTTGCTCACACTAAATGCAGTAGCAGTGATAGCTTCATATCCTTGTGCTTTGCTCCACAACAACAGTTTTTGGAGCCCTACGTCATCCAATCTGACTCCCCTGCGCTGAAGCAGCAACTTCCACATTGTCATAATCATACCCTCCTCATTAGTGAGACTAGCACCCATTGTTTTGTTTCCAGCCACTCACCTGCACGTTGTCAAATTTCAAAGTGTTGTCCAGACTATGCAGCTCTCCCCACCACTGCGCTTGGCTGGGCTCTTTCTCCGCAGCTCTTCCCGCTGCCGTTATTTATTTTCTTGGTGTTGGGATCACATCGGGGTCACCATTTGTTGTTGATGAGATGGACACAACAAACACAGAATTGTGCAAAATAGCTACTTTATTGTTCTAACAAGCCTTTTTATAACTTTATTAAGAGTATGTGTCCATATATGATTGGTTTAGTTAGAGATTAACAGTTCATGATTGGTTGACCTCTTCTCTGTTGCAGCCTTGATAACTTCCCTTTCCTTGTGGTCAGGCTGTTCCGGTCTGGTAGTTCCTTAATCTTGTTTACTCAGCTTTTCTTGGGACTTTCAAGCCTCTTAAGGGTGCATGGTTATCTGCTCAAGGTCAATATCAAACGTACATTCTGATCCCTGGGACCAGCTGAGATGGCCCATAGGTATCTAATGATCCCAGTGAAGTAAGCACAGTGTAGTTGGTGACTTAAAGAGATCATAAGCAATGGGAAAAAAAGAGGAACAGAAAACGTTATGTGGTTAGTCAGAGAATTTATTTGCTCCAAAATTGTTTCCATGCCCATAGGCCCTATTAGATCAACATGAGCTAGGATACTTCAGCCCCTTGCACTCTTGCTGCTACCCCATTCTTGGGAGATAACTCAGATGGAAACTGCCAGTACTTCTGCAAAATCCTCATCTGTGAGCACACTTGCAAATACTTTTGCCTGGAACGAGCTCCACCGCCCTATATGAGAAAAGGTCACTGTTGAGTTCATAGCAGGAACAGTTTATATAAACACCAAGCTTCACCACCAACATAATTTTAACTTAACATTTTCTCTTCTGTGTTTTTTATCCCCCTCAGAGGGCTGTCGGTCATTCTATTGAAGATTCCAGTAATTTCAGCAGTATGCCACAGCAGGCTTCTTTCAGTCAACAGCAGCAGCGTCACAGCAAGCAACACCAGTAACACATTTCCCTCCAAGCAAGCACACTCTGACTTCATTCACTCACACAAATGTGCTCCAAATCCCAAATCCCCATCTCCCAGCCCAGCAAGACAAAGGCTGCAAACTGAGTTGAAACAAAACAGATAAGCAAGTTGAAATATTTTCTTCCTGCAGAAAAATAACCCAAATATTTGCACTTTGCCTACCTGCGGGAACCTCTGTTCTTTCCCATGGTCTTGCTGCAAGTGTTTCTCCCCTCTGGGCTGAGAGCCCAAGCCCTTTGGGTGGGAAACATGATCCTCCTTTGTCCTGCAATTGAAAATCTCTCATGTTTCTCAGGAGATGTGAAGAGACTGCAACTTTTGGGAACCTCAGTACCAAATGAAACAGTTTTGAAAAGCTGTCTTCGGTGATGTTAATCAGATTTTGGCTTCAGAGCAATGGAAACAGGAACCATGTTTTTCAGCTTCATTTCTTTTATTTCCAGCTCACCATTTACATCACTATGTTAGCCCTATTTTCCAGCTTGAAGGTACAATGGGCCTTTCCTTATAGGGAATACACACAGAGACAGAAGAACAGGTGTCACAGGTGACAGTCACTGGTGAGCATTGATGTTTGCTGAGCAGTGAGGCCATTTGTAACTTTCTACTCATAAATGTTTGCTGAGATACAGAAGAGACAGCCACCTTTATATGCACCCAAAAAAGCATCCTATTGGAAGCTGGAGCCATTTCTAGGGTTCTAATGTGATTTATAATTGTCTATGAATGTCATCATTCTCACAAATGCCATCTAAAGCTATGTTAAGATGTTATCCTTAAAGGGAGGTAAAATCACAAAATTTATCTAAAAATCACACCTTACATTGTGTTACCCTTTGTAGAAAATCCTTTCAAATATAGGGGTGTACTACTTTCCCTCCTCAATTCTCATTTATGGAAGAATACAGTAAGATAAAAATGAAAGTCACGAAAGATACGAAATAAATAGCCTTAAAGGGTGATAAGCACAGCTATGAAGATTATAGTAGATCTGAAGAATGGTAAGATCCAGGTCAAGTTGTCATCAGTTTCATTTCTGTATCAAAGCAGGAGAAATTGAGCCTGGGCCCATTCTGTGTTGGATGTATTTTTCCTCCTCTGTCCTGAATGATTGTCTCCTGAAGAATCAGAAGAATAACAGACATACAAAATGACACTTCAATAGATTTATACTTATTTAAAAGTTTAATTACTTTTAAACTTTAAAATTAAATTTCAAGGCATAAAAATGTTAAAATTAATGGGTTTTAAACAAAAGCATAATTTAAATCTGTATTTAACCCTTGAAAGTAGTTTCCTTTCTGAAGTAAAGTATGTCATCACATAAATTTCTCAGAGGAAAACAGTGTTATAATATCTGAATAAAAGAGCTGTGACATAATGATGAGGAACTTCTTCACATAATAAGGACTTGACAGCATCAAGGCTGCATACAGGGCTGCATATACTAGGAATCCTAGAAAACCACAGATGTGATAACCATAACTGATTTTCCATTTGTGCACTGACCAGGCCAAGTGGAAAGAGTTCATTCCCCTTCCTAACCAAGCATGACTATTCCAAACTTGGTCTCCAATTGTACTCTAACAAGAAAAAAATTGCTGTTGCGAATGTATGATATCCTTCAGGTTTAACTCCAGGAGTCAGGTCCATTTCTCGTGGCTGGCTGGTTGCTAAGGACAGCTGATGTATACAGCTTTAGTCTGCTCCTTGCCTGCACCTATGCACTGTATTGAGGATTTTTAATAGGATGCCTCTCCTGGTACTTTTACACATTTTTCTGTTTGAATTGTTGCTTGAATGTAAGTTGAGATAAGCTGGAGTGTAACGCAGAACTAAATGCTGAGGTGTCTGTACTTAACAGAGACTTTTATTCAACAAATGGTCTTCCCATAAAACACATTTTTGGATTATTTAAAGAGAGAAGAAAGAAGGAACAGGTAAATGCTGCAATCAGTCTAATGATATGCTGCTTCATGTCTATGATATAACGGCAGAAATTTCATCAAGGGACTAAAAAAGCACAAAACAGGGTCTGTAACTTCTTCAGAGGCCAGAAAGTCAGAAGCCTGGAGACATATTCTCTATCCATGTTAACATTTGTTTCAGTGCTGTGGGAGCAGATCTGGAATGGGAAAGAGCTAGTGCTGAGGTTTTAATGTCCACACTGTATGTGTTTTGGGGGTTTCACTTAGACTAGCTCTAGTTTGATGTGGTAGGCTGACTGCCCAGTACCTGTCAGGCTGCACTAGGTGCACAGCTACAGGGTACCTTCTGGTTTTGATTCATCCCAAAGGCATCCAGATTATGTTTTGAGACTGCTCCATGATGCAAAGCAAAGCACAATAAATTGACTCAACTGTGAGATTGGCTTTAGAAGTGCACTCTTGTGTCAAATCACACCAGTAATGTAGATGTAGTCAGTGCTGGGAAAAAAAAAAAGCATCTGGTCACAGTCCTAGGGGACATTTTTGTTCAGGGCATCTCTGCAGTAGTTTCACCCAAGGGAAATCATAGAGCTGAAAAGATAAACATACCTTAATGGGAAGCTTTATCAGTCTAATTTTTTCCTTGAACTAAAATGCATGATCTGGGGGTAAAGGAAATAAATTGGTTCATGAAAATACATTTTACAGAGATTAGTGACAATTTTGGCCGTATAAGAAGGTTCTGACAGATGATTGGGCTCTTGTATTAATTGCCTATGATTCCAGTAAATGCAATACCAATGAGCAGCAAAATGCTTTCCTATGCTTATGCATGACCAAAGGTAAATTACAAGGTGCCAGATGCATAACTCCTGCTATTATTCACAAAGTGCAAGTACATATCTTTAACTTTCCAAAGCCATATGGTTCCCAAGCACCATTAGGCCTCACTTATCAAGCAAATTTAAACCTATTCCTCCTACTTTCTCTCTTCCACCATCCTTTCGCACTGATTATGCTCTAGTATGCAAATGTTAAATGTGTGTGAAGGAAATCTCTTTATGAGATAAGGGCAAAGAGAGATGTGATTAAATCTGAAGAATAGCAAAACAAACAAACCAGAGGAAAATATGTAGCCATTAGACATCTTTCCTTGGGCTGCAGTCTTATTGTTGTAGCTTTTTTCTGAAAATTATCACAGAGTGATGATTTTCTACCCTCTAAGCAATTAAGGTAGTGGAAAAATTGTAAAATTATTACTTTCAAGAACACTTACAAAAGTTTGGATTCTCATCCAATTTGTTCAGTAGACACATGGCAACCTTCAAATTCTGTCTATTGGTTCTGTGACTTTGAACATAAATTTTGCCCCTTTTGCTGCAGACTTTAACAACTGATGAGCACATCTCTCAAGGTTTCACTCTAACAGATTTTAGCAAACAGCTTGAACGGAATATTCAGCAAATAATTGCTTTCCTTATTTTAGAGATCCAATTAATTTGGATAACATTTCCTTCAGGTGCCACTTTTGTGTACAAATTATTTTTCTTTCTTTCATTGTTCAGCTACCTGTGTACAAAATCATCATGGTTCCTTGTACAAAGCTCAACTCACATGGGTTTATCTTGTGACCTTCAGCAGATTATTTCAATTTTCAAACCATGAGCTTATATTTTCTTCTCTGAGATGAGAATACATGTCTTGAGCAGTTTCAGTGTTTTATGTCCAAATAAAAAAACAGAAAGTGAAAGTATATCTATACTCCTGAGAAGAAAAAGAAGAGAGCTGTAGGTCACCCTGGCAGCCCTATTTAGTGTTTTACCTTAGTAGCCCAAATGTAATAGCTGGAAAAGAGCAGCCTCTTAACTATTCTGCAAAGTAGGGCTCTTCATCACTTGAGCTACTTTATGAGTTCTTGAAAAACACTCTGCAGGCTAGGAAAGATTGGGAAGTCTATAATTTTACATCAGTCAATACTACTGATAAATTACTAGTCACAAGAAAGGACGCGACAAAATGCAATAGGACAAGCTATTAATGGAGAATCCCCAGTGCTCCAGATATAGCTATATTACACAAAGCGGGGAAGCAAAAAAAAAAATCATTACACAGTAAACAGATAAGATTGAAAGGAGCATAAACCACACGGGACCCATACAGGCTGTGACAGAGAATGGCTGGGCTGTTACACTGCAAGGTAATGGCTGCACCTCAGAGCAGCAGAACACCCAGAGCAGGCTGCTCGAGGAAGCACAGATCTAGTCTGACCTCCTTTGGAGTATTTACTGTGGGGAGGGGCAAGAGGTATGTTGCGTTACTGGCAGGCCCTTCCAGAAGTTGTGCTGGAAAAATACCCAACACAGCTGCTCAGGAGACATTCCTGGGCTATATATCTTTTGCCTGCTCTTTCTTGGCTGTGTTCTTCTCCAGTAACACTCACTCCTACAGTCCTGGTGGTGGAACCAGTTTGTCTCTAAAGAAAGGAAAGCTACTTCAGATGTTTTCATTTGCCCCTTTCTTAAGTTGCAAGAACTCTGCTCTGAAAAATATACTTTGTACATGAAAATACCTTACAGAAATGTGCAGTGGTCCCATACCATGAGCAACAGGAGTGGAACATGGGAATCCCTGGTCTCAGCTTCATGCCCAAGATGAACATCGCCATGCTCAAGCACATGATGTTGCAGTAAGCTGATGGTCTATGGTCTCCACAGTCTTTTGTCATACATGTGTTTCAATGCCCTCGTCTGGTTTAGAAAGATTGCTTTCCAACATCCCAAATACAAAACCAAAGGCTGTGACCAAAACCTGTACAGGAAGAAGATATTTTGTCCATACTTCCTTTCAATGTACCTGCATGCAGTAAATACCAATCTTTTGCCTTTCTTTTTTTTTGTCTCACATTGCTAATGACTTAACTCTGATCCCATCACAGCTGTTTCATACCAAAGTATTGCCATTGACCATAACAGGACAGACTCATGTAATCTTGCAGAGGGCTGACATCAAGTTTCTCAAATTCCAGCTGTAACTATTGAGTTTTATTTACTCATACCATGGATTTCAAAACTTAAGTCATACTAAGGAAGGAACTTAGAAAAAACTTTCACAAGTTTTCCATGTTATTTCTGTGCTGAGGGAAATACATAATGCATGCTATATTGAATTCCACAGAAACAGGTAAAAGATATAAAATACTTTCTATTTTGAAGTGATTTCTGCTACATACTGCAGTGAAAATTGCTTAGAGTTTATCAGTCTAAGATTTAGTTTAACAGTGTCAAATCACAAGATGGGCATAATGGACCTGATGAGGCTGTGGCTGAAGCCAATTGGAAAAACATGACTCAGTAGTAACACGTGCAAACTGGGGCCAGCCATTCTGGAGTTGTAATCATTCCTGATCTCAGATTCCAGTAACTTTAGTCTCTTTTCACTCCTTGAATATGCACAGTAGGTTGGGGACCGTTTCTAGAGCCATTGCTGTCTGGATTGGTGTTTGGTGTACATAGAGGCAATTTAATCTGTTTGGATTACTTGGTTGATATCACAGTATTGTACAGATAAAGTATATATAATAACTAAGACTACAACATAGCTAGAAAACAAGTTCCAAAACTATGGTACTTCGGACCCCAATGTATTCAGTGTAAGCTTAGCTGGGATAAAACATTTTCTTCCTCTCCTGAAACAAGGCCGAGGATACAACAGGTCTTCGAGTAAACGGCCATAGCTGTGCAGTGTTCACACAGGTGCAACGCAAGAAAAGCAGCCAGCTGGCAGCCTTTTATAAACCTTATTGAATGTTCTTGGCCTCTGTGTAAAATGGAGGATGGGAAAAGACACACACAAATCTAACCATGAGATTTGATTCTGCACAACTTGTCTATAGGTCTATTGGATACTCCGTTAACTTTTCCTATGGGAAGGCTAGAGCCCCTTTCATCCTCATGCAAATCCATGCTTGGATGACCCATACTGGGATTAGTTCAAAACTGCATTATGCTTTAAATATGTGCCTTGAGGACTGGAGGTAGGACTGCTGGGGAAGGAGCAGTTGGGAGAGCAGGTTGGGAAGCCAAACTAAACCACTGCCTTCCAGAAGGGTCATAACTCTGGCAAAGTAAAGGAACCTTTGATCTATGCTTGGACCAATTCTTGCACCTTGTCACTTGCATGAGTATGTCAGATGATGCCAATTAGACTCACAGTAAACCTCAATAAAATTCCAGGTTTTTAACATTATCTTGACAGAACCTTAGGAGAAACAGTTTTCTCCAAATTCATCCAGGGATGAAATAGGAGTCAGTTAATTTGCACAGGCTTTGACCTTTCTTAAGGTAAGTACTTTTAAGTACTTAGGCCTGAAGAATGCACCACTAGTGTGTGGTTCAGGTTCTTGCCTCTTGCTGGTTTCTTTAGTGAGTGCTCCCAGTGCATAAATTCCCCAAAATACAAATAAAAAAGGGCAGAGGGCATGCACCAACAGCAACTATGGAAAGATTAAAGTGTTTTCTGATTTCAGCATCTTCTGCCTTTTATCACATCTTACTGATCTGAAGGGGGTTGGGAGGAGCAGATGTGGTTTGGAAAGAGTTTGAGCATATTTACTGCTGCTTCAGCTGACATATGGTAAATAGCCATAGTAAGCTTACTACAGTCCAGTGCAAAGTGAATAGAATAGAATAGAATAGAATAGAATAGAATAGAATAGAATAGAATAGAATAGAATAATTTCCGTTGGAAGAGACCTACAACAACCATCTAGTCCAACTGCCTCACTGGAAAGGAGTTGGTTTTAACCGCAGAGCCCATTGTCATGACTGAACTGAGAACTTGACTCCATCTGTAGGTTTCTAACTCCTTACTCTGCTTGAACTTACTCCTGAGAACAAATCTGACCACACCATCAGTGAGCACTTTTTGGTGAGTTGGAAAAACAGTAAGGCTAGTGTTTCTCTCTCACTGATACTCCCTTCAAAAATTCCACTGTCTTTTGATGAACACAGTGTGTCCTACCCTTGTCTCTGCAATGGCAAAAAGAACACACAGCAGCGAATGTGATTTTTCTCAGGAAAGAATCAAGCAGAAGCAACCACCTCTGTGTCTGGGTCCTATCCGTTTCCAAGGAGGGGACTATTTTTTATCCATCATCTTTCATTTTAGAGTAGTCAGATCATAAAGATAAGATATATCATGTTAATATCTTGTTTGTTAGCTCTGGGATAGTACTCAAACACAAAAAAGTCATTGTAAACACCCTGCAATTTACAAATATAGCATATCAACGGGGTGTGCTTTGAAATCAAGAATGGTAAGGTCACCCTGTAAGTCTCATCAGAAGCGTCTTAATACAAAAGCTGTAATCACAGAATTACTGGCTTTAAAGTACTGAATTCCCTAAGGGAAGTTTTATAATGCAAAGGAGTGTAATCATGTTTGATTTTCTTTACTGCTAACTTGAATGTAGATCTGAAAAAAATCACTATTAATCTAAGCCAGACAACACAGGCCTTAAATAAATATGTAAAACAATATCTTAAAATTATGTTCATGCTGATTCCAGCTTCTCATTTACAGGGGGAAAAAAAGCTCTATTAGACTGTCCTTTTTCCCCACTGTGTTTTCTGTACAGGCTATGGACCATTTACCTGCTAAAAATAAAATGTGTTTTTAAGGTTAGAACTTTGTTTATCTCAAGTAAAACCTGATCATCTGAACAAATAAGCAGGAGAAGTTGGATTGGTTCTGATCTCTCAAGACTTACAAACTCTGATGGCTTGTAGCTTAGAAATATCTGTCCCAGAAGAGTAAGTATTTAATTGTTCTGAAAATGTTCAGGCTTCAGAGAGATTCATTGATATGCATGATGTTATGATATAGAATTTCAGATTTATTTCTGATTTACAAGAGCAATTGGAAAAACACATGAGTAATTGTTCCTGAAGAGTTGTTGCTAAATTTGGAGTAGATGCAGTGGAATTCAGGTTGTTCTGGGTAGCATTAAAAAAAAAGATACTGAAGTTATGTGTCCGTTCAGAGTTTAGCATGTATTCAGGGTTGCAAAGGACAAAGGGGAGACTGGGACCACAGAATAAGTGGCCTATATACTCAAGGCGTCATATTACTCATATCAAAGGTACTGGAAAACTGCTGTTGATTTCCTTGAGTCTTTGCTGGGCCTTGAGCACACACCTAGGCTTGACGTCCTCTGTTCCATTGGACATCATTATGAGAACATTTGGGTTAGCTATAGAAATGCTGATGCTCCCAGGAAGCTGTTGAGCATGGTACAAACAAATCTTTGCTCAGGGGCAAAGGCACTGTGGAGATGAATACATTGTATTGCCTTCAGAACAGCAAACCCCAAAATTCTTGTCAAACTATCATTTTTAGGTATATTTATATAGCAAATGACTGTGAATGTCTGTCACTATTCAAGTGCAAGAGTTATAGAGGAATATACTATTATCAAGCAATAAATCACAAATGAATGGCTCATCAATACCTTATTAATATATGATAATTTTTCACATCTCACATTAACACAGCATGCTGTTTGTCTTAGCCTCTTAGCTATGCTGATGTTTAAACATAAGTCAGGAGTTTTCACCAGGGACAAATGAATTGCAAAGCTGTGATAATCCATATAGGATTCAAAAAGACATGTCAGTCTAGTAGGACTGACTAATTAATGAAGAGACACAACTCATTGCTCTGTACATTTTTAGAACTGTTTTGGTTCATGGTGGGCCTTGTCATATAAAATCATGAAAGATATCTCCGAAGCCTCGTTAGACTTTTGGTCTATATGGAGGGAGTCAGACATAAAAAAGAAATAGAGTAACTCTTGGAGACAGTTTTGAGTAATTTTTTATGAATTTGTATTTCCTGCATGCAAAGGAATCCCAAACTGCTCCTGCTCATCCCATGTCTGTATTCTGTGGATGTGCTTCTTGTGTATACAATGATCAGCCTGGGGGTTTACTGGCAAACTAGTTCTTCCCATTGTTTGGAAGGTCACTTTAAAATACTTTCACATGAATTGAAGCAATTACATTAACGTGATGTAAGCCCTTAGCTCAGGTAGAAGGTAACTCTTATCAGCTGAAATGTGTTAAACTGTATGTGGAGTCCTCCTTTACTAATGCAAAAGGAAATTAATTGACACAAAGCACCACGTTGGCCGGTTAATCCAAAAGAGAACTGAAAAGCAATGATTTCTGTATGCTACTGCTGGTTTTTGACTGAAGGAACATAACCTCAGTAACATGATATTATTTCTGCTTTTGACTGGATGACTAAATCTTTGAATGAGTAAGTAATAAACAAAAGAATAATAATGAGGAAGTGATGCTTTTCAGACTACATTTTAAATGAATATGGGAAAACATTTTCAAGGCTTCCCTACTTTGCAAATGCTTTCACATGTAAATAGTGGCAAACCAAATATTTTAAGTAAGGGATATCAGTGTGTGATACAATCTGTCCATGTATACTTATGGAAAAAATATCACTGTCTGAAATTATCAGCTCTCTGGGTTTGTAGGTGCTGCAAGCTCTGAGCTCTTGGCCACACAGCACAGGGTCTTACTCACTGCATTTGAATCTAATCAACCTTTCCCTGAAAGATAGTACCAGGATTATACTGGGTTCAAAGCCAGGTGATTGGAATAGCTAAGGCAGGTAAAAATCATAAACAAAGAGACTGAAAGTTCTCCCACTTTATGTAGAATTTGTTCCTGGGCTTTCCTAAAAAGCTATACTGAAAGAGGGTGGTAGATATTACAAGATATTAGAGACTTTCTGTCTGTATGTATGAAAATACATGTACCCTGGCTTCAGGCTCCTATTCCTTCTACTTCTTCTCCCCCTTCTAACAGTGGAGAAGCCAAAACCACAAATTCCATGTGATTTTTCTTCTGCAGGTTTCCCCTACAGGAACCACAGAGACATTGTCTTGGATACAATAATAATGTAGATACATTTTTTTAACCTGTTTCCCTTTGGAGGAAGTTTCACAAGTAGTTGTTTTTACTTCACCTCAAAAGCTGCTCAGGGTAGCGTTTTCGGAAGGGAGTGAGACAGCTATTTCTGTGTGTAAATATCAATAGCAACTCCAGAAAGCCCTCACTACTCGCTGTACCGCCCGTGATTCATGTTATACCTTCGCACTTCTGGCAGTTTTCCCAAATGCACTTTCGCAGTGGAGCCATTTCAGACACACACGTTGACGGATATATATATATGAATACACACACAGAGGTGTCTCTCTCCTGCCCACCCCTACAGCCACCCCACCGCCGCCCGCTCCCCGGGCACACCCCTGTCCCGCCGGCAGGTGGCGCTGTGGGCCCGGCCCCGGCCCCGCGCCCCGCCCCGCCCCGCGCCCCGTGTCTGCCCGCGCTGGGGGCGCCCAGCGGGAAGGAAAACGGGGGGATTTTCTCTCTTTTTCTTCCTTTTTACCCTTTGTCAACTCGATGAAGTTCGGTCAACTGGCCGCGTCCCTCCGCGCTGCCGCGGGTGGAGCCCCGGTCAGGAGGCAACAGAAAAGCCCCATCTCGACCCACGGCAGGTCTTACCCCGGCCCGGGTCCCGGGAGCCCCCCGCCGCCGGGGCCGGGCAGCCCCTCCGGGGCCGGGCAGCCCCTCCGGGCGGCAGGAGCCGCTCTGTCCCCCCCACCAGACAGCGCCGCCGGGGCGGCGGGCAGCGCCGGGCGCGGGTGCCGTCCCCGCTGCCGGGGCAGGCAGGAGCTGGGGCTCGGCGCTCCCCAGCGGAGGTCTGGGAGGAGGAAAAGCGGAGGGAGGATCCGCGAGGATCCAGGTAGATCCAGCTTTTACCGCTTACCAAAAGCCACCAGCAGCAGGACCTCCGCCTCCTCCCTCCCTCCTTCCCTTCCTCCTCCCCTAACTCCCTCCCTCCCTCCCCTGCCCCTCCGCGATGAGAGACGGGCCAAGTCGGTGCGCGCCAGCCAGCAGCGATCTCTGCCAGGGGCAGAGGGATCGCTCTCATGTCGCAGGGTGACTGCTAGCCCTGCGGAGGCTCCCCGGGCCGGGGCTGGGGAGGCGGCGGCGGGCGGGCAGCTGCCCCGGCGCGGGGTGCCTGCCGGCGCGGCCCGCGGGATGCTGGCGGCGGGGGATGCGGAGCCGCCCGCGGACTAAGATGGGGGGCGGCCACTCCCACAGGGCGCCCGTCTTCGACGAGAACGAGGACGGTGAGTGCGGAGCTGTCCGCGGTGCCGCGGCCGCCGGCCGGTCGCCCCTCGGGGCGGCGGCCACCGCCTCCGCCGCGGGCAGGTGTCCCCGGGCTCCCCCCGCGGAGCAGGCGGGCGCGGAGCCTCCCGCGGGCTGTCTGCTGCGGGCCGAGCCGCCCGCGGAAGGCGGGGGGAAGGCGCGCACCTTTGTTTAGCCGGTCGCGCCCATCGCGTGGGGACCCGCTTGTAGCCGAGCTCGTCCAAAGTCTCTCACGCCGACGCTTGGGCTCGGAGCACATGGCAGGTAACTTCATACAGGCGTTTATGAGCGGGCATCGTTTTGGAGATGGATGCGCCCTTTTTTGTCTTCATTTATAGCTGACTCTTTGCCCACCTGCCCATCTCAAATGGTGATGTTTCTCTGTCGGTGTACTTCTTCCATCATCTTGACTTTCTGAAACTTTTTTTAGCTTGCTCTATTGCACTGAGATTTCTCTCCCTGCCTAGATAATACGTCATAAGAAAGTGTATCTTTTAAAGTTTTTGGAAGGCGATGGAAAAGTTTGCATAAAATATGCTGTTTCTTCACTATTTATGCACTTCCATGTCATTTTCATATGCAGACCATATTTAACTGGAATTATGTGAATACATTTCAATTACAGTCATTTTGGCTTTCGAAGCAAAGAGAGCATAGCACTCTTAGGATGCAGATATTTGTATATTATCACTAGAAATGTTTTTAACGTAACTCACGGGATAGATGTTGTTGCCTATCTGGATGACGAGTGCTTTATTTTGAGTGTATTGCTTTCCCAGGAGTTCCCAATGTATTTTATTAGGAGGTGATTGTGCCTCAAACGACTATCACATTGGGCTTTCTGAGGTTCATAACAAATCAAAAACATGTATGGTTTTCCCTATGTATTCGGGACACACTGAGATATTTGTATTGTTTTGTCAATAGGGAGGAAATATATTAAATGCATATAAAGTGTTTTAAAAGGGTGAATACTTGCATTTAAGATATAATTATCATTCCCTATTCTTTGACAAAGCTTGAAGAGGTATCTGATGAGGTTTGGTTTACAAAACTCCATTGTTTGCGTAGTGAATGGGACAGACTATTTACTATGCGTGTACTGTGATGCAATACCTGTGATTTTATTTACTGATACAAAATTTCAGTCATCTACCATAGGTCATACTATGTAAACAAGTGAGAGAGAAAGAACCTCCCACACTTCTCCCTGAGGTAGAATCTTGATCATGAACAACTGGTCTTTTAGACTTTGAGGTAACTCACAAAGAAATACCCAAGAGTGAAAGCATCGCGTTAATCTTGTCTAGACATCCTCAGGTAAAAATATTGTCATGCCTTTGCCTTTGTAAGACTTTTGATTAGGCTCTCTTGAGTTAGCAGTTTCTATGAATTGTTATCACTTTTATTTTTCCATGAGACAAGGCTGTGGTCAGTTTTTCAACAAAATGAACAAAGTTCAATAGTAAATTATTGCAGAGACGACTTCATACCACTTTGTTCTGTTTCCCTCAGGAAAACATTTCTGTAATGCAGCCATTATTAATACCTAATAAAAAAAGCGCATGAAGTATTTATAGATTTCTATTAAGTCATTATTTATTCTTTCTTGGTTTTTTATTTGTCTTATTTTGGTTTTGGTTTTGCCATTAGGAATGTTTCTAACATCATCTCTCTCTCTTTTTTTTTTTTTTCCTCTTAAGATTTTATGCTTAGCACAACCATCTAGTTCAGAAGAGTCCATTGCTTTTGAAACAGTAACCTGTTACCTATCCTATTTACAAATTATTATTCAGGATGGCATTTTCCCAAGTACCTAAATAATATAGGAAAATAATGTCCATTTTGAAAGTGTATCTTACAAGGTTTACTCTACAATCAAGCTGTATTTTCATATTCCCACTAGAAGCTACAAGAGTCACTGTTTTCCACAATATTGGTGGAAAGAAAAAAAAAAAAAAAAAAGCATAGCAAGAGAAAGTAGATTTGTTTCTTGAGATGGTATAATTTTGCTGAAGAATGACAGTGCTTATCAGTTCAAAAAGAACCAGAATAAATGAGTTGTGTATGAATATGTAGGCATAGTAGAAGAAAAGCTATTTAGTGTATTGTGTGTACAGCCACAGCTGCCTCTTAAAATGGGAAAAATGAGCTGAAAAAAGTATTGTCATTTTAGGTTCGTATGTGTTAATGCTGGATGTAGAATAAAACATGAATTTTGAAAGGAGAGGTTTAAAGCCATTTATTGTTACTTTATAAATCACAGAAAAAGTTACTGACTTGGTATACCCCTGTGGAAATAGTACGTGAAGAGCATCCAGGTACTGCCTGACAAGCCTATAGAGTATCTGCTCTAGGGGTACCAGTCATGCTTTTTGTCTAATAAGAATAGGTGTTAGTCCACTGGGTAGATCTAAAACCTATAGGTTGTATGTAGGCTCTCCACTATGCTTAGGATAATAAAACATGATCCAGCCAGAAGGCTGGACTGCATGCTGTAAACCCCCAGTTGTCACAGACAGCATAACACATCATTATCATACACTGATCTTGTTAAAGGCCATAATACATACCATTTTAAAACTGGCTATATTTGTCCTCAATGTTCTATTTTTGTTAGAAGGATCTTCCAGAACTTCACTCACTGAATGCTTAGAAACATCTGTTTTTCTGATTAAATGATTCTTAATCTATTTATAAGATTTATGTTTATTTCAACTTTTTTGTTAGCTTAAACAGCTCTCCACCCTCCATGATTACTCCAGTGCATTGATAGACAGTAAAAATGTCCTCTCTCACTCTTTGTTTTGTAAAAAACCCTGTTCTAGTTTTCTCTTATTTCCAATGTTTTTTCAACCCCTGTGCCCCTCACCTTCACACATTTGAAATTGTCTTGGTTGCACACAGATAATCCAAATTATACACAGAATTGCAGGTGAGTATTGACCAGGACCTTGTGCTGGAAACAATACTTTCTGATCTCTACTGGCAATAACTTTCCTGGTACAACCTACGATTACGTATGCCCTTTTCATGGACATATGTAGATAGTTCAGTTGCTCTGTCGTCTAGTTAGCCCACCAGTGCCCTGTTCAGTAATTTACACTGACGAGCTCCAATCTACAGCAGAAATTTTTGGTGTTCCTATGTGCATGACCTTGCATTTTGCATGACTGAATTTTGGTCCATTTCTGTTATTCGTGTTGTCAAAGGGGATCTTGCACTCGTTTCCTTGTGATGCTCTGATTATCCATTACATTACCAATGTTTTGTATTATTACCACTCTCCTCAGCTCCATGGCAGTTATCAAGTCCACTGAATATTTTGTGTAAGTATGCAGATGGATTATTTCCAGACTTCATCTCCTTTGCTCTTAATCCCCATCAGCCACATAATTCCAATTCCAAACCAACATTTTTTTCCTGTGTTAGCCACTTTGCATTTTGCCAGCTAATTGTCACCGTGTTCAGCTTTGCTTATACTTTCTTATATATCACTCCACTGAAAGTGAGAACAAGGAAGTCTAAGCCAACCCTACCATCTACAAAATAAATTTCTCCTCAAGGAAGATTATCTCGTTACTGTTGCACAAACAACTTCTGGTAAAACCATGCTGCATTTATCCCATTTTTCCTCTTAGCCTAGGTTAAAGCACAACAGGAGATAGAAAATCCAGTGAACAGTCTTTTGTTTGCCTAGAGCTCATACACTGGCTAAAGAAGCTCAATGGAAAAGTATGTTTCATATATTGATTTTTATTACTGTATAGGTTGGATAGACAACTAGGTCTGATGTGGCAGCATCGCTACCTCTAATCAAAGCTAGATATTTTAATAGGTTAGAACTGCATCATTTTTTCAGACATTTAGAAAGTGTTTTCAAGCTAGATACTATGCCAGTTGTGTAGTCAGTTCAGTGCTCAGGTAAAAGGAAAAGAGTTTCATTTTGGTTAATACTGCTGAAGAAAAGGAACATTGACTCTCTTTACCTCAAATATTTCCTATTCTCATAACAACTATCCTCTCCTGAATATGTGTGTCCAGTATTAGTAACAGGAGTGCAAAGCTGTACATCTTTCCTGATGTTCAGCTCTTCAGAAACAGAAATAAGTTCACAAGAATGGCAATAGAAATGCAAGAGGAATATTCACTATTGGTAAATGTTATTTACAAATTCTTGGTAAATATCATAAATAACAAATTTGTTACCAATAGCCTGGTAACTATAAAGAGTATCTTTCTTGCTGGATTTGCTTGACTGTGCTCTGTTAAAAGTTCAATGATATTTAACAGGTGAATGTGAAATAGTAGAAAAGAGTCATTTAGAAAGGAGCTGACTCAGGAGACCTATTACTGCTACCAAATAGCAATAACATATTTGCCTGTATTGTGGGGGTAGATGATACAGAGGAAAGGATAAGAAACAAAAGTGTTAGAGGCTAGAATTTGGTCCTGTGAAGTGATGTGGCAGTTATATTTGATTATATGGGGTTTAAAAAGTCAGTTCTGCTACAGTTAATTTTAGAAACAAGTTCACTGAACTTTTTAAGAGCTTGGTTTTATTTTTATAGTACATGACTTTACATTTAAAGCAAATATATATTTCCAAGAGCCTTTCACAGAGTATTCTGAAGCTATAGAGCTTGAACACTCCTTTGCGGAGGTCAGTATGACATGCTGTGCCTGTAGTCTTGTATGAAGGAAATGAGGCATAGCAACACGCCTTGGCTGATTTCTACATGGCCAGTCCCTGATTCACTGTAGTGCTCATGGATCTACTCAATCTACTGTGCTGAAATCCCACTGCGTTGCCTGAGTCATAAGGTTCATTCTTCTGTGGTGTCATAACTACAGAGCTCAATGGAAATCTTATGTACTAGAGAACACAGTACCCATCCTCTGGAGTTAAACTTTAAATTCTGAATGGTAATTTTCTACCTCTCTTCTTTAGAAAAGCCATCGTCTTAAATAAAGGATTTCAAGTTGTTGGTGAGTTGCAGAAAATGTCGTTATTAAATGACCAGCTGCTGAAAAGCCCATCTTGTACTAAAAGAACAAAAAAATAGATGCAGATTCTAATAAAAAGGCCTGCAATTAATATGGATTCAGGTAACTAAATTCAGAACAAAATTATGAGTTTTTATGAAGTGCAGTCGAAGCTGAAGAACTATAAAAGTGACATAGGGAAAAATGACACATAAGGGTTTCACTTGCAAACAATGTAAGGCAACGGTTAAATGTCAAAATAAGTCAAAACAGAGTATGCAGTGTCCAGTTATCAACAGAGGTGTGGTAGTGCTCATCAGCGTCCCACCACAAAGCTGTAATGGATTGAAGCAGCCACACAACAACTGTGAAGAGCTTGAATCACAAGGCTAATAACCTGTTCTTTTCAAACTGACTGTTTCATAAAACATAGCCCTACAGAACAATTATAGATGGTTTAGAATCTAAATACCTTTTGTTAGTGGAAGTAACAAATATAGGGTGGGATTAATATTTCTGCTGGATTTTTGGTTTGTTCATGCAATTTCTATGTCGGATTATGTAACATTTTACTTTTTCCTTTGCGAAGATGAGTGTTCCTATTCCCTTTTAGAACTGGATTTGGGTAGGAATACCACATTGTGACTTAAAAACTCTCTAAGACAGTTCTGTGTCAAAAAGTGGATAAAACAGCTGTTGAAGGCATTATTTTATGCTGGATATCAAGGTTTTAGATAAATAAGATCCAGACCATTGGATTTTTATTTTTTCTTTTATGACCATGTTGAATTATATACAATTTTATTTTCCATTTAGTTAACTGTAGACTTGAAGTCATCACTATGTGTAGTGCAACAGATTTCAGAAACCGTAATGCTAGTGTCTGTACAAACACAGAACAAAATAGTAATCAGTGTCAAGCATGCAGTTACAGCATGGTACGAGACAGTAGGAGAATAGAGACAGAAAGGATAGCACAGAAGAACAATATGGTAATTCCAGGCAAACTGCCGAACTGTTGTCAAGAGTTAGCATTATCTGTGCCAAAGAAGGTTCAGAAGGAATATCGTGGCATTGCAATCACTATCAGCCATTATCTTCCCAACTTCTTAAAAGTCAGTCTTAAAAGCTTCTTAAAGCTTTGGTACAATGTACACAAATTATGTAGACCTCTTCAGACACTAAATGATAATTTAGTGAAGTGTAATACTAGATCACAGATTTCCCTTTTCACCTGGAAACTCTAAAGAAAAGCAGGATGAATCTGGCACTTCCATCTTAGCTTCTTGCTCACTTCTTGAGAAGCTTGGCTTCTTGCACTTGCATTTCTGTTCCCCCATTTGACTGTCCTAAAAATGTGCAATATCTGATTTACCTCACACTGTCTGGATTAGAACCAAGACTCTTTCAAGGGACAGCTAACATATTTAACAATTTTAATTTACCTTACCATCATCCAGATTCAACAAAATCTCTCCCAGCAATGGCTTAGAGATAGACCAGATGAATTTTTAAGATTCTTTCTAAATATATTTTCTCCAATTTCAAGACGTAATTTTCTGCTTTGGCGGAAACATCCTTGTCAGAACCTCTGCCATAAACAAAGGCATCATGTAAGTCTTTGCTGCTGCTTTTGTAGCCTTACAAAATTTACACAAGCAGTTGGCATGACACCTATCTCTAAGAGTCTTAAGGAATTTCATGGTAGTTTGTTATTTAGGAAGTGTAAGCGCTCAGGAGAGGTCACATTTTACCCATGTTGCTATGTGTGTTACATTGTGTGCCTGGATGTCAAGATGGACTTTTTGGGTAATTAAGTCTAAATAATACAAACCTAATGAAGCATCAAGCAGGTTAAGCTTAGAGACTCATATCCAAGATCATGGAAAACTCTGAATGTGAAATAAACTGTCAAAAAACAAGATGATTGTGTAAATCTCAACAACATTGCTTCTGCAATCACTCCTTTGCAAACTCATAAATTGTCTCCTATCCCTGCCCATAGCTGTTTCTTGCAGTGAAAAGGTAAGGCTCTGCTCCTTCAGCTGTGGTGCTGTTGTTTTCTGTGCCAAAAGAGTAGTCTTTCAGAGACCTGCCTTCTTCAGAACTGGAGAAGCCAAATGGTGGGAGAAGCAACACACTGAAAAGTATATGCTTAGTTTTCCTATGGACAAATGGTGTTCAAATGTACAGAGATATTAAACTGACTCTACTCCTCAATATTGACTTCACTTCTAGTATAGTTCAAAAGACCAGCCTTTCACTCTGCCAGGGAGATCATGAGGCTGGTTGCATTCATTCCCCTCTGACACCTTCCCACAGAACAACAGGGAACAGGTCTATCTCCTCCCATCAGACTACAGTGTGACATTCACTGTGTCATTGGTAGCATCTGGCATGAAAGTGGAAGAATTCCTTGATGTGGATGTGTGAATGTGGGTTACAAAGCCAGCAGTAATGTGGGAATGAAGTTTTTTATGAACCTTGAGTAACATGCTGTCTGGTGAATGAAGGAAGTTCAGGCTGGAATCAGGTGTTGTACCTGAGTGAATTAGAAGATGAGAAAATCTTCTAAGATAAGAAAAAATAGTAGGGAACTGTCATCTTGCTATAGATACTCAAAGAAAGTAGGTCCTATCCTACTAGGACTGTCTTTGTAGAGTCTCTTCAGAATATGGGCATAAGAACAAAGAAGGCAGGGTTTTGTTGTTGGTCAAGCACAAGACTCTTACTTTTTTCTATTTTACTCATTAAACAGCAAGGCTGGGAAAGCAGGAGAAGAAACCGCCCTGATACAAAACCTAGTGGGCAGTGACACCTGGGCCGAAGGGCTGAAGGGTGGTAAAGAGGAAAAGATTGTCACGTTGATTTTGGAGGGTTCACGGTATTTCAATTTAGCTGAAGTGAGCTAATGCTGAGATGATGGGGAAGGTGTGGAAGAGATAAGGTTGCTACTGAGATCTATCAACACAAAGTAAAAATTTCTGAGAGGATATTCAAAAGAAAAGGACAACTTCAAGTTCATCCTGGTAGTGGAGCTCCACGGTATCCTATCATGGTAAAACATGTGGGGAGAAGGGACAAAAAGTAGGGGACTTATCCACTAAATTTAGCAGAAGAGACAAGGACTTTCTGGAGAGCAAAAAGCAGCAGTAGTAACCAGTGTACACATCAGGGGACCTGATCTCTCTCGAGCACGGTTTTGCTTAATTTCATGAACTAGTTAAATTGATTACCTTAAACTGCACTAACTGCCTAATATAAGCCTATGTTGAGATGTTGCCGAATTTGCTGTTGTATTGTGAACACTGTATATATGTGTATATGTAAGCTTCCATACAACAGGAAAAAGTAAAAGATTATTATTCTGCAAAGATCAAAAATTTGTGCTAGCAATAAACGTCATTTTCTTAACTAAATCATATTCTGAGTTTCCTTGGACTCAATCACAATTTGGCATGAAACACAAGTACAGGGTGTTGGCAGAAACAGAACAGGCAAGTATCTTGACTTTTTTCTCCATTGGTTAAAGAAGAACAAAGCTGGTTTACTCTCTAAAGTACAAAGCTGGTCTACTCTCTGGTTTACCCAGTCTAGAGACTGGGGTTAAGTCTCTAATACATTACAATACATGTTTTGAAGGATAACACTGGCTTTTATTTGTCTGCATTTGATCCCAGGAAACTACTTCCTTTACAGAAATGCCTGTTCATATCACACAGTATCTGCAGATGAGAAATATTGGAGCCCAAGATGCCTCCACCTTCTCAATACAAGAGAAGGTTGAATGTTAATGCATTCATCAGGACCTGGAACTGATTCTCTTAATACAGTATTTCATGGAACATCCTTTGACTTAACTCTTAGAAATTAATATTATACTGTATAAATGTTGCATCATATGTATACAGTACACCTCAAGTTCTAATGTAGTAGATGGGCTTTCATTGTACTTCTCCTATGCATAGGGGATTTTTTGGTAGATACTAGTACTGTACCTTTATTTCTAGAGAAGACAGTACGAAGGCATCTGTTGCTTCACTGGTGAGTACTACCAGGCTTTCCCTTTGAGATTCCTCACTTACCAGAATCTGACAAATATTAAAAAAGTGCATCATGTGACTGTTTTCAGATTGTCCTCAAGAAAATCATAGTGCTATATATTGGCCCTCAGGCAGTCAGCATTCACCTGAAGTGTCCAGTAACAAGGAACTCTAAGAGTACAGGTGTACGTTTGTGTCACAGAAATGAGGACTTTCTTCCTTTTGTTCCCAGACAAGTTATTGTCCACCCCAGTAACCAGAAGACTTGTTTACACTGTAATGACCTCTCACCTAATCAGTTTGATCCCATCTTCATCTTCCTTAATTTCCAACTTGTGTTTTTTCATATGAAAATGAAACAGTCTGAATGGACAGGCTAGGATTTGTGAGGCAATTGGACAGTTTTGTTTTTAATCACTGGAAATTTGAACTCCTTAAAAAAATCTTTGTAAAAATCTGATGCCTCTTCTGAAATCACTGTCTCAGTCCTAGAGGCTGAGGTCAAATTTCTTTATTTTCCAATTTGGCTTTCTTTGTCTGTCAGGAAGCCTAGCAGTATGCAACCAAGCCCTTAGGGACATGGTTTAGTGCTGGACTTGGCAATGTTAGGTTTACAGTTGGACTTGATGATGTTAAATGTCTTTTCCAACCTAAGTGATTCTATGATTTCAGCTTATTTCACTTGTATTCAGTCCATTAGGGTTCTTCTTTCAGTTTTGCATATGATTAGTTTCTGCTATGACCAGTGGAAAATTCTTTCTAGATATAATCAGTTTTTCTCCTATGCCTCTTTTTTATGATCTCTGTCACAGGTCTTGACACAAGAGTATCAAATTCTATAATCCTTTCATTCTTAGAAATGTTGTACCCAGTTTTCTGACATAGTTATCAAGTGCAATATAGATGCATAAGTTGCTTTCATTCATTCCATAATTAAGACAAAGACATTTTCCTTTTAAATTGAAGGAGCCCTCCTTAGCATTACTGGAGTTGGTGGCAGCCTATTGTACAGGTTTTTAAAGCCTGAATGATAACTAAACATAGTTGATGAATTTGAAATTTATTTCTCAAATTTTATATCCCATAAATATTTTCTTCATATCATATAATAATATAAAGTCTGCATTATATGTTTCATTAATCCTTTTCTACCTTTTTCTAGTTTGAAAATTTTGCTTTGGGATATATTCATCAAATCCATCCTACAGTTTGTTTATCTGATTCAAACTGAAATATGAATTAAATCTGTTCTTTTTAGCCTCCTACTTCAATCTGGCAATATTTTCTTGCTTTTGAATTTATTTCTACTTTCTCTCTCATTTTCTCTCTCTCTTTTTTTTTTTTTTTTTAAAGTATTTTAATTCCAGTTCTTTGACGTTTGGAAACCTTTAGGTAAGTTCTACAGCTGATGTGCTTTTCTCCCCTATCATTGTTAGCTTGATTCAATAGTAAATGAAATAGAGCACTGACTTTGTCATTGTATTACTAACACTGTTCTGTGTAAGAAAGTGTGTTGTATTAAGTAAGATAAATATACCATGAGGCAATAGACTGCAATGACAAAAAATATTTTCCTTCTTTTTCCTACTTTTACAGTGATAAGGGAACACCTGCTGTTCCTTTTTTAAGATCTAAAAATGCAAAGTGAGTTAATCCTTTCAGTAATTATTGTTTCCTTTTGATATTGTTCTGCCTCCCTTGCTGAGCAATGAAAACTGTCCTTAGCCATCGTGTTAAAACAGCGATGCAATATAATCACAAAATCACCATTAGCCTCCTGAGTGTCCTTCACACCTTTCTGAAACTATCCTCTGCTTCCTCCTGGATTGTTTTCACATTATGTTATGAAGATTGTTTTTATGTCTTTTGAGGGTAAGTTTAGATAAATCTTTGTCCAAGCTGTAAAAGCCTGTGAACTCTTTTGCAGCAATACCACGTCTTAGGCGCTGTCATGTACTCCACAGAACTTGAAGTCAAAGAACAAAAGCTAATCAAAGGATCCTTTTGGAGAAGTAAGAAAAAGTCATTATTTTAAGTCCTGCTTCAAATTTGGCTGTTTTAGCATGTGAAAACTACAGAGATAGCTACACAATATTATGTGCAGGACATTGCTGCAAAAAAAAGTTAGCCTTTACTGAGATTGGTTTGATATTAACAGGAGAAACAGACTAGCCAGAAGTCTTCTGCAGCTTCATGAGATTCTTCTCTGCCCAGCCTTGGCATGTGATTTTTCAAGCAACAGTATGCCAATTCTGCCATTATTTCCAACTCTTTTCCAGCCCAGTGACACATCTTTGAGGTCTTTTGCTGAAGTTTTTAAATAAACTATTAAACAGGATTGGTTTATGGAGCAAATAGTAATAGCAGATAAAAATACCTTAGAAAGAAAAATAAATTTTTAGTATGAAATTCTCTGCAAAAATCTCAGTGTTGAAAGACTTTCTTGAAGGATTTATTCATCTTCTGTTAAACAAAAATGTCACCACTAAATGCTGTGAGATTTTGCTGGAAGAGAGTCATAGCTAGAGAACTTTTCCTGTTGACCCAAACTTTCAGCGGGGCATTCCTTCTTCTTTTGGAGCTAGGGAACTCTCTACTGGTGAATGGGAGAAGAGAGCAGGTAGAGAACAGCTGCCTGGGCAGTTTGCTGTGGCTGTGGGAGGCAAGACGTGCAAGTGGAGCTCATTTGCTAGCTAGGCAAATTCTAGCTATTGCTAGGGTAGCATCTTCTCTCTGAATGGCTTTTCACAAGGCTTTTCTGAAAGTGAGGAGTTATGTCTGCTGTTTAGAAAATGTACGACAGTGAAGAGACACCACGTTTTCAGTGGTTTCAAGCACTTAATGCTGAGTGCTGCCCTGACTTCAGTCCTTTGGTTCTCCTAAGCCAGGAGCCATCAGTCTGTCTCGTAGGTGTTGGAGGGAGCACAGGCATGGATTTTAAATGCATTAATAGAAAGCGACCCTTTTAGTGTCGTTGCTGTCCCTTACGGAGAAAAGATACTGCTTGTGGCATTCAGTTTTCTCACTGTTTCGAGTGAGATGGAGAGAATTTTGAATGCTTCCCTGAGCATACAAATGCAAATGAATAACTACAGGCTCGTCTCTCAGCTTCCTGACCTTCCTCTGCTAGGTAGATCATATACATCTTTTGATCCACAGACATATGTGAATCAACGACATCCTGATGTTTCAAGTGACAGGATATCCTGGCTGTTGCAAAGAACCTCTTGCGGTGCTACATTCTAATTTGGAAAAGAAAAACTTAGCCCAGCAGATCATCTGGGAAAGACTGCTGACTATTGTCATAGACAATCTATTTCTTCTAGTCTTTACTCTTCCAATCCTTTTTCAACCTGTATTTGTTGATTAAGATTAAAAAAAAAAAAAGAATAGACCTGGTGGTGGGAAATAAAATTTTTTGCTATTTTAAAAGCTTTCCATTCTATATTGTGAGGAAACCTAGGCTGTTTACTATTCTTTTCATAAATAGCTAGATGAAGCTCCAATCTACTGATCTATCATTTCACCCTAGTTACAATATAAATACACATATATTTTTAGAGAATAATTATATATCTATATACACACAGTTATTTTTATACGTACACTATCCTTGTCAAAACAACCCAGTATATGTGGTAGGGAACTCTAGAACTGAGTCACCAATATTTATTATTTTCATCTAACATCTATAATTAAACTTGATATTCTGTTTCTGTGGTACAGAACTGGTATAAGCACATTTAATACCACCAAATGCTTCAGACATTAAGGCTAACAAACCTTCTGCTACATTGAGCAGTTTTATCCTCTGCAGTTCACTATTTGTTTGTGCTTTGTGCC
This sequence comes from Athene noctua, assembly GCF_965140245.1. Taxonomy (NCBI): domain Eukaryota; kingdom Metazoa; phylum Chordata; class Aves; order Strigiformes; family Strigidae; genus Athene; species Athene noctua. Next base: position 14,533,614 of record NC_134040.1, on the reverse strand, counting down.
TAATAACTTCTGTTCTTAAAATTAGAAGTTATGTTCTTTCCATTAATATCTGTCCACTAGCAACCCTTTTCATCAAATAAATCTTTTATTTATTCCTGTGATGATGTAAGGTAAATCTTTATAAGTTAAGGTGTGAATTAGAGAGTCTACTGACCTTCTGTTGTCAATGCCAACCCCCAGCCATAATTTGGGAACTGTGGCTGGTCTGGAGTCCTCTTCCCCCCCTCAGTCAGCTCTGTGCCAGGTGACGTGAAAGCCTAGGAATAGAGATGAGGTGGATTTGGTTTGCTTTGTGAGTGTATCTATGTTTGTTTTGCTTTAAATCTTTCATGTTTCACTCCTAATCTTAAGACTGGATAGATAAGCCAAAGGTCCTGATTTTCTTATTCATATTTACTGTTTTCAGCAATGCATGGTCCTATCATCTTTGGTGTAATTACTTGTGATGTGTAAATACACATACTTTTATCTTTACTTCATCACTGAAGGATTTCCCAGAGGTAAGCAGTGCAATGATCAGAGAATAAGTCATCAGCTCCAAGTAAAAAAACTTCTGCAGTTAGGTGGCCATGATACGTACAGAAGTCAATGCATCTTTTTCAGTCTTGGTGCCAAAACTACCAATTTCATCATTAAATATTTATCTGTAAACCTTGAGATGAAGAAATTTGTGTTGCACTGAAATTCTGCAAGTTCTTTATGAATAAAATATAGCTGTTACTATCAGGTTTTTTCCATTATTTCTATACACCCTGAAGGAAAACAGTCACCAAAGGTGAAGTATCAAAATAGAAAGGCATATTTAACATTAACTAATAAGACAGGATATTGCTTCAATTGAAGTTGGGAAAAATCAATCATGTTGAATCAATAAAAGTTTGGTCTTGAACATGTAGGCAAAAAAACCTTTGGGAGACCTGCTTTTACTCCAAAATGGCAGACTAAGTGAAATGATTCTTATGAAATGAAATGAAATGATTCACACAGTAGGAATCCTAGCTAGAATCAAAAAGCCCTTTTTGGCTCCAGATAACTAACAAAATCCGAACTGTAAAAGTAGATTTAGGGCAGTCCTTCTGGAACCTCAGAAGTTTGGGTTTGAGGTTCCATCCCTAAAATGTTTTGGGTCTTGTTTTTTTTTTTTATTTAGAAGTATAACTTCATTTTAAACATTTACGAGACCTATGAGTAAGATGCAACTTGAGTGCTAAAGTACATAGTGAAAGTAATTGAATTGTGGAGGATGGTAACTATGGGTGGGCTAATGGCTGAAGTTAATGGAATAAGTCAGCCCTCTTAAAAGTAAGGGTTTTTTTTATTTAATCAGTCAATGGAAATCTGGCTACTGTAAGAGGCATCTGGCTTCTGCTGGACTCTGAGGTGCTTCTCTGTGGCCAGGCAGTGATAGAATACTTCAAATTTTCTTTAATTCTTCTGTGCTGGAGCTCTGGCACTTAAATGTACTCACTATATGTGCTGCTAATTTGAATGAACATTGCCTTTTACTGCAATGGGAGGCAGGTTTCTCTGTTTCCAGTCCTCATTCTAGCCTCAGCTACTGCTGTGCAAACTTACCTCCTGTAGTTGGATCCCACTGCTCTAAAACTGTGGCCCAGGCTGTAGCTCTGGAAATGCCACTGTGCGACAGCAGCGGGCAGGGTGCAGCTCTCCCGTCCCCAGGCAAGCAGAGCAGATCAGTGATACAAGTGGGGTTAACCAAGAGTCCAGAGGGTAGTTGAGGTACATGGTGAGGCACGGAAGTACCTGCAATCTAGCTCGGCTGAGGACTGAGCTGAAATGCAGCTCAGAAGAGCCATGAGAAGCCTTGTGGGACCTGCCATGGCTTTGCTGAGTTGCACTTCATGGCTCTTTCTCATTTCATAGTGGCCTGATCCAGGCCTGAGCTGCAATGGAACTCCTGAGCCAGGCAGTGTGGTTGTGGGAAACAAGGGGGGACAAGGGAAGCTGGCCAGCAAGGCCAGTTAGTGGCCTCAGAGCCCTGAGTTGTTTTGCAGAAAACAGGTTGTTTTTCACATTGAAATTTGTGATTTTTTTGGTGAGAAAGAGCCAGGAGACACAAATGCCTGGACATCTTCAGAAATGATATTCAAATGTTTTTGAAATTCTTGTAATTTCAATACTATTTTCAAATCCCAAAAGATAAACCAGAGCTGGACAGCCACACTTATAACCCACATGTTTGCTTGCTTCTTTGGAATGTTTTTTCCTGGGGGAACATCAATGCTATCAAACTGATGAGCTTTAAACTTACAATGACAAATGAATAACAAGCCTATGGCTCTGCACTTCAGGCACACTTCTGCTGCAGGTTAGAAAAGACATCATTCATTTGAAGCCCATGGGGTTGGCTAGGTTTGAAAACACTGAGTGGTAGGCAATCCCAATTGCAATGTGAATCTTTCAGATCCTTTAGTGTCCTTATTTGCCCCCAGTATTTCATTTGTAGTTGTGGTTAAATATAGAAGAGATAATTCTTCCAGACCCAATTTTGTAGACAGATTCCTTATCTCTTGGGATCTGAATTTAGAAGAAAAACAGAACTCATACTTTGTCCAGGTGTTTGGGTAAAATCCTGCTTACATGGCTCCCTAAACTCCCATTAACATAGCACCAAGACTCATTTTCTGAAATCCTGCTCTGCAAGAACAGTGTTCTCAAAGCCAGTGCCCAAAAGAGCTTAAAGCAAAGAGGTTTCTTAGCTTCTTAGCTTTTCCCTGTCATGTTTGGCATTATAGAGGTCTTCATGTAGATCAGATTGACTGATGCCTCACTGAGAATTTTGTTGGTAAATTAATTTAAAGAATTTTCCATCACCTGGGGATCACTCTAGTAAATTTTATTGTAGGAGAAAACGGTTTGGTTCACTGAAATTTGACATTTTATTCCCATAGCAACTTCCCTCAGAGAGCCTTCCAGCTCAGTTATTAATGAGGTTATTCTCATAGTAACTCTGAGGGAGGTGAATATTCCCACTTTCTAGCTGAAAAAGATGCTTTGTAGACTATTATGTGATTCCTGATCTCACAAGGAAGTCTATTACTGTTAAAGTGGAATTTAGAGCTTCTGTATTTTAGCAGTACATTTTCTCAAGGAGTATCTTTTCTGTTGGACATACCTGACAACCTGTTTCTCCTTGCAATAAATTTCAGAAATTCTTTTTGTCAACTAATTCGTAAGTAAGCAACATGGTCAATCAGAAACTTTTCTCAACAAAAGGGAGCTATATTCTATCATTTATGAAAAGTCTTAAAGACATTTTACATTTGAGCAGGTCCTGAAACTTTTCTCCTTAGTTTCAATGACAAGTTTACCCTTCGAAAGAGCTATGAACAGCATGGAGACTCACAAAGGCTTTCCTTCTATTCACTGGCTGTGATAAGGTCTAGTACATCAATTCAATTGTTCCTTGACAACTATTGATGTTTCCAGTGTTGCTACTAAGTTAATAGCTTTTCTGAACCAAATCTCTGTCCTGTTGCAAAAACAAAACTCTTTTCATAGCAGCAAAAAAACGATCTTTAATTAAAACGTTCACTGATCTTAAAAAAAATAAATTCAATGACTTCTAAGTTTATAATAGTAAAATTTTATAAATTACTGCTTTATAATAGGATACACAGATGAGTGATTAAGATGATATCAGAAGTTCCAATTACTTTCCACTAAAACAAGTTAGTCTATGCAAAAGAAACTTTTCTACTAGAAAATATGTTACCTGAACGCTATATGCTAACAGAATGTAGATGCAGCTAAATCAGTTGCAAAGACCTTCCGTTATGGTAAACTACCCTATGACTATCCTGAAGATTTGACACTGCCTAACTAAATCCTAATCATTTTCATGTAGCAATGAGTTCAGAACTATGAACTTAAGTCAGTTGCATTATTATCCAGTGCACCAAATCTAATAATAACCTAATAATTGCAGTTCTTCATGTCACATATCTTCAGTGCCAGCCTAACTGGAGAATCATGTGCTTTCATCTGGTAAATCACAGTGAATCCTGTGCACAAGAAGTGAACATCTCTACAACACTAATGTGTAACTGTATCCAACTACCACTAAAGCTTTTCTGGCCTGTAGGCTCGTGTAGTTACCCAGGCTCTGGCCACTGACAGACACTGATGATGGTTATTTAGCAAAGGTGAGAAATTTTACATTTTAGTCCATACAGAGAAATATCTGACTTCTGATGATATTTTTCATAGGAATGAGTTATACACCAATATGTAAAATCCCTGATCAGTCGTTACAGGCTTTTCACAACAATCTGTGGCTATGTACTGCTTGTTGAAAAATAGTAGTACACTTAGCAATGCAAATTCCTTTCACTTTTTGAAATGCTGGGGTTTCAACCCCAAGCCCCAAATTAAGGTTGACATATGGGTGATTCCCACAGCCCTTCACCAGGGGGTGGTGAGTTTCCCTTTAGGCTTCCCTCCAGGGTGGGCGGCCTTGCAGACAGAGCCATTGGGTAAATGACCCCAGGTGTCCTGCACTGAGTAACCCAAGGTCAGGTGTCCCACTGAGGGATAAAAGCTGGGACCACTTGCAGGCAGGGGCAGTGTCTGTCTGTGAGGTGGATGCTCTGTGCAGAGTTCCCTGTTGGAGAAGGACCTCCTGCCTCCCTGGGACTGGGCTCCACTCAGGTCTGGCTTTTGTAAACACGGGCTGTGTAGAGATTCAGTATGTGGCTTCCTTGGTCTTATGTATTTGGCTTGTTGACTCGGTTGTCTCCCGTCCCTTCTATGGGAAACTGCATTTCACCATTTATTCCACCCATTGTTGGTCGTGCGGTGTTGTTGGGGTCAGTGGGATTGATGTCAGTTATGTATAATCTGACTGACTTGTACTCCCAGTGCTCAACCATGTACTGACCCTTTTGTATCAAATACAATTTGGTTATTGTTTCATCTTTATGCTGGCTGTGTCCTTTATGCAAGGCCTAATAATTGGCAAAACACTTTTCTGTTAAATTTAGAAGTGAAAAGCCCTGTATTTGAAGTCCAATTATCTTCTTAGCTTGATATATTGATAATTAATCAGTCATCATAACAGAAGAATAATGAGATGTGGAGAAGAGCTGCTTTAAAATGCTGCTGAAGGATTACACTAAACTGACCTATGCAGTCAAGACCATCTAGGCTGATGACCCATCATCAGCACTCGTGTTCTTGCTCTCAGACTATGGTACCATGGTACTGATCAGATCAGTGCCCCTCCACCTCCATGGGCATGGAAGTAGCATTAAAATGCCTTGTTTGTGGTTTCCCTGCACAGATCTCTCTTCTTAATCACAGTCTGAGTCTCTTCCCCACTTTGAGTCTGCAATATGTTGCACTTCTACCCCTTTCTGAGCTTGTTGATACCTTTTGGTTTAGATGATATTCTGGGTCAGAAATAATTATAAACTGAATTGCCTTTTGCAGTATTAGCTTCTGTTCATGCTTGCTGCTTCTGTATTCTGTTTTTGTGGTTTTTTTTTTTCCTGTTAGGCTGTCTCAGCTGCTGCATTTAAAATCTTAGGTACCTGTCAAGGGAGCTTCACCTTGGTTATTGCCTGTACCATTAGTCATCACTGGGATTTCTGAAGACCTTGTATTATCCCCAGAAAAGACAAGTAAAATGTATCATTCTCTGTGCTAATTTTTGCAGTTCACATCATCAATGGTGACACTAAACAGATGGTCATTCTTTCTTGTTTTATACCGCACTGCCCATGAAGACATGCTATCAACTTAGGCTTGATCCCTTCTAGATTGTCCAGATGACACTTTACAATGTCACATTTCATGTTCCTTGAGTTTTCTGCCTAGCTCTGCCAACTGTATTTGACTTTTTTTGTTTATTTATTAATAAGAAACAATTTAATATTCATTAGTTTAAAAGTGTAACTTTGCCTTCAAATAATAGCAGTTGTACTTTAGATTGTATTAGCTTAAATCTTTCTGGTATGGGATGTTTATTATGATTACTACTTATCTTCAGAAGGCTAATTGGTTGCCTTCCTGGGATTGCCATCTAGGTCAAAAGACCTATTTAGGAGATCATTTTAAATTTGTCTTTATCACCTGTGCTCACTTATGCATGAGTAGGAAATGTAAATATTAGAGTTGGCATATTTTCATGGGACAGGACTCAGGGTTTGATCTCTTTGATATCAATTTCTGGGAAAGTAAAATACATACAGTACTTTTTAGTACAGACTTTAACTCCCTTATGAAAGTGGCTATCTCATTCTACCACCCTTGAAACCAGACTTCTAACAGAACTAGCCTTGTAGTTTATCATAAAGCGTCATGATTAGCTTAATCGAAACATCCATACTGCCACTGAATGGGGTGCTCCTGCTCTTCTCCCTGTTCCTGCTGTCTGCAATGTGCCAGATATGGTGTCCATGTGACTGTCTCATTTTCTTGTCAGGTTTTTGAAGAGCAAGTCTTTCACCTGGATGATCATATGCTTTTGTCATTGCAGCACATGTAAAGGATCATAAAAAAGGGCTAAACCGCAGTGTTGGTAAGGTTGTCTTAGAGAGAAATTTGTTTGTGTGTAAGCTCCAAAGCATCTAAGTTATGCTCCTGATGTTGGGAAATATAAGTATTTTCCACTTCCTCTCATTACTAGGCTGTCTGAAAATAGAAATCTTTCTAGTGAAAACCTAAAAGCAAAATGAAAAGTAATATTTCCTGAAACATTCTGATCTCAGAAAAAAACCAATCATAAATGCACACACACTCCGCATGGACACAGATAGACAACAAAAATAGCAAAGCAAAAGTTGTCATGAATCAATACTGAGAAATTTTTCGTTTCAGCTGAGATGAGTGTAGACCTTTAGATTTTGTAATTCTTTTACTTCCTTCTACGGTGGAAAAGAGGTAAAATCGAAAGCAGGCGCAAAGCAAAAATGTGAGACCACAAATCTAGATAATTTTCTGTTTGCTTTCACTGGAGTTGAAATCAAATTCTTAATCAAAAGATCAAAACTTTCATATTGCTTTGTATCCTTCAGATCGACATTATTTAAAAAGGATATTTTTTTTCTTCTCATCTCTTCCTACATTTACTCAAGCAAACCATGGCAGTCAAAAACTTGCTTTTCAATTACTCTCTTCTTTTCAGTCACCTCAGAGTACCTGTGTATGCCTCTCAAGCGGAGTAACCTGTCTGAAGATGTCAGAGGCAACACACCAAACTCTCCAATTATAAATTTTTATGATTAAATTTTGGATGAGTTTTAAAGAGGCATCAAACAAAGAAAATTTACTTTAATTTTTAATCTTGTGCTCTCAAGAAATACTGTGGGAGAGATGTGCTGTCCCAAGAGCTTTTCTGATCAGTACTTTTAACCTATGCCAGTAAACAACTATTTGTGCTCAGTCCTTCAGAAAGAAGTAGCTAATTTCATCAAATCAGTGTTAAAATTCTTGTGGAGCAAAGCAACAACCAAATATTCCCACACCTTCCACAGACAATAAACTTTTGGTTTCCCCTAGGATAACAATTACAAGAACCCCTCCAGTCCCTGGAGCTCCTGGTGAAGCCCTTACTAATGCTACCACAGGGCAACCTTTCAGCAGACCTAGCAAAAGCGAATGAGAGTGTTCTTAGATCAAAATCCTACTGCAATTTACAGCTATAGGACTTTTTGTGCTGACTTCAATGGCTTGTTGACAAGTCTCTGCTACCTGTAAAACTCTCCGAGTGGATGACAGAAGATTACACTCATATCCCTCAAAGCATCAGGATGACTTTTCTTAGTTTTGTTTTGGTGACGTATCTCAAATTTCTCAGAGGTCTTGAGATGGTAGGATGGCACTCAGTAATTTCAGTTTAAACTTCTCTCAAAGAAATGTTGTAATGATTTGCAGCTTGTTCTACTTGCCCAAGGAGCAAACTTTGGTTTACAGGTTTCAGGTAGCTGCTTGATGTATTTTTCAGACTATGTGTATTTAATGGCAGCATGATTTTATTTTGCCTTATTAGAGGTGTAAGCAGCTCTGGAGAGAAATTTTTATTTAATCTTGGGTTCAAACAGTTTAACAAGGAGTTGCTGTTTCCTTGTGAACGCAAAATCACATCTTAATTTCTTTTACAGCTTTTACAGAAAGCATTAGAAAAGGTTTTATGTTATTTTACAGAATTAAAAGGGAAGCAAAGTTTTGAGAAACAGTCCTAGCATCTTTCCTTTATCAGCTTGGTTGCTTTCAAACGCTAGTTTTCTTTGAGATTTCAAATTTATTTCTGTTTGTGGCAATACATGCCTATTTCTCTATCAGTGTAAATCATTAGCTGATTCACCAAATTATTTTCTAGTCTGGTTTTTTTATAGGATTTTGGAAAATGGTAGACTATCGTAGTTCTTTCCAATATTCATTTTAACTAACGCATTCAGAAAATTCCCAAACCATTTAGGAAACCCTCCCACTTTTAATGATACAATGTGAGGTGGATTTCACTGAATACAGTGTAGAAACCCATTATGTTGGCCCTGATTTTTGATGAGCAAACCATGCATCATCTAAATATTCTGTGGCTTTGATGCATAGCTAAATTGCATGTGAAGTACTACCTTGTAGGAGGATTAACATAAGGAACTAAGAATTCCTGTAATGCGTCACAGCAGATGTTATTTAGCCCACTCTTTTATCTGTTATCAGCTATTTATTGACAGAATATAGAAATGAGAGGTATAAAATGATACTTTTCCAGCACCATAGTACTGAGATTTTCTCCCTGCTTTTGGCAATCTAGGGAAGAGGTTGCTTCCATTTCATCATGTTTGAAAGGTGACATAGATGGAAGATAACAAGGAACTCTGTCAATCTGTTTCGGGTTTTTTGGAACAAACCTTTCCTCTGAATAACTTTTTAATGGATAATTGAACTTTTTGCCAAATCAAAATGTCATTATTTTCCTTTACAAAAGTTAAGTCTCATACTGGGAAAACAAAGCTGGTTTTGAAAGTTTGAATGGAATTCAAGTTTACCTTTTCAAGCTGTTTTCATTTTGGAGCAGTTCAAAGCTAGACTACATTTCTGTGATATGACAGTTCAGAGATATTGGAATCTGATACTCCTGTTCTCTGCTGTAAATCCAAATCCAACACACCATCACCTCTGAGTGAACCAAGTGTGAATCATGCAAATGCTATGGGTATACCTACATAATGGGAGATATAGTCCAGCCAACGACTTCATCTTGTAGATGGACATAGTCATCATCACAAGAAAGCACAGTATAGTCCTGGACTACTGTGAAAGAAGCCACTTTGGATCAGTCAAGAAGTCTGAAATTAAACTCCTCTGATAATACAGAAACGTTTCACTTTGAGGAGACTGAAGTATATCTTTCCTTTTGTAAGATGGACATTATTCTGAACTTCTGGAGTTGCAACAGGGTAGAAGCTAATTATTGTTGCAATATGCTTGTGGTATTTTAAAATGGAAAAATGTTATTAGTTCAAAAGGAAATACTTTAGTGCAATTGAAAAATTAGGAAAATTACCTTTTAAAATAGTCATAATTGTTTTGATCCATTAAGACCCTTTTTTTGAGTGTAAACTAATGTTCAACTCTCAGAACTTCCCAAGAGAAAGGAATTACATTTTTCCATATATTCAGTCTGCAAACATGATCAGACTGAAATGCATTTTAAAATTCAATGCAAAATTAGCTGAATTTTAAACAAAATTTGTTTGACATAAAAAGATCTTAAATTCTTTCTAATTGCAAATAAGTCTAGATAATTATAAAAAATGATTAACAATAATTAGGAACAGTTTATATTGAGACTAAATTATTCATTAAGCCTGAAGAATTGAGACATTGTAATGTAATTTAAATGCAAAGCCTCTAAATACAATGATAGAAAAGACCATGTTTCATCATCAATGAGATAAAACCAGCTCTGAAATGGCTTTTTTCTTGTCCTTCAGTTATGTAACTTTCTAATTAGAAGGTTCCTCAGTCAATTAATGTATAGGAATATTCCATTCCACTCAAACCTAATGAAGTTGGGTGGATTTTATACTCTTTGCTCACCTCAAAGATGTGCCTGACTTTATCATTCCGTCAACAAAAAATCATTTCATGCTTAATTGAAACAGTATCTTTCTTCACTAGTGCACTTGCCATGAATAGAGCATGATGGAATGTAACTCCTTATGAGTACCCTAACCATTTTATGCCCCTTAATCTAATTTTTAAGCACTGTTTGTTTGCCCTGTCTATGTCCATTCAAGCTGGTGACTCCATCATGAGTACTGAATATGTATGTCTGTATCTACTTGATTATATTATTTACTTCTACTGGAAGTACAGTAACCATTTTAACAAGCTCTGATGGCTGCTAAGACCTACTGAGGTTCTGTCAGCCTAGCCTCAATAGCGCACTCTGGAAAAGGCTGGAGAACCTGAAAAGTGGACAAACATATGAAGAAGACTGCAGAACTATTTTGAAATCATAATAGCAGTGCTGCCCAATGAGTCTCAGGTCAAATTTTTCTTGAATTGGAAGGCTCCTGATTTCTTTCTTTTAACGACACAAAGCATATGTATGCCTGTGCTTTGACCATGTTGGATTGGATATTTGCTCTTGGAGGTACAAAGTTCTTTCAGGTAACGATTATTGGGTGTATTTGGGCTAGTCACATATACATGTTGTGTATATCTATCCCTCAGTTGCAGTAAGAACAACAGCTCTATGTAGAATCCACCCAATATACATATTGCCTCTCGAGCTAGATGTAATTTACCCTTGAACAAATCACAGGTAACATGAGAATATTTTAGATTTGTAAAACTGCAAATGAAAGGGTAGAAATTGTGTTCTTGTGTGATGTCACAAAACAAACATGTAATGATCTGCATCAGTGTAATTTCTTTTTTGGTTCAAATCACTGTACAACTCAAAAATAATGCATTCACCTCTGCCACATATAAAAGACTTCATTGTTTTAACATATATTGTTATGTATATAATGCTGATTAAAAAAAAGCGTAATAGTCATTTCCACCACAACTATCCAGGCATTTCCACTAAAACTATACAATGTCTTTGAAGTACAGTTGTAAAAAACAAATAGTCTGTGATGTGCATGTTTTCCCCAAAGTATATTTTAATCTTGGGGACCAGTGGAGCAAGAAATAGTTCTTTTATCTTTCTCTAAATAGTTTTTTATCAAATGTCTGCTCCATCAGCACTCATGCAGTTGGAAAGATGTGCCTGAGAAATGGTGTGGTCTGAAGTCAGAGCCAGGTTCTGTTCTCAGCTCTGTGGCAACTTGATGTGTGGGGTTTGAGTCAATCATTTACTGATTTCTGTACCTCCACTTCCACAGTAGTGTATGCTTTTCACACTTTGAAAATGGCTTTCAATATTTATAGTGCTTTTACTAAGCACTATTAACTGAATTGGCTGTCATTACTCTCCTGATTACTTTGTATCTGAGCTCTAAACTACATCTTATGCCTAATTTTACAGCTGCTTAGAGGTGTAATGATTCATGTTTCTATAGAAAACTAGAAAAATATAGGCAGAAGATATTGAAGCACTTGTCACATGAGAAGACTGTGGCAGTAGAGGGACTCCTGTGTACAAGTTGGTCACAAAACACAGCACCATCTTTCTAGATATTCCTGATAGTTTTTCATTATACTAATATATTTGATCAAGTATCTGTAATGACTAGGACCTTTTTTTTTTCCTGGCAAGAAGGGCACAACCTTTTATTCATTTTGTGAATCCCATTACCATCATCCAAGCTTTTATTAGTTAAATATAAAACTACTAGAAAATGCTCTATATGGGGCTAATTGGAAACCAAGAAAATAATCGAAGTAAAGTATACTTCCACCTACAGTTATCAATAGAGACTTGAAGATGTGCAATGGAATTTATTTAAGGTTTATTTGAGCATGACTAAATGGAAAGAAACAAAATTATTTCATTTATATGCATATATAGCTCATTTCTGAAATTAACAGGGATCTGTCACTCTATGACAAGTTATATAATATGGTATTAAATGCTGATCTATTTTCTCCCTTAGTTAGCCAAATATATGTTTTACTCCATACTCCTCAGTTTTGTAGTAATGGTGACTTTTTTTAGGGATAAAGGTGGGAAAAGGCGGAGGGGAGATTATAACACTTCTTGATTTTTCCAAATTTATGAAAAACAGTGAAACTGGGAGGAAACTCCCTCATACTGTTTTAATGCTCACAGTTTCATTCTGTGGATTTACCTGTATGAAAAATTAGCTGAAGATAATATAAACTGATTTTTGACTTCTGAAAAATGTTTATACTCTAAGACTCAAATTCAGACGTGACATCTAAGATATCCAAAGTATGGCGTGGTAGTAAAATGAAAGAAGTTCTCAAAAAGTGGGAAATTTTTTTTTTCTTTCTGGAGTAAAGGATACCAAGAAAGCTATTTTCAAAAGAGTAATAGTCGTATTGCTGTTACGGCAGAAAGTGTCCTTCTGGCAGCCACACCATTATCTCAGCAGGGCTTTGTGCTAGAAAAATGTCATTAGCTACAACACCAGGCTCCACAAGAGTTAGACATGTCATGTTTTAAAGAACAAGACCACAATACTTGTGATATTCACACTGCACAGAGGAAATGGCAGTGTCTGATCTTGATGATATTTTAAACATTGGAAATGCCAGAGGTCATGGTGAGCTGTGATTCTCAGAATAAGTAGTGACCCTTTGGTGTTGAATTTTCACTGAAAGAGAGAAGCAGCACATAAAGAATCTAAAAAAAATGTGTGATGAACAAAATAAGACAAAAATGTTGAGAGTGTGAGATTAAAAACACCTGAGGAAAATGACTAGTGCAGTAATAAGATGGCAGTGAACTTAACTTGACTGTTCACTGTCTATCAAGGCTGTGACACTAATGTGACATCTGCATGGCTGGTCTCTTCTTGATGGGCATTGCTTAAAGCATCTTAGTTTTACTCAGCTGGGTTTGGTATTGGTCTCAACTGCAAAGGCTTTTCTTATTCTTTCCTAATATCCCAAAGGAGGAACTTCCCTAGCTTTTGAATCTACAGTGTTGTGAGTATATTTCACAGAATTGTCTAGGTTGGAAAAGACCTTAAAAATCATCCAGTCCAACCATTAACAGTTCCCAACTACACCAGATCCCTCAGCGTTATGTCGACCCGACTCTTAAACCCCTCCAGGGATGGGGACTCCACCACCTCCCTGGGCAGCCCATTCCAAGACCTAACAATCCGTTCTGTAAAGAAATGCTTCCTAATATCCAGTCTAAACCTTCTCTGGTGCAATTTGAGGCCATTCCCTCTTGTCCTATCGCTTGTTACTTGGTTCAAGAGACTCATCCCCAGCTCTCTGCACCCTCCTTTCAGGGAGCTGTAGAGGGCGATGAGGTCTCCCCTCAGCCTCCTCTTCTCCAGACTAAACCCCCCCAGTTCCCTCAGCCGCTCCTCGTACGCTCCTCGTACGACCTGTGCTCCAGAGCCTTCACCAGCTCCATTGCCCTTCTCTGGACACGCTCGAGTCATTCAATGTCCTTTTTGTAGTGAGGGGCCCAAAACTGAACACAGGAATCGAGGGGCGGCCTCACCAGTGCCGAGTACAGGGGTAAGATCCCTCCCCTGTCCCTGCTGGCCACGCTATTGCTGACACAAGCCAGGATGCCATTGGCCTTCTTGGCCACCTGGGCACACTGCTGGCTCCTGTTCAGCCGGCTGTCAATCAACCCCCCAGGTCCCTCTCTGACTGGCAGCTCTCCAGCCACTCCTCCCCAAGCCTGTAGCGCTGCTGGGGGTTGTTGTGGCCCAAGGGCAGCCCCCGGCCTTTGCCCTTATTGAAACTCCTCCAGTTGGCCTCAGCCCATGGCTCCAGCCTGTCCAGGTCTCTCTGCAGAGCCTCCCTACCCTCCAGCAGATCAACAGTCCCACCCAACTGGGTGTCATCTGCAAACTTACTGATCAAAAGGGACCAGGTTGTCTCACTTTAGTGAATTAGGCCTTTCCAGAAAACCACAGTCGCTGCAAGCCTAGCTCATTTCAAATGCAGGCTCAGGTGTGTTTACATACTTCCACAGTCATTTAAAATTATCCTTATTTTCTCTTACACAAAATGTGTTGCAATCATTGTACCTTGATTTAAATAAGGCTTATGGGACAGTGAACTATGGAAAGAAAATGCTTTCTGTTTATTAACAAAAATCTGGAAGTGTAACATCTCACTTTCTATTCATGTTAAACATAAAAATTGAGGAAATTTGATCAATTGTTATGGCTATGTTTTTTAACAACTTATTTGACTTACTAATAATCCACTTTAAGTTCCATGGTCTAGTGCCTCATTTAATAATTTATTTCTTATGGAAATCCAATTTACAATTAAAACCATTTAAAAAAAAAGTTATTGTATTCATTCAGAAAACCACTAAAGAAGGAAGTACAGAAAAATATAACAATTATATGGACAATAAATGTCCTTCTCAACTAAAAATAAATGCTTAATCTTTTATAAAAAACAAAATAAACTGATGCATTTCAAAACCAGACGGGCTTCAGGACACTAATATAGTCAAGAATTACTGAAATGTGGCTTGACTGAAATTTGGATAATTACAGACTTTGTCAACAGTTTTCCACTTGTTTTGGGGACCTGGTCTCTGCTGAATGACTGCAAGGTAAAGAACAAACTCAAACTAAGCTTTCTGTAAGGAATGTGTTTGTTAAAAATTGGTAAAATGAAGTATCAGAAGGTTTGAAAGCAGAGGAGTGACACAGACAACACTAGCATGCTGGAGGGAAAAATCGCTGAATTTTCCCTGGGAAAGAAGTTAATGAGATTAACATACTGTTTTGAACATTTTCAATGCTGTGTTGAATTCCTACCTAAATTAAGGATCAACTTAAAGATCTCAGTCATTATGCTCTGAAATCCTCCATTCAGGGGCACGTGCTTGGGAGGGATGACTTGTAGAAACAAGATTTAAATTGATGTAAGTCTACATGGAAGGTGGTTTTGATAAACTGTCTTGTCCATCAGACCAGTATTGACCAGCAGGAACTGCAAAACAGTGCCCCACTGATAAAAACTGTCAGCAGAGACCCCAGATGCAGGTCATTAACAGACAATTTGTTTCTCAAACATCTGGGTAACCCTAATTATTGTATGAGTCAGCACAAAATTTGTTTTCCAGTTTCCAAGTACTTTATACATCCTTTGCAAGGTTATGCATTTTCATATCAAATTCTTTAACTGCTATATTCACAATTACCATCTTTGTTTGCTAAAGACTAAAGCCTGCTGCTTTCAGCGCTGTCAGCTCTGGATTTGGTTTCTAGCAATTACCAGGAAGGTGGTTGCTATAGCTGCAATAATGAAAGGAGCAACCATGTTTCCTTGAAGACAATGTAAGCAACCATAAATAAACAAATGCTTAAATATATTCTAAGTGGTGTTAATAACATAAACTACTGCAAGAGGGAAAATAAAATTTTAGTCCTTTTCAGTGGCTTGATATTAACCTTGCAACTTCCTACTCAATGCTTAGCTTGAGCTGATACAACTGTTTTGACAAATATATAAAGTACTATTAGTTGTGTAGGATTTTCTTCTTCCTCATGATGCCAGTCACATTTTTGTTGCATTTGTTCATGTTACCACATTTTCTCAGTGACAGTCTGTCTCCATAATTTTGCTGATTCCTGTTACAGCAATAATAGGTGATGATGATACATGACCAAAGTCAGGAACATAAGAAAGTTTTAATTTAAAAAAACCCTGTTAAGTTGCACTGAACTGTGTCAACTCTGATTCACTGAGTTTAGTTTTAAGTGTGATTCTTTTCTGACAAGTGATTGTAAAAACTGTATCGCAGATTGTCATGGTTGTGTTTCGGTGGCTTCATATCAATTTTGTTCAGGATGATGTTGGATTTTTTTTTAAACCACTAGACCTACCAATGAACCAGAGATTTGAAGGTCATGCTGTATTCAGTCTCATGCAACACCAACAACAATAGCATTTCTGTGAAATGAAATCTCTCACTCACCTTCACAGCAAACCACTTCAAAGTCTAGGGCAGACTGTGCTGTCAGATTTTCATGAAGTGGGAGTAAATCCATTCTACTGCCAAGCTAAAATGAAATCTCCCAAAAGAAACTTATGTTACATCTATGAAATAGTCTTACAATATTAGCATTATGTATTGTATTAAGATGGCAAAGTTCTGAGGGGCTGATCCTGCGAGTTCATTGTGGGACAAGCTTCCATCACTGTAACAGAATATGGGAATTATCCTGCAGAGTGATTACTGTATCAATACTATCTTTATATTACTACATATCTTAAGGTGTTAGTTACCTGAATTATTCAGTATCTTTCAATAGATCTTAATCTTTCTGGAAGATGCTGAGCAGTTTCTGCTAATGGCTGCATAATGCTGACTTACTGTCTTGTTACTTAAGACAGAGATATGTTTCTTTTTGGAGCTACAGGGCACTGGAAGCATTGGGCCAAGATGAGTTGATGAATAAAATGAATGGAGCATATTTTAAAGCAAAATTCCTCTTTGCTAGCTGTTAAATATGTTTAGTGTTTTAAGAGAAAAAGTAAATACTACATGGTAAAATGGCATTAGTTGGAAACACTGTCATTTCTTTTCTTATCTGAACTCTGACTTAGCACTCTACAAACTATTTTCCTTTTCTTCTCTCCTTTATTTTGCAGTTAACTTTGACCACTTTCAAATATTGCGGGCTATTGGGAAGGGGAGTTTTGGAAAGGTAAGAATCAATTTATTTTTAGCAGTTAAAAATCTAATAGAGAATTCCTTTGTGTATTTCTGGTGTCACCTGACTAGGGTAAAGGAACACAGGTTTTGTAGCCTTTTACTTCTTAAAGATATCTGATCATTACTATGAAATGACTGACCATTAAATTATTTCTGTTATAATACATTCACTAAATTTAATTGAGTAAAAGTTATTATAATAATTAAGTTTCCTCAGTGGGGATTAGCAGAATTTAAAAATCAGTCCCTAACACAAAAAGAAAGAATGAAGTGGGAGCAGACTACTTTTTTAGACAGTCCACTCTAGTTATTTTTTTCTTAAATCTCTGGACTTATTTGTGTCTTTAAAATAATTGCAGTATTTTAAAGGCATTTTACATAGATTCAATACACTTGGGACTGTATAAACTGGCACACACTGTAATTAAGATCATTGAGTAAATGTTTGTTCAATTCAACAGGCTTTTGATGAAACAGAGAAGATTAATGGTTTGTTTATGCAAGAGTAGACAACCTTTCTTTCCTATAATAAAGACTATAACAAGGTTTTAAATTTTAATATGGGCAAATACAAGGCCATGCAGTTAGAGAAAATCATATTATAAAAATATTAGAAACCATTACTCACAGGAATCCATTTGAAGGTGAAATATAACTTCAGTAACTGATCGGGCAATAGCTATCTAGATCTTGATTTCAGTGATTCTTGAGTATATGCCAGCTGAGTGCCAGTGAGCTACTTCTGTAGTTATGCATGAAGAACACACACAGGATTTTGCTGGCTCTTGGCCTTCCATGTAGAAAAATTACTTTCATTTTACAGAGGCTGAAAATACTTCTTGCAGGATGGCATGATCCTTCATGGCATGGTCCTCATTCAGTTCAGTAGTTTCCAAGAGAAATCCTCTTTGAAGCTAATAGAAGAATATGTTACTACTACAAAATGATATTCAAGATCAAAAATTGGGGCAGCTGGAGATCTGTGATAGTTTATTATCACAATACAGTGATGGAAAATCATGTCAAACTAAGCAGAGGTCCAGGAGTGCAAGTTAGGTGCAGGATGAGCAGTAAAGATATATCCAAATCATTCTGATTATCACAAAGATCACTTGCACCTCTCTTTTTTCAAAGCTTCCCTATTCACACCTCTACTGTCTCTGCCCTTTCAAAGGCTCCCTCACCCTTCCACATCATGCAAGAAAATAAAACAATCCTAAGTGCTTTTTGAAGGCTTGTCGGTTGATATTTGATCCACTCTTCTCCATTGCATTCAGGAAACTGGTGAATGTTTCTATGATATTTCTAGAATCGTCTAATTTTGTTACAGGTTCATTATGGCTGCAGTGTTCTTGTGAACCTGCTTTGGGTATATGTATGGGTGAGAACAGGGTTACACAACCCTGAGAGAACATGTTTAATGCAAGAAAGGACTCATGCATAAGTCCCCTCTAAACTTAAATCCTTATTTTGCAGCTGTCAAATGCAACTGAAGAAACCTTGGTGTAACAGGTTTATTTTTCCTGAATGAATGCAAGCTTCTGACGAATCACCTTGTTTTTCCTGCAAGAGACGGGAAAGAAAAAAACCCATTTTAAAACGACCTATTATGCCATAGCCAAAAGCATAACATGGTAAATCAGACACTGTTTCAAGTGTCTTTCTCTGTGAGTCAGTCTTGCCTTTATCGTTAACTTAGAAGCCTCATTGCTGGCAACTTTTCCTATTACTGTCCTGAAAGTACCTGGCAGCAGAAAATGTCAACAAATGATGCAAGACCTCTAATCTCTGTTGACTTGCTCTTTACTGTTTGGGGTCTCTTGTGGTCTAGCATCCTGCAACATGTAACACCATGTTCGGTATCATGCCTTCCTTAAACTGCCTTCTTCCTTTATGGCTGCTCTGTGGCCTTTTCTGTTTTCTGAGAGAGGTAGGTTGTTTTAAGACATGCTCTACTTTTTTATTTTATTGCTGTTCGTACAATTGTGCGCGCGCTCTCCCCCTCTCTCAATATTTCTTAAATTACTCTGGTTGCTACAGCAACCTTAGGCCTCTGCAGGATATTGCTGCAGGAGGTATCTGATGTGGCAGAGACTCCGTGCAGCTCAGTTTGCTCCTGTGCACAGAGCTCAAGGTGATCCTCAGCACCTCACCTCCTCCACTGGGGCTGGCTGCTTCAGCAGCTTCTCTCTGTCCCTCCCAGCTGGCTTCAGAAAGCAGCTCCCTGCCTTTTCCTTTGTCATTTTCTATTCACAGTAGCAACATTTGCTGTTGCAGGTATTCCTAGGCCATTTGGTATAAAATACTTTGTAACTCAAGAACTTTTTTCTGAGAAGTGGCCACCTGTTTTAAGATGCTGCCTCAGTACACGCAGTTTCTGAGGGACAGGTTAAGAGGAAGTGCAGGCTTGTACACACTGTAGCATCTTCCCCAGAAAAAGTGAAGATACATCACAGCATTTGTGAGGAAGGCAGAAAATGGGTGTGGAGAGAAGAGAAACAAAGAGCATGCTCTTGATTCTGGCAACAACCAGGCTTGCTTCAAAGGTGTCCTTTGAGAGCTCAGGTTGCACCCTGGTAAGGGGCAGATGAAGAAGGTGAGCTCTGAGCCTGTGTACGACCATTGCCGCCACAGCTTCTGTATAAGTTAGTGGCTTTTTTGTTCAAGCCAAGTGACATGCAAGCTGTGGCAGAATGGTGTGGGACCACTTGATGAATATTTGCCTCCACTCCTGGGCACATGTATACATACCTGGTTTACATATTTCTACATACAGATACTGGTACAGACCTGTAAGCTGCTACGAGGGTGATAGTGGTACCCAAGCAAGGTATGTGGCACTCTTCTAAAAGTAGCCTTGCTGGCTTCAGTGACCTTGCTTTGCTAGGAAGATGAAGGTAGCTCTTAAGCTTTGGTGTCTTCATATGTAACATAATTCTTTTACCAGAAGAACTTTAGGCTAGTTATGCTTGGCATGTTTCAGCTATTGCTATTTCCAAATACATTTAAAGTGGACCAAGTCAGAAATTTCATCCAAACAGGTTTTATTCATATAGAAAATATTTGCCTTCTAAGTCAATTCAGAAGTAGACAACAAAATATTCAAACAAAAAAATGCTGAACACTGGCCTAAGTAGCTATTTCTTTTGCCATGTGATACCTTAAAAATGCTCTCTGATGTTTAATCTGGGTAAATTTTTCCATTTTGTTATATGTAGAGCTATCATTCTTACCAAATAAAATCTTGCAAAAAATTATGTATTTGAAGATCATCCAGTAAGTACAAAACTGGCTAGGAGTGAAATACAAGAATTGTCGTTGTTCTTTACCACAACAGTAACCATATAATTACAGACTTAATGCTGCAAAATAATTTGTATTCAGGTGCAACAACTGTTTTTCAAGGATATTATAGTACCAATTTTCTTTGAGTTCTCTGTTCATGGGAACAGGTATATTGAACAATCTGACCTCCTTAAATTAAATTCAAATTATGATTTCAATGTACAAACTCTTTCTCCTATTTGTCTAACTTGCTGAGACACAGGACTTAATTCTGATTAATTTGGCTGTACAAAACAGTGACTTCCTCTGCTGAAGTTACTCTGGTGTAAAACAGATGGGAGCCCAGAATCACGTCTGCACTGATTGAGGGTACTTTACTAAATAATATGCAAAGTATTTCAGAAAAAATATGTTGCTATCCTAAAAACAACATTACGCACAACTGCAGAATATTAATATTGTTTGACAGTATAACCACCTATTTTTTTAGCTTGAGTTAATATGAAAGGCTACTAAGCAGATGCTTGCTCCCTGCTCCAGCTGTCATGGTTTGCTCGGGGAATCTAGGAATGAATCTCCCTATTTCAAGGAAATTCACCGGCAGTGTAAAGCCAAACTTATGAAATCTATTCTCCAGCCTCTTTGCGTAAATCTTTCCAGTTCTGCTTGTAGGCTGAGACTATGAACATTAGTTTTTCAGAGTATGTGGGTAAGAACAGACAAGGCAGCAGTATTTCAGGCACATGCTTCATAGCAGATCTGTCAGTTCCCACACTGACTATGGAACATAAAGCTGACTTCTGTCTTGTAGTCCCCTACATCTAGGTGAGCATCTTCTGCCCATGCAGTGCCACAGCCTGTCTTCTGGACTGTGATTACTCATGGCAGCTATAGCTGCCTTATCTGATCTACTGACCTAAGATGCATAATATTATGATACAGGAGCACGGATGAAGTGTGTACTCCAGCTGCCAGCTCTCCACCTAACAGTGACCTTGCACAGAGGAGCTTTTTCTGACTGCAGTTTTGTATCTCTCCTTTTTTTGTGACCTGTCATGAAACCGTATCATGGTAGTTTGAGAAGTCTAAGCATTCATGTACCAAACTCAGACCAAAATGACTTTATTGAGACTAAGTACATCTGCTCCCTGCTGTTCTTTCCTGACCAATCACATGGGAGCCAGAAGTCTTTTGAAGTTAGTGGGAAACAGGGGAAGTCAAATTTTTCAGCCACCCCATCTTTTGCTCTGGGAAGAGCTTCTCTGAAGCAATGTATGGCTGCTCAGTCAGCACAGCATTATGCAGCTTTCTGCAGCAAACCATTGAGAAATTCTGCCCCAGTTTTACTCAGCATAACTCTCGCTTCACTTAGCTCTGCAATAGCCCATAGCAGTCCTAGTGGCTGTGTGACCTCTTAATCTGCAGACCAAACTCCATCTGTAGGTGCTCTATTTTTTGCATGTGAAATCAGAGCAAATTGAAGAATGTAGCTTAGAAGTAGACCATAGCATATTTTCTCCTGAAAAATAAAGTTTAGCCCTGCAGTAATAATCTATTCGTTTTCTTCCTCTGGATCTGAGGGAAAGTGGCTCCAAGTCACACTCTGATCAAATTTCTTTTAACCTGATATTTTTGAAGGCAACTCAGATGTAACAAAGATACAACCCTGTGCTAACAGCTAAGACATGTAGAAAAAACATTTTTAGAAGGGGAATATTTTCACAAGAAACTTTAAAAAATAAGCACCATATAACTCCAAAGAAAATTAATGGGGATTCACATTGCCTACCTTTAAACATGTACAACACAGATGCCTGCATCCAAGCTAGTCATCTACAGTCTCTTTAGGGGGACTTTAGAAGAGAAGCCATCCCTCTAGAGATGGTTCGTGGTTAAATTCGTGACACTTATATTTGGTTTGAAGCATCACCTACAGAGACTGCTGAAGCAATGATACCAGTTTGAGCAGGGCATTGTCTGGGCTTTGGTAAATTATATTCACAGAAAAATTGAAAGATGCTTTAGTAATGTGAGCATGACAGGCTTCCATACTGATATGTGTAAATAAGGCAATTCTGCACAGACTTCCACAATAATGAGTCTTCACGGAAGTTGTTTGTTGAGGTGCCAGAGCACCTGTTTGTCCCTATTTTAAAATTACTCCTTTGGAAAGAATTTAAACCATAAGTAAAAAAGAACAGTTTAAATATTTCCCATTAAGACTGCACATTTGAAGAGAGCTTGAGGGCTTTTCCTTTCTTTCCTGCAGTAGTGGAAGAGTTTCAGCCCATTGACTGCTCAGATGAAGAGGTAACAGCCAGCAGGTAGAAATGCCAGCAAGGATCTCCACTATGGTTGAGTGTTGTCATACCAATGTCAGATGTTTTTCACAATAACATCCATGTTGGTGCAGCTTGTATTTTCTGATTTTTAGTAGGAAGTAACTTTAGTGTATTTGTTAAAATCCTATTGATTTTGAAATCATATTAAAAGATGTGTGTAGGTATACATTACTAGAAAATATTTACTACCATTCTGCTTTAAAGCTGTGCACTAGACAAGCTTCTACTAACAACAGGTCTGCTTCAACTGTGCTGAACACCCTTGTCTTTACTGACAGGTAAGAGAAGTGAGTGCCTTCTGGAGTCACTGCAGTGTTTAAAAAACCTGTTTACATTACACATTTAGATGCTCTATATGATCCTAGTTTGCTGCATTGGTCAAACCTGTAACTCTGCTGAGTAAAACCCCATTCTCTCAGCAGTCTCACTAGTCAATGGCTCAAAAGGGAGGCTTTTTATGTAACAGAATAAGAGATGGCTGCAAACACCTCAGTCTTGACCAAGTTGCACATGAAAATCATGCTGTAAATTCATGTAGGTGAATGAACTTCTGGACTTAGGTTCTGAGCCAAAATCCATAAACACTGTACTTTATAATGTGATTCACTAAACTGGAGTGTCTGCATAATCTCAGAGTGGATGTCAGGAACTGCCCCTGCAAATTCTGCTTACACTTTTGAAGGACCTGTGGAAGCTTGAACAATTAATTTCCATTCTTCTAGTTCAACCCGCCTGCTACCTCTTCTTCCCCCAAAAGGCTAAACCCAATTCCCCATTGTTCCACAGCTTGGGTTCTTTCCATATAAGTTTGAACCTTGAGTTATCTTTAGGGCATCACCAACAATTAGAATTTCCTTAACAGCCCAAGGAGGAAAAAAGCTAATATACTCTTGGCCGTGCAAACACACTAGGAGTGTCACTTTAAAAAGTCCTGATTAATGAACAGGAAAAACCCTTTAGAGCGAAAGTCTGTTGAGGATATAATTTTGCTCTGTGTGGATAAACAGGACTGTTATGAAGATGAGATTTACACCAGTTTTGGGAATGAGACACAGAACAATCTTATATTTCTGTGTTGCCAGAAATCCTATTTAAAATGGTGGGTCTTCGATGTGATGCTGGTGATACTCTTCAGCTTCATTCAAAAGGTAAACTACCATGATGAAAAACAGTCCAGGCCTTACATGCAGGATTTTCTTCCTGTGTTTACAAAATTATTTGACTTTTGTCAAAAAAAAAAAGAAAACAAAGTTAAAGAAAAGAAATATAATGCCAGAGACTAAATCATTGTAATGATCTCTTGCGACTTCAGAAATATTATGATGAATCTCTCTACGAGAATTAATTTTCTTTTCAACAATAATTAAGGGAGCATAATTCTGGTATTTAGATGAAATACCGAGCCTTGTGAACGTAGGCTATGTTTATGTTGCACTAATCAAGACGTGTGTATTGACTTGTGGGAATGAGGACAATGACTGTGCATTTTCTTACACAGGAGGCAGTAATTTCTGTGACTAATGAAATAACCTGTGATTCAAGCGATTGTAGTGTATTTCTCCCAGCTTTACTGTGTAACTTCTGAAAGTTATGCCGCTTTTCTGGGTGCCCATTTCTTCTTATTCAGGGGTGGCATGTTCTTTTCTTAATTTGTTTATTACAATCTATTACAAGGAACCCTGCATAGCTGTGATGTGGACTTTCTGAAGCTGTTTGTAGGATGTAGTATCCAGATCTGGATTACTGAAATATCATAAAAGGCTCCTTTTTTTTTTCAAAGTCACAACTGAGTTTCCTCTCTGTAGGTGTCAAACTTTGTCTTTTACTTTGCTATCAATTAGGTGTGCATTGTACAGAAGAGAGACACCAAGAAAATGTATGCAATGAAATATATGAATAAACAGAAGTGTATTGAGAGAGATGAAGTTCGAAATGTTTTTCGGGAGCTACAGATAATGCAAGGCCTGGAGCATCCCTTCCTAGTCAATCTATGGTAAGCCAACCTCTAAAATTCTATTAAGGATCTCTTGTTTTCTTCTTTTTGCTGAATCCATTCAGGATACGAAAGGATGGAAAGCTGGAGTATGAAAAATTTTTGGTGACCTTTTTTTTTAAGGTATTTAGGTTTTTCAGATGGTTTTATTTTTCATGAATATTTTAAAGATGTCCTTTTGCATTGGAATATTTAAACATCACATTCACCTTATCATTTCTGGTTTGGTTTCTCTCCAGATTGTTACAGCAGTGTATGGAAATGTGTTGTTCTGTCCAGCTTCATGATTTATTTTTGACAATACCTGGACTAAACAACTGTTATAAGGCTGTGGAATATCAAGCCCAATCATTCAAATAAAACTTCTTGTAATTGATCCTCAAAAATCAATTACTCTTTAAAAATAGCTGACATGGAACAACAGAAAAGCATCTTTTTGTCACCTAGAATTTCTCTTATCTTCCCTGTGCTAGCCACTGAATGCCTCAGTCACATATGAATTTGAGAAAATGTTGGTCAAGTAAAGAACAGCTTCAATTAACCCTCAACTTAAAATATTTGTAGGCTTTTATGTAGTGATAGTAGTAATGGGATGTAAACTTATCTTCCCTTATCTGAAAATGACCTATATAATTAAAAAAAAAGAGACATAAACCATTACGATAAAGAAATTGTTAATTACATTAATGGCTTGATTGGTTGCAGATGGTCACAGTGCAAACAGGTCTTCTGTTTTGTGAGTTTTAGCAGTCTTACTAGAGGTCAATGCCTAACCTGAAGTCTTTTGCCCATCCTTTAGCTCACTCTTGACCTGTACAGGTGAAAAATTTCTTGTTGTCAGCTTAGCACCCTTTTATTTATGTACATTATTTAAAATATGTTCTGTCTTAAGTGAACACAGCTTTAGTATAATTGCATTCACTTATACCAGCAAAGCATTTGATCCCAAAATTTCTTCAAAAAGGACCTAATATATATGTGTCTCAAGTGCTCTACACTCGACATGAATGATCATATTCGAGCTAACCTAATATCCTCTTGGGGGCTTGGAGAAAAATATATAAATATTGTGACTGTAATATAAAACTTTCCCAGTATGTTTTCCAAGGTTCCAGCAACCTGTACTCTGCAGATTTCTTCACCAAAGATGTGGTATCTCTGTGCTTAAGAGCCTGTGGATTTTTCTTTCATGCATTTGTCTAATCTCTTTTGAACTCACACAAACTTTTGTTCTTTATCAAGATGTGGCAAAGATTTCCACTCTGTAACTAGACACTGTGCAGAAACAGTCATAGATTAATGTGATCTACAAGATATTTCAGTAAACATAACAGTGGTGAGGGATTAAAGATCAAATATTTATTGTGAAACAAAAAGTGTACTAGTTTCCAGTTACTGAATTATAATCAGCTAATAAATATTCTTTCTTATTTTCTTTTTTCTTGCCAAAGATTAAACCTGAAATAAGCAATACCTTAGAATGTGTTGGGTATGATGATGATTTTTATTGTAAATAATTAATTTATTCTTCTCATGCTTCTGAGATACTGTCACAAGACTCAAGACTCAAATGTTATAGTATATGTGTATATGAGAAATGTAGAAAATTAAAGAGAAACTTAGTACTCTAGAATTAACAAAACTTTTCAGGCAAAAATCACACTATTCAAGATGCTCCAGTGCACTAACAATGTTCTACATTCAATGTCTCTAGCAGTAGTTATAGTTGACCAGTCTATCTGGGTTGATTATTAGGTTAAATGACAAGATTTTTCTTTGAAAGGAAGGCACAGAGGGGGCCTGCCCACCCGTGAAATCAGGTAATAAATGACAAGTCACCTCCCATGGATGTGGCCTGGAATTTATCACTTGCATTAATGCTTGTGACCCAGCTCAGTGGCCAACAGTCCCGTCTCCGTGTCACCAAGGTTAATTTTCAGGTCAATGGTATGAGACAGAAGAATATTGAATAGTCTGAAGTCTTACATTCAGGTCTAAAATCAGTGCCCACATTTAGGGATAGTCTTGCGAAGATATGCAGTTTCCTTGTGCAACCATTCAGCCCTTGCTGCCTTACCATCTCAGTGCTTCACAGTCCGAAATGCTCATGTAGACAGCATAGTTTGGTTCTCCTTAGTGTCAAAACATGAACCTGTGAAGGTACAGCTAAGCTAGTAGGTGACACAGCATTCAGGAACATTCGAGGTGCTGCCTGATGCAGCTGGATTGACCCTTGGCATGCTCCTGTCCCATGTGAGTGAGCCCCTTTTCAAATGGCTCCTGGGATAATTCCAGGCTCACAGTGTCCCACGGACCTATATGGTGTGGCCAGCACCCTGCAGCAGCAAGGACTTCCTAGCAGAGGGATGAGCTGCTCCCTGCCAGCTGGCCTGAGTGCTTGGAAATGTGTCCCAGCATGTTTCATCTACTATGATAACCAGAATAACTAAATGAGAGTAGGAGATCCTACTCATTCTTTGTACCAGGACCATAATATGTTTCTATAATTAGCCTTGCACAATCCTAAATTAATTTAAAATAGCTTCTGATATATTTATGGAGTATCTACACTTGCAAACTGCAGTAACATGTTCCAGACCTCAACTCTATCTCAACTTTTGCCTGAATTTCAAGATATTGAAATGTGTGAAGATACATTGTCTTCAGATAATAACTTCTGTTATGGAACTGCAGCAAGGACAAAACAAAAAACCACAAATAATAGTCACATCTGTTCTATTAACACTAAGCTATATGAAGCTCTTGAAGATATTAATTGTATATTATTTATTTAATAATTGAAACTATATTTTCTTTATTCATTTGCTGTCATGAAGAGAGGCACAGAGCAAATAGAAATGGAATATACCTTAAACATATTTTATGTGTTCCCAGCAATAATCTCCTAAAATAACAGCATTTTCATTGATTGTTGGTAAAATAGCAGCCTGTTTAATGTATTTTTACTTGCAGTTTAGATGCAATAATAATTTGCATCAAATATATTTACAGTGTAGCTATAACTTACATCAGATGATTAGCAGGAATCCATGAGATTTCTTCTTGAGTCAGTTCCTGGCATACTAATGGAAGGAAACTGTTGAAAGTGCATTTATTGTATAGTAATTGTAGCTAGATTTATGTTTCATTTTTTGGAGTTAGATTTTTTCTGTTCATTTTGTTAATTGCATTGTAAATATACAATGGGTTGTAACAGGAACTACTAACTCTATCTTATTTCACAAACTGGAATATTAATTTAACAAGGAATAGTTACATCATGGTTTATGGGCAATAACACAGCTACAGCTCATGTAAATGTTGAGTTTCTTTTGACCAGGCTGTTTTGGACTAGTCTGTCTTTCTAGACTCTATCACACTCTCTAGGGTGCGTATCATTTTTCAGAAATCCTGCCTAAGGTAAGATTTTGGTGACTAAAGCTCATAAATTTCATCAGCCTATAAGTTTAATTGACATTTCCCTACTTAGTCAGGGTATCCAACCTTGATTTCCTGAGAATATTCACAAGTAGTCATTTGGAGAAGGTAAGTACCAATATGCCATCAAGAGCTCTGCTGCAGCCCCCACATCAGTAGACAGGCACTGACGTTCTGTTCACTTAAATAAAAAAATGCTAACCCTCCTAGAGAACGTCAGGAATTCAGTTACAACAGGACTCAGATTAAGAGGAGTAGTGGTGAACAGTTTTTTTACATTAGATATTGTCATTGGGTAAAAATTCAAAACAGACTTTGGGTGGAGAACTGTAGTAAAGTGTGTTTGCACATAAACTGTGTGGGCTTGTAGTGAAACAGTCTTGTAGTCTGTGGAAAACTGGAGATGTGACTGCCATACTAAGGGGATTCTAGACTCATCTCTCCTCCTTTCTAGATTAGTTGACTACTTGTCTACTATGCAAGATGTGATGATAGTAAAATAGCTATTTTTATATAAATAAATCTGTCTTATTTGCCCCTTGCAATCTCAGTGGAAAGTAATTAGCCAGCTGGGCCAGTCTGGATTACACTTCAAAAGTCTTCAGGAAAATCTACATTTCTCCACTGATTTGAAAGGGAAATTAAGTATTTATTTTTGTTGCACCGTCCCTTCCTTCCCCTTGATTCCTCCCTCCCCTAATCCCCATTTATAAGAAGCAAGACAGGTAGGTAACCTGGATCTGATCTGCTGTTCTTTTGTCTGGAAGGGATATACATGATAATAAAATTATGGAATTTTATTATCAAAATACTTGACTTTTTTCCTGAGTATCATTTTCTGTAAGAAGTTCAGGTCATGATTTTTTTTTTTTCTTGCTTTTGGATGAATTGAGATGAAATCTTACTGCTTTCAATTCAAAATGTCAAATCCTAAATCCATCCTGAAAAGCATATTGGGAGGAAATTCCACTCATGACAACCTTTTCATGAGTTTGTGGGGAGTTTGTGGGACTGTCCCTTACCAGAACTGCAGATTTTCAAATGATAATCATCTTGATCTTCAAGATATATAATAAAATTGATATAGTAGTAAATGTCCTAACAATTCCTTGAACCAAAGGGAATAATAACCAAGCACATTAATCTTTCTTTGAGGAATTACATCAAATAGAAACATTAGCAATTGAAGAAACAACCATGAAGACTGGAAAGACAGTTAGTTATACATTATAACTGCACAAAGAAGTAATGAGATATGGGAAAGCAATCTGTCATCAGTTTAATTATTGTGGAAAGAAAAGGAAGAGGAAAGAAGGTAAACCTTCTGTACCGGGTAATTCTGCTGGCATCCATCAGTAACCCCAGCATACACAAGAATACAGAACAGCTAATATAAAATAAGGGTAGCATCTCAACTCCAAAAGATCTATATTAAAAAGCTTTTTGAGGCTCATGCATCTTCTCTGAGCTTTATTAAATTTAGCTTCACAATCTCAACTTATAAATCATATTATTTGAAGTATGAACTGTCTTTCATAACATCTGACACTGAAAAGAATCATTCTTCTGTAAATGCTCATAATAGCTTGGAGGATAACAGCGTTTTTTAGGAAGGGCTTGAGGTTGATTTATATCCTTCATTTTGGAGATGAAATTGAATAAATTCTTAAAGATATGTGAGCCTTGTAGCCAGTTTTATCACTGTTAGAGGCATTTCTGATAATAGACATTCCTTCTTAAAATGAAAAGCAGTCCTGTTTTTTATCAGACCTTTTGTATGTCATGTGTTTTTCAAGCGTAGATGAATGAGCTGTAGAAATGTCAGCTCCTAACATGGTCCCACCTTAGAGACTACAATGTGCTTCTCTAAGATCCAGTATTTTATCCATGTTTATCCTTCCCCAAATATCTGGGTGTCCCTTGGGCAAGATGAGTAGTGTTCCTGAAAGCATCCGTTATTTTAACTATCTTTGTCACAATATGCATTAGGACTGAGCCAAGAGCCAGGTTACTCCCTATGTACCAATGTGGCTAGAATTGTTATACGACTTGTCTTCAAACATGAGTAGATCCACTGCCTGCTCTGAAAATAATAATAGAGCTTACCACTAATGGCAGAGGTTTTTTGCAAAAAAATCGCGTATCAAAATAGTTTCTCTGCTGATGTAGAACAGAAAAATTCTGAAAAAATTTTTGGACCATTCCTCAAAACTTTTGGAATATTGAAGTGATCTTATTTATAATAGTCTTGCTTAAAGCTGTTTTATACTTTTTATATTGTCAGAAAAATTTCAAGGGCAGCAGGGTAGAAGGATGAAGATTTACTTTTGTCATCTTATAGGTCATTTTTCTAGTATAGACAGAACAATATGTTTGATATATTTAACATGCCATAAAGAAGTGTTCGCTGCATTCTCAGAATGGCTCTGTATTTTGATGTATTTTTCTTTCTACTCCCCAGTCTATGGAAACTGTATGTATTTCATAAGACAGATCTACAAAAGTACATTACTGCTACCAGCTAGAGTAAGACTGAGTTTCAAATCCAGCGAAAACTGGAACAAGTGAAGAACACATATCATAGAGAAAATGTTCATGCATTTCTGAATTCACATAATACCCCAATCTTCAAAAGAAAAGGGACTTAGAAAAGAGAAAAAAAATTCTGGAGAGAATAAATTATTTGTTCAGTCTCAAGTGCTGGATGGGTTAAGATACACACATGTACATACTCATAACTGGATATTACACTTTCCCTGTGAAGGTGTCCTTTCTAGAATAGGCTGTGAGAAATGTCACCTTGGACTGCCCCATAGCACAGCTCTGCTCCTCAGACGGGCGTCAGAAACATGCATAAACCTACAGACTTACGGGAGCAAGAACACCGGGCTAAGTGTTTTACTGCTGAGTGGAGATGAAAATAACCAATCAAGGAGCATCAATTGCCTGCCAGAGACCCCAGGCAACAAGAGGACGTGGTTTCGGTCACTCTTAGGTGATTTTGCTTAGTGGCTGTGGTGGTGTGGCTGTGTAACTTGCCTTGACATAGTAGACCTGATGTGGAGTGAAAATATATTATAGGGGATGGAAAATTTCTTTTCTGATATCTAATATGACCAGCTTTCTGAGCTTCATGATGCTCCACACTAAAGGCTGTGAGTAAAGTCCATGATCTAACAGAAAAATTACATGATATTTTTGGAAGGAAGCAGGGGGCTTGTGGTGTTTCCTGTTAGGGTGTTTGCAACTGGCCTGACTACCTCTTCAGCAGTAAGGACTCCTACTGAAAAGGAAATTGAAGCTGTAATGATGTCTATTTTAATAGTATGTGGTGGATCCCCAAAAGGTAATGAAACAAAAGGTTCTGACAACATTCAGTTTTCCTGGTGAGTAATGAAGGTGACCAATGCTCTTAGCTATCTTTGGTTATACCAGGTCTAAGCCTGGTTTATGGGAAGAAAGACTCTGATATCTCTTTGGCTATGACTATACTAGTAATTTAAAACTAGGTATTCTTCCTGGACTCTTGAACCCAATCTTCCATACTGCTAAATAGTTTTAGACCCACTCCTAGACAAGCTGTGAGCTGGGGCATGAGCACCATCCAGAGAAGCCCCAGGCACAGCCAGATTGTTCCCAGTAGGCAGCTTGTATGCCATCACCCTGTTTTTGAAGCTGACAGTTTAATAGTCCAGGCACAGACTTTTCTGTGCCATTTGGTCTTCGTGCTGGAGAACAGCCACTGACATATTTATTGATACAACATATGTTTCTTACTTTTGGAATTTAGCTGAGGTCATGAACCCCAGGCCGTGTAACCCTAGGCCATTCTAGATAGCTGATGGGCTCTCAGGTTCCTTTCCAGGCAATAAGATATTGTAAATCAGAGGAGAAAGATATATTTAGTGTCTTGCACATAGCTTAGATGGGTAAACTGTTCTTGCTATAGAGGGAGCAAAGGGTGAGTACTTTCCTCAAATAGCTAGATCAATTCATTACTGCATTAATATAAATCTGGAATAGGTAAAGATATAGAAGTTTTATATCTAAGACTGAAAAAAAAAAGTCTGTTCTCCAAGCTTTAAAAGAGATAATGATGGAGGAAAAAGGGCAGGAAAAGGTGATGAGGCATCAGGAAAGGCAGGATAATTGGAAGAAGAGAATATAGCAAAGATTTGTCTTGAGTTGTAAATTTCAGGATATTATTTCTGGCTGTGAAATTACGTTGGACTCAGTACTGCCAGTTGTATGCTTGTGCTAAATGACTGTTAGCTGTAATGTCTTCACTGACTGATGAATGCATGATCCAACAGTTATTTAGTTTTGTGCTTCTTTTCATACCCTATACTAATTGCCAGTATTAGAACACTGTGTCCAGTCTGCCTATATTGAATTTTGTTCTGGTGACTAATTGTTTCCTGTGAAAAATTGCTGTCACCTTGGAATATATATCTTTGGACTTTAATACATTCCTCATAAAAGAGGGAACTGGCCTTTGGCACAGTTTAAGTTTTGATCTTTTTTGCATTAAACACTGCTGCAATAGATATTTCCTCTCATGTGAACATTACAGAATAAAAGTAAGTGCTTAACTCTTTCACTGCAAAACCTTCATACTGAACAGATCCTGTAAATCTACACCTAGTCCAAAAATGTTATTCTTGGAGACTATTAGTAGTGTAATTATGTCTTGGAAATTATTCCTAGTTTACTTTAGAATATATCTGAACTTTTAGTGATGATACTTTTAGTTCAAACCAGAGAAAACACACAGGTGAATTCCTTTTTGTTTATAACAAGTTCAAGTCAGGGCACCAATACTAAAAACAAAATAAAAAAACACCACAGAACTAGCAAGTAATTTTATTTCAGGCAATATGTTAGCTCTCTGAGTCAGATATTTCCTTTTTACTCCTGCTAGAAAGCCAAGACTATTTTTCATGTTGCCAAATATTAAAAGTTGGGGACTTTTTTTGCCAAATGTCTAAAAGGACAGGACAGAAGCCGAAAGTCTGACTATATACGTATAAAAGGTGTAAATAAATAAATAATACTAAAAGTTCTGAGTGTAAGGCAATTTAAATTTTGCATTGTAACAATTGTATCAAACAGAGTGGATTTAAAATGGCAAATAGTGGGACTGAACCAAAGCAGGAAGTTCTGTAATGCATTATTGTTTTAATATTGCCTGCTTAGGGGAACCTTTGCCTTGGTTCATTAAAATTTATCAAAGCTTTTATTATTTTAAAAGTCAACTACAGATTTTTACAGCATAAGTGTGCTCTTAATTCCATTTTATTGAACTAAAATAATATTTATTGTACTTGTAAAGTGCGGTGAGAAGCTGATACTAAGACTTCAGAAGATGATAAATCATATCCTGTTTCTAAATTAATGACGGTTTTGCAGTGTAAAGTTCTCATTAGAAGAGACTAGCTCTCATGTTTTGTAAGTGCACACCACATAAAGGAGGATTTAAGGTTCCTTTTCTACTGGTGTTGTACTTCTTACAAACTGTGTCCTGACAAAGGAAAGGTCATGGGCTGTGAAGAAGATGACTGTTTAAGTTCCTCTGCAAAATAGGAGGAAAACGACTACTGCCTGTCAAATTTTCTCTATCTACCTAAACTAGAATTCATCCGGAGCGCAGAAGGTAAATTATTTCTTACAAAAGTCAATGTGGTGAGATTGAGTTTTGGCAAATGAATAAACAAAATAAAACTAAGAGAAGGAACTTTTCTTCTTGACCGTAGTTTTCACAGGCACACCAACAGATGGGTTAGGAGAAGGATGAGAGAAAATAAGGACGCAAACAGAAGTGATAATGAGCCTGGTGAGGGATGTGAACTGTGAGATGAAAGGAGAAGGCATTTTTTACCTTTGGTGGATACAAAATCTAACCTAATCAGAAGATGTAACCAATACTGGTGCATAAGACAGATTCTTCAAGGTCTGAACATCTTTACTGTTATTTAAAAAAAGAGAAAGATGAAGAGGAAGTCAGGTTTTCTTTCTCAGGTCTCTTCAAAGAAGAGGGTAGATGAGCTATAGACCTCTGTGCAGTGCATGCTCTTCTGTCTGTGGAAGCTGAAAACTCTGCAAATAGTTTAAAAAAATAACTAAAATATTTTGTTCGCCTTGAACTAGACCACTTGAAACACTTCCTTGAGGAAGATAGCCTTTATTTGAAGATAATATTCAAACCAAAAATATTTCTTCATACAGAAAATAATTTGATAAATGATCAAATGATATGAAAAAAATGGAACAGCATATTCTAAGCTATATGCATTTAAAAGGAATTTTAGGAGTTAAGCTTCATAAGGCACTAGAAAAATATAGAGATATAATTTGCAAGTTAAAATATTAACATCCGAGAGGGATAATATATATTATGCTGGTCTCAGATATTATCCTTATTATTATTGTACATCACTTAGTAAATGGTGATGTCTGTAGTTGTGATAGTACAGGACTTCATTGCTTAGGGAAGGGTAAGCTTTTCTTCTTTGCAGTCAGTACAACCAGCTCTATATAAATGACAGATAGGACAATTTTTACTTCTTGAAACAGCTTTACTAGATGATCCAGGGTTCATACGTGAACTAGATCTGGGAAGTCTGCTATAGCAATGTCTTCCATTTGTCTTCAACCACGTTCTAGCTGCCTGCATTTAAGTAGCCTGGTGAAGTATGGGCTCAACCAAGACAACTACGGTGGCACTATCACTATTCTAAAAGCCTGGTGACATATAGTGTCTAACAAGG
This sequence comes from Athene noctua, assembly GCF_965140245.1. Classification (NCBI taxonomy): domain Eukaryota; kingdom Metazoa; phylum Chordata; class Aves; order Strigiformes; family Strigidae; genus Athene; species Athene noctua. The sequence goes on along the minus strand of NC_134040.1, from coordinate 14,498,970 downwards.
CTTCTATGAAATAATAACGACAGAGGTCTGATTCTGATCCATATTTGGGATCAGTAAATTACAGAATGATACCAATGAAGCATAGGATTTTCTAGCATATGTTCAAGTGGTAACAAGAATTTTTAGCTGCACTGAAAAACTGGCCCTAGTCATTAGGATAGAAATATCTAGAAAGATTCATAAGGCAGGCTCTTAAAAAGTAGTGAAACATTGAAAGTGACATTGTGAGCATCTAGAACCATAAAGAGCAGTGTGTCTTTGGGACTAGCTCTGATGTGGCCATCTTGCACATATGTGCTATTGAAAAATAAACAGTTCTTCCTCCACATCCCAAGTAAAATGTTCTAAGGTGAGATTTTGCCAGAGAAGCTCTGTGATCAACAGCCTGGAGCAGCTGAACAGCACAACATGAGAGAATTGGGGTTGTTTAGCCTGGAAAAGAGAAGGCTCTGGGGAGACCTTAGAGCAGCCTTCCAGTACTTAAAGGGGGCTACAGGAAAGATGGGGAGGGACTCCTGATCAGATCATGAAGTTACAGGATGAGGGGTAACGGCTTTAAACTGAAAGAAGGTAGGTTTAGTTTAGATATTAGAAATAAATTCTTTACAGTGTGTGTGGTGAGACACTGGCACAGGTTGCCCAGAGAAGCTGTGGCTGCCCCCTCCCTGGCAGTGTTCAAGGCCAGGTTGGACGGGGCTTTGAGCAACCTGGGCTAGTGGAAGGTGTCCCTGCCCATGGCAGGGGGCTTGGAACTAGGTGATCTTTAAGGTCCCCTCCAACCCAAACCATTCTGTGATTCTATGATTCACTCAGAGTAACAGGGTAAAAATTACTGTCTTTATGACTCTTTGACCCAGTTCAATACTGAAGAAGAAACTGAACTTTTCTGTTAGCACTGCTCTGCCAGTGAACTTGTATTTGATTTTCCTTTGAGCCCTTAAACAACTCCATACTATGTCTGCCTCTGTTCCTAATCAATCATGTTAAGCTTTTTTCTGCTCAGCAATGTCTATCACTCCCTTGTGACATATAGAGAAATGCTTGCTCAGATGCAGTCTCCTGGTTTTCCTCTTGTGTTCCTCTCCTCTCAGTCCCACTCTTCTCTGGAGTTGTCTGGCTGGCTGTCCATTTCATTGTATGAAGGCAGACCATGTCTCATGAACTCTTTAAAACAATTTTGTTTATTTCCTGAAATGTGTCTGGATAAACTATTTTTTAAATGTTTCTTTTTTCTGTTTTTGGTGTCTTGCTCTCACATTTTTTTCTTTTTCTTTCTGTAAATAATTCAAGAGTATCATATGACCTTTTTAATAGTGTTTTAACATGCCAGCTTCAGGATGCCCCATCAATAACTACTGAGTTTCCTGTGGTTCCTTCTTTTGCTGTCTATTTAGTACTATTGGTGCCACATGCACATTAACTTCATAACTAGTGATAATGACTGATATTTCAATTCAGATGAAACAATATCTTTAATTAGTGTTATCACAACCTTTGACAAGTATAATCTGCTTTAATGACATCCTATATTCATTATTCTGTAACTGTTCTAATAAACAGTTTCATTTCACACTCTAGAAAGTCTTTTTTTGTTTAATTTTATGTCTGAAAACTTAGCATGTCACCAAAGCTCTTGTGCTGTCCTGAGTTGCCTGTGTTCTTTCCCAGTGACAGGTGAAAAATGAGAACCTCCAAATTGTTGTCCAGACTGTCCGACTAGGGAACCTAGCAAAACAACACCTTCTAGGTCCTTGCAGGGAAAACTTTCTTATAAAATACAGGACACAAGAAACTAAGGGTGCTGTCAGTAGCTTCAGAGTAATGGAGCTGTCAAACGCAGTTGGGTTGGGGAGCAGCACTGTGCACAGTGTTTTCTGGCCCTGTGCACAGCAAAGGGCAAGAGCCATGGCCAAGGCTCCCAGCCGGCTGACAGTGAAGGGCATCTGGCACCAGGGTCCTGTCACTGCCATGGTCAAACAGTTTGGTGGTACATCAGCAGAAATTGATACTCTCCCTGCTTAAACATTTTTTTTCCCTATTTAATCAGTTTTGTGTGAAGCGATTCAGTTTAACCTTGGTAATATGCTTTGGTTTATTCATTCATAGCTCCCAAATGTGAAGAAAGTATTGTTATAGTGAGATTAAATGATAGCGTCCAACAAGCAACTCCTTCCCTAAGACATGGTGGGTTTTGTTGCAGTCTAGACTCAGTGATAAAGACAGAATCCTTTAATTACCCATTGGTTAACCTGGGAAGAAAAGTATCACTCTAAATCCCCTGTCTTACTTGGAGAACTTGATTAAATAATAAAAAATTCCAATTAAGCTTACAGGACTTTCACCCATGCTATTCTCTACCCTCTTCCACATTCTCTGTGAATACTGAATTTTTAACACAAAGCTGCATCGGGATCATAAAAACGTCATGCATACCATAGCGTCTGCAGAGCTGCCTTCTAAAGACAAGTCTAGAAAAGTAAGATGTGGTAGTTCCTACCTCTTCAAACACTAAATCTTTGGGGAAAAAATCAGTTCTGAAAGTAAAGTACAGAGATATCACAGTACACAGATGAAGGGAAGAAGGCAGATGACAAAGTAATATTTAAAAAGGAGAGATCCTTCTTTCTCAACTGTTTCTTTAACATCCTCTCACCACCATCTTGATGCTTCCTCCTTCTACCAGTGCTCACACCCCGATGTCTCCTATCAAGGCAAGCTGACAGGCTCTTGCTTCTAACCCAAGATGGTTCTTGCTCTCATGGATAAACTGCCAGGCTGTGGGGACTAAATGACAGATCAGTTCAAAATAGCCTTTTCTCATTTAAATTTACCCCTCAAAATATGTTATCTGGGGACAGGAGAGGAGGGGAGAGTCTCTTCTGTCCAGCTTGTACTTCTGACTTATTTATCTTTCCATATATCTATGTGTTTATATGAATACAATATATATCTATATTTTTATATGAATAAAATTTTTATTTGAGCAGCAATACTTCAACTATGTATTTGAAAAGTATGTTGTGGGTGCTGCCATAATTTTACAAATAACTGCCCAATACTTCTGCTGTACAGAAGGTGCATGGGACATTAATTAGGTTCCATTGCTTCTTTGCCTTTAATTTAATGTAGGTTTCCATGACAGCAAAGAGAGACTAATCAGTCAAAGCCAATAGTTAAAACTGACAATTTGCATTGTCACTAGCCTTAAAAATATGATGTACATTTAAATAATTAGATTGTCTGATGTGTTTGGCCACATGTTATAATGCTGTCTCTTCATTTACAGCAGTCCTCTGTGACAATGTGAACTATTATGGGATGCTGATCTGCAATTCTCTTTACTATTTTCAGACTAGTCTATCCAAATCCAATAAGGGTTTTTATCCTAACTAATGCAGTAATGTTAGTAAAGCAGGGCAGAAGCTGTTATACTGCAGCTTAACTACATATTTATATGAAAGCTCTATATAAAGATGGCTGAAAGTACTTTTAACAGAAAATGGCATGTTGACTAAAATCTATTTTCTTTCTTCTAAATCTCTTACTTCCACTAGAAAAAAATCTGAATATCAAGAAACATCTTGATTCTCTAATATCAACCTCGATTCTCCTGCAAACTGTTGCATTTGCTCACCATTTCATTCAAGAGGCACAGATGAGAAGTTTAGGTACACCCAACAATCTAGTTTACATACTTGTTTCTTATTGTAAGGAGTGTTTAGAAAAAAACTTATTTAAACATACAGTTGATACTACTGCTCTTAATCATTAATGCTCGCCTGTAGCACAGGTATTTGATAGTTGTAGGCTTCCCCATGTAGAACTGTAAAGAGGGGAAGTATGAAGTCACTGTAAGTTTTCCTAAATGCTGGCAGAGGAGAAATTTGGTTTTAATACTTTCTTGCTGTCAAATGGATCTGATTTAGGTCTATGAAATACAACAGCCTTCTCCCAAATGGTCAGCTGACTTTGGATGAACAGGATCACCCACTTTTAAAATGCTCTTTCTGTTTTGTGTGATAGAAAGCACTGACATGTTTTGTTGAAACACACACATGCAGAATATCTTCTCCTGTTTTCAGCTGTCTCTCTGGACCATCAGAGTCTCTGAGTATATCTCCTAAAACAGCTCAGAAAGTGATTAAACATGGGGTGTTGCATCTCACTCTTGTTGGCACAAGCTGGATAAGTTGCTGCTTTTTCTAAGAGAAATTTGAAGCAGCAGAACTTTCAAAATGCAAAAGTTGGGGTCAGACACCTGCAGGGCATTTGTCATGTTTTATGGCAAACTGGGCAGAAGAGCTCAATTCAACCAGTCAGCATGTTCAGTTGAAAAATACTTAGCAGCAGCTGAGGAGAACTGTCTGAACAGTCTGACCTGATAAGACCCCATTCTTTGTGGTACACAGAAGATGATCAGATAATGAAAGTTATGTGCTTCACTCCCTCCCCAAACACCCCCAGCCTCACCCTGAGTCCTTCTAGAGGTAGTCATATGGATGTCTATGAAGGCTCAAGCTAGTGACTGAAGTATACCTTACAGAGAGCAAGTCTAGATATATACCCACCCTGCTCCTCCAAACTGGTAATGTGCTATGCATAAGAAATGGGATTTTGTGCCTTATATACTTTTTTGCATATAGGAGAGATCACATCATAAATGTCAGAAAACTGCACAACTTAAAAAACAAAATAAGAATGTATACTCTGGAGGAGGTTTGAGTGGTGGAAGGAGGACTTGCTTGTTTTCTTTGGTTTTTTTAAGGAAACTGTCACATCCCACTCAGACGAGGGAGACAAGTGACTTAGATTCGTAAATCCCCAACAGAGTGGACAATGGTGAGACAATCCTCAAAGTCCAGACATTTATTAACTTCCCACAATGTACTAATTGGATACACAATAACTGACTAAGTGTATAATGAATTATGGCAAGTGATATAGTATGCCTTGCATTACTTAATGGTAGTGAGGGAAAAGGGGAAAAAGAAAAGGAGGGAGATAGAGAAAGACAAGAGAAATAAAGATCACCAGTCTGGGTTCCTGTGTTGGTCCCATCCAAGTTCGCCATCCTTGTGCCCATCCCCTAGGCTGACCCACATACCTATGTATCCCATGTATGGGGAGGGGTAAAGTGCTTCATGGGATGATGTAATTAACATGATCTTGTTAATCTTTGTTAGCATATTCAGGGGTGCCGACTTTAACATGCATTTCACGAATAATGAAGCAAAGGTCATTCACCAGGGAGATGGCCCTTGAAAATTTACAAGATGCACCAGAGAAGAACCATCCTGCCTTCACAGAGCTCCCTCCTCCAGCTGCATCTTGTGTTATCTAGGCAGCTTTATCAGCTCCAAACTCCACACTATCCACCCTGTGACTACAGTTTTTTTACTTTCTCAGCTTGGAGGGCCCTGTTTCTCTTAGGCCCTGTTTCATGGAGTTACAAGTCATCCCTCACAGAAATCAAACAGTGGAAACAACTGCAGGATAGGAGAAGAGAAGAGAAGAGAAGAGAAGAGAAGAGAAGAGAAGAGAAGAGAAGAGAAGAGAAGAGAAGAGAAGAGAAGAGAAGAGAAGAGAAGAGAAGAGAAGAGAAGAGAAGAGAAGAGAAGAGAAGAGAAGAGCTCATTTCCATCTTGCAACAAATGGTCTCACTGAAAGGTTTAGTTGGGATGCACATTATAAACTTCCGTTGAATAAGTGACAGTGGACTGGAGTGGTTGCTATTGTTATCTGTTTTTAAGGAAGAATACCATGAAAAAATTGATTTATTTAAATTCTGCCTTTGACAATTAAAAGGTCCACTTTGTACAAGAAAAGTTTGCTTTGGCAAACCTGTTACTTCTGTTAACAATTTAGGAAAGCAAAGCATTAGTTGCTAAAGAAAACAAGGCACTTGTAAAGCCTGAGGATGGATGTATGGACGAGGTAGCTATGTGAAAAAAAAAAGCAAATTCTGAAAGTGGGTTTGATGTGTAAAGATGTGATGAGAGTAAAAAGAATCACAAATGAAAGCCCAAACTGAACCTCCTGATACAGGATGTATTGGAGAATTAGGTCATTACAAAAATGGCTGGGTTGAATAGGAGTCTGATTACAGTGTTGACAGCCTGCATTCAAAGAGAAGGAATTACAGGAGAGTGTTAGAGACTGGTTCATTATTTGTGGGGATACTCAAAACCCTCCCCTTTGGCTCAGTTTATTTTAGAGTAATTCTGCCTCTTCCTCTATGTACTGCTGACATAATCGGAGTATAAGACAAATTGAAAGCCGAAATAATGGCAGTAAGAATGGTAATGGGGCTTTCTGGAAATAAGGGTGGTGGTTGACCCTGGCCGGATGCCAGATGCCCACCAAAGCTACTCTATCACTCCTCATCTGAACAGGGGCGAGAATATATAACTACAGGCTTGTGGGTCAAGATAAGGACAGGGAGAGATCCCTCACCAATTACTGTCATGAGCAAAACAGGTTCAACTTGTGGAAATTAATTTAATTTATTACTAATCAAATCAGAGTAGGATAATGAGAAATAAAACCAAATCTGAAAAGCACCTTCCCCCCAGCCCTCCCTTCTTCCTAGATTAAACTTTACTACTGATTTTTTTTACCTCCTCCTTGTCTAGCAGCACAGGGGGACAGGGAATGGGGGCTGTGGTCAGTTTGTCACAATGTTGTCTCTGCTGCTCCTTCCTCCTCAGGGGGTCTCCTCACACTCTTCCTCAGCTCCAGTGTGTGTCCATCCCACAGGCTGCAGCTCTTCATGAACTGCCCCAGTGTGGGTCCCTGCCATGGGCTGCAGCCCTTCAGGCACAGACTGCTCCAGTGTGGGTCCCCCTCGGGGTCACAAGTCCTGCCAGCAAACCTGCTCCAGCGTGGGCTCCTCTCTCCCCATGGGTCCTGCCAGGAGCGGCTCCAGCACAGGCTGCCCACGGGGTCACAGCCTCCTTTGGGCATCCACCTGCTGTGGCGTGGGGCCCTCCCCGGGCTGCAGGTGCAATCTGCTCCCCCGTTACCCCCCTGGGTGCAGGGCACAGCTGCCTCACCGTGGGCTGTGCCACGGGCTGCTGGGGAACCTGCTCCGGTGCCTGGAGCACCTCCTGCCCCTCCCGCTTCACTGGCCTGGGTGTCTGCAGAGTGGTTTCTCGCACATATCCTCACTTCTTTTTTCTGACTTCTGGTGTTGTACAGTAACTTTTTTTCCCCATTTTAAAATATGTTATCCCAGAGGCGCTACCACCATCACTGATGGGCTCGGCCTTGGCCAGTGGCGGGTCTGTCTTGGAGCCGTCTGGCATTGGCTCTGTCAGACACAGGGGAAGCTTCCAGCAGCTTCTCACAGAAGCCACCCCCGTAGCCCCCCACTACCAAAACCTTACCATGCAAACCCAATACAATAAATCTTGGAGATTAAGGTATGATTAACATTTTGTGTGTAAAGGGGTATGGAAAGAGCATCTGGAATCGTGTTCTGCTGGATCCAAGAGACTGATCCGACAACAAATATGCATAGAAACTCTAAAGGTTGTGGTAGTGTGGTACATCTATGAAATGACCACAGAAAGCACAAGCCCTAGGGGAAGAAAAAAGCATGGAATGGGGCAGAATCTGTTGCAAAGAAGTAAATACAATTCTAGAAGCTTTCAAGTCAGACAAGGTATAGCAGAGACTGGTATTACAGAGGCCCAGGGAAATGGGAATGCCTCATATTCAAGCCAGAAACATATCTACTATGAAGAACACATAGGCTAAGGAAGGAAAAAAGTATGCCCAAACAGTTGGGAAGCAGAAGCAGCCCTTTGTCCCTGAAAGATCCAAAGCTTTACGGTAACTTAACAGGAACAATCAGAATTCCAGTAAGTGGTACCTGCCCCTGCAGTAATGCTGTTTTTGCCTCTGACATAAACTAGTGTAAATATCTCTAAAAGCTCTTAAAGACTATTTTGTCTTGACTCCCTTCTTGTTTGCCAAAAGAAGAGAGAAAATGGGACAGTATAAAATGCTATGTGAAATGTACCATGCCTGTAACTTCAATAGCTCCTAATCTTTGCAGAGGCCTCCAGCAAGGATGACTTCTGTAGTCCCGTCCTCAGCTCCTTCTGTGGTGGGGCAGGCAGGTGGGAGGGCTGTGAGAAGAGGTCTTCTGGAGGAAAAAAGAAGCTTCTTGGGTTTGGTGAGGGGAAAATGTTGTATGATGGAGTAAGCAGGGCATAGCTGAAGTCTGACTCTGGTGGGAAAACTAAGGGTTCTGTGCCAAAAAATGGCTACAGGCTAAGCAGTCTTTGCCCCTCCCCCCCCTTATGTTTTTGTTTGTTTGTCTTTAAGGAACTTTTATATACCTTTTTTCTTTTGCTTTCCAAAGTATGTAGACCATTTTGACTTATATTTCCCACATGAAATCTACCTATCAAAGGACCTCACTCACTCACAGGAAAAAAACACCTTAGACAATGGGACCAGAGTTCAGTTTGGGTAAAATATCGGGAGGACTCCTAATTTAGGTGGGTTTTATTTAAGGGGAGGGGGGTTTCCTTTTTTGTTTGGTTTTGTTTTTCTTAAAGTATTGTTGCAAGGCAAAAGATGATATAAATCTGCCTTCTATTCTTCTGAATTCTTAGGCTAATAAACGTGTTACATTCTTTACTGTGGAAGGTGGAGCTTTCTATCCAGATTGGCAATGCAAATACCCTTCTGCATTCAAGTAATCATAAACTTTCCTTCATAACCTTGAGAAAACTTAGCTATTTAGAGTTCTTTCTTGCCTTTTGAGTTTGAAGCTGTCCTCTCATCTAAGTTGCAGTGGTTTGATTTACAGATGAGCTTTTTTGAACTAAGAATTCAACTGAAGCTAGCATCTCTTCCCTAGAAAAATGTGGGGGGAAAAATATTTGTAATTGATGGAATAGTATATTTTTAGTACAGAAGCCAAAGATTTAAGGTTTTGGTTTCCTGTAGCTCTGTTAGTCTTCCAGAACCCACAGGCTCATTAGTTCAGATCAGTTTTGATGGAGAATGAACTGAGATGACCCAAACTGGAATGTATTGGTCCTTATTACAGATATTTAGAGTGACCATGAAGACGTAAATGAATATATACATAGCACAGGAGTAAATGCCAGTCCTTTTTGGTGAAAGAGGAAAAAATTTTACAACCAACAGTCAATAGCAGATAGATAGCTAAAACATCTGATTTCATTTTATTAAGTTCTTTAAGGCTGTGTCTGTTTTCACAAGGAGAACACTGCTTGCCCTCTAGGATTGGATTTCTAGAGTAAAGTAATTGTTGCTGAGGTTCTGAGATCCATGCTATGTTCATTTCAGGGTGCTTTGCTTCAGACTAAATCTAATTCCTCAGTATCACAGTAGTTAAAGCACCTAAGGCACCATGCAACAAATATTACTTTGGAATTGGTATCCAAAGACCAGGTTCAGAGCAGTGAAAAGCTTTAACCCTTATTAAGCAGTAAGTACCCTACAGCTCATGCCATAGATAACTATATTTTTGTTCTTTCAGGTATCCACTACTGATTTAAATGCCATTGTGTTCAGAAAAGTCTCCTGCTAATTGCTAGTCTTAAAATATATGCATTATACTGCTTCCAACCATTGTGTGTAGAATTATTTGATCAATATTTTATGGTGGTGGCTTCTTTAGAGGCAGAACCATTGATTATAATAGTTTAAATCAAAGATAGAGGACTGTCATCATTCAACAACAGTAATTACCTCATCGTAATTAGAGTTAGATACTTAGTAATAAGTAATAATGGTAGAATACAAAAATGATAACTGGAGGCTTTTATAATTAAAATTGCTAATGGTGAGTCATAACCAGCAGCTGAAAGAGAGGAAATGAAAGATGCATCTGTGTGGCACTGAGCAGCCTGATCTGTATCTGCTTAAACAGGAAGCAGACAGGTTATCAGAACAATGTTTGTGTTTCAGAGAAATAAACAGGCAGCTGTAGAAGGAACTGGTACCTGTCCTTCCTCCAGTGAAGCATGTGTCTGTCTGATTATCCGACTATGCTCTCCTTTCAGCTGAAGTTATTATCTATATAAGAAAAGAGGATACATCTGCAATGCCAAAATTATTCATCCCTGATGTAGATAAAAGATAGAGAAAATTATATTACTTACCCTTCGTCTAGACTTTTCCCTACCCTTGAATTCCTTGAGTTTCAGGAGTCCATAGGTGAGTGCTGTCACATGCCCTGTCAATCCATCAGTGGCATTTGCCTTTCCTCTAGGTGTATGCTGTTTGCTGGCTACATCATGCTTTTTCTCGACGTTCTGAAAAATATTGTAAGATACCCTAAGAGTTATTTAGCCTCAGTTTCAACAACACTAAAAGACACATATACATGCAACAAAGATGAAAATTTCTTCCACTTCAGGAAGAGGTTCTTGAAATCCAGTGAATTTACTACTAGCAGTTTAGCAACTGTGATTTTTGTCTTGCACTTAAAGTTGTGAACAGCACAGAATTAATTTAACAGAGGTTTTTTTGGATGAAGTCTCTACTGTTTCAAGTTCTATATAAATTTCCATAGAGAATGGGTGTGAACACCTTTCATTCAGTTCTGACAGCACTTTTACAGCAATTAACAACATTCATATCTTCTTTGCACTGAGTGAAAGGATCGCAGCATGTTAAAGGCAAGAAAGTACCAGACATACCTACTGCATGTTTTAGGTTTTGTGTTCTACTTGTACAGATGAGAAGATTTGCATTAAATCTGAATTGTATCACCAGTTTTATACCAGTGTAATTTTCCAAGTTAATAAGGCTACTTCAATTTTGCTCTTAGCTCAGAATACTCTTTGTAATCTCTCTCTCCTCAAGACCAAAACCTGAAAGTATAACATCTCACGGAGACAGGTTTTTATGTGTTTAAAAACCTGGTCTTTCCTTATATTGCTTGTTTTCTTCTTCCTTTTTTTTTCTCCTGGGTGTTGATTACAAAACAATTAAAACTTCTTGCTGTGGAAGCAGAAGTTTGACTCAGAATGACATCAGTAGCTGTCACCACCCAGCCTTTCTTCATTTTCAATGGGTTCTGAGACTGTTTGTCTAGGAATTTATAAAGTCGAAAGTCATGAAAGGTACAGACCTCTCTTGTGTGGCATTACCTGGAGCAGTCTCCAGAGGAGCTTCAGGTCATCCAGGTATTAACTAGTTCATGCTCTGGAACCGACAACTTTCTGTCTTCCTTCTTATCATCCCTTTTCTGTCCTCTGCCTCCCTGCTCCTTCCTCCTCATTTCTTTCCTGATATTTGTTTCTCTTTCAGGTGTTTGCTCATATTACTCTTCCTTCTTAGTAAAACATTTTTTTTCTACTTACTGATATCAACTGATTAACTGGCCATTTGAGGTAAATGAAAGCAGCACTGATAATACCATCCATTCCTACATCTATTTGTAATTATTAATGAAATATTTTCTTGAGTACAGACCAAAATGCTGCAAATGTCTTGATACTCACGTATCAGCCTGTTATGCATATTTCCTAAATATGGGTGACCAAAGATGTTATATGTGGTCAATGATGAGTTCTATTGCTAGCAATAAATCTATTGAATGTACATACAAGAAAGACAAACATCTGAGAGATCGTTGTATCTGTTTTTGAGGATCCATCGCTATTCTGTCCTACTGGTTGTTTCAGACTAGTGTTATGGTTGACTCCAAGGTCCTGTGCACATGCACGGACCATTGTTTCTGACTGGTCTTGCCTTGTAGTCAACACATAGTCTCTGACAGCTACATATCTCTGCGGTGTTTTTGTCCATTTGCAGCTGATGAACAGACCCAGAGCCCTTATCCATAGAAACATTCAGTACTAAAGCAAAGGTCAGTACTATAAGCAGTTTCACAGAAATTAATTTCTTTAATGTAGACAGGTTTTATTATGGCTAAATATTTCTGAAGATATTTTCTTTTCATGTAGGCCAGTGCTGTGGCTGTCTCAGGAATTCTTAATTGTTCGTAATAGATATAAACAGGAGGGGAAACAGTTTATTCTGTCATGAATGTAAGAGGAATTGTGGCTTGTATGAGGGAAATGTAAGGACTCTTAGCAATTTCAGTAGAAAACAATATCCAAAAGACCTAGTTGAGTAAAATAACCAACAAACTGACCAAATTATATTTCTCAGATTTGAAGTTTACTGATATTACACTGTATGCATGAAGGCTTTAGGGCTGTACAAGTGTTTCTGGCAATGAAATGTGGTCCTTTGAGTTATGCTGTCTGTAACAGAGGTGATAAATGCATGCAAGTTATCTGAAACTCTAAATGGTTTACCTCTAACAGCCTGTACAAAAACTTGGATTTTAAAGCCTATACATCTTTGTCAGTATGCATATTTCATTCTATAGTGGGATGTCCTCTAAAATCTTCAGATCTTCACTTGTTGGCAGTGAAGCTTTAGATAGTCTTTTTATGAGGAGAATTCATTGACAAACATTGCAATAATGAAGTGTTAGGTCAAAGTTAATTTGAATGTTGCACACTGAGATGGCATCCTTTCCTTGCAGTAATGCTTCATGGAAAACACAATGCTGCATTAAAACAGCCTAATAACACTGAGTCACGTCCAAAGGGTCAATGGTGCTCTCCTGTGGCTTATTATATTTCTGTTTGCTGAGGATTACTGCAGTGATGCTCTTCATTTTCCTCTAGTAAGACCATGCTGGTTTTGGGACACTGCGATTTCTTCTCATATGCTCAAATCCCTGATTTTGAAGACTTCTTTAATATGATACTGTTTTGGAGTTTTTTTGTACTTTTCAGTAAATTCACAGAATCACAGAGCCAACTAGGTTGAAAAGGACCTTGAAGATCATCTAGTCCAACCGTTAAATTGTTTATAATTGTTTATTTAGTAATTATTTCTGTAAGTTCCTTGAACTTCATTAGAAGTTAGAAAACAGTCTAACTTAAAAAAAAAGTCATTATTATTATATAATGGAATATATAATAAAATATATAGTTTTCTGTATCACATAGTTCTATATAATGCAATACTATATAATAGCATATATACTATTCTAAAATATTATATATTCAGTGAAGAAAACATTTCTATATTGAAAATTTTGTTAATGTATAATATATGTAGAACTGAGTGGGTCGGGCTAATTTCTGAATGACCCTGTAAATATATGAGGACAATAATAAGAGGAATGGGGCTATACTGCGCTTTTGTTACACTTTTTGTTTCAGGAATCCCACAGGAAAGTTTTTGTCATCATTGCTTTCTTGTTCTTGTGAAGTCTGCCCTAAAAGCTTTTGTGCTGCAGGTAGATATCCGCAGCACTGGCAAAGTCACAACAGTGAAATGTGTTAATCCTTTCCATGTGACTGTTCTGGAGTAACAAAGATTTTTTGGTATCAAGTTGGTTGCATTCATGATACTATGGTTATGTGATCTATCTGTGAGCTGGAATCTCTTTGGTATTCAGTCATCAAGTATTGGCCACATGGTGCATGGGCCCTTGATCTTAGAGAAGGAGTCATTCTTCAGGTTAGTTCATTTCCTGTTTCCTCTCAGGAATATTCTGTAGAAATCTTTTAACTTGAAGAAACTGTAAGTCAAATGCCCTTTTTCTACTGCAACAGATTTTTAGTTATGGTAGAAGAACAGTATTTATGTCTCTCCATTAAAAAAATCACTGATACGAATCCACTTATTTTATTTTTCTTGTAATTTTGGATCTTGAAAAAGGGATAAACTATCATTAGAAACTGTTAAACCTTCATCCAAAAATACCCACAACCCAACAGTACAACATAAAATATTCTCAAACGCTAACTCTCCCTCTACTCTACTGGGAAAAGAAAGTATAAGTACCACGTAAATGAAGAAATGTGGTGAAAAAGAGATTAGTGCATTAGCAATGCTTATGGTTTCCATTTTACATAAAAATATCATTTCTTCTTACTGAACAGAATCAGAATTTTACCATCTTCTTCAATCTTTTACTGGAAAACTTAAATATATTCTTTAGATATATTTTGTCATCTTTGAAAAAAAAAATCAGTGAGAAATAATGAAAATGAAATACAGATTTTTCATCAGATTTTTGTTATTTGTAATATATACAGGTTGTAAAGGACTTCAGTAATTTTAAAATATTGTACTACCCGTCAAAATGATTCATGTTAGTTGCTTCTCAAAACATTTCACAGAATCCAGAGATCTTAACTTTTGCTTCAAATTGAAAATAAGAAAAGACTTTAACATTTTAAGATTACATATTAGATAGAAACCCTATTTTTCAGAAGTGATACTGAACAGTTGTTTCTCAGACCATGTTTCTTTTTTCTGTATTTAAAATAGTATCCTGACAGCATTGATTTTAAAATTCGCTTTCGTTAAAAAAAAAACACAGCTTGTGTCCAAGACTGTTGTGATGCAAGACATGGTCCTGAACCAAACTGAAAAGGTAATGTAATCACAGCCTCTGCTAGGAGCTTGTTTGTTTGCTAGTCATTCGAATACAGAAATAGAGGACATGGGAGTGAAAGTCCCTTTACATGTCTTTTAATTATAATTCCAGCTAAATACTGTGACAAGTTTGCTTTTTAGAAATGAAAAGCTAATGACCCATGTAATGAATAAATTAAATGGTTTTATTCACTTTGCACATGTTTTCTCACAAAGTGATTCAGAAATGGAGAAGCTTGTTTAATCATGGAATGTCTTGTTGAAACGGATGTTTATCAGTCTCCCAAATGTAATATTTGCTGTCAAGGCTTCCACATAAAATGTGTCCGTATTTGTCTTTCAGTGGAAAAGTCACAACTAAGCAGCTCCTTCATTAGTATTTTGCCACATCTCTCCTCAGGCAGTGTTTATCTGGAACTGTGTTATTGCTATGCAGGTTACAAGGGTGTCACAGTTAATTTCTTTTATGAAAGACTGAGAATGTCATATTTTCAGTGGGAGATACGTGCCCCACAGACCACCACTCTCTCTTAGGAGCCAGTAGTGATTTGAAAGATGTCATTGTCTACCACTGATATTTCCTTTGTTTAGCAGTGATAAGAGTTGAGAGGTTTTACTCTGATGCTGGATTTAAAAACTAGTTGGACTCTGTTACTGTCATTAAATTTCTGTTACTGTCATTTCAATTTTTTCACCTTAATTTCTGTTTTCTCTAGATGTCCTTTGAAGCAGCAGCAGGAAGAGGAGGGTAAAGTGAAACCTTACAGATAACTCCATCAATATCTGTTTAGGCTTCAAAAGTTGAGGAATTAATCATATAGTCTCAGCTTGGACCTTTAGCATATGAAAACTATGTAGTTACACAGTCTGACACGATGCAGTCTGACACGTGCACTTTTTACTGCAGTGAAACTTGGTGGGTTTCTGAAAGTTGCTTGTTAGTTATTCAATTATAGACTTAGGATATCTGATTTCAGAAGTCAGATTTGGTCAGGTTGATCTAAATTTCCTGATGAAAAGCAATTTCAATAGTGGATTTGGAGATAAAATTTAACTTCAGCCAGACTAACTCTCTGCTGACGTTTGCTGTACATGTCTAACTTTAGGAAGACTAATTTAGCTGAAATGATATTTGCTTTTATCTTCTCCCTATAAAATACGTATTGATCTTAGAGTATCACATAATGTACAGTATGGTTTCATTCTGTATTGAGCAGGAGTTTGTTCTGAGGTCTTCCAATTTACAAATCCCAAGTGGATAGAGACTAATGTATAAAGAATTATCTGTTCTTGTTTCTTTATGGCAGCCAGAATGAAAGAATAAGCATTGGTTTGCTCATTTTTACTTCAGGTTATCTTGATTAGGGTTTTTATTTATTTGTTATAGGTTTATGTTTTTGTAAAAAAGGGTATGAACATTTTCAGGGCATGATGAACACCTTGCATTTGGTTTTCACATCCTGTGGCAGAGATCCAATATTACTGATATTCTGAGAGAGAGAGGGTTTATTTTTAAGAACAAAACAAAACAGGTTGTTTCTAAAGATAAAGCAAATACCATAAACTCCTTGCAAGAACTTCCATTTTCATTTTTTTAAGGTTGTTTGTACACACTGGAGAACTTTATGCACTCTTTCATGAATACCATTTAATGAGTGATCCCAATTTGTTTAAATGCCTGGAAGCTATTTTATATAGTCACATACAGATTATTAGGCTCAATATATGAAAGCTTGACTAAAATTCTTCTGACCTGTGTTGTACAGCAAGCTAGGGGAGATAACCCCCTGGTTATTTCTAGATCTAGGATATATGCGTAGTCCAAAAAGAAAATAAGACATACATAATTAATTATGGCAACGGTATTGGAGAAAGTAAGAACTTGGGCACGTGGGATGTTCTCTTTTCCTCTTGTACATCTCTTTAAATTGCAATGAATCTGGGAAATGGTTGCTCACAATCAAAATTAATTGAATTATGAGATTTAATCCTGAAGATATTGTGAGAACACATTTGTATAGGAAGTCTGACCATTTTTATTGACTGGGGGCTTTAGGATGTAGAAAAACATTTTGTCTTGGAAACAAACTGAAATG
The DNA here is from genome assembly GCF_965140245.1 of Athene noctua. NCBI lineage: Eukaryota > Metazoa > Chordata > Aves > Strigiformes > Strigidae > Athene > Athene noctua. The sequence goes on along the minus strand of NC_134040.1, from coordinate 14,482,414 downwards.
CTTTAATGTCTCTCCCACAAAATTAAAAAATACTCTCACAAACCTTATGCGGCAAGAAGGAGTACCACAAAGTTATTGTGTTGTGTTTTCCTGACTGAATCTAGTCTGAAAATGTTAAAAAGTAGAATTTCAATCCTGCTTTAAATGCAGATCATGGTACAGCAACAGAAAACAATCACTACTGACTCTGCTTACTTTGATACACATGTATATTAAAGAAAGGGACAGTAATAGCAAAATAGCAACTTTGTTTGGTGCCCTGAGTGGTTGTGGGTATAAGATATAGTCAGCACTGGCTGTAAGTGCTGTATGTATCTTCAACTGATAATGAAGATTTAGGTCATGTAAGCTTTTCAGTCAGAAAGTCCTGGGTTTTTCTCACCGTTACATTATTTAGGAACTTAGCAATTTCTGCTAAATTAGTAGCAGCACTGGTTGTGTCTCAGTCTCTGTCTTTGGGTTTTCACAGTGAAATGGGGGCCCTCAAGGGAAGGACCAGTGAATCTATGGTTGGTGAGGTACCTAGTTGTACTGGTGTTGTCTATTCTGTTGGAGACTCAGGGCTGGGGCTTCCCGAAGTCCTGGGACAGATCGACTGTTGCTTTGGCCAAGCAGATTTCCTGGGACTGGTATCCCATGGGCTGGCTGAGCTCTCCTGAGCACACAGCAGCCACTGAAGAGCAGCTCATGTATGTGGCAGTCCTGGTGTCCCTGGCTTCAGAAAGTCCTGATGGAGTTGGGGACTTGGCCGTCTGGTCAATGAAATCAAAACTGCTGGTTTCTGCACAATTTCTGCCTTGATGGGAGTTGAGAAAGTGCATGGTTTGTATGGTTAGGATTGAAATAAAATGTGCAAACGACAAGTCTTGTCATGAACAGAAAGCTGTCTTTTTTTTCTATCTCCTACTGATCTATCCCTAATGATCCCACCTAGATACATACCAAGCTGCTATCCTACATACAGCTCACACATACAGTAAAGCATTGTCTGTACTAAACAAGTAAGATAAGAGTCTCTTCAACTAGAGACCAAGGGAAGTGAAATGTTTTGCCAGTTGTATCACATGTTCTGATGCAGAAATAAAGTCAGATTTTCAAATTCTCCATCAAGTACTTGACATCTCAAGTTGACAGCTCAATTTCCATCCCTCGTTTTCCTTGATCTGCCCAAGCATCCAAAGTGTTGTCAGTGCATTTGTAAAATCACTGCCCAGTACTTCACTTTTCTATTAACGCAATGTGAAGACCACTTGCATCAGTTCCAACTATACATGTTGCCAGCTTTCAGCTGGCAGTGATAATAATTTCTTCTGTTTTCACAAAACAGATCTCTTGTTTATACCAAGTTTAAAATTAACTATGAACTGTTATCTCAATATCTGTCTGTGGCTGCTCTGTTTATAATTTCTTCACTGGTCCACCTTCTTATTTAATTTAACCTCAGGGACTTTCCATGAGAGTGACTGAAGTAGATAGAGGAGATATTTGGAAAGAAAAAAAAATGTCAGGGGAGGGAAAACCACTGTAGCCATCTACTGACTAATGCAGTTCCACTTCTTCATGCTCAGTTTGTTGGCTCAACAACGAGGTCTGTTACAGGCTTTCTTGAGATGCAGCCTAGTAGGGCCTTTCCTAATTAAGAATCTGTTAGTTCGGGGATATGCTGATTAATCTTTGTGCAGCTCAACAAATTCTAGAGTAATTTAGAGCACATGGTGTATCTCATGGAAAGAAGGGATCATTGTTTTCTCATCTTCCTAGCACTTTGTGAAAGGAATAACAGAAGTGTCCACTGCAGAAATAAAGATTAAAAAAAGCAGTATTTTTTTTTTTCTTCTAGTTCTATGGTGTTTTGCATGCCTGCTGGACCAGGTTCTCTTCTTTTCTGAGTTTGAGCAAATGAGTGTTGTGTCTAATCCTCTAATTCAACTTTGCACAAGTTTTATATATTTTGTTCAGAATACCTTTGATTCAAGGGAAGACTCTTGCAAGACCCCATCATTACCAGCTAAATAATTGTTAGAAGTAGATTCACTGGCAGCAGGGAGAGGAGGAGAAAGGAGCAGCCTTAGCTCCAAGGGAGAGCTCTCCCTCCTGCAAGAAGTGCTTTGGCACAAATTCTGCTCCATCCTTATGGAGGCCATGTGCAGCCTGAGCTTGAAGGGTGCAATAACCCAGTCTTGGACTTGAATCTTTTGTTCCCGTTTTAAGGAACAATCCATTTTAGTGATCAGTAGCAACTGATGCATCCAATCAACAATGAATAAGGGCAAAATGTATTGGAAAATATTTACTGAAAGCAAAATTTTGAAATTAATAAGATGGGCTACTTACATGATACCATCCCTGTTAGCAGAACACCTGTAAGCATCTTAATATGTGCTAAAGTCTGGAAAGTAACAGCTGAATGACAAGATGTCTTCTCTTATCCAGATTATGCCACTGAAATGACATCAGCAAATGGATTTGTTAAAAATAGATCTGTAAAATGCAAATAACTAGTGTTTTAGAAATGTCCGTGTTTCACTACAGAATTTTAAAAGAAGGTTGTCACAAAATATTATGTTGATGGTGTAATTTTTCTGATGTGAAGATGAAATTTCACAGTTTCTGTTATGGGTTGCCAAATGTGGTGATCCAATAGAGCTTTATGCCTCCAGGTCTCACCAGTAGTAAGGCTGAACATGTATTCCCCACAGGCACACACATAAACACACTACAACACATGCATACAGATACATGTGGCCGGCCACACAGACTGACAGAGACAGAATACACAGCACTCACAACCACCACCAATGGCCTTATCCAGGATGCAAGTTATTACAGGGAAATACGTATAAATGTATATATACAGTGTGGAACCCTTTGGAAGCTGGACTTAGACTTGAGTGGTCTATTTAGCAATTGCCCCTGCATCCCAGTCTCTCCTCTGCTGGCACCTGGACGCATGAACTCAAGGTTCACAGACCCACTCTGATTACTGATACTGACCCCAACCCTTGCACACAGCAATGCATGTAAATGCACACACACACTATGGATCCCTCCAACAAATGCCCTTAAACAGTCTAGTAGCTGGGTAATCTAATACACTGCTTAGTTGACCCAGCTACTGGGTCCTCTTGTCTGCAGCTGCCTTGAGTACAGAGATACACATATATGTAAACATATATAATATATATATGTATATAAATATATAAACATATATAAACATCTCTTGGCTGTCCCACAGATCCCACAGTCTCCCTGGTCCCTCCAGTAGCCAACTCCTCCTGTTGTCTCACTCAGAGACATGTGGATGTCCAGTGGAGACTTATGGCACCTTCAACAACCAGCTCCCAGGTTGTTTATCCTGCTCCCCTTCCCTGCATCCCATAATCCTGGGCATTAAATTCCCTGTTCAATCTGAAAGGTCATCTGGAGACCATCTCCCATTGACTCATGGTGAGTTAATCAACCTGTGAAGTTGTGATGTGGTATCTCCTGTGATACAGCCCTGGGAACAGCCAGCTGAAGGAACAGTTTTGTTCTCTCTTGTCCCATTGCTCCTCTGGTCTCTTTTACATCCATGTGTGTGTGGAGATGACTCTTATAGAATTTAATGGCTTCCTTATTGGTTTGATGAACTTGTAAGAAAAGGTTTCTAATTTCTGCTAAATATTAGTTCAAGTCTAGATGAGTATGGCTTGAATTGTGCTACAAGCATGGGCCATCAGTGATGTTGCAGACCCAGGGTCATGTTTAAAAGGATGTCACTGTGTATTGACGAGATTCAGAAGAATAGCTGGGCATGGAGGGTCTACCACGATGATTCTGCATGCCAGGGAAATTGCTGGAAAGTCATTTGTACAAGGGTGGAATATGGATGATGCTTATGACTGTATAAGGCATATACCAGTACAGAAAAGGCCTTTTGGCATGGTAGGATAGTGTGGGTTTCTCTTCTATAGGAAGAGTCAGCACCTGATCTCCTAACTGTTAATGAAAAGAGCTGCTGGCTACCAGCTGTATACAGATGCCTGCATTTTAAAATGCTTCTTGTACTCAATGGACCAGAACCTCATATCTTGTTCTTTGTTTGTATGTCAGCTCTCATAGGAAGGTTAAATATCAGAGTAACACCATGAGCAGACTGGTGGGGCTTTCTTTGTTCTACGTTTTGGTTTGCTTTGCTTTGCTTTTTGATTTGGGTTTTTTTTAAGAGGGTTTTTTGAGCTTTTCTTTTTTACTCCCATTTTCAGGAAAAAAATCCTGTTTAAAATTCTCCACCCGTGGCTCCATGTTGGCCAGGTTGTTCTCGACCTGCTTGAAACACCAGAAGATTCAGGGAAGGCTTTGTGTAAACCTCAAAAGTCTCCTAAGTGTCATCTTCCTCTTTTAATCCCTGAGTAGCCTACTAAAACGATAATCTTTTTCAAAAGGAGAATCTTCTTCATCTCTCTTCTTCAAGAGATTCTATAAGAGTTTTGGTATATTGAGCATGTCTGAAAGCAGTAGAGAAAAGAACAGAAGCAGTTTTTCTGAGTTGAGGAGTAATACTAGTGTGTACTTGCAGTGTGAGAACCACAGCCTCACTGCTTGGGAAGTGGGATGTAAGTGCCATTTGCTGAAGTTCATCTCAAATGTGCTCTGTGTCTACCAGAGGCTTCTCAAGCTGTTTTGTGTCTTACCTATAAACTGAGATATTTGAAGTTCATTTAAAGAGCTAGAAAATGGCTGGTTCAACAAGCTTGTGGTATTGTTCTCCTGAAAACATTCTCCTTGTGCTTCATTCCATGTTTGGGAACATCTTCCAATGGTTAGGAAATAGCTGACTTGTTTTGTGTGGCACTATCTGACTAGTTTTGACAAAAAACTGAAGAATTTCCTGCTGAGATATTGTTCTCCCTCATTACTCTCTCCCTTTATGTATTTCCATGTGTTGTTTTTATCTTCAAAGTACTCTTCTAACATATAAATTAATCTTTCTTGATAGGTTTTGTTTTCCAATCTTCCATAAAAATGAAAAAACTTCTTAATTAATTTCTATTTTCCTGTATATTTAGATTCCATTGCAGATTATTAGCTGCTACTTTGACTTTCTCTTCATGCAAAGATTACACAGCCATCCATAATTCAAAACCCAGAGTTGAACTTGAATCACATTCTACTCCTGCTATAATTCTCTTTCATTCCATTAAGTACATAGTCAAGTAGAAAAGTTCAGAAATAATAGTGCAACTGTAACTCTGCTACTCCGAAATTAAGTATGAAACTCTGGGGTATATCCTTTCTTTGATTCATGTGTATATGTCCTCCAAATTAAGGGCTTAGATGTTCATATCAAAGTCAGAATATGCAGTACTTCATCATGCATTTTCCATGTCAAGTGGAAGATGAGTTTCAGGAATCAGTGGCTAGTAAATTTGACATCTTGACTGCAAAAATTGTAACCATAAAATCAGCAACCATTTCATTCAAGTATAGTTCAGGAAAATTTCTGATGCTCTTTGAGTAAAATAAGAGTGCCCAGAGACATGCATTAGCTAAACTGTGTTTTGGACAAACCATTTTTTCACCAAAGGTAATAAATGAGAGAGATGAGTCTTTCAGAAGCAATTCCAAATGATCAGACTGTTCATAGGAAAGGAAATGAAATACTGTGCAAAAGGAAGACTGCACCCTGCTGAAGTATTTAAAAATTTGAAAGATGGTGTTTATTTTTTTCCATGTGTTTTTTTATTTATTTATAGTTCCTGGAGCTGAGAAACTGCTGAAAATCGACTCACATCTGAACCACGTTACTTAATGTGTGACTATCATGAGGCTGCAAAGAGCTCAAATATATTAATTGAAAGTTTCAAAATGAGGAAGAAAAAGAAAAGACTGAAAATATTTGTTTATTTTAAAAACCCCAATATTTTTATTCAAACATCATGGCTCAGGAGCACATCAGTGTCTCTGGTTTATCAATATTATCAGTATTCCCTACTGCCCAAATCCTACTGTATCTCCCAAGAGCTTAACAGAGAATAGTGCTGTTGTTTAATTAATAAAATGAACCTTGAAGGTTTTTTAATTCTTTTTTTTTTCCAATATTTAAATTCCCTGAGCAGTTTTAAATAGCTTAGTTCTGAGAGACAGAGAGAGGCTAAGGAGTGAATGTGGTACCATCTCTTATGGGATCTTGCAACCATTTCCACCACAGGAAAGTTCAGCTAATTGATTGCTTTCAATCTCTCCCTTGTCCCCTCCAAAAGTATGCAAAATATTTACTTTTGCCTTTGGTGGGCTGAAGAGATTAGATATTTGTGTATAAAAAGGGTGGTTTAGATCACTTGAAATATTTGTTCTTCTGGTTAATGTTCTTCGGTTAATGGTTCTACAGGTGAACTGACAGGTTTTTTTTTTGACAGACAGACTCTCACACAGCTCACCCAAAGTTTTATATTTTGTAAAACTTTCAGATGCTCTCTGTCAATTATGTGAAACATGAAGTATATGCTGTCATCGTGCCAAAATACTCATCTTAATTGCTTATTTGTCTTGGCTTGGGATAATTTTCCTGAGTAAACTCCTTTTTTTTTTTTGACAACACACTGTTTTCTGTGCTATGAAATCACTTACACATGAACTGAGTGGTAGGAAATAGCACTAAGTGTTTGTTCAACTAAAGGCATGTGCCAATCTTAGTTAACCACTCATGATTCAAAATGAACATCTCAACACCAGTAGAGAATTATATTTGCAGATGCAATAGCCCAGAAACCATCCTGTCAGAGCAGCACTCACATTCTTATGAGCCGTAGCTGATAATTACCAATTCTACTGATTAAAATGTCTGGTAATTCAGCTAAAGAAGTAGCACATTGTTTTCATTATTAAGACTAACAAATTTCCACTAGACTTTCAAACTCATTTGTCTCCCATATCACTTTGATTGGTGAATTCTAAATGTTCTGACTCTTCTATCTCATCAGTCTTTTAGAAATTTGCCATGCTATGCACATTAAAACACCATGGCATTACAGCACAGATTCATAGTCTTTCTGCAATAAGTATTAAAATCTGAGGTTTTCATCATTAAATTTTTCCCCTTTTCTTTTAAATGACCTGAAATATCAATATCCCAATTTTCTACCAGAGTATTTAAGGAAGAACTGCACCTATGACATACTAATGAACTGGTCCCTAATTAAAACCAGCCATTAGAGAGAAAGACAATTACATCCACTGAATGAGTATTTTACATAATCAAATGATACACACCAAGACACTGAGCTGCATTTTATTTCATCTGATGTTAGAACTGAGCTGAGCTCTTATGGCAGAGTGTACCCATTAATAGGAACTGGGAAATTCTGACCTTTTAATATAGAGTTCCAATACTGAGGAGATGAACAGTTCACAGCAACTTTGAGTCGTCTTATTGTTTCAAATATGTATTTGTAGAATGGAGACATGAGAGTTACCCACATAATTTACAAGGATGCTATGAATTCAATTAGAAGTCACTAATCATTATTGCAATTGAGACATATTAATTCTTTAATTCATATCAATGTGATACTCCTTCTTTTTAACAGCATTGAAGATTTCTCCCTTTCCTGTAGAAAGATGACTGAAGGAGACTTGCTTTTGCAGGGAGATCATGTGTTTTATTTTTTAAAACTCGGTATACTTGTGCTATATCTCCTGTCTCTTGAAGTAGAGGAAGGAACCACTGTACACAGAAATGGAGGGACAAAGCAAGCAGTGGATTTACAGAGGCAGCTTTTCTTCTGATGCCAAGTCCAGTCCTGCAAACACTAACACCCCTGGTGATACTGTACAAATAAACTACTCGCAGGCTGTCACAGGTTGCCTCTGTGAGCAGCGCGATGTGGAAAGGCAGGAGGAGATGGAGCAGGTTCCCCATGTACCTCTTCTTGAAGACATGCTGTTAGTAAACTGAACTTGAACAGCTGGTCTTGAACAGCATAAAAAAAAGAAGGATATGGCCTCAGATGAAAAATTAGTTTCTGAAACATTTATGGGCAGTGCAGATAAATGTGGGGAAGAGCCAGTGATGGATGATAACTCCCTTGACAAGAAATGGGTCTGTTGTTCTGGGAGAGGTGACAACAATGATGATTTAATAGACAAGATTAGTGCTAATGAATTGTGAGCAGTTTGGTTTGATTTTAACCAAGGGATTGATTCTCTGACTTGGCACTGTCCCTGAAACTGGGTGTTCTCCACTGGAGTGGGAGCTGGTTGGAAAATGACATTGGTTTGAAATTGCTTGAATTTGTGCATTTTAAAGTTTGGAACTAACCTAAAAGTGGCCAGTGTACTGATTTAGCAAGACCAGTTTATTATGAACTTAAAGGGTATTTTTAAAATGGTATTTCTTACTAATTTGACCTCAGGAAATAAACATTCAGCTAATATTAACTCTTCTGCTTCTTACCATGCTTCATTTTGACACTTGTAGGAATACTAATTGACATGACCTTGAAAAAGGAAGAAATGGTGGCTGATACAAAGTTTTATCATTCAGAATTCCCCAAAGTACCATATTTAGTTTTTGACCCACTATGTCAAAATGCAAGAGACAAGAGGGCAAAAATAGACCAAAACCTATCAATGGCTTCCTGTGAATTACTGGTTAAATATACACAAATATAAAAATATTTATGCTGGGAATCAAGCAAATAAGTACCCAATAGGATGTAATTATATGTAAGCAAAGTCAAAAAAAGCAGAACTGGATACTTATCACTTGTCTAAATGTATTTTGGTAACTTTCTGGTTACACAGTACAACAAAATGAAAAAAGAAAAAAAAAAAAAAGACTAATCCACTTAGAGGTGAAATTGTTAAATAAATACTATTTTATTCCCCCCCCCCCCCAAAATTTAGATAACTAGAAAAATAAGACTTGCTAAGCTGGGGAGAAAGTGCATATCAGAATATTTGAGAAATTCAGATGTACACGTCAGCAGGTCTGACAAATTTGTGAGCAGATCATCAATGCAAAGAATTTGCTACACAGAATTTAGTTATGCTGCTGCTGTGGAAAATGGCTGGGGACTTGTAGAAAGTCCTGAAAATGTAATTATTTCAGTTGTTGAACTGTTGATCTGGAAATACTTAGGTAGAGGTGTCCACTGGCCTTTTTGTGTTCTCTCTGATGAAACTCTGGTGCTTCAAAGGGCTTCTTTCCTACCGTTTAAATATTCATTTCATACACAATTTATGCCATTGGCATGAAGACCAAACTTCAGTACTGCTGGTACCTTGATGGCCTCATGCTGCTATCAGCTGATTGTGCAGTTCTTACCCTTTTAACATTTCACTAATTGCTGATGCTCTTCTGTTTCCTCTCTCATTCCCACTGGACCATCCTTTTGAGAACTGGTGCATCAGCAGTGCCAATAACAAAGCAAGCTATTTATAATAGTGGCAAAGAAAGAAACAAATGGTTCATCATTCCTTATAGGTCTTTAAATAGATCCTTTAAAAGTATCTTTTTTTCTTCTGTAGTAATTACTTTGATTGTTTTATTGAGTTCTGTGGAATTTTTTGTGGTGGGTGTGAATGCAGAGCATATTTTTATTATTAGTTATTTTTCTTCCATATTGTGACAGAAACCTTGAAACTGTGAGATAAGACGATTTACAGTCTGGCATCTGGGAAAATAATTGTATTAGCCCACTTTTATTCTTAATATTACTCCCTTAATGATTCATTTCAGGTGATTTTTTATCTCATGCTTTCCCATTATCTTTCTGAGCTCAGACTGTCATCACATATGCCTCATTATGAATGTCACACTACAGATGTGATCACTTCTGACTTTTTCTGATTAAATAGTGATTTTATTTCCTCATTTTATAAGTAAGAAAATGCCAGTCAGTTATACTCACAAAGTAGTGGGCTTCTGTTTGAAAGACTTGCCTCCCAGCAGGTGAGGAGACTTGCTTTAAAGATTATGGTTTGGATCTACTTTTCTATATGAACTAATAGTTAAGTCAGTACTCAGTGATTAAGTCAGAGATGGTTCACAGAAAAGCAATGTGAGTGGACATGATTTGGTGCATAGCCAAAAGGAGATGCTTTAGCACTGAGTGGCATGATATAAATCTCTACAATCAGAGCCCTGGGGTGGGGATCTTGGGACCTGTGTTAATGCCAGCAGGGAAGGGAATGACTGCAGGCTGGGTGGGTAAGATCAGCTGGGCAGCATCACAGCCCAGTCTGCTCTCCTGTATGTTGGCATCTGAAATATTTTTGTTCAGAAGTGAAACAGGGATCACCTGGTATTTTCTAATGACAGTGGTGCTTGTGCCATTCATTCTCTCCCTTCTGTGTAATAAGATGGTAGGTAAAGCCAAGAAAATTTCAGATTGGTTTCCTCATAAATATCCATTTGAAACAGACTGTTCTGTCTCAAACCAGTGCTGACTGATTACTCCTCCGCTGGGAACGTGGACTGCAAATATCTCTGACCTGGAGATCTGCCTGGGCATAGCAGAAGAGCTGTGCTCATATTAAAATGTGATGCCGTTGACAAAAAGCAGAGCAGTGACAGAAGGCCAGTGTTTGCCTTGCCCATGGTTACAAAGCCACCTCTTCCTTTCTTCCTTTGAATTTCTGGTTTGCAGAGCAGCCACACCTACAGCTTGCATTAAAATTTACTTTCCTGAGGTAGAAGCAGAAACCAGAATGGTAGGCTGATGGTCTCAATAGAACGTGCAGAATGCTCTTATCGCTTCCTCCTCACTAAAAGTCTGTGAGGCTGCTGAATATCGTCAGCGTTACAGAAGAGAGGAGAGATGACAGAGAGATTTATCCCACTAGTCTAGTGCTCAAGGGCGTATATACATGACTCCATATTTACACAGAGATGGATGAATCTATAGATATAACCAATTTCCTGATTATTTAGAGACGTGACCTAAGAAATACAAAAGAATGTGAAACTAAGAAAGAAATTAAGATTTTGTCCTTGTCAGTCTTGTATTTAGTACCCAGCTTAATTCTTAGAATTTCAGCTTTCTTGTCTGCTTCCACTGTGTTTCTGAATTTGTACTCAAGACCGTAGTTAATACATCCATTCACAAAGGATGATTTCTGCAGCTATTTGCCTCCTTTGGTCAGAGGATAAATTTACAGCTTCAGTCTACATATTTGTATGCTAAAAGTATCTTTCTGCTCTCATTTGCTACAGTGTGTAAATTGCCATCAGCCTCTGTTAGGAGCTTTGGTTAATGTGTACAACAAAGCAGTGTTTCTTTATTGGTCCCAGTCCCAAGCCAAAATGTTTTTCAGTCTCATACTAGCTTATTAAAGGAATATATTGTTTCCATTGTCCTGTCCAATTTAGCTACAGCTGTCAGCCTTAGCACCAAGAGTCAGATCCACTACAATTATTACTTCAAATTAAGACAAATACAACTGGGGGGGGACAGCTTATAATGATTTTCTCTTTGTGTGCAGTAAGATAAACTTGCTGTTATTGGAGCTGGCTGAAATTTTTCCAGAAAAATGAAGAAAACCTCAGTTAAAGTGAATCAGATGTTCTGAAGACACATGTTAATTAAGACAAAATTTTGTTGGAAATCTGTCCCCTTGTCGTCTTACCTGGATGACCATTAGACAGCCAGACTCTAGACTCCTTTGCTAGTGGGTTTTGAAGAAGAAAGAGCTCCCAGGATGGTTTTCTTTCTCCCTCCCCCATATGCAGACTGCTGGGTTGCCTGATCTAGAAGATCTGCACCTGCCTAGGTGTCCAGACTGCCCAGCTCTGAAGCTGTCACATCAGCAGGCTGATGCCATTCCTGCATCCTGTGTGAACAGGCTCCATGGTAGCATGGAAGCTCAGAAGCTCCTGCTGCAAATTTTCTTCAGGAAATATTCAAATGCAATACTTGGGTTACTATATAGTCAGAAACCCTTTCCACCTTTCCACCCCTTGCATTCTGACTTAATACTAACAACAACAACAAAAACAACTATTATTATTATTATAATAAGTGATAAAACTCTTGTACTCTGGCCGTGGTAGTATTTCTACCAGCTTTTGTAGTGTTTGGGCACAGGATTAAAAAAAAAAAAAAAAAAAAGAGATAAACCTGTGGGATTTCCAAGAATGTTTTTAGAATCGGTGAACCAAATTTTGAAACACTGTTGCTTACATTTCCTTTCCCTTCTATTTTCTTCAGAAAGAAACAGGTTGGGAGAGATTCAGGGTAAGATCAAGCCATATGTGTGCTGAGGTCAGGAAAGGAAGCACCACTCAATCCTGTCCTACCGAGCCAGTAGAAGAAGGAACTGTTTGGCCATTAGTCATCAATATAAAGAACTGTAGCCCTTCAGCTGTAGATTTGGGCATCCACAACTTATTCCCTGTCTCATCTTCTTGACCTTGACGCAACCTATCTCTGACAGGAAGCCTGTAGCGGTGCAGGACATGCTGCCAGAGAAGTCTTCCTAACAAGCACCAGTAAGTCCATTGATAGCTACTGGATACAGTTAATATCTGCTGTATTTTGTTGTATTCTTAATACATAAATAGTGATTCAAAAAAGCCCTACATGTGGAAGCTGGGAAGTAGTCCATGAGAGGAAGTGTGTTGCTTTCAATATTACCTCTTCATATCTGCTCCTGTTTGTATCAGGAGACAAGACGTCTCGTGACATAGGCTCTGGGCGCAGTATTAAAGTTAATGATCCCTCCTTAGTGTAATGTTGCTTTCAAAGGTGATCTTATTTGCTGCCACTGGGGTCTCTCCCTCGTTCCTGACAGTTTGACATGCTGCTTTTCTCTGCAACTCTGTTAAGCTAAGCAATATTACCACAAATAACATCACTCTGACATGTTAAAATTAAAAAAAAAACAAAACAAAACTAAACATTGAAGGTTTGACACACAATTTTGCAGAATAAATTTAAATGTCTGGGGTGAGAGAATGATGGTAGTTGACAACTGAGGTTCCTTCTTTGTGATTGCTCTGAATCAAGTTAATAAACTCAACTGTAAACTAGGAAGGCAAGAGTTATCTCAGTTTTATAACAAATCTTAACATTTATTATGACTATAATTGCAACTGGGAAAACAAGATGCTGGATCTAAGAGTGGCAATAAGATTTGATTATTCATATTCTGAAATAAAATTCTGCCATGACAAAATTAATGCTCTTTGGTGGCAGTTACAATGAATAAAAAACAATGAATCACTGGCAGTAGTTCCCAGAAAACTTAAACAAAGAGAAAACAGGCAGAATTAGAGTTTTTTATTGTTTTCACATCTTGAAATCATAAAATCTCATTCTTGGGCATAGATGTCCAAGAATCACATCCTTTCTGAGAGGTATATTTGTGCCAGGTGCTCTGTGTGGAGAACGATTCGAGGAAGACCTAACCTAGCAGTGGCTGTTCTCCTGGATGTTCTTCAAAGACTTGGACTGCCATACCGGCTTACTCAGAGATTTGGTTAATTCATGGCACTAAACTTGGATAAAGTAATGCAATGAAAGGGTTTTTTTTCCTTTTTCCTTTAGAGATACAGTCTTCCCCAGGACCTAAGGACTTCATCCGACCTCTTCTGTTTCTGCTGAGAGCATGGAATAACTTTCTTAACATAATGCTTAACTGTTGTGCATTTCAGAAAACAAAAAGACTCAAAAGATCTAGCAAGGCAAGATGTTCCACTACACATGTTAAGAAAAGGAGGAGGCATGAACATGTGGCATATATTCAAAATACAAATGGAAGCCCGTCAGTTCCTATGGCAATGAGTATGGCACAAGAACTGCCATGAAGCAGAACACTAAGAATTTTGGGCTTTGGTTATCTGACTGTTTGTATCCAAACTAATTTAGTTTAAAAGGCTGCCAGCTGATAAATAACTGTAAATATGTCCTAGCCTTCATCCTTACAGTGATGTGAGCTAATGCAGGTTACTTTGTGCCCAGCTGTGTGTCTGATCACTACAGTATGTGTGCCAGTTCAATTGTTTATCATTATATGGGACTAAGATGTGTTAAACAGAGATTTCTGAGCAGGTTTTCTTCCTTTAGGTTTCACTATGCTGGTATTAACACAGAGACAGCAATAGAAAAAGGGGTTTTTTTGGAAAAAAAAAAAAGCACAGAGAAAGGGCCTATGGTTATTTCATTTTACTTATATTTATAACTGTCTTAAAGAATCTTCTCCTTACTTCAGGATCCCTAACCTAAAGGTCTCATCACTCTTTCCATGTCTCCTTGTAGTAGATCTTGTTCTTGTTAAATAAGATGTCATTTACATAAAACTGAACATTAATGAAAAACTTCTTCAAAAGGCGTTGAGGAACAGAGACAGAAAGGGAGGTTTTCATTATTTGCCTTTTTCCTGGATTACGCATCATAACATATTGCATTTGCAACTTAATACCTTTCCTCTCTTTTTAATGTGAATAGATGAAGGTCTGTTTTCCTGGAGCTAAATGTAAAATCAATTAAGTGATCAGAAGCAAAATATGTATCACAGTTAAAGGAAGCACTTGTAAGACCAGCATAAGTCAGAAATGCTATCTTATGCCTTTGCTGATCAAACAAAAAATGTTCGTTGTCAGTCATATTTATCAATCTTTCTGTAGCAGTCAAAATGTAGATGTGAATGTGACATGCAGATTATATTAGGGACTTCCCAAAACAGAAGAGGCTGGCGGTAGAGGACTTGAATTCTTCCCAGCTGACTTCAGACATCAACCTTGTCCCCTTGGACTACCTCTGTAATCAATAGGAAAACGATGACATCTCTAGAGAGTAGTTAGCACACCTATGATCAGGACTGTCTTCTTACTACACAGTGATCCTAGAGAAACTACTCTTCTAACACAAAGCACATTAATAATGTCACTGAAGGTAGTCTAGGCAAAGCTAGGTCTAAGAAACTCAAATTCTAGTAAGTTGTTGAGTTCGTGCCCAGTTAGATTTATGAATAATGTTCTAGAAAGCAAACCAAACTCTTTATTTCTATGTTTTCCAAGGTTTGTCTTAGATTTAGTGTATGGGTGAGAAACAACAGTGAAAAGAAAAGGTTGTTTCATGTATGCTCATGCTGCCTGGGGAATCACTTAAAGCACACTGCTATCTTACATTCCTTCCAGAAGAATTTATTGTAAGTAAGGGAAAAAATTAGCTTTAAATTGAAAATGAAAACTGCTTTCTGTCCCCTGTTAAAATGACAGAGAAACAATAAGCTTGATTTGCTCTGTACTACATCCTTCACATTACTATTCAAATTTTTGCTTCATCTTTTGGGCCTGGAAAGCTTGCAAAATAAGTTGTATGCCAATTAAGAAGGTAAGCCTGAAATGAGCTAGTAAAGATTCAACAGAGTGAGCAGTGTTTTGGTCCAACTTGTTTAATTTATTTGAACACTTTAGAGAGGTTCACAATTTAAAAAATGGAGTATATCATACAAAGAGGAATGTCTGGTTTCACTGAAAATGTTAGCAGGCATCTAAATGTGATTAAAAGCATTATGCTTCATCACCACAATTTTAAATTAACTAGCCTATTTACAGAAAATAGGAGGAGCTGCTTGGGTGAAACCTTTTGAGTGGCTGGTTTTATTCACTGGGGATACTAACGGAGTAGAGGAGATTCTTCAGGGAACTGACTGAAAAGTGGGCATTTCTAGCAAAAGCAAAAGAAGATGAACCAATAATTGCAGTCACAGAGAGAGGTTTAATCTACAGTGAAGTCAGGCAGAGGAAAGGGTGTCACTGGAAATCTACCCAATTCCAGTGAGACAACTATCTACAGGTGTACATGAGCAAGGTAAACTTGACCTGTTTTTTCTAGATCACAGGCAAAGAAAAATGGGTTTGTGTAGCTCAGAGGAAAACCTGGTTCATGCCTAAATAAACAAAAAAGAAAACCACTATTTTAAGCCTCTCAACCCATGCAGAGTGTTTCATGCACACAAATACTTGTACACAGCCACTGCAGTGTCTAAGGTTATATACAGCAAAGATTTATGCCTATTCTTAACTCTAAAATGTGTTCATTTGCTTTTCATTGAGTGAAGTTTTTCATGTGGTGAAGGTTAAATTTTGTTATGATTGAAGCTTAATGGTGAATGCTGCAACTTTGATGTTTCTTTGCTTCATAAACCTGAAAAAAGACTCTTATAAAATTGTCTCTAAAACAGAACAGTTGTTTGAAGTTAAAAATAGAGAGGGTTTGGAAATAATCTGTTGTAATCTATAATAAGTTTCACTGCTGAACTTTGGATTTCACCGAAGTCCAGACCTGCAACAGCCTTTTGCCAACAGCTGCTGTTGCCCCAGCAAAACCTTATTGTTAAGTACTATGAAACTTTAGGTTATTTGGTCTAATTGAAATCCTTGCTTAGTAATTAGTGCTTATCTCTAGAAATGTTGGGAGCTACTTTTTTTTTTTTTTTTTTAATCTTCCACTAATAAAGTATTGTCAACCTCAAATAATGAGGTTGTGAGAAAGAGGGAAGGGAAACAGGAAACTCCATGAGACAAACATCTCAAACTCTCTTCTTCAACACTCCTTTTATTGTGTATAGCCCCAGTTTAGAGAGCCAATCAGTTAGCTGCTGTAAATAGAAAGATCACAGGATCACAGAATCACAGAATTTTTTAATTTGGAAGTGACCTCTTGAGTGCATCTAATCCAAACCTCCAGATCAAGGGTCACCTACAGCACATTGTCCAGATGGGATTTTAATAGCTCCCCAAATGAAGACTCTACAGCATTTCTGGACAACGTGTTCCAAAAGTTGCTAACCTTCACAGTGAAGAAGAATTTCCTTGTGTTCAGATGGAATTAATGTGCTTTAATTTGTGCCCATTGCCTCTTGTCCTGTTACTGGTCACCAATGAGAAGAGTCTGTCTCTTTCATTTCTGCCTGTCAGGTATTTGTACAGATGAGATGCCTCCTAAGCCTTCTCTTCTCCAGCCTAAACAGTCACACCTATCCCAGCCTCTTCTCGTATGAAAAATGCTGCAGTCCTTGAATCATCTTTGTGACCCTACACTGGACTCGTACTGGGAAGCTCAGAACTGGATATAGCACCTCAGATATGGCCTCACCAGTACTGAGAAGAGAGGAAGGATCACCTCACTTGATTTGCTGGGAACACTCCTCCTAATGCAGCTTAGGATGCTGTTGGCCTACTTTCCTGCGAGGGCACATTGCTGGCTTTTGGCCAACTTGGTGTTCATCAGGAGCCCAAGATCCTTTTCTGCAAAGCTGCTTTCCAGTCAGTCATCCCCAGCACGTACTAGTGCATGGGGTTGTTCCTCCTCAGATGCACATTTCACCTTGTTGAACTTCAGAAAATTTCCCTTCATAAATCTGTGCGGACTTCTCCCAATTACATTCTTGTTCTTCATGTGTTTGAAAATAATTTCCAGGATTAGTTGCTTCATCTCCTTCCTAGGGACCGAGGTGAGGCTGACCAGCCTGGAGGTCCACAGATCTTTCTTGCCCTTCTTGAGGATGGGAGTGACATTTGCTTTTCTTCAGCCTTCAGCCACCTCTCCCAACTGCCATGACCTTCCAAAGATATTTGGCAGTGGCCTTGAAATTATATCAGCTAGCTCCATCAGCATTCATAGGTGCAATCCATCAGGCCCCAGTTTGTTTAAGTACTTCCTCCTCCATCTAGGGTCTTTCTTGCTCCAGGTTTTCCTTGCCCTTCACATCCCTTGCCAGACTCAACTTCAGGTCAGCCTTGGCTTTCCTAACCCTATCCCTGCAAGATCAGACAGCAACTCTGTGTTTCCCCTGGGTGACCCGCCCCCACTTCCAACTATTGTACACTCCTTTTTCCTGTTTGAGTTCAGTTAAGATGTCCTTACTCATCCATGCTGGCTACCTACTGCCTTTCCTTGATTGTCTAATCATCAGAATGGACAATAATTTACAAATATATCAAGCTTTGCAAGTTGAATACTGAGCTCTGGATTTGCATCGCAAATTCGATCCATGTTTTCAGTCCATTATTCGCAATGAGCTTTTTCCTTGTCCACATCTTTCCCAAGAACTTACTTCTTTTCTTGTGGAGCTGTTTCCTGTATTGGTAGTGGGACACTTGTTTGTGTGAGCATATTCCCTGAGTTATTCACATATGCTGTCTGTTTCTTTCTTTAATTGGATGTGTTTGAGACAAGCAGGGGACAAGAGAGACTAGTTGGCACTATATAAATAATTGCTACTGCTGTAGTGCCACGTGCATATGAAGTGATATAAATTGGCAGTGATAATAACACAAAATGATAATGAAGAACTTGGTGAACATTTGCCAAGTCACAGCACAACTCCAACACAGCTGAATGGATTTTAGAGACTGCATTCAGATGAGAATATCAGCAAATCCCAAGTGCCTTCTATATATGCTCTTATTCACTCAACCAGAATAGAGCTCTCATGTGTAATTGTGATGTACCTGCTGTAAAGAAGGCTATACATAGAACACGAGATAGCGGAGGCTTTTCTTTAATCCCTTCCACAAAATACGTATGAAAGAGGAAACACTTGGAAAAAAAACCTGATGAAGACTAAAGCTGGTTTTGGACTCAGAGAGTAAAACTGAGTAAACTTGGTGAAAGCTGCCGTGCTTTTTCTGATAGCAGGACAATTAAAATGAGCTTTGATGATATTGCATCCAAGTCTGCTAAAAATCCTAAACAAATAGTCTGAGACATGAGCCTATTTTGTGTTCATTTGCAAGTCTTAGTTTATCATTGGACTAATAATATTTGAGAAAATGCAGAATTTATCATGAGACTGTGCCATTAAGTCTACAAGTATACGAGTAAATGAACCAAAAAACTAATTAATTTTCTCCTGAAAAACAAATTATCAGAAAGCACTTTTTGAGATGGACCACTTGGAAAAATCACTTAATATATGGGAATAAAAATGTTGTCAGAGTCATAGTAATTGCTAGCAGTGTGGCTGTGCGGTAGTTTTTCTACTTTCAATCATTTATAGTGCACCAAAAATTCATCCTATTTGTCTGAAATTTTCTAGGCCTCACATAAATGTTTCCGAAGGTTTGAACTAATGTCACTCATTGTCTCAGAAATTACCTCCTGCAGTGGTCTTTCTTGGAATAATTTAATCCAACCCTGTCTACAAGATTTGAAGAAGTATTGTTGCTCCTGGGTTAGAGAGCAGAGCTGGAACATGACACTGCCAAGCTGAGGAAGCAAACTAATTGCAGTTTCCCACTACCCAAGGGTGTGGTGGTGATGACATAAAGATCATAATATCTATAGATGGAGAAAAACTCTTTTTAGAAAGAGTGTAGCAAGAGAAATCCTAACTGGTTATAAGCAAAAAGCCTCTTCAAAACTCAATGAGTGACTGGAACACACTTCTTAGAAAGCCTGTGGAATTTCCATCCTTAGAGATTTTCAAAACTGCCCTGGACAAGGCCCTGTCCTTAGGGCAACCTGACCTAAGTTTGAAATTAACCCTGTTTCTAGCAGGAGGTTGGACTTGTTGACCTCCAGAGAGCCCTTCCATCCAAAGTTATTCTATACATATGTCAATATTCAATGAACACTACTTACTTAATGTAAAAGATGTGTATCTCACATGACTGTGGGCTGTATGCAAACCCTGGCTCTAAGCTCTTCACCCCCAGTCTAGAGGAACAGAAAACAGTCTAAACAGTTAGAACTCTTTCTAATTTAGTAGATGACCACCTACATCTAATCACATGGTTTTTTTACCATACCATAGAAGATGTCCATGATCAAGGACAAGAAAATATCCACAGTTATTACCATAACCCACATCTCAAATGACCTCATCCTTTGCTAGCATGTGCAAAACAGAGGCAGAAATAAAGAACTTCCTTTAGACGGAGCAAAGCATTTGTTGATTAGAGCCAGATGCATGATTAAAAAAGAAACTGCTCTAAGGCAAACCATCTCAAATGAACAGGACTTACAAAGCACTTCAACAGTTCAAAACAGCATTGATCATTAACCCGTAATTTACACACATAAAAATACATTAATGAGGTTTATTTTCTTAGGTGAAAGCAAAGTGCATAGTAATGCAACAAACTGTAGTTATATGCTTTGCATTTTGCTTTTATATTAGTTCATTACCATTCTTCGCTGCCTGCCCATTGCATGGTGTAGCTCACGATGAGCTGAGCCAAATGCTGTGGCAGTGCACATGGGAATGACGAGCAGTTTTTTTCATAGTTCAGAGGGGGTTTGTGGCCTTCTCTCCTCAGCCTCCTGGAGGGAGGAAAATACTTTTCCTCCATGTGTGCTTGAATACTAAACTGTCTCTAATTGCTAACCATTAGCTGGTTGGGAGCTAATACTAATTGGTGTTGAATATACGAATATATACTATGCTAATACATCTGTACCATGTCTCTTACTACTGTTAGGACAGAAAATCTTGTCATCTTTCAACTTCATTTCAGGCTACTTTTTATTTAGTCACTTTTCTTAGCTGTCCCGTTTGGTTACATCAGGACTAAAGAGAATTTGAAAAGGTACTTCAAATAAGCATAAACAACTTAATTCTTTATAGAAGAGTTTTCCTGTTCTCAAAAGCTTTCTTACATAATCTTATAAAGAAATAAAGGAAATAAAAGAAGTAATTGTTCTTTGTTCTTAACAGCATTTGGAGAAATTATTATTGTCTTTCTGAGTTTGGAAATAAATATATTTCCATTTCTTTGCAACAATAGACTTCTCTTAAATATTTTTCAAGCACAAATTGCAAATTCCAGTAACTAGTGTTTATCCATTTTCCAAAAGGACAAAAGAAATCTGTAGAAATGTAAGCAAAACAGACGTTATGAAGGAATATTTCCAACATTCCTTCATAATACTTGCATATTTGTATTTATGAAGTTTATAAATCTTAGAGGTTTGTCTTTTGTGGCTTGTCCTTGGCTGGCAGAACACACGAACTTTACATTACTTTGATTAGCTTGAATATCTCATTTTATGAAATATATAATTCAAAGATAAGTATTTGCTATTCCCAGTCATAGTGGGTATAATAGTTTTCAGCCTAGATTTTCATCATAGGCAGGTTTGTAATGATTTGGTGTATGAATTAATGAAGTTGCTTTTTTTGGCACCAATACTATACTATAACCTATACCAGCCTACACTATACCTGTATTATATTCCACCATACCTATACTGGGGAGTTTTGGACCTATAATTTTCTTCTCTACCTAGCTGTTCAATGTACAGTTCTTTAGCAAATGCCAAATGTATTCAAGTCTTTAAGTGATATGTTATTTTTCAATACAGTCTTGGATGAATCTATTGCTGCTTAACAATGGATGAGGAGTATTCTGCAACATAGTTACACAAATTGGACTGTTAAATAACAAAAAAGGGCAAGCATGTCAAGAAATAGTGACACCAGGATCAGTAATTGTGCCCTCTACTTGCATAAGGACATTATGACAGAATCTTCTTAACTGCAGGATAATGCATTACCTGTTCATGATGACGATGTGTGTTGCCTATAACCTCATAAATTCATTGGTAATATCTTTGAATTTTAAATACTGTATGCTATGCTATATTTTAATGTCACACAGGTTTTATTTTCCTTTAGCAATCAAACATTTCCATATGGTATAATCTATAGCATATAAGTGTTAATAATTTTGTTAGCTTTTAATGTACTTTCTTACCAATTCCAAGGACAAAGTTTCTTAGATTTAGAGGCTAAAGCAGTGAATTTATACTAATTGTGTAATTGCTTTTTCACTATATACTCAAGCAAAACCTGTTTATATTTGTCTGCTACCTAATGCATATTGCTTGTCATAAGTTACATATAGACTACAAATTTATCTCTTTTTATTTTGTTCAGTTGTTTGCTTCTTTCAGGTGTAATAAGGCTGTATGCTGTACTGTATGTTTTATTTTATAAAGGAAAGATAAAATCCTGATTTTCTATCCCAGCAAAATATAAACCCCCTTTGTATATAAACTCTGCTTGTACAAACTACAGGTCAGTTAGATATGGGTTCCTAGTTATTTGGAATATTAATCTTAGTAAATGTTATATTATCAGCACTTAGGTACTGGTGACTTTTTTATGCTATGTGTCATGTAGAGAGTGCAAAGTTCTCTCTGCCTCCAAAAGCTTTGAGGATGGGCAGAAGAACTGGGAAAGCTCCTGGAGCAGCACTTGCATTGGAAGGTTGAGAGGGCAGCGCAGCTGGGCAGCCACATCCCCATTTCAGCCTGCCTCACCTGCAGCTGCATTTGCTGTGCCTTGTCTAGTCTTGTGAGTGTGCTGCCCTGACCACTTCACCACATATTTCCTAGGGAGACTCTATTAGCATTTTTCATTGTTCTTTATCCAGAGGCAGTTTTGATGCATTCTTATTTCGTGCAAGCCTTAAGAGCTCTGCAGAAACCAGTCTTGTCTCAGTATGCTCATGACATTCACTGGGCATCTTTATTATGCAAATACGGCTGCAGCATTGATTTCCTCTATTTAGTAATGTAGCAAGATGACTCCTTCAAATTGGGAGTCATGTAGAACTATACATAATGTAAAAACAAATTCAGTAACTGTTTTGCCGGTAAAAATTCGTTTCATATCGGTGAAAGCCAAGCAGAATCAGCTGTGGTAACATGATGCTTCATATTGGTTTTGAGCAGAAAGCATTTTCATTCAAAAGCTTGTCCTTAAGTAAAAATCTCAATTTTCAGCTTTGCTGTACCTTCCAAAAAGGGTTCCCCAACATTTAGGATCCAGAGCTTATTGGCATAGTTTCCTTTGTATAGCATTGGCAGTCTACTGCTTCTGGAAATTTTGTTGTGAGGTAAAGATTCTAGGAGATGTGGAAATCTCTGCAAACATCAGAACTTCAAGCCCTTAGATCCTGGTTTGGGGTAAGGGCTTCGACATTTGAATTCCTTTGTGAACTTTAAAGTCTACTTTTGAACAGTCTTTCCCATAGAGAGGAAATTCAAACTCCATCTGAAAATAATTCAGACTCCATCTGAATACTCAGGACTGCAGCACCAGTGAATTGCTGTAAGTGGAGCTCACTCTACCAGGGAAGCTGGTACATTCACAACACTGCACAGGGGTGCTAGCTCGGGGTCAGGCAGCCGGGCTAGAACTGGACCAGCCTCATGCTTTGTCAGAGGTAGTAAATTCTGCTTTCACAAAAGGGGCAACACTGAGGTGCCGCAACTAACCTTTCGTTTCAGTGAGGTGGTTTCTTTGGACCTAGCTGAGGCATCACCATGAGGTTGCAGTAGGCAGCCCAGATGCAGCGACAAGATTTCTCTGAAGGAGACCAGTCTGACCAGTTAATGATGGTCAAGCCATTACCTGCCTGCTCTCGCTTGGACAAGCTGAATTGGCTTATGGAAGTTTTTCCTGTTGGGATCTGCCTGTGTTTGAAAGGTTCCTCAAGGGTTTGCTAATCCAGGCCAACACTGAGCAGCTCTGCAACAGGAATTGAGAAGGGCTCACAGAGGGAACCCACAAGGCAGGTTCTTCCCAAGCAAGGCAGGTTCTTCCCAAGCCCTTGGTGTTCCTTGTTTTGACTGCAAAGTTAACAACCAAGGCACTGTTACAGCTCTCTGCTTTGCAGTGTTCTGGAACATCTACATCTACAGTCACTAGGGGCTTCATGTCACTAGAAATATTACCTCCTCCTTTTAATGCTACCAGGGGAAAACTGGAAAATGGTCCTTCTTTAAATTTGTAATTAGGATCTACCAAGACTTAATAATTTATCATATTCAGGATAGAGCAGAGGTGTTATCTGAATATCTGAACTGTGCATATCTTGCTTTAACTGATTACCTCAGATTTATGAAGTTTGGTTTGGGCTTAATGATGAAATTCTTGTAATGTGTTTTTACTCTTAAAGTCCTATAGAAAATATCCATCATGATCTCCTTTTTCCCAGGTAATACGTATGAAACAAGAACTCTGGATACTGGGTACCTCATCTGTCAGGATTTCAACAAAAAATTACCCTTGCTAACTAAGATGAAGGAATGCAGAGGGGAAAAATGATCTTAATAATTCATCTGTAACTGCTTTTGTGAAGAGACAGAGATAAAAATAATAAATACAAATATGATATAAATAAAAAATAGATATTATTAAAACAAATATACAGATATAAATATGGAAACAGTTATAACTTATTCAGAAAATGCTTTGTTTAAATTTGTTTCCATGGAGGATTTGTTCAATGGTAGTTTATCTTCCAGTCTGAAGATAATCAAAAATCCAATTTGCTATTGCTAGGGGCATTATTATTTTATCTTAATTTGGAGAAAGCTGATTCTAATGCATTAAAACTTTTCTTCAAGCAAGAGAAAGCAAAGACTAGCTCTGTAATTAGAACAGCTTTCCTACGACTGGTTCATGACACTACTTAAGAAAGAAACAAACAACGACAAAAATTTACTCCAAGTCATATACTCTTTTATTTCAAGAAGGATTAAAATTTTGTCTTTACAGTAACTTAGTAATGTATTATTAGTATTCAATATCAGTTGCAATGTTATAATTCATTCAGCAGGTATTTCTCAGTTACCCAGTTAACATAAAAATCCCAAACAATCTATGATTTTACTTCAAAAACCAATCAGTCCTTTTGTATGTCATTTGCATTTGAGCAGATAAGAAGCTTACAAAAGTAAAATTACAGTGCTTACTGAAAAAAACTAATCTCCACTGGGCTGATTTGCCACCAGCCCCTCCCCAACCTGCAGCAATATTTTCAAAGATTATTTTTTCTTGTGGCAAATAATTCACTTGCTGTCAATTTCAATTCTTAGACCAATAAATCAAAACCACTTATTTCTTGAAATATTGAAAAAACAAGAAGCTAAAAGGGAATACTTCATATCTTGTGTAAAGAAAGAACACTGCATTTGTGTAAGGGAGAGAGACAGATGACTAGATTGCTTGTGTCCATGACAAACCAAACAGGTCAGGAGCTGGTACACCAAGTCTTGTGAGTCCTTAATGCAGAGTAGGGGCAACACCGTTCCTGCACAGCAGGACCTGGAGCAATTCCTGCTCGGCATTCAGTAGCTTAGAAATGCATAGCTGCAGGAGCTACTTAGTGGAGTGGCTATCAACTCCGGATGCCTTCTGCTGTTTGCCATATCCAAGCTCTCCTATAGGTTGTAGACACATGATTTCACTTAGACGAACTCATTTACCCTCCAGAAATTCTCTTGGAATGATCTTGCAGTACTTTAATTGCCCTGTGGTCTGATCCAGAGAGTTGGAGAAATGTCATCCACACAGGTTTGACCCATCTGGATCAACTGTGCAGGGAAAACTCCATTGTCCATAGCTGTGTACATATGATTAGCATAATGATGTGTGTTAGGTGCAATATAATTTAGAGTGGGTGAAAAAGTCTGCTGATATACTGAACATACCAATCCACAGTATCTGTTCTTTCAAACTGGGTCTAGACAGCTTATATCTTAACTACACTAGTATATATAACACTTCTGACAGGATGACAAATGAAAGAAAAATCTGGCTCTGAGTGAAAGAGGAGAACATCAGAAAGTATATACAGAGCTCTTCAAGAGCTGTGTCTCTGTGTGCATCATTCTAGCTTCAACATCTAAATAAAACTGTCCTGTGCTCCATTCAGAGGTCATGACAGACCACAGAATCATAGAATCATAGAATATCAGGTTGCAAGGGACCTGAAGGATCATCTGGCCCAGCCTTTCTTGGCAAAAGCATGGTCTAGAAAGAT
Source organism: Athene noctua (assembly GCF_965140245.1). Lineage (NCBI taxonomy): Eukaryota > Metazoa > Chordata > Aves > Strigiformes > Strigidae > Athene > Athene noctua. Next base: position 14,456,646 of record NC_134040.1, on the reverse strand, counting down.
GGCTCAGCAACCTGCCCAGCCAAATCCTAAAAGTGTCTGATACGGGAAGGCTGATGAGTGCAAACATTAGCTGTACTTCTGAATCTCTCAGGTTTGATTTTGGAGTTGTTTTTTGTCTGTTTGGGCTCAAACCTAGGGGTACAGTCACCTCTGGAGGCCTTGTAGCTCTGATTGCAGGGATTGTACTTTGATATGTTTACCTGAGAGCCAAGGTGTAGTAGCAGGAGACCAATCATTCACTAACAAGTCTGACAGGTTGCTGGACAAAATCCATCTCTTGTCATCACAGCCTGGATTCCCAGAGATGTCAGAGTCCTGGAAAGTCCTGGAGCAGTGAATGGGTGGAGATTGGTTGAGTCCTGAAGGAAAGCTTTATATATCTCTATAGTGTTCTTTGCTTCTCCCCGAGCGTCTGCTCTCTGGTGACTCCCAAGCTAGTTAAATGTCTAATGTGACCTAGTGTGGTTGCTCTTACACTGTTATGGAGTTTGAGCAGAACTAACATGCAACCCTCCGCACCTGACTCTAGACATGCTCTTCTATGTAGAGAGTATTATTTCCTGACATATGAAATGGAATAGAGTACCAGCTCTTTCCAGTTCAACTTTTTGATCTCTCTTTGAAATCATTAACAATTCACAGATGCACCGAAAGCTTGTCTGGAAGATGACAGAGGACCACCACTCCCCACTCAGAAAGAACAGGAAAACAGAGTGCATCAGCACAAACACGTGCTTGGAGTGAAAACCCAGTTCCATCAGGTGTTAGCATTCATGAATGTGAAGAAGATTTCACATTTATTTCTGGATTGTTCTAAGGGGTCTTTTATCTAGACTAAACATTCATGGGCACACTTTGAAATACACTCATCATTTTCCCAGAAATGGGAGTATAGTCATTGGATTTAAAAGCAAGTTCACAGCAGTCACTCTTTACTCCACTTTCATCCTCTGCCTCATGGTGGCTGAATCACTAAAGAAATTACTCAAGACATTTTTATTTGCAAGACCAGAGTTGCATCAGAAACATTTTTACTGATCTGTAATCATATGATTCTAGAAACCAGAAGAGCTCTCTAGTCCCAGACTAGACACAATATTTCACTTATGCATTTGAGTTTTCAATTTGTTTTTTTTTTTTTTTTATATATAGAAAGAAACCAGACAAAATCTACACTTTGCTCAAACAGTAACTGAAGGAAAGAAATCTCTCTCATTACATCTGCTCAATGCTACAATTACTTCATTTAAAATAACAGCAGTGTCAAAAAAGAAAATATCTTAAACATAACTACGTATTTAAGCTTTCCTTTTGCAATTGCTCCAGGCTTAGTAATGTGCAACATTCAGAGTAATTTGACTGTAATTGAAGTATTTCGGGTTTTTTAGCATGTATGTTATGGAATTCTTAGTCTCTGGAGGTGAACAAACACCATGTGCCACCTACTTTACTATTTTGCTTCAGAGATTTGACTTATTGAGAAGTAAGCTTAACACAAATAAAATGGCTTTCCCCTCTTGGCATTTGGCAGGCATACAGAAATGCAAGAGCAGAGTACCTAGAGATACTCACGTCTCGGGCTATGTTCAGAATCGAAAGTATTTAAATACAAAATGAATCATCTGTGACAACCCCTAAGCAGTGCCACATTTCAGAAAGTGCAAGCCTGGGAATGAAAGTGAAACTGTATGTAACTGTCAATTAAAATAATCTAATATAGACTTTTCTGACTTTGGTGGAAGGTTGGGCACAGATTTTCTGGAAGCCCACTCTTTTTCATTTCCTTAGCGTATATTTTACAGTTCAGGAGGACTGAATCACATCTGTAGACAAGGCATATTACATAACTCATGGGAGAAAAGGTGATGGAAGAAGCACTATCATTGTGGATCACCTCTCAGCAGTTCATATCCACAACTGGTGTAAACTAATATAACTTCACATCAAAACTAATTCTAAAACAGTTTCTAAGAGAAGAGTGACTTTAGAAATAAGGTATTTACCATTCCCTATTTGGGAAATCTATAGTATTGTATCTGAGATAGTCGCATTCAGAAATGAAAACCAGAGAGTTTCTGTCAGTTTACTCAGATCAGGAATAAACAGTGCAATGGCAGCATAACCAAGGTAAGTAGAAACACATGGAAATTCCTGCTTGCCCAAGCAGTATGTATACACTATACATTGGCTGGCTACACCTTTGAATTCACAAGATTTAAATCAGATCAGAATTTGGCCCTCAGAGTATTCAACAGGCAGTTCTGGGAAAGGGTCCAGAAGAATTCAGTCAGTAACCACGAAGACTGTCATTTTATAAGATGTAAGTTGCAGACTGAAAAAAATATGTATTGTTAGGCAGTATTTATGTATGTTAGCCAGTAAAAGTACAGTTTTATTTCTTACTGAATTTCAAACTACACTATAAGCTGTAGAAAATACTCAGCTAATAGAACATTGTGTGTATTTATTGAATCTGGAAAATACCCCCAGGACAGCAGCTCTCAATCCTGCTAAGATAATTTCCATAGCACTGAGCTACAGTTGTATGTGTGTGAATACCAAGTGTGTTTAAAGATCTTCCATTTTATTGCTGCTATTTAGCAAGTAATTTTGTCAACTGAATGAGTATATGGTTAAAATATAAAAACCTGAAAGGTATTTTAAATACAGTTTTCTCAACATTCAGGTGTTAATCTATGATTAAAACAGTATAATAGTATGGCAGAAGTTCAAGCTCTGCTTGCCTTGAATATGCAGAAAGTTCCACCACAATCAAAGTCTGGTTGCAGGATAAGACCACAGCAGTGAGAAATCAGTGAATGTCTTTTGAGTAAATCATGGACTTACCATGAACAGTTCTGCTTAACTGAGAGCTACCCCAGGGCACGGCTGTGGCTGCGTCACTGCCCCCGAGATCTCAGCTGTAACTCTTTCTTCCAGGTACTCCTTTCAAGATGAAGAAGACATGTTCATGGTGGTTGATCTCTTACTCGGAGGTGATCTGCGTTACCATTTGCAGCAGAATGTACACTTTAATGAAGGAACTGTTAAGCTGTACATTTGTGAGCTGGCACTTTCCTTGGATTATTTGCAGAGATATCACATCATTCACAGGTGAGTGAATTTCATTTGAGGGACAGGCTGCTTGCTTTTGGCAAAGCAGAGGAATTTTATCACATATCTGATTACATGACTGTTTATTCAAAACCTCTGAAAAGTTTTCATTCTTGTTCTGATCTCATACAATGATGTATGTTTTTTACTCTGGTCTTTAAACACTAAATATAACCCACAACAGCATCCTGGTTGATTTTAATTTATTTTTAGTTCTCCAGTGCCCCAGTATTCCTGAACACAAAAATGTTGTAATCCAGTAGAACAACTTCACACAACATCAGGGAAAGGTCACAAAACCAAAGGATGAGGATAAAGAATAATTTATTTACTTGCAGAATCTGCATGAAGGTCAGAAGGAGGAAGAGAGGTGGGTAAATAAGAGAAATAGTAGAAATAAATTGGAACAGTGATAGATAGTACATCCTTTTTGCACTTCTTAGATTACAACAGTCTGTTATTTTTACTGCCTTACAGCTGGAAATCATAGTATTCATGTCAAAAAATGTGTCAAGCACCAAGGTCTGTTTTCCTTAAACAATTTGTTGTTTAACTGAAGCAGCAGGGTAACTTCTCTTTTTGTGTTAACACAACAACTGGAAAAATTATACAATTATGGGCTTGAGCCTCTATTTTACTCTTTTTATGCTAAATTCAGGATATTCCTTCCCGATTTACAGTGGTCTGAATACAAAAATACTTAGTTTCGTGTGTTACTGAAGCTGCATGTGAGTTTCAGAGACCAAGATCTACCAGTGTCCAGTATAAAAAAATTCCTCCAAATATATTGAGAGTTTTCATCCCATCCATCTACCAGAGCTGCCTCACGATTTTGCAATAAAGAACCAATGAAACATATGATCTGACTTTCTGAAGAGGGAGGGTCCATATGAAATCCCTCTGATCTGAGGTGCAGTGGTAGATGGCTGTTCTGTATTACTGAAACTACGCAAGAAAATATTCAAGTAAACATTGCAACAGCTGATTTGCTTGCAATTAAAACTCCCACAAATATTGCATGCAATTTCTGAAATTTTGTATCTTTAGCACATTGTTATTATTTTAGTACATTTCCATGTATTTTGCATATGTTTTCTTTTCTCAGTGAATATTTTGAAAGCAGAGCTCAGAATTTCAGCTGACCTTTGTTTCTATGCCTTAAGGAATGTTCTTGGTGAAAAACACATTGATGAGCATTTTTCTCACCATTATTTTAATGATGAGACATTTTATGCAAATAGGCTGTCAAAACATTCATGAGAGAATCCAGTTCATAATCAAAACTTGTATTTTGCTACAAGCCTCTGAGTTAAAAATGTTTCACAGAAAAGCCTGTGAAAGGTGGCAGATGTCTTGAGAGAATGAATGAAGGACTGGATTGAAGTCATTATGGTTGTTAATAGCTTTTTGTGACAGTATACGCATTGCCATGGTCCAACTGTGAAACTGGGCAAGACACATTATTCTCTTCCGTTTTACTTAATCATGATGAGTGACCACTTGATTTATTTTTTCTTCTGCAGTTATTGTAGTATGGAGTAACATCACTGGCTTTAACACTTGGTTTGCACCAAGGCAGAGGAAGCCATGGGGGTCTAGAGCTCGTTGTTGGCTCCATTTGGTGACAAGTTCTGGGGCTTGGTTCTCGCTTCAGCTGCCATAAATCTCTGCAGCATGGCTGGTATCAAGAGCACAATGCTGATGTAAATTGGCTCAGGACCTGAGGTAGCCGTGGTGCACAGTGGAGATGTGTCACCATTATTTTATAACTGCAAAGGCACCGTCTCGGTCAGAGATTAAATCAGTGAGCTGGTTGGTGTTTATACTTCGTGGTAGTAGTCTTCAACAATATCATTGAGTTGAAGTGCTTCCAGTCAGCCTTTACACGCTAACCTACAAAACTGTATTAGACCTTTCACTTTTAAATGAGTGCATTGGCAGCAAAAGGGAAAAAAAAGCTTAGTGAGTCATGGAGTCATTGAGAGAGCCCCCTACTAAATTTTTTTCTGGGCTACAGAGAAAGAATAGTTGAATGATTCATCAGACTGGTAGGTGGATTTTCAAAATGCAGTATTATAAAGAGCTGAATATATGGTGTGTGTCAGGAACTTAACTCCTCAATATTTGCAGATGTGTATGAAATGTGTGCAGGTTTCCTCTCCTATTGCATCCGGCAACATGACAGAATGTCATTTTCAAGATTAACCTTCAGCTCCAGGAGTTTGCTATAAAAGGAAGTGGTAATGGAGGGGACAGGAATTATCACTCGTGTATGAATGGATGTAGAAGTGTCCAGATCAGTGCTATGCCAGTTCCTCTTGGAGATGCCTTGTAATGCCTCTGCATTTGTTGATGTGATTTTGAATGTGGCAATCATTTCACCAATAGAAGTATTATTTCTGCAGGGACAACTTTAACCACAAATAGGGTAAAACCCACTACTGTTTTGGTATGTTTATGAAACTTATAATTTTTATTAATCATATCCATGTATATAAATCCATATTTATGATGCACAATCCTGCAATATATTATGGCACAATAATAAATGCTGCACTCTGTGTGTCACTTGCAACACTATTGTAAATGTTTGCATTTTCATAGATGTTCAGTCAGAATGGCAAATACTTTAAAAAGAAAAGCTGTAAGTTTCAAGCTATGATCTGAAAACTATTCTGAGCAAATTTTTCACTTAACTTACACAATGGCTAATTTAATGTTGAGATATCTCTAAACTGTTGGTCACAGGTAATGGCTACATCACAAACCTCTATTTCCCCACAGTCCTGCTGTAATATTTTATTCACATTTCTTAAATCAAAAAGTAATTCTTTAAAAGCTGGATAAACAGTGTTTATCATAGACCCTTGGATCCTGTACGCACAGAAAGTCTTCTGACAATTCATGTGCTCTCATTCATTCTTAAACGTTGGATCAGCTCCGGCATTCTGCATTAGCAGACATCAAGTTTCAAGACAGTATGACTAAACACATTCTTTCCAGTACTGTTTGTATAATACCAGTGAATAACATGTTGGACAAAAGTTTCCCTATCAAAGGATGAATAAACTTATTTCAGCCATGAGTAACTCAACCTCCTCCTTTCACAAATGTTGCTGTTCATATATTCCGATAAAACCACCTGCTTCCTCACTGAAGTAGGCTGCTCATTTTCATTCAGTTAGTTCTTCCAACAGTAGCTCCAGTGTTGTCTCTCCCAGGATGCTCTTGCAGCTAGAGCCTTGGCTTGGAGCAGCGCTGGCCCTGCAGTGCTGCGGCTGCTGCCCAAGTAACACGCTTGTACTGACAAAATTACATTTTCTCTTTCTATGGGGGCAACTGTTAACTGCATTGCCCTTACAACTTTTCATCATCATTTGGCTGCCTTGGTTTTCATCTGCTCAGAAAGAAGGCTGGATGTGGCAGATGTCTGGAAAGGAAATTGCAGTAACCCTCCAGCATGATTTTAGGATACTGGACTAGCTGTTTGATCTGTATGCCCAGGGCTTTTTTACTTCAGTGGGTTTTTTAAATGCAAAATCATTTGTATGTGTACATGTACATATATATGCACACATCTAAATTTTTGTTTGAAGCAAAATATGATCGGAATCATTCTGGCTTGGTGAGTCTGTGCTGTGTGACTACTGTGATCACCACTCTATTCTCCATTCCTGCACGTTCTGCTTCCAGTGGAGAGTGGCATCAGGAGCTATTCCAGCTCTGAACAGCTACTCAGCAGCAGTGCAGGGTGGACAAAAGCTAGTGGAAAATGGTGACAAATCAAGCATTACATATTCCTCTGCCAGATGATCCACTGCAGAGTATGGGTGCCTTATTGCTATCATCTAGACAAGATGTACTCTTCATTCAGCACTGCTTGGCTGGATTGTGGTGTAGGAGACACCTGTGTGTTCATTGTCTTTTAGTTTCTTGAGGTGTCCAGCAGTATGATGAAATAAGATAATAAGTCTAAATGGTTAGACTCTTCTTTAAAATGGGCCTTCCTAGTCTCACTTGTGATACCGTACACCAGAAAAACAAACTGATTTAAAATGTTCCCTTTGTAACCTTGACCATTTAGTATGTAAGCAGTAAATAGTTTGGAAATTACTTGAAAATGGAGAATTTGCCCTTTGTTGTTCTTCACAGATGTAACAGGCAGAACAGTGTGAACCTGAGATTTACCAGAATGTATTAAAAGGATACAGTTCCTTACGGATTCCAGCTCATACTACTAGTATTTTTCTTGCATGTGTAGATAAAGAAGAAAATGTAGTAGAGTCTGAAGTAGATGAAATAGAAAGAAGATAACTGTTGTCTGACTGCTATTCTCAAGCACTACCAAGATCATAACAGGTCAAGAGGCTTGTCCGTTGAATATTCTTAATTTGTCTTCCCATGTCTCTTCTATCTTACTGTATTACATTCTTTAAACAAGTGCAAGCCCATGTTATTTCCAAGGACAAATTTCAGGAACTGAGCAATGAGTTATGTAGAAGCAAATTAGAAAACATATCAAACTAGCCAAAGAAGAAACACCATGCAAACCACAAAGCACAGAAAACCTGCTGAATGCTTATGAACCAGCACTAATCAAAAAGAGATTCACCAATTCTATGCACAAAAGTTATTTAAATTTTAGTCATGTCCTTAAAAAAAGAATTTGATATCACAAGATATGAATATGCAGAGAACAAGCCTTTCAACTTTTGAATGGAGTTCTCTACCTACAAGAATTAATTTTACTTCTGTTTGGCAACAGTGAAAGAAAAAGTTATTTTATATACCAGATGCCATGCTGCAAATAAATTAAGTTGGTTTAGAAAAAACACTGAGATTTCAATACCCAGAGACTAGATTACTAATGAAGTAAAACTGCCTGTATTGGTGAAGAGACACAAGGAACACTCTGAGATGTGTGATGCCCCCATCAGGTGCTCCAGTCCTGCCACTGCAGTGATCTAATCTTTTATTGTGAGCATAGTGCATTCTCCCTTCATCACTCAGGTGAAACACCAGAAGACATGCACCACACCCTTACTCCTTTCATAACCCATCACTGAGGGATCCTCGTTGCAGTCAGCAGGGCATTGCTTGGTTCCTTACAGTTTGGCCTTTTCTTTCATCCTCCTTCTCATTACTACAAAATTATAAGAATGTACTTACATTAAATATTTTGTTTAGCCAAGAAAAACTCATCTCATCAGCCCCACATTATTTAAAATTCAGAAAATGTTAGGAGGGGGAAGCGTCTGAACTGTAGACTGAGCTTGGCCAACTGTCTTGCATTAGGTGACGAACTTCCAGTGGCTAAAGGTAACCTAAATTGAGCCCATCCTAACTGTTTGTGCTGTATACAGCTTTAGAGAACAAGTGTCCTTCACTAAAAAAAAAAAAAAAAAAAAAAGGTTCTGTGACTGTAGTTGGTTTTATCACTTGCGTCTCTGTTTAGAAACAGACAACCAGACAACGTGGATATGATCTAGACATAAAGGAGTGCACAGCATGCATCCAGAAGGAAAAGTTATGTCTTATTACTTCTTCCATAGTGCAACTAGAAAGAATTTCAAACATTTTTATCTGAATTGTAATTTTTACACACTGATTTAAAGGTTTTCCTGAATCCTTTCTTACCTCATTGTTATATAGCTTCAACCAAAAAAATAAACATGAAAAATCTTGTTTTTTTCTAAAAGTCTAAAATCACAATACCATCACTAGGGATTGTGGACTTATATGTGTCTAACTTGCTGCAAATAGTTGTAGCTCCATACTCCTCATTAGCAGAAAACACAACTTTCTTGGAGCAAGAGGGAATCAGCATTTCATGCATACACACACAGGAACAGGAGACAGAGCAGAGAAACTGAGATCTAGGCAAATTCAGACTCTGTCACATCAGGAGGTACAAATCTTTCTGAAAATGGGCAACAAAAAGCTACTAGGGAATTACCTTGCCACAGATCTTGCTGCTGCAGTGAGTGTGATAGCCAGCATTGTGGAGATGCCAGCAGGTCCACTGATGCCTGGGCTCAGCACACTCTTTTCTGTGGAGTGTGCTCAAAGGGAACATGTAAAGTCCATGTAGATATTATACACCAGTTTGCCAGTTTCATGCTCTGTATTTCCCACTTTCCAGCCACTGTGGCAGGGAGCATAACGTTGGTTTGAATTTATTAATCTACATCTGTCTTCCAGAGGGTTTTCTTAAAGCCCATCTTTACTTTTGTGCTGGGGTTATAATGACTTTCCTACAGACTGATTCTAGTTTCTGCAGGGTGCACCCCCCACTTAAATCAGCTGCCATCACCTGTCTGTGTCACTGTTTTTCCCCTCCATCCAGTTTTCTTTAATAATTCTTTTGCATTAACCAACCTTTTAGAAAGAGAAGTCTTATACAATCAGTCTTCAAGGCACATGATATCTATTAAAATACAGTTTAGCACCCTATTGATGGATAATGAAATTAAATGGTTTCCTTCCTTCCCCCACTCTTCAGTATTAAAATTGTGCTCATGAATCATTTTCACAGATTCAGACACTGAAGCAGAAGATGCTGACAGAATTGAAGCAGAGCTCTATAGTCAAGATTATCTGAGGTCTCCATTCACAAATCTGATTTTGGGTTTATGCTAGTTTTCTGCTTTAGTATATTGCTAGTTTCTCTGTGGCCAGTGCAGTGTGAGTGTTATCAGAACCATCTTTCTTTCACAGGAATCAGTTAAAAATTTTTTGGTGTTGCTTAAAAACTTCAAGTGATTTTAATATAGGCATTTGCTCCCAACTTATAGATATGAGAAAAGACCAATGTATTAATAGCATGTTGTTATTGTAATTCTAAATATAACAATCGAGAGCGTTAATAACATTTAAATAATTTTCAATAAGTAATTAAAATGATTAGGCATTCCTTGAGAGGCATAAGAGTATCCACAGTATTAATTGCCTGCCTCATATGGCACTGCCTGGTTTACTCTGTTTTAGTGCCCCTCCACCCCCCACCTGCCACCCCAGAGTGGTGCTGCTGTTCCAGCCTCCCTGTGACAGCTGGGCCGGGGGACACTCTGAATGAAAGCTCTTCTCACCAGCAAGATCAAATTAGCAATGAAGTGAAATCTTAATTAACAAGAGAAAGAACAAAAGCCAACCCCCTCTGATACAATATTGATACTTTTTCCAAAGCTTTGGTGTTAATGTTCTATTAAATGCATTCTGATATGCTTGTATTTTGGAAACCTCACAACATCATGACTGTATGCAGGCATATTCTCCCCACTGAAGTGTCAGATTTGCATGCAATGTGTTTGAGTAATTTTTTTTGTTTGTAGTCAGTGAAGAAATTTTAAATCTTTGATTAAAGTATGTAGATGGAGAGAGGGAATATGGAAAAAGACTGTAAACTTTAGGCTGAGAGAAGTATAAACCAATAGCAGCATATGGACAATTGTTTCTTTCTGCTGTTTTTGCTTAAGTGGTTGCAACATTTTCTCAGGTTGGATGAGCAATACATGCATAGAGTATTCTATCATTCCCTTGGAGATTTCCCTACAATGTAAATTTTGTTTTAATATATGGAAAAATAATAAAGACTTAAGGCAAAAAGTGCACATTTACATTACTTCCTCATGGGTGCAATAGTCTTTTATATCTCAGGAATTCAGTAGATTGTCCATGGTGTAGCAGGAGGCATTTCATTAAAGGATATTGCAATTTAAGCTTCCTTTCTGACTTAGAAATGCATTCAGCAGCTTTCAGTAAAGCTTTGATATTTCAGGTGAGATGTGATTGGCTTTGCACAATTTTTGACTTGACAGATATATGGGGGGATGAGAAAGAGTGGGAGTTGTAACACTGATAATCTGACAGAGTTTCCTATTTCAAAACAAATCATTTGGTGGGCAGGGACTGTAATTAAGATACAGATGGCCATGAGATTTGTTCTGCTTAAGTTGGCTTCTCATTTTTTTTTCTCTTGCGTTTATTCTCTATATCCTTTTTTGGGAGCTCCTCAAGGCATTCCCTCAAGGTTATTATCAAACGTTTCTAACCCTTTCTGAACTCCTGTTCCAACTCCCCTGGATGGCTTTTACAGAGGATGAAGCACAGCAGCTCAAATTTTTGATGTTGCATGACAGACAGTCCTACTGATGAGCCTCTGCATCTCCCAACATATGCGCACACAGCTTACAATCTACCCTGGGGGAATTTCCTACTTACCCAGTGGGGGTAATTGCACTTTCCTGCAGCAGAGGACACAAGACAAGTCTGCAATTCAGCAGTTGTGTGCTCTTGCACGTGCAGAACTTCTGTCAGCAGGGAAAGACCTTAAAATATGGTGTCAAACTGGGACCTTGCAAGGTGGAAACAGCACTTGGTAGGCAGGATGCTTTCAATGAACCAAAATTTATTAAATTAGATGCTGGTGAATTTGGTCATTCTTTACATGGATGATCAAAATCATCTTTACAGACAGACGAACAGTAATGAGACATTACCTTTCTCCAGTGGTTACCAGTTTTTGTTCAGTCATTTATCTGTCATTTATTCAGTCATTTATACACATGAAACTCGGTGCTATTCCGAATGCAGAGGAGTCACTTTCTAGTCTAATGATAAAAACATCACAAGGCTGGAGCGTCTCTTATTCTTTTTCCTTTCACAGTGACTATTCTGCATATAAACACGTTATAGTCTCATTGTTTATTTCAGTGATATTCTTATTGCGCATTTCAAACCTTTTTTTTTTTTTAATTTTAGATTTGGGGGTTTAATTATGAGCACAGGTAATTTAGAAGGTAAATGTGAGTTTCTTATTATAAAACAGTGGGCCCTCTTTCTGCTGTCAGGTTTAGTTCAGATTGTAAGCATTTTGAGGTTCAAACCATATTTTTCTATGGCTTTATTCAGCCCCCAAACTTTGTTCGTTTTTACTGAAAATCAGTACTGCTTAAAATCTCATTTTTCTCTTGTTATCTTTTAAAGTCAAATTACGTGTAATGGAACTGGAATGATAAAAGGCTACACTACAAGAAAAATAATGGCAGAGAAAGTATCATTTTTTTTAACAGTGTCAGAAAAACAAACTGGTTGGACAGCTCTGAATGTCTGGCCTGTGAGCTCACAGTTTGGATCTTCAGTGTACATGGCTGAGCAGCCAGCTGAGCAGCTATGCTTTGGAGAACAAGTAGAAAAAAAAAAAATATTGGGGGTAAAATAGATGGATTTTGGGGTACTGGGAGGACAAAGGACATTATCACCCTGCATAAAATGCAGAGGATATTTCCAGAGGTACACTAGGAGGGCTGAAGAAGAGACTGGGGCATGCAGTGCAGTGTGGGGTATGGGCAAGGAAAAGCTGCTGTGGAGAGGGACAGACCCTAAAAGCCAAAATCAGGAGTGACCAGAGAGAATGGAGAACATGGGAGAGAGGCACCATGAAGTGGGGGGTACAGTAACAGGGGAAATAGGGTATCGATGCCAGTATATGAATTCCAGGTCAGAGGGGAAGGCTTACTGAAGGATGAGTGGTTTTGACTATGTCTCTCCTGGTGACAGTCATGGTCAAACAGCTTTGTTCAACCAGCCGTGAAAAACTTTGCCCAGAGTTCTGCAGATAGGAATTAAAACACTGGCATAAAAATTGATCTCTCTGTGTATTCCCAGAAAAGATGTTGATGTAGGGAAATGCAGTCTTAGATTTGCTATGTTGTTCTCTCAAGGTGTTATAAAAATTAAGATATGGTCCTCTTTAAAAATATCAGATCAATAGGTCCACTCAAGGAGTGTCAAATGTATTTTGAATGCAAGTCAGTAAACAATAATTAACTCATTGTCAATAATCAATAACAATGACTGACACAGTCACTTAACGACTTGCTGCGTGGAAAACCTATTGCCAGAATGCTGCATTTCTCAGCTTTTATGCTAATTAAATGTATTAGTTATCTAGAAATCTGCCTCTGAAATCCACAGAGACTCACAGCTTTCTTCTTAATTTGAGATGCCGTAGAATTTTCCCCTGATGGTGCTCCTTCAACTCTCTTCTGCAAACCTACTCAGCCGCAGAAACACTCTACAGACAGACCCCAATGCAAACACATGCACTTACATATGTATAGGGAGTTGAACACTAATTAAAGTAACAGCTTATTTCCCTGAGTCCCAGAGTACCTCTACTGTTGAAACTAAGAACTATGAGCATATAGGTAAGGATGTCCATTTCCAAACAACAGTCCTTTATCTTATCATTACTGTTTAATATTTACTTTTGGAAGATATGCTGTCAAAAAGGAACAGCATATGAAATCTAAAGCTGGAAAATTGAATTAATTGTCTACATTTTTGAACATATACATCAAATCAGTGTAACTCTTTAGTTAATGGGAAGAATGGTGGTGCTCAGTCAGTGCCTGCTCTTCCGTCCTAAGAAATACTTGGTCACCAGTTTCCTTACATCAGACAAGATTTTGTCTCCCTGAGAAGAAATGTGTCTCCAGTTGTACAAAAGCAGCTCTGTGTGGCAGTGCCAGGTTCCCTGAATGCTGCAGACAGCTGGGCATGTGGTGGCCACCTGCCTGGAGGGAAGCAAGAAACCCTTGGGCTCCTTCCTCAGACATCCCCCTTTAACCTCACCTGGCCTGAAGACCATATAGACTCAGAGGCTTTCATGCCACAAATGAGGAGGACATTTTATTTGATGGCAGCAACTAAAAAAATTCTTAAGCGTGGAAGGTATTTTAACCACAGCACAATTTATCATTTATGAAGGGCTGCATTCTTTGTGGTGTGAGGTGACGTCAGACAAGACAATGAGAGCCAGAAGCATGACTCCTGCAGGAGGCTTAAATACCTGCCTGCACTTCTGTGATAACACTTTACAGTAATTTGACTTGAGAACATCCCCAGTTGTTTTTATAATTCCACACAGCATGCAAGATGTTTCTTATGTTTTTAAAAACTTATTCCACAGTTCACCAAGATCTAAATGCAGGAGTATATACTTTTTTTAGTTGTCTGTCCAAGCAAGTGGATAACTAGTCAACACAGTCCACAGAATCTAAAAAGCTATTCAGCTTATCCAAACCCAGTCATCTGAATAGCTCTACATTCCAGTGACTGTTGTTTATACATCCGTTGACTATAAATGGAAATATAGATGCTTAATTCACAATAGAACCTAATCCAAGTATTTTAATCTGAGATCTGAATCCCATCTCTATTTTCAGTTAAATAAATACTAAGAATAATCCTTACAATAATTTCAGTGCAAGTAGCTACTGTAACAGCAGGTGTAGTTTAAACACACCTTCACCCGTAGCATATTCTTGGCTAGTAATCTTAACCAGGATGTTTCTACTACAGTCTGTGGACTCAGGTAATATTGTCAGTCTTTCATTTGTTATCCAGGTTCACCAAGAGGTGTTGGAATATTTGGCTGTTTGATTCCAAGCAAAATATTGTTGCCATCTCTTGCAATAAGGAGACTTCTTAAAAAGTGGTGTACTGGAATATAAACTGTGATTTGGGCCAAATGTAGCCTGTCAAGTCTCATCAATCTTAAACAGATAATAACAGATAACCTACAGAAATGCATATATTTATTGCTCTGTGAGTTTCTTTGTAAATGTTTCTTCTAAAAAGCAGCCAAAGTTATTCTTAGAAGTGATTTATTACGTTCGTTTTCAGAATAGATGAGGCTGTAGGTAGAAAAGTGCCATGAAACTTCCGTTCAAAACATTAAAGATCAGTTGGAGGGAGCAAATGCAGCATAAAATCAGATATTTGCTCCTGTTGGTGGATTTCACAAGACCTGCCAGCTGCTACTGACATTTCAGGTAGTAGCAGGTTAGTTTTTTTAATAATTTACCAAATATAATTTTCTTTTCAAGCCTAGACTCTGTACCTCCCATCCTGGTCTACTGCAGCTCACTTTTACATATATTAAATCTATAAAACCACCAGAAGGGGAAGGATATGCAGGACATCAAAGCTCACTTGACTGTGGAACATACTCGGCCTCCTCTCTGTGTTATGTCCTGGTTGTGTATATTATGGAGTCTGAGGCAGTCAGTTGAGAAATAAAGACCAAAATACTTATACCCATGGGTCTCATGCCACAGGCATGAACCAGTGGGAGACGATGGCAGTGGTGAGGGTGATGGGGAATCTGACTTCTATGCTAGCATTTGGGGTTTCAGATCAGAGTGGACAAGGCAACATTGCATAGCTCTTATTTGCTTGGTGATTTACAGCCCTTCTTCCCACTACAGTGTACTGCTGAAACTTGGATCAGCAGAAAATGTGCTTAATGGGAAGCTTCACTGCTGCATAAAACATGACTGCCCAGGCACTCACTGAAAACCCAAAACCTTTGGAAGTTGCTGTCAGTTTCCTTGGCCTGCATGTGAAGGCCACCATGCTGAATCATACTTTAATTTCCACCCATGTTGGCTGTAATTAACTGCACTTTGTAATGGATGGATGAAGGAAACTCTTAAACAATGTGATATTATTAATGTGGATACTGCTGTTTTAACAGGTGTCTGATGAACTTTCACATATGGAAGTTGGTAGGGCTTTTACACATTATCAACAGTGGCTGACTTAAACACATATGTGTGTTGGAATCCTGTATATTTTGTTTCTGAGTTTGTCTAATAAACAGAGCAAACTCTTGGAAATGTAATACACTTGGACATCTGTACTTCAGGCAGTGAAAAAAAAAAAAAAGGAGCAGCTATATGAATTTCAGTTGTCGCAAAACACCACACTTTTGATGCTAACTTTTTGCAACAGACAAAGCCAAACATGCTTATCAGTAACAATGCCCTCCGGATTTATCTTTAGGCAGAGGACAATTGTCATCAATTTCTTCTCTCTTAGTTTCACACACGGATTTCTGCCCATGTAGATTGGAAGAGGGCCTATGCCTTTTACTGAAAGAAGACTGAAACCTGTGCAGTTGCTGGCAGAGTACACACTGAGAACATTCTTGCCCTTATTCCTAGTCAAAAGCTCTCACATGGTATCATGGAGAGAAGCATCACTATTGCAATGTATATGCTTTTCTGCTGGACCAGAAAATTCCTTCCAAATACCACAGTCAAGTTAGTGTCTAACGAGTCATGCACTTCCCGTGATTATTACACTTGTCATCTGTTCTTGAAAGCTGATTCATGTGTAGGGGTATGACCCTGGTACTCGTACACACAGAAGGTCTCAGCAATACTTGATGCTACAACACAGAAAAGATTAGTCATCGGCTGAGAGGTTATCAACAAATCACTGCTGCACGGTGATGCTACATGATTCCTCCACATGATGTGGAGAAGCATTTGGCTGAAAAGGCTTTTATTTGAAATGTGGTGATGTTTTGGCATCATCATAGCGTTGACAGTAGTTCAAGATTCCCCTGAGCGCTACCCAAAAGTCCAAGGGTTGTAGTCATGTCTAGTGTTAGCTCCAGAAAGCAGTTCTAGCAAAGAAAGCGGCACATTTGTTGTTACTTTGAGTCCTTCAGGCAAGATGAAAGCTAACCATGAGATTGCCAGCAAGTTGTTTGTGCTGGTTAATGTTCACTTGGAAAAGAACCACTGTGTCCAGAAGAGGAATCCTGGATAACATCGTCTGGGCTTTGTTATGTAAAAGCTCAGTTTATGTGGCCACAGTGGTGCGTTCCAAACCCTGGTCTCTGAGACATTATACAGTGCAACACAGAGGAGGCAAAGTACAGGTTCCTGTACCTCTTTGGACAAATCTTTCTTGCTTTTATAACACATAAGAATCTTTACCTATTTTTCTTGCTACTGCAGTATATAATTACCTCTATGATAAAGTAATATTGGATCTTCTGAAAGAACAATATAATGAAATATTCTATGTTTAATATTTTTATTTTAATTTAGCATCTACGCATATTCAGGAGCTGAACTTAGCCAGAGAAGACTATTATCTAGCTGTATATATCCAGAAATGTGAAAGCTTCATTATAGGATTCCTTCTTTTTAAAAAGCCATTTTCTTCAACCTGGGATAATGATATCTACTGCAACTATTTCTCTAGGATAAAATTGACAAATACAGTATTTCCAAAGACCACTGGCCATTCAGACAAATTTAGCTATCATTACTGCCACCTATTGTTACAAGTAGAGAATTGAAGATACTTTCATAATTGTGTTTTCCCAAATAGAAATAAAATTAGAAAATAACAAGTTTGCTCCAGTTGAGGTATTTGTAAATAAGCACATTTTGATGCCTTGTTTGACAGCTTTATTCTCAGAGTTATATAAAATTGGTTAGTACAAGTTTTAAGAAAATTCAAGATCTTCATTAACACCCAGTAAGAAATGGTACTAAACCCAAAAGGAACCACAGGCACCATAATGCTCAGCATCACAGCAACATATTTCTATATATGTAGGTACTACAATCCCAAGTCCTGAGCCAAGTGTCCAGACACTCTTTAGAGGTGCATAGGAAGAGGTAGGGTCTTCAGAGACCTTCATTAGTGAGAGATTTTTCACTTGTCGGAATTATTACAGCAGTCATATCTTGCATACATACTAAAAAATAGTCTTATGGCCAAACAGAAGCAAAAGGCTCCTAAGTGTAATAATGGGCTGGATGATATAATTCTGATTAATAAGATATGAATGCATGCTACCAGATAATTAGTTGGAATTAGTTATCGACTTTTTGTTTCTGCATTAACCCCATTTGGAATGGGAATTTCACAGAAAACAAAAGATTTAAAATAAAAGAGAAGATTTTATAGATAAAAATACTTTTTTGCAAGGCCTACTGACTTTCTGAGTATCTCAGGTTCATGAATAATGCATCACTGATTGCATAATAACAAAATTACATATTTCTGATTGGTAATAAATATTTTATTTGGTATTGAATGTATAGAATATTTTGTCAAAATTGTTTCAGTTTTATGGAATGATTTTCAAATCCTGAAACATTTACTTACTTTTTCTCAAACAGAAATCTGTGGAATTCTATTAATTTCTAAATTTAAAATATGCCCTAGTGGGTACTGTGAGATTTGAACATATAATTAAAATATCACAAAACTATTAAAACCCTGTGATAAAACCGTATTACCTTTCAAGTTGTAATTTTTGTTAGTCTGAGTCTTTCCTGAAAGAGTTAATTTTTCTAAGGCTTCTATTTACCTATCCACACACATATACCTATTTGAAAAAAACAGTTTTCTACTGGAATTTGAGGATTCTGAAATGGTACCTGGTAAATCACTGCAAAACTACAAATTTGGCTCTATGCCTTATTTGGAGTCTGAAATGTAGATTTTTATTTTTTTTTCTTCTGGATGGAGATGAGGCTGACTAAGTAAGTTTCACTTAGACCGACCAATTAATATTTTAGGCTTTTGACATTTCAGACTAGAATAGGACACTGGAAGGGATGCCCTTCGGCATTGCAGGTTCTCTGTGTATAACACGCTCCAGAAAGTGCAAATAGAAATGGCTGAGTTGATTGAATGAATTATTGTATCCTTTGCTTCTCAGAAGATAAATTTATGCAGGGACATCCTGGTGCAAAATAGCAGTTTATTTTGCTTTCAAGCAGAGTTAGTGGATCTCAGCTGTGCTGTAATCTTCTCCTTACTCAAGAGAGAAATAGGTAAAAAAGGTGCATTCCTTTTTATTCCTATAAATAACTCAGCTCAGCAAAAGCTGTGCACCAATAAATTACCTGTGTAACTTGTCTCTGTTTGTCAGTGAATTAGCCCAAGTTTAAATATGTAAAGATCAGGACCAGTACTTTAATTTTTCATCATTTCAATCTCTTGTTTCTGCATTTACTGTCCACACCTATGACCAGTGGCTTTTATTAACAGATGTTGTTTCCTACTTCCCATTTCAGTCAGATGTCATAACTGTGAAAGCCTGTTTCTGAACTTAATTATTCTGAGTGGCTTAGGTGTCAGATGTGGTGTCTTGTGGAAACACATCAGAGTCATACAAACAAGCATCCACAAGATGTTTTTTTCTTTACAGATCTTTCATAATCTAATACCACATCTTCTCAGCTAATTTCCAGTTTTACTGAAGTCTTTAAATTTCAAAATTAGAGTGATTCACAGGGTCATGGTATGGCATGGCATTCATTAGAGAAGAAACAGAAGACTCAAGGTCCTTTTATGAAAGGACAGTAAGTAGCAACAATTACTGGCAAGATCTAAGTGAGGGGTATTTGAATGGCAATCAGAGGTCTGGAGCAGTCAGAAGCCTTTCATTGTCATTCATCTGATAGGAAATAACAGTAAAAACTCTGATATTCTTACTGTTATTTTGTATTAATGCCATTGAAGTTTCTTGAAACTAGGAAGGATGTTGGTCAGGAACAAAAAACTAAAAAGTAAATGAGTGACGAGATGTTGATGAAGCGAGGATACATCAGACCTCATTAAGGCTGTATCTCAAGCAAGCACTCTTGGTTGGTACTCTGCACAGTTCAGCTCTGGAGGATACATCATTTCTGTGCTGCCCTTATAGAAGATAAACACTTCTGACACAATTCATCTCTTGGCTGTAGAGTGTCCAGTATATATTGACTTTTCCTTCACTCAAAGCTTCAAAAAAATTGCCATAAGAAAACCTCACTATGTATGTATTCACTTTCTTTATGAACTGCACTCCTTGGACATGTGTATTATTTGTGAATCTAAATATCAAATAAGAAGGAAATAAGGTCCCTATCTGTGAAAATCAGAATTTGTTCACATTTCTTTCCATAACTAGGAGAAACCCCTTTATAATGTATGATATGATTCACTTCAGTGCTCTGATATAGTGATAAGTCTCATGTGAACTTGAATAATCCATAGATGACACTTTTAGTTCCCAACTCATTGCCATTTTTTATGGCCATTAAGAACTGTTATACAGCTAATATTAATCTTAATGAAAATTGTCCAGAACTATTCATGTCACATTAGTTTATTATGTGGCAGGTGTATGTGATTTAATGTGAAACATTGGTGTGACTAACTAAACCTAGAAAAACTAACACAAAAGAAAAGGTTCTGGTCAGTTATATTCTGTAGTATATAAATAGGTTATGAGGAATAATTCCTGCATATACTTCAGGCTGTTATCCAGAAGTTGTTGCTTTTTATTGTGCTTTTTTTAATGGTAGCAGCTGTCTTCTAGACTTTAACACTTGTATCTAATAGTCATTGTAGACTAGTCTTCATATAGAATTCCATATATCCAAGAATACAACCAATGCTCACTTTCAGTCATGACTGTTGGGTCTATTTTGACAAAGAGAAGGCAAACAGGATCATGAAGGTCACTGTACATTGAAAACTATTTAGTGTGACTTTCTGTGATCTTAACACATTTTTTTTCCCCCCAGTGATAACAGTAACTTCAGATGCCTATTTCTACATAAGGAAAAAAAAAAAAATAAATGAGCTGCATAATTAATGAAAAACCTTTAAACTCAGTATTCCAAGGTTTGTCCTACACAGCATACATAGATCGTCAGCACTAAAGAGAAGAGTACAAGAAAAACTTTATTCGGGTTGAAATGATGTCTACTGAAGCCAGTGTAATCCTTCCGTTGACTTCAAGGGCCTTTGGATCTTGCTTTTGCATCCTTATAAGAATGAAAAATCCATCTAATGTAACCTCTCTATTGGATATTTGGAAAAAAACCCTTGCATTCTGCAAGACCATAGGCTGCCTTAACTGTAAGCCAATGAATTTTAGTGATACTTGCTTAAATCCAGACTGAGAAAAGCGTATCTTGTGACCTGTGGAGTTTCATTTCCAGTAGGCTGTCAGCATTACCACTGCCCCTCAAGGAGGCTGTAGTGCTAGGTGTGGTTTATAGGAAGCTACTCAGTTGCTGCTCCTGACCTGAAGGGTGGAGAAAGCCCTTTTTGCTCCCTGAAGAACTTGTTTATACATAAAAGGTCATGGGAAAAACTCAGGTTGGAAAGGACCTCAGGAAGTCTCTAGTCCGAACTTCTGCTTAAAGCATGATCAGATATGACATGAGACCAGGCTTCCCAGGGATTTTCGTAGTAATGTCTTGAAAAACTCCAGGAATGATGACCACACAACCCCTCTGGGCAACATCTTCCACTGCCTGTGTGTCCCCACAGTGAAAGTTTCCCTTTATATCCAGTCTGAACCTCCCTTGTTTTGACTTACACATGTTGTTCTTATTCTAGATTCTGTACTTTGAATGAAAATGAGTATGTGTCTTCGGTCTATTAAGATAAAAGCAGTTAACTGCTGCTTTTAAAAATCTAAGACTTCATTTCATGAGTTTGTATACAACTGAGTTTTCTCTGTAAGTTGCCTTTGGCTAATGGAGAGTTGAAACCTCAATGGTCCTCGTTCAGAGAAAACCAATCACCATTAAAAAGTGGAAATAATCCTAATAGTTCATGCTGGTAAAACTGCTATCAACTGAAATGCTCATAGATATTACTGTGGGGTTTTAGAAGCTCAAGAGAATGGAAATGTGATAATACATTAGATCCTGCTCTTAGGCAGCAAGGCAAAGAGTGAAATCTGTCAGACATGAAGCTGAAAGAATGTACTTCAGATTTTTGCTGATACCAAACAAAGGGTTAGGGGTTACTACACATGTGAATTCAGACCCATCCAGAGCTGTCAACTGGAATATCTCTTCTGATAATATTAAAAAGCTGCTTGGACTGGCAAAGAACAGCTTTCTTTGTCAGAAACCCATGAAAGCTTTTGACGAAATAAGTAGAAAATATAGGCAAAACCAAAAAATCACAAATTTAAACATGACAGAAAACAAGCCTATGGTGTTTGTATGTTGGCTGCAAAATATGAAAGCAGAGTAAAACAGATGGGCATTGTTAGTTTTTTCAATTCTCACAGGTTTAAGGAAAAGCATAGATCTTGTGTTTCAAAATGGCAAAGGGAAGATAGCATCTGTACTTGCTGTAGAAGTGCTTTCCTAAAAAAAAATGAGATTAATCTTAGCTGGAGGAACTGTAGCTGGTAGTTCTGTTATTCACATCAATGGCTAAATCTTTGTTTAAGCCTCTGAAGCATTTTTATACAATTATGTCTTGTAGTAATCAACTCGAGTTTAATTCTCAGTTGTATAAATAAAACCCTGTTTGTTTAGTTCATTTCAGTTTTATGGAATATGAACCTTGCTTTCATGTTCCAAA
The DNA here is from genome assembly GCF_965140245.1 of Athene noctua. Classification (NCBI taxonomy): domain Eukaryota; kingdom Metazoa; phylum Chordata; class Aves; order Strigiformes; family Strigidae; genus Athene; species Athene noctua. Next base: position 14,434,332 of record NC_134040.1, on the reverse strand, counting down.
AGCAAATAGAAAAGTTCTATTGACCATCTAGATACGATTTATTATTTGATATGCCTGTCACATCTCATCTTGCAGATCTTTTCTGTTAACTATTTGTTCTTTACTCTCAGGGAAATTTTTTATTCAGCCTTCCCCAGTTCTTATCTTTTTGGACTGTTTTCTTTCAGATGCTATGAAATTAGATAACCTGAAGGACCTACCTTTGTTTGAAACTAGAGCATGACATCTTTTTTTCAATAGTTTTCTGTAATCTACTTAGAATTAGTTGTTAATGATGTGAAGCGGTAGTCAATGAATCAGCCATTACCTTTTTTCCTTGAGAAAACTGAGCAATTCATGGTTGACTTCACCAACCACACATCTTTCATTTCTAGATCGACATGTCAAGTCCAGTAGGTATCAATAGCGCTCAAAACTTGCAATGTCCTTGTTGCCAATTTGTAGCAGCACAGGTGAAACTTGTATGGAGATTGTTCTGCATTTCAGGCTTTAGAGAAAATGATATCATCGTGTTTTTCACTCCTCTTTTCTATGACTGTTTGACCTACCCAAGGGACACAAAAGTGTGACCTCTGGAAGGTTATTTATTGTTATTAATCCCAATGAGTAATTCAGAGTCTCCCCTTCTGATGTATACATACAAATTCTGTCCTTCATTTCACCTGGCACTGGCAATATGATCACCTAGTTTTGCTCACTCTTACTGAGGTTTCTCAGAGTCCTCTTCAAGTGAAATCATCTTCATTCTTTTACCACTTTACTAGCTAGTAAATATTGTGTTACACCTCTCCAGTGCTGAACTGCAGAGCATTTCAATTTCAACCTCCTTTAGTGCTGAAGGTAGGCTATTTATTCCTACTATTTTCTCCATGAGTGTTCAAGCCCCATGACAGAATTTAACATGTGGAAAATCTGGCTAGCTTCCAACTGCAATGGGCTGTATCAAAGACTAGCTAAGTTCCACACACACAGGCCTCTCCCAGGTCTCTTCAATGCTTCATGAACTTCCTTGTAGTCAAAAGGAGGGGGAATAGGAACAATGGACTTTGAACTCGGATACATTATTTGTCATAGACTCACAGAGTAATTCAGGCTGGAAGGGACCTTCAGAGGATTCTAGTCTAATGTTCTGCCCAAAACAGGGTCAGCTTTCAGATCAGACCAGGTTGCTTGGGGTTTATCCAGTCAGGTCTTGAAAATCTCCAAGGATGAAGACTGCATGACTTCTCTGCTTAATTTAGAAATTTCCTTCTACTCCACTTAGTAACAACAGAAATATTGATGGAAGTGGTAATTAAAATTGCAAATACATGAACATAAGTCCTTTATAATCGTTGTGAGACTTTCCATGGCGTTCAGGGGGCTGGCACATGCAGTGAAAATGAGTCAAGACGCACTCATGGTTTTCCTCCATGCAGAGGAAGTATCTTCAAGCATTGGATGACCACTCAGCCTAGATATAACGGAAGCTACAAATAGATTATTAATCATTTTATCCTACTTGGAAATTATATGCAGCGCCTTCTTACTGGGCTTTCACCCTTCAGGCAGCTTTAGTTTGACATCTGTAGCCAAGGCAATTGAAGAAAGCGAGCAATGGTTTCACAGGCAGTACCAACAAGTGACAAACTGATTTTTCCTTTTTTTTTTTCATTTGTCCACACCTCTGAGATTCTTGGTCCAGCTATTATGTTAGTTATGCCTGGTCCTGTCACTCAGCAGACTTCTAAGGTTTCTCTAATTTCTATGTTGCTCTGATTTTTCTGTGTATAAAAAGTGTTGGAGTAGCACTGGTACAGACTGAAAAATCTGTGATATGAAATCAGTGTCTAGAAAACTGATGTAACTCTGATGACCATTGCTAGGTGATTGGTTAGAGGGCAGTCCAGGGCTCTTCTGAAACCAAACTGTGGGTGAGTTTGCTCCTTGCAAAAGTACTTCAATATTTTTTATGACCTGGTTCAAGATACTCAATTATGAAATGAGTGTTTCAATTCTCTTAGCTAAGGACATGCATAATAGGAAAACTGTGAATTTAAGGAATTGAATTTCACACCCTGTTGTTTGAACATGCTTGCTAAGGGGAAAAATGTTTTCTGAAAAATTGATGCATAGTCAAAACAGAATTTAAATTAGTTAACATTTGAATTTAAACTGCTTAACTATAGAGGTTTTATCTTCTAAATCCACCCTACTACATAAACAGTGTTTTTACTATTCAAATGAATTTAAATGAGAATATATTTAAAGGAACTATCTGTCTTTTTTATAACAGATGCCAGAAGCCCTCTATTAAGAATATATCCAGTAACTTTAATTGCAATACTCCTAGACCTGCCAAGTCTTTCTTTTGACTGTGTTGAACCCTCCCTGCCCTGTACCTAGCAGGCAGCGGTCAGTGCAAGGGCAAAGCAGCGGCCTCACCCCTCTGCAGTCTTTGGAGCTTTTAGCAAGCTGCCTCTGGAGAAGAGACCTTTTAGTGCCACACTGTCAACTAGGGACAACCACGCAGCAGAGTGCTGCTTGAGGACATGCTCTTCACAGTGACCCTGAGCTTTGCTTTCACACCTGCCCATGTGAATATACGCATCATGTGCATCTCCAGGCATGTGATCCCAAACCAGCAGCATCTTACTTAAGAAACATGTTTACCTTCTGGCTTAAGTTAGCCCATGACTTTTACTTGCTGTGAAAGCAGTTTAAAATAGCCTATTTTGAAGCACGGTTATGTGTCTATCAGGTTGTCTCAGGCACTGAGGGGTTGGGATGCTCTGTGGAAGATGATACACTCTGTTGTACCTGCCCCAGCTACAGTTCTGCTTCTGAGCAAAATAAGCAAAGTTGGAAGAGCCCATGGTGGGGAATATCCCTTAGGTAGGAAAGGCTTTACAGTCTGTGTGCATCTGTATCAAGTATCAGCCACTGCCTGAATTAGTCACAGAAAGATAAGCACAGATCTAATTTTTCCACTCAACTTTCTGAACATTACAGATGCAACTGCATGAAGAATATATTTGATGATACATACAGTTGTCAACTGGATTTGTCAATGTCTTTTCTGCTGGCAATAAAAATGTATAGTCTATTTAATGGTGCGATACCATAACAGATATTCAAATTCTTTAAACTCATCTTCTCAAAAAAAAAGAGATAGAAAAGGCACAATCTTTAATGAGCAATCCCTGGATGCTACATTGTTATACACATGGAAGTAGCTCATAAAGCTGAATTTCTCCTTTTGATCAATCTTATTCTCAGTGAAGTACTAATGATTGTACCATTCCGATTTTTAATTTTTATTTTCTTAAACTAGGGAAAACAGTTTGGAATGATGTTGAATGTATCACTGATTTTAGGAAGACACAGAAAGGGCATAATGTACTTGGGTGTGACGCCGAATCTTTTTACCAATGTGAGAAGTGCAGAGTCAGATTGTGCTTGTTGAACTTTGCGAGGACAAAGTTTAAAATATTGTATTCAATAGTCAAAACTATAATGTGCTTATTTCCACTGAAAGTCATTGCTGTTATTTTCAAGTAGTGGATCAACCACAAAGACTATTCAACATGAAGTCACAATTCCAACATTTATCAGAACAGTTATCAAAAAACAGAGTTCATTTTTTTACTAGCAAATATATTTAATACCAGCTGAACAGTAGCTCTTCCAAAAACTGTCCCATCAATTGAGAGATTAGATATAACATTACATATAAAAATGCATAGAATTTCCTACAGTAATTCAACCAAAGAGAAGTTTTATAATATAAGCAAAGATATTTAATCCTACAGTTCACCTGTAACTCACAACTTCATGCATATGAAAGCAGGGGAAGGAGAGATTTTGATATGGTAAATGATATGACAAGTGACTACAGGGGAGAGGAAAGAGATAAATCAGAGTTTAGAGGTTTGTGTGTGACATGGGCTCTAGGAGAGATTTTCTCTTATATTACATGTACAACTAGAACTACCGAATCAAGCCATTATAAGTAGCCTGTAAGTTTTTCGGTATAATTTTAGATTTCCATTCCAGATGGCAATTCATAGCGAGATCCTTTTCCTTACACGGACACATACACATCCTATATTATTTGCAAATGTGCAGGGAAAGATTCAAAGTAATTTCTTCTTTATCCTACATTTCCCCAGCTGCTGCTACACAAATTGTAAACATAATCTTAGTGTACTTCACAATTTCCTATGATTCTCATTAAGGGCTAGAAATTGTGGAATTGAGAATACTAAACTGTAAGCTTCCTTCTTTTGTCAGTAAAGGTGTGGAGTTTGGGTGATGACTGAGCTCATATCATGCAAGCAATATACACATTATAATTGCTATTGCTATGTTATTCCTGCATGATGTCCACTTTAGAAGTCATTCACTAATTAACAACAAAAAAAAAAGTGTTCTGGTATAACACATTGTCCTTTTGCAACATTTTTTTTTTCTTTAGTCCATTTATGGACACATTGGGAAAAACTTGTTAATGAAATCTAAGTACATATTAGTATGTATTTCAGTCAGGCTAGGATTTCCTAGGAAATGTTTAAATTGCAATAATCAAGCCATCCCTTGGCTAAAAAAAATTAGGTGGAAGTATTTGGAGTTCATTTGAAGACTAATTCAACAGTTTATTTTGACAGTTTGCAGTGCCTTGTCTTTTGAGATAAGTGGAAAATTCAGCCCAAGGAGCAAGTGTTTTGCTCAAGGTGAACTGATGCATCTCCCACTTGGGCAATTCTACACCAAGAACATGGCTTCAAAATTGCATGAAGCACAAGCTGCCAGTGAAAAAGCAGTGCCACACAACACTGCCACAATATACTCACCAAGCCACAGGATGAGCCAAACCAGGGACCGATCCTGGCTGGCAAAGGGAAGAGATTATATTCCCCCAGAACAAGTTCACAGCAATGATGCTGGACCAAGAAAGAGGGTGGGAATGCCTGACAATGGTGGGGGAAAGCTGTCTCCATCCCTCCTGACAGTAGCATGAGCATAGGCCAATGAAAAATGATCCTGAAAGTGTAGCACTCTATGGCAACGTGCCAAGAATTGTGGCACAATGTGATACTCTTGTGCCAGCAGCAGAGTTGATCTGGTGCTTCAGCACATCATAATCTCCATCCTCCCTTATCTCTGCTCTTTTTCCCAGCATAATACCTGCTATTACAGACAGCCAAGTGGTGATTTGGGGGCTAAAAGGAAAGCTGCTACACTTACCCGGTTAGCATAACTCTACAATATGTGAGTGATCATGCACGTGAGCATGGCAGATTAGCAGAGTCTGGCAGAAAGGGTATATCGCTGGTGTTTCCAATTAAATGATTTCTTGGGTCTGTCTCATGTGGAGTCCCTGAGGCAATCAGGCACCTCCTAGATGCAAATCTTCCTTTTCATTGTTCCTGCTGCTATAAAGTACATAATCTTGAAAACCAAATCCATGTCAATAGTAACCATGTGAAAACAAAACCACATGAAATGGAAATCTAGAGACCCTCTTTAGTATAAATGTTTTCTCAGGGCAGTAAAAAGATATAGATAAAAATCATTTGCCTTTGTGTATGATATGGTTTTCATTGGTTTTGTAATGTTTTAAGTGACTTAGCCCTCATAGCAAGACAGGGAAGACTAAAATTGCAGGTTTTCTTTGGGTGTGGAATGTAATTAATTAATTCCTTTCTTTATTTTACAGGGACATCAAACCTGACAACATACTACTGGATGAGCATGGTAAGTAAATACTGATTGCTTTTTCTCAGATATCTCTAATTCTTGAGTTCTCAGTGACATGGTCATGACATACATTGTAAATCAGCCTCAGATGTTGGATTCCTACCTAACTCTGGACTTTCTCTGTAAAGTGCCTCTGTCCCTGATGTCGATTTTGTAATTTCCCCTCCTATTGGAAAAAAAAAAAAAAAAAGCAGCTAATCTGACACTTAGAAGACCTGAAAAAGAAATAATTTAATATGAATTGAGATCCCCAGGGACACCTGATAAAAAGAAGTTAATATTTTATTAACAACATTACTGTGATCACCATAATCCCTTTTAAGGGGCCTACCTATAGAACAGAACCATGCACTGACTTCTGAAGAGCTAAGAAATTTCATATAGCAGATTATTTTTCAGGTAGGTATCTCAAATTACTTTCCTAACTTTAGATAGAGAATCTGGAAATTTGCATCTAAGTCTGCAAAATTTTTATGGCTCTACATGTAGTTCTTGCTTAAAGAACATAAAAATGACTAGACAGCATAATCAGCTTTAAACTTTCTATACTAATTCCATGACGTCAAACAAAAAAGGCATGGTATATATAAAAAAAAAAAGCGCAGCTGATTTCTTTACACTTAAATTTTATACGTACACGCTCTCTATGAAGTATTTTGTTAATACCTCATGCATCTTTTTGCAACTATTCAGAGGAAGAACATGGGAAAATACAGGTAAAGAAGGCATTAACTTTGAATCAGAACAGAAATGCGTACAGGAGGAAGGCTAAATGGAAAAAGGAGATGTGTGTTTGTCACTTTGTCTTGCTGTGCTTTGTTCACCTCAGAAATTGACTAAAAGCAGTTAATCTTTGAGAAAATATAAACTTGAAATGATGCCAACATTACCATTATCTTTCAAAATCCATTGCAGAGCTGCTGGGTATACAAGTTAAAGTTGATTAAAGAGGTAATGTTGCAAACAGTGGGAGCTTGTCCCTAGGATTATGGAAGCCAACAAATCTAAATAATGTTGGAGTTTTAAACCATCTAGAACTTCAGGAATTTAATGTTTCAGACCCATAAGTGTTAATGTTCCCTAGACACTAATATCAGCAAATAAGCATGAAATAGAAATGTCTTGTCTTTAAATCCTGTGTGAATTAAAAATGTCAAAGGCAACATGGAATGACTATGAGTGTGTTAAATCTGATTGACAGTCTTTGAAGTACGGATGCCCTTATCTTTCCTTGCCCCTCATCAAGGTCAATTACTGCACAAAATCAGCCTCTTGTGAGAGCTTTCCTATGGGGGCTCAAGTATTGCAGAGAAGAACCTGTACTGCCGTGAACAAAATATGCTGCAAAATGAAGGGGGTTTTGTGATTATAAGTGCTTCAGCAACAAAATTATCTGTAGCCATCTTGGAAATTTTGGGATGGATAGCCCTTTTCTGCAAAGCAGCAGAATATTGCTGCCTCATACCACACCTGAAATCAAGTGGTAAAAAAACATGTTTCTCCAGACTTGCAGATAGACCTTGGTCAGCAGAATTAATCATCTCATGGATCCTTGGTTCAACAGACCTGTTATGTGTTTGGGACATGCAATTCTCTCAACCTGGATAAGGGTACACACACTTCAACTGACTAAATGAGGTGACATCGGTAGGCCAGGTGTCTGTACTGTGCTCATCACCACGGGCTTCCTTTACAGATAACTGAAAGTCATAGACATATTTTAGACCATCTGATCTATTTTGAATGTCTGCACTATACACCAGTATCTATTTCTCTTTGGTAACTAATATCTAGAAATTTTGAGTAAAGATATAGACATCCTCCTTACAGATGTACATTTTGCAAGATGAATGCTATCCTTGGAGTCCATAAAAGCTTTGATTAGGCCACAACATAGTAACATTTTTATGGAATCATCAGATTTCACTTAATGGAAAAATGTGCTGAATATATGTACCATAAATATGCTAGGCTGTAGAGGAAGCATAACAAATTCATCTAATACGAATCTAACCAGGTGAACAGGACGGAACTTTATTTTAGCCTGTGGCATCTAAGATGTCACAACAGTTTCCTATATGCTTGAATTTACCCCTAAGTCTTTCTTACAGTTCATTAAACAAGCTGTGCTTACACAAAGGAATATAGAATGCATATGCACAACTTTTAGGACTGTTTGTCTCAATGACTGAGATTTCTTTGACCTCACTGAAGAAACCTATTTTGGCTGAAGTGTTACGCCATTCACATTGCCTTAAATCTCCAAGCAGTTAAACTGACTGACTTTCATAACATATACCAAGATTATAGATTATAGATAGTTCTACTCATTAAAACTAGATTCACTACAGTTTATCTGCATGATTTAGGGAACATACCTCAGGACTACAGAAGTAATGAAAACAGGAGACTTCCTTAACTCATAAAAATGAACAATCTAATTTACAAGGAAAAAAAACCCACAAAAAATGTATACAACATATTTAAAATCATTCTATCAGAGGATGTCCGAATTTTCCCATATACTTTTCAGCAAAGCCACATCTCAACACTGTTGAGCAAGGGTTCTGATGCATCAATAGAAATCAATGTTTGATGATTGTGAGAAACATAATGCTACATGAGAATGGGGTAATCAGCTGCTTCAAACAGAGTTCAGCCCCTGCCAGAGATGATTGCCTGGTCTCCTGGAAAGATTCTCCATCCCACAGAGGAGTCTGCTCAGAGGAGAGAAAGTATGGATGATTTCAGGATTCACTCTCTGAACCAGAATCAGACCTCTCTAAGGAAATGAATGCTGTCCATAAAGCTCTGTTGTTATGTTTCCCTTTCAGCTTTCCTGGAAAGCTCTTCCTCTTATGACTAACACTAATTTCTGAATTTAGTAATAGTGCTCTGTTCTGCTAACATGCTTCTGAAACAGAATTATTCCAGTGATAGCTAAAGGGACTACCTGACTGTTCAGGAGAGCTATTATTATTATATTGTACAGATAAAAACATTATAGAATTCTCTTAGTAACAGTATTTTTCTTCCTCTACTAATTCTTTTCTTTTACTGATTTAGAACAATATAACTGAAATGACAGCATTTAGAACCCAAAGCTGGAAAGTTTGGTCGATGTATTTTTCTCTGAAGTATCAAAGAAATTACAGCTGTCTAAATCTTTCTATGGTTTATTAGCTATGATGTCTTAGGAGATGTAGAATGCCTAAATTGAAGAAAAAGAAGCGGTGGCAAACAGATCAGTACAATTGCTTTTTTTTGGAGATGATAACATAATTTCTATAACTATTTGGTAGCACCACTGGTATTAACATTTCTGGTTGTTCTGCAGAAATTACAAGGCTCTACTTTGGCATCCAGGTTTTGCATTGTGCAGAGTGACCACAGCATTATTACACTCTGTTTACAGGAAATTTGCAAGGGTCTGATTTCCTCTCAGGCAAGTTTTTTGGGACACCCTTTCATAAGACCCAGTGAAGTCCCTGTTTGCTTTACCAAGAAAGAATGGGATCCCTGCTGGGTCAGACCCAAGCTTCAGCCAGTTTCTGTCAGAATCAGTGGCAAGATGTGCTCTTTGCCACTTGGTCATCGAATGCTTTAGTGCTTCCTATCACCCATGATTTTTGTATTAGGATATTAGAGTATCTCTGTATATTCCCTTTAGAATCTGGATGAATCATTATTAATGAGTTTGTCTACTGCCTCTTTGAAGCTGCTTCTGATATTGGCCTCTACACCTCCTGGAGCAACAAGTTGTAGAAGTTCACCATCCTTCATGAAGGAAAAGTGTTTTGTTTATGTGTTGTGAAACATTCTTTTTTCAAAAAAAAAAAAATCTTCTGCAACTAGAATTACAGAATTTAGTGAATAATAGCTGACAATCACAATCTTCATGATATTAAAAAACTCCTTCTGCACTATCCTGTCAGCTGAAGAGCCTCAGCCTTTTTAAGGCATTGCTCTGGTCCTTTTGCCCCTCTTGCCATAAATAGTGTTACAGATGTGCAGGCTTTCAAATTCAGAGCACCATATTGGATCAAAGATCCATCTAGTTGAGTTTCTTATCTACAAAAGTCTCCAAAAAGTGAATGACAGATCAGGATATAAAACAAGACAAGTTTCTGTACTTCCCCCACATACTCACCAAACCTTCAGCCTTTTGTGACTGAGGCATTTCCTGAGCTGGATATGGTTTCCACACATTTAATAACTTTCAGTGGTCTTTTCCATGGTCTTTTCTGGTGCTTCCTTGAGTGAAGGTAACTTTTAACATTCTTAACATCTTGTGGCAGTGGTCCTTAGCTTAAACACATATTATGAGTAGACTTACTATCTGTTCATTTTGAAGGTGCTACCTGCTAATTGCACTGAATGTCTCCTACTTCTTGTCTTGGAGCTGTTCCTTGGTGGTTCTCCATACTGAAATCACAGACCTAATATTTCACTCTTAGACTTAACAGGACTAATTATATTTAATCAGGTTTTGGAGGTTTTTTAGACTGGGTTTTTGAATCTGTTAGTGATAATTTTACACAGTAATCATTTCTCTTATGAGAGAGCAAGGCATATTTAAGATGGCATTCATGTGCCTTATTATATATGATTATATTGGTTTATGATCATCAAAATTTTCCTTAAAACTCTATTTCCTTGATTACATGAGAATCTTAGCTCTCATCTGAAAACTAACAGAAAAATTGAAAGATGCAGCCAATGAGCAATCTTGGCCTTAAAACCAAAAATAGGGTGAAAAAACCCCACTCATCAATTCAATATTTTGAACCTCATTATTAACTTCTGAACAACAGAACTGGCAACATTATTATTGTATAGTGATGTCTGGGAGACATAAAGTCTCTGCTCAAGATGTACCTGGTATGTCTGCACTGGGGCTGGTCCTTATCATACCCACCAACAATTTTCAGGGACTGTATTTCATTTAACCCTCTGACATTGAGTAACAAGATTAATGTTCTCAGCATAATTCATCCACCTGAAGCTCTCTACATTTTGAAAATATATTTGAAACTTTTACATGCCTCCATGGCTGTTAAACAACCTACCCTTTTGAAATGCACAGCCTTGCTGAACCCATCTATAGTACTACAATAAGGTTTGTAACAATTTTCCTGATGATAAGTGGTGAGCTTATGTTCCTGTACAGAGTACAGATAAAACCAGAGAGAGGCGTTTTAAATTGTTCATAGGGTTTGACCCTCTGAGGGCAAACCAGATCTGAATTTGCTCTGAAATGTTACTGTGTTGAGATTTCCCATCAACTCTTATACATGCTGAGTTGGTGGTTCCAGCTTGGCATTTCTTCTTTCTGCCCTCACAATCACTCTTTTGGTTTCAGACTCTGAGATATTCAATGACATTTGAAGTCACGTACATTTTCCTCTGCTAAATGTTAGTCAGCCAGCCTCAGACACCTTTCAGGACTTGTTTTAATTATCATTATGTTTTGTTCAAAAAATTAAATAATAGTTGAAACAAAGATCATTTACTGGTTACCTCAGATACTGGGATTTCAGGCCATGTGGAAAAGTGAGTCATTAAAGCTACACAGAGGTTCTGAAATGCACGCAGAAAGCTTCTCAAAGTCATACACTGTGTTCTAGGTATTAACTTACAAATTTTCCCTGCTAAAGTCTTAACTGGAAGCTGACTGGAGGAATGCAATTTTGGAAACAATTTTCAATGAGATACTTCCTGCTTGCAACGTACATGTTGGTGTATGTGAAATCTGTGAAGTCTAGGATGATTTGAAAAAGCCACTCTGCAGAGAGCCAGAGGAATGCGGTCGTTTGCCTTTTCTTCCCTTCTCTCCACCATCATATTATCATATGGATTCATGCAGCCATGGGGATTAAGCAATGAGCTCTTTCCCTGTGATACTTGAATTTAGTTAAGTACTGCTGAATGTGTTGTGCACTGCTCTGCTTCACAGGTCTTAAAAGCTATACCCAAGTGGCACTGACATAATGCTTAGTTCAATATTGTATCAGGATACAAACTGGATGTTGACATTTAGTTTTTCACAATAATTTCCAGAAAGGGAGATCATGTACTAGGTGTTAAGATCAGATGAGAAAAAGTCCCCAGGAACTGAAATTTTGGAAACACTATGAAGTAGCTACTATCCCAGTGTATTTACTGCAGCAATAGCAACCTTTCTTTTTCCTATATGTAACAGTTGCAGTAAAAAAATGTCTTAGAGGCTGATTAGAATGACTCCTATAGAGAACTGGCATCTAACTGTCTCTTGAAATATTCATACCAGGAATGAAAAACTTAAAACCCCAAACAAAACAAGTCACTAGGCTTTAAAAGAGTTGAAACCATTCAATGGTGCATGCAGACGGGCAAAGCTCTGCCTCGACATCCCTCCAGGCCTCCTCCACTGATGACAGGCACAGGGGGTTCACTCCCCCTGGCCCCTGGTCTGACTCAATCCCAGACTCAGCCTCTCTCCATGCCCCCAGCTCCCACCACCTGCTGGCTGCAGTGCCTGTGGCAGCACAGCCATCCTCCTGCCTACAGGACACACTTCCTCCATAGCCAATTAGCCATCCTCCAAGCAACGAGTAAAAGCTGCCTGCAGGCAGTCCATGGGCCATGGGGTGTCCCCGTGTCGGGGAAGAGCAAAGGTGGAGTTTTTCCAGCAGTACAGACATGGCTCTGCTGTGCCCTGCTACATGAAGAGGAGCTGCCTGTCGCTGCTGTATCAGAAGCAGGATGCAAAGGAGCTATACAAAACCTGTCTTCTCAATCCATCCCTTACCTTGCAGAAAAGAATTTTTAAGATAAACCATTGACCAGTGTATACAACATTTTATGTGTGCTATTTTGTTAAATGAAAAGAAATCTAATAAAAGGGAGAGAAAACAATGCACTGCAGGAGAGGCAATTTTCATTGCAAATCAACTATTTGGATCAGTCTGAATGGATATTATGCGATAGGTGTTTTGCAACAGTCTATCATGCTGGCACTCTAATAGGGGGCATCACTTACAATGCTGTCATTTAAATGACAGAACTTTATATCTATCTGTCAAAAAAAGAGAAAGTATTAGTCTGCCGAGATCCTTGCAGCTTTTTATTCTACAGTGTACATGGAATTGCTTAAAACTACTGCCACGAGGTGACTGTATGTGGTTCAATTATAATTTTCCAGAAGACTTCTGCCACGGTGTTTTATTATTGCAGAAATAAATTGCAAACATGCTATGCTCCAGCCACCAAGAAGAAGGAATACTACCTTGAAATATGATGGCAGGCTGGGCTGTGAACACTTATTCTTGCTATGGCAGCCTAACACCTCCTGCCCCTTATAAAGTGATCGCTTTCATCTGCTCAGTTTTTCATCTGCCATGTGCTGATGTCTTCTTGGACTGGGTGTCTTAGGAAGAAAGTGTCAATAAAATGTAAGCTCTTTTTTTTGAGAAAAGTGCAGAAAGCATGAAAACCATTTCACTGAAAACTACTGTGTCTCATATTTGGAGAAATAGCTTTCAGTTTAGCAGTGGGATATGCCTTCTTCCTTTTTCCCTTCAAAACCAGCTCAGATCTGGCCAAATTAGGGGCCTCTGAGAATTTCAGTTCACACATATGTAGCTGCAGATTCTTTAGAGGTTGCAGATACATCTCCTGAGGAGTTTGACCTGGATCTAGGTTAGACTGCTGGAGCAGCATAATCTTTTGCTGAGACCGCTGTTCCTCCACCAGGCACCACGGTAACATTCATCATCACTCATCTGTTACACTCCTTTCATCTCTGTCAGCAAACACAATAATAACCTCTCTTGCTTAATAACTGCATCATGCCAAAAGCCTGTTCCATTCTGTGGACGGAATGAGGTTGAGATCTTGATTTAAAAAAATATCACAGGAACCTGTCACTCAAGACTCTAGTTCAATACATGATGTACTAATCCCAATGTGTGTGCAGGGCTAAACCAGGGTAGAGAGTACATTTCTCTGTACTCTGTCCTCCACAGTGGCATTGCCAGATGTAATCACAGAGAGCATAATATCTGCATCACTCCGCAATATAAAACTAGTCCTTAAGCAGAGATGCAAAACCCAACAGCAAACTTATCAAATTAAAAGTCTGTAGATTTTCAGGCTGGATTTATATTCAGTTTACATGCCTATGGCAAGCCAGGATTAACAACTGTTGCTTCACTGCAGTGGAGCAATTTAACATATGTGTATCACAAACCACCCAGGAAAAAAAGTAATGACAGCAGGTTTGGGCCATCCAGCCTGATTAGTTCAGTTTAAATCAGCTGGTTGGCTGGTCAGGCAGCAAGTCCCCAGGCTGGCTTCTGTCACTTATCTTTCATCTTGCAACCTGCTGTCAAATGAGTGATCATTTGGGACCTGCTGCTGTTACATACACATTCTTCTGCTACCATGGATCTAATTTTATAGTTATTATATGATAAAAATACCCTTTTTCTTCTCAGCTCCGTTTTTGCCTGAGGAGACTCAGAAAAAGCTAGGCTGATGGTAGCCTGAAGTGGATGTGACAGCAGACAGATGTCACAAGTACCTGAGATTGTAAAGCATGGCTCTAGCTGGTGATAAGGAGAGGTAGATTTCACACATAGCTTCACAGGCTGCTCATGAATGTTACTGCTCTGAGAAAACAGTTACTGTCCTTAACGTTCACGGCAGGAGAAGATTCAGGGGTGACCAGCAAAAAAGGTTCAGCAGTGCGAACAAGTAATGGATGCAACTGTACAAGGAAAAGTACTCTATCACTCTGCTGTCATTATGATTTTTCTAGTTATGAGTAACATTTAATAGTAAGTTTCCATGAATTGTTGTCAACCTTTCCTATTTAATTTCTTTCCATTATCACTTAAATGTTAAACAAAGGGAGAAATATTTTTATGATGTGCTATTTTAAATTCTTTCTAATTGCAGGACATGTTCATATCACTGACTTTAACATAGCAACTATAGTGAAAGGCTCAGAAAAAGCTTCTTCTATGGCTGGAACAAAACCCTATATGGGTAAGTTTTCAAGACCTTTTAAAATGTAAGAAAAGTCAAAGGTTGACTAATGGTATATTAAAATGTAAGAAAAGTTAAGGTTGACTAATGGTATATTAAAAGGATTTTAAGTTTTAAAAGCATATAATAAATGTGATCAACTTCTTTTTTTGACTGTATATATGTATTAGCAATGGAAAATGTTGGACATGGAGGGGTAGGGCAGGAGCTTGGTTCTAGTCAGGTTCTGTTTGGTTTTGTGTAGCAAATTCCAGAGAATTTAAACCGTGTTACTTCCTGCAAACACTCATATCTCGTGACAAGGATATATGATTATATTTTCACCACTGTGTCTATTATCTAGCAGACAACATGTAATGTCAATTTAAAAGTATCTAGGCACATCCTTAATTGCTTTGCTTTTCTGAGTTCCTCAAAAATGTATCTGTTTAAAATGTAACTAACCATTTAAGTGCTTGCCTTATGTCTTTTAGAGGCATGTTATGTGTTTTAATCGTGTATTTTAAATGCATAGATAGATTGAAGGCTGGGAGACTAAAATTCAATTCACCTGTCCTCATGTGTCTAGAAGTTAAACATCTTGGCTAAGGTAAGAATTCAAACTTCCCCTGGAGCTGAAGGACAGAAGGCTTCTCCTGAAGTTCCTTTGTCCCACTGAAGTTAGGGTAGCTTCCATGACTAAAAATAAGTGTGATTTGTTCTGCCTGTGGCTTCCTACACATCTGCTGTTTTAATTCTCTCTGTATATGGAATTGTCATTGCCTGAGGAGAAGACTAACTTAAGACTAAACATATTTGGGTTCTGGAAACCATACTAAGTGATATGTGTGTCTCCAAGATGCTTTCACTAGCAGACATGCTCAGAGCACATCTAACACCCATGCAATGGTAAAATATTCTGAAAATGTCATTCAGGGAACCAAAGGCCACTGAGTTACCACAGTTTTGCATATTAGAATGATAGAATCATAGAATGATTTGGGTTGGAAGGGACCTTAAAGATCACCTAGTTCCAAGCCCCCTGCCATGGGCAGGGACACCTTCCACTAGACCAGGTCGCTCAAAGCCTCGTCCAACCTGGTCTTGGACACTGCCAGGGAGGGGGCAGCCACAGCTTCTCTGGGCGATCTGTGCCAGTGTCTCACCACCCTCACGGTAAAAAACTTTTTCTTTATATCTAATCCAAATCTATCTTCTTTCAGTTTAAAGCCATTACCCTTTACCCAATCACTACATGCCCTTGTAAAAAGTCTCTCTCCGACTTTTCTGTAGGCCCCCTTTTGGTACTAGAAGGCCACTATAAGGTCTCCCCAGCATCTCTTCTTCAGGCTGAACAACCCCAACTCTCTCAGCCTGTCCTCATAAGGCAGGTGTTCCAGCTTCCTGATCATCCTTGTGGCCCTCCTCTGGATTTGCTCTAACCAGTCCATTTCCTTTTTGTTGCAGGCCCCAGAGCTAGACATGGTACTCCAAGTGGAGTCCCACGAGAGCAGAGTAGAGGGGGACAGTCATCTCCCTCAGCCTGCTGGCCACACTTCTCTTGATGCAGCCCAGGACAAAGTTGGCTTTCTGGGCCGTGAACGCACATTGCTGGCTCATAGTCAGTTTTCCATCCACTAATATGCCAAGTCCTTCTCCACTGGGCTGCTCTCAATCCATTCTCTGTCCAGCCAGTATTTGTGCATAGAATTGCCTCAACCCCTGTGCAGGACCTTGCACTTGGCCTTGTTGAAGGTCTCTCTCTCAAGAGGTTTGCATGGGCCCACCTCTCAAGCCTGTCAAGGTCCCTCTGGATGTCATAAAAGCATGGATGGAGTAAAAGCATGAGCCCAAGAAATAGGAATTAACACGTATGTTTTTCACAGCACAAAGAGCACCGTACCAACGTGCACATGAAGCAAGCAGGCATCTGCAGGGTGCCTCCATACCAGCTGTGAGACTGTGTCAGAGCAGTCCCAGGCACTGGAGCAGAGTTGTATTATCAGATATGATGTGATTTTGTCATGAATCAACAGTTAACAGACCAGGAAACATTTTTTTGTTGTCCTGACTCAAGCATTTAAATTACGCAGAGAAATGAGGTTTTAAACTAAAATTTCTCAACATTTTGTATTGGTTAGCTTTACCTGAGTGTCTAGTTCAGTGTCTCTACTTAGATGAGATGACCAGTGCTGCACAGGCATAGGGTATAGAGCATTAGGAGATCAAGTTTGTGTACTGAGCTCCCTCTCAGGGCTGGTACCTGAGCTTTTGATGTTGCACCATAGGTTCCCTATTCACTATGGTGAAAAAAAGAGGGGAGGAGATACTGAGACCTCACTTACACCAGCAGCTTTAGTTTAACAAGAACTTGATTGAGCACTTTTGCCAATATGTGGTGGGCTTATTTATGAAAAATACAAAAAAAACCCAAAACATAACAACAAAAACTCATGAAAAAAGCATTTATTGTCTAAAAGTAATTTGACCTCCCTGCAACATGTACAGACAAATAGTTGTACAACTGACATGTGAAAGTAATTGCATTCACAGAAGTGCCCTTACATACTTGGTGACTTAAATGTTAAAGATTCCAACATTTTTAATACGGTAGTTTTGAATTTCTGTGAAAAGTTTATTTCTGAGAGCTCATCCTGAATAGATGACTAGAATCTTCTAGTAGCTGGTGTCATTAGATGTGTAAATTCTTATTACACAGATTATTCAAAATACCCTTGAAGAGTAGCCATTTTGCAGGAGCTTAAACAAGTTTGGAATAGATGCTTTCCATATTTAATTGTGATGATGACAGCAGACATAACAATAGAGTACTTTCTGAGATCTAATTTGGCAGTGAATTAAAGACTGTTTTGACGACCTTACATTTTTAATCTTGAAGTGGTTGCACAGTTCTATACTCGAAAGCATAATTATTACGAAAGCAGAAAAAAGCTGAGTACTTGCTTAGGGGTCAGTTAGCATTTTATCATGTGTCTGTCATAGTCTGAATGTATGTAATGAAGAGATTGTCTGGCAGTTGATGATCAGAAGCAGATTAGTTAAAACAACTGTACCAAAATGTGTGTGTGTGTATTCTTCAAATATTTTGCTGAGAGTTAGCAGGAAACTTAGTGCCCTTTGGAGCATCTTTCAGACCATCAGCACACATCAGTGGACCACCATCACCTTAGTTCATTAGTGGTCTCTGTTGGCAGGCTTTTCTCACAAGAAAAAAAAAAAGCTTTTAAGAACAGGAAGGACAAAAATCTGCAGCAAGTGCTAAGTACTGTGATTTGGTATTTTAAGGTAAAAATCATGAAAAATGGCCCCATCCATTTGGAATTCCTACCCTCCACCCCCATGGGGCAGAATAATGTATTCTTTGTATAGCTGAAAATTGCCAAGAAATGGTACAAGGAGGGAAATGTTGAGATTCACCTTAGACAATATCTATCTATTCTTCATCTATTTAATGCAGAGATGCTAAAGTCCAGTCCACCCTGTTTAAACTCTGCTTATGTCCCTTTCCACAGAACTCTCCGTTTGCTAGAAAATGCTGGAGTCCTTGTATTTAATAAGAAAATGAAAAATACTAAACTCTAGGATAGATTATGTCCTTTCATAGCCTTATTTTTTTGTAATCACTTCTCAGCTTAGCATCATGGCCAATCATTTCTCTGACCCATCTGGAGTGCCATAGACAACTGAGACTCTTTGCCTTCCCAGGGAGCTAAATGAGCTCCTGGAGGGTTCCTGTGAGAGCCCAAGCTGACCTGAGGAAGGAGGTAAACTGTAGAACTGGAGTGGGAGGAAGGTGAGAGATGGGGATAAGATTTTACCTTTGCATACTAATAAGCTGTTGTCATAGTTCACCTCAGCTCGTGGAGCCATTCTGCCCCTGAACCCTCCTCCCCCACAAATCAGGCCTCCCCTATATCCAATAATCTCTCAAGAAGAAAGTACAAGAAAAATGCTCTCTTTCCCTTTATGAGGAGACTATGGCACCATCTACCAATTTACTTTCTCCCCAGTGTGCCTTTCTCACCTCTTGGAAACACAAAATTACTGCAAAAGCCAAAAGTGCAGTCTTCACTACTCAGAAAGAGTCAGAAGAGTCATCCTTGAATTTATTTGGAGCTGTAAGAAGGCAGGAAAGCTTTTAGAGCTGTAAAAATCCTCTGTTTCAGTTGAAAAGTGATGGGTGAGGATTCTCTGTGGCACAGCTTGGGTATGAAAGCTTCAGTAAACCTCAAATAATAAGAGTTTGACAAATATGGCCAGACACTCATTGGTGCTGCTTTTTCCTCTAAGCACATGGATTTAACTTCCTTTCCTCTTTTAGTTACACCTTTAATTTTGTGAAGAAACTTATTCACTAACTTTAGTGAAATGCTTCAAAAACTTTTCAGTTGCAGTGCTCGAATTAAGAAAGCATTGTGTTTGCTTCTGATAGTTATTTAAGCCCATATGATTTCTGGCTTTAAGGCTGTGTCAAAGCCTTTCATGTGGTTTCACCTAAGCCATTTAGACAATGAGAGAAATAGAAAAAAAGAATCTGGGAGGTTGGCTCTATGGTTGGTAGTAAGTTTTGATTACAAGGAATTTAAACCACTCTTTAACCTTGGTGTGACTAGACAAAATCACCCCCAAGCAAGGTACTTGCTGAGCACCAGAACCAAGGAAAATCAGTGGTTCCTGTAGGACATGCCTTATGCTATGCTGGTTTTCATGTTGATGAAGGTGTAAGATGTGATGAAACCTTTTCCCCTCTTGGAGATTTATAAAGATTTAGTGCCATATGGATCCTGGGTTTTTTAATCAGATATGAGGGCATTCTCCAGCCTTTCCCTTAGTAGAGGTACTTATAGGATTTCTCAATTCTTCCTGTGGCCAATTTAAGGAAATAAACAGCAAAATGTTATCTCTAAAGCTTCCATTCCGATTTGAAATCTAATTGAAATAGGCTGAGAAATTGCTAGGGAGCAATTTGTTCACATGCAGCATAACTGCATAAAACTGGTATTCAGGAAAAAACAGAGTGAATTGATATTGTGCTCTAAAAATGCACTAGCTGTTCTGATTAAGATACCTATCTTGCAATGCTAAGCGTGGTGTGAGTCAGCTCCTGCAGCCTTTGCTTAATCCCACTTCACATTAGCCTTTTTGCCCCTAAGTCTTTCTCAGCCTGAAATTTTCCGTATTTTCCTACTTACTAAATGGTTATGCAGAATGCAATGTATCTGAACCTGAATCTTTCTCTAGAAACTCTGGTAATTTTTCTACCTTCCCCCTTCCCAGCTAATTCAAGTGAAATACCTGCACAGGCAACAAAACCATGTTCAATAGTGAATCTAAAAGGAATGAGGCCAACAGCATGGCGAGACAAGCTAATTCCAGCTGCTTCTGCAGTTTCACTTCTCAAATCCGTTGACCTGAAATGCTGACGTGAGATCAGCTTCTTAGTGTTTGGGGGGTGTTCAGAGTTTCTGTCTCATATCGTTCAGATGGCTGCAACTGTGAAATACCATGTGTGCCTTAAGCTGGTTTAGGAAACTTGTGTGTCACTCATGCCTGATTTTATCATTACAAACACACCTGTGATTGAGGGTGTTGTCAAAGGTTTCATTGTAGGAATAGCCTTTCAAAAACTAGTAAGTTTTCAGGCTGTCATCCTGCCTTGGCAAGCAATTCAAAATGTCCTTTGAGACCTAGCTGACTTTTGGCAGGCATGCCTGCAGTCAACAAATGAACACAAGCATTGTGGGGACACCCCACCCCCCCCCGACTCTGCACTGGGATGTGGACCAGGACAGCCAATGACAGCCAATGCAGGGCAGAAAATGTTCCCCGGCTGCAGCCTGTGACTGGGATATTCAGCTGTGGCTCTTTCTTTCTTTCTTCCTTCCTATTCATAAGGTCTCTTGTTGTTTAAAGAGAGTGTGCATTTGCCTGGCTGGAAGCACCTGTGTAAGGGTTTGCCATTTTCAACACTGTTCCATCTTTATGAGAGGAAAAAAAAGATGTTTCTTATATTGGTCCCTCATGCAGGCTGCAAGAAATACACGTGGTCTCGGAGAATGTGCTCTGTGCTGGGCACGTATTTGCAGTTATGGTCCTCTCCCCCTGAAGCACATCAGTCAGCTACAAAACAAAATGTTAAATACTAAAATATAGCAAAAATACATTACAGATATTGCCATCTGTTTATTTCTCACTCTGGCATAATTTAGATGTATTTGAGTCCTATAGCACATGCTTTTTACTCACTGAAAGGTTTCCTTTTTGAGTGATCAATTTCCATACATCTGTGAGTGTTGCAAAAACCTTCTATTCACAGGTTATAAATCTGGGGGTTTTAGGGTTTGGTTGGTTGGTTGTGTTTTTCTGTTTCTGGTGGTAGGAGGGTTAGGGGAGTTAGATAGAGGTTTTGTGGTTTCCTTCAGCAGAGACTGAAGTTATCCAAATAATGCACCGTGACTTTACTTCAAATCAGACCAATAAAATACATTTTATCATATAAATACACCTGACAAAAATCCAAAGCAAATAAAATCAGCTGTAAATTACATGCAAAGTGTCAGCTTCTTATCTCAGATTTTCACAGCTGCTTTCATAGGTTGCTGTCACAGTGAAGAATGGCTGTACGCCTGAGATTACCAGAGGAGTGTGGATTTACAGAGGTCCACTGAACTCCTAAAATGAATGAGTCATCCATATTTATTAATTAATACAGTGTGGGAGTACTACTGGAGTCAGGAGGAAAGCTAGTGGGTGTCCTGATATCAACCTTACAAGTAAAGCAAAAATATCCTCTAGGGATAAATTTGTTCCTGAGGTAGTTACAATATAGTGGGGACAAATTTGGAGTTATGTTTTCAAAGGTGTTCAGTCTTGGTCTTCCTTGCACTCATACTAAACAGTGCTCTGAGATTAAATAATGTTTTGCAGCTCACTGGTTTTTGAGTGCAGTTAAAGCAGTGTTTAGGTTTTTAAAAATTCCACCCTTATCCTATCGAGGGTTTGACTGCCTATCTACAGAGTTTCACTGGTGATGTTATTACCTGTCCTTCTGATGCCAGGGAAACATCACGATGCCAGCACAAGCCAGGAGGCTTCTCTTTGCTCTGATAAGCAAGAACCGAGAGTGGACGTATGAGGCTTTGAGGTGCTGAAATAGATACTCGCTGTACTGATGGGCTTTGCAGCTTGTGCTAGGAGGACTGCAGCTGAGGGGATTAAGCACTGAGCTGCAAGTGGGTATTCAGGTTTTGGCTCTGCTCTGACTTTAATGAGTAGGCACACAAGCAGATGAAAAACCTCAGGAGATCAGGAAAGAAGTTACTGTCTCCAGCTGTTTTTCACCTCTCTGTGCTCTCTGACCTGCTACCATCCTTTGAGATCTTCTAGCAAAACTGCTAATACAGTAATTTCTTTGACTATTTCTGTCAACCCCCCCCCCCCACACACACACACACACACACAGACATTGACTTCAAGTGGTAGTTTTGGTTTGGTTTTTTTTATTTTTTTAACCTGCCTGAAAGTGCCTGATTTGATGCAGAGCTCTGCAGGCAGATCTGAGGGGGAAGAGACCTTCAGCAGAGGTGGACTTCCAGCAGCCCAGCGGGGCATTTGTGCCCCCTGCATAACTCCCCTTCTTTGGTGAAGTCACAAAACTCCCCCTGGATTTTGTGTGCATAAACTGATGCAAAGACATTTGCTAACCTGGAAGGAATTTGTGAGGCAGGAGTATGTAATAGTCCTTCTGGTGTGGCAGGATATAACCTGTCCTGCGAATCCCCAATTACCCAACCAGTTAATTTCAGTACTGGAGCAGAATGGCTGCTGTCCATACACTGGTCTGATCTTCCAAATAGCAAATGGATATTTTTGGACAAAATCCCTTCAACAAGTTACTAGAAAAACTGTCACTGCAGCCATTGTGAGCCTCTGGATGGAGTAAGGAAGGTACTTCTGTATAATTTCATATCCACTAGTAGGAAACCTTGACACGTTCATTGCTGCTGGGCTTTCTTTCAATGGGTCTAGCAACTTGAGGTTGTTTCTCTGAGGCTGATCTAAGCGTTCAGCCACTAAGGACTTCTCTGTGCAAACGCAAGGGCAGGAAGTGGTTCTGTTCAGTGGTTGAGTAATACAGAGGGTTTTATGAGGACAGCACTCTGAGTAAGGGTGGGAGAGGTTGTATAGCCATATGGCAAACTAATAAGGCATTCTAGATGCGGTATCTGTATTCAGGTAATGGTATCTAAAATATTTACTTTGATTGAATAACTGCATTAAATATGAGTTTTAAAATTATTGAGCTGTATTGTGCAAATAAAGGTCAAAAATCAGGTACACTGCTATAACAAGTCTAGACCTCACACTAGAAAATTGCCAACCCAGCATTGTCAGGCTTTAAGCAGCACTTTGCCTTATACAGTAGAAGTTAGCAGTTGGCTAGTCTAAAGCTCAGGGTAAGAAACCTGTCCATTATAATTTAGACCCTTTTAGAACACAAGAAAGTAAACACTAGGAGGTGAATTGATAGTTTACCAAGTCCACATATATATTCAGGGAGAGGGAAGTTGTTTTCTTCTATTTTGTTCGTAAACCAGCTTCTGCTTTAAATAGAAGATCACTTGTCATCACTGTAGTTTGATTTGTTTTCTATTTAAACCATGACCTAGAAGAATTACTGACCTCTGAATTTGCTTTTCAGAGGAAAGTGAAAATTAATTTTTTCTCATCACAGTGCTGAGAAAACAATTAATATTTCACTGAACCATCTCAGTCCAAGATTCTTGGAATATTATTTCAAAAATAAAGTTCATTCGTTATTCAGCTCAGTCTGTCATCCATTAAGCCTGATTCAGCAAGGTGTAATTATGGATGTGTTATATACATGAAGTCATTCACACATTTAAAATTTGGAAAGGTCTGAGCTTTTAACAGCTTATCCTGTGCTAGTCAATCAAAATATTGTTTATACTGTGTGCAATGTATATATGTGTATATAACCAATTTTATATATATATATATATATATATGTATATATGGTGGGGGTTTTTTTCAAGATCGGGGACTAATATAAGGAATGAGAATGGTACCTGGCAGCATGGTATCATGCTGCACCTTGGTTAATGACACTGGAAACTATTTTCTTATCTATGTAATCTCATGCATTACAATAAAACCTGTGCCACTGAGGTATATTTTGCTACAACAACTATGATGGAGTGTATTTCTTTGCAACTCCTGCCATACACCACAAACTTCTGATTCCCCTTTACTGATGTAAGGTCTCTGCTGAGATGCAGGTAGACTACAGAGAACTCTAGCTAGCCAACTGGATGACTAATGTCAGGGCTTTCATTTTTGAGAAATGTTTTCGGCATGCCTGCCTGAACTTGATATTGAAAAAATTGAGGCCATACCACTATGGCTTTATTTTTTATTTTATTTTCAGTTTCTCATATTACTAACATTGGCACAGGGAATTTTGTAGGAATTAATGACTGACTCTCATTGGCAACGTTTAGCTATGCATGGACAATCAACTCCTTACAGCTAATTGATCTTGTAAGACTCACTTGCAAGTTATTGCTTAAATATACTGATTTGTTAGTATGTAGTAAACGCTACTTGAAGAAGGGTCTAATTCATTCATCTCACTTCTCTTTCCCTCTCACCAATTTTGCAAAGTTTCAAAGCAGCCTATGCTTCAAAGTAAGTAATAGCTCTGTAGGCTTCTTAATCAACACTTTGCAGTCTCCTGGGTAGTGGTAGGCAAGTACACCAGGCGCCTTTGATTAGCTTCTTGCTAAGGAAGTGGAACTTAAATCAATTCATCAGAAAAGAAATGCCGCATTGTGCTATTTAGGATTCGTCAGAGCCACTCCAAGGTCTTCAATTTATGATTTAGTCTGATGAATTATCTTTATGATCAAACCAGGGTGCTCCATCAAAAATAATAAAGGCTATTCTTTGTGCCAACCTATCCAAGAGATAGACCTCAAATTGACTATATTATCATGGACAGAATTTTCAAACTCACCATTGGGCACCAAATTAAAATGGCCTGAACTTTAGAGACCTGGAACACTTATAGTTTAACTATGGAGATAAGTGGTATCTATGAATACTCAGTAGATTTTTAGAAACCCCACTTAAAAGTATTTTATCCCATGCTCTTTACAGTAGGAAAAATTAGTGGAAACTGGATTCAGTGTTGTTTGCACCTACATTGATATTCACTTTTATTTCAAGCTCATAAATTGTATTGTTAACTACTGGTAATCTTTCACAAATAGGATACATCATTACCAACCAGTTAAGTAAAATTTCAGTTTTGTGCCTTATATTTTTAAAGATCTTTAGGGAAATATGCATACAATATGAGATGCATCCTCTACACGTTGACACTGTAGATCATCTCACTGCTGTGACAACTGCAGTGAGTAGTTATATATATGAATTTATTTATCAGAAACTACTCTCTCTTTTACAAAATTATTTGGAGCTCCAAGTATGGCTAAACCCACAAAACAGGAGTATGGGTATCCTGAGAAGCCACTGCTTCTGAGATGGATGCAAACCCACTAGATTTGCTTTTGTGTTCAGTTTTTAATTAACTGTTCTTCAGTAAGGTTTTATTTTAGAGAGAATAACCTTTTATTTACATTCTACTGTCTGCAGCGATATGGTATTACTAGAAAGATACAATGCAAAAGCATCAAAAGACAGAGCTCTGAAGAGGATTCATTTTAATTTATTAGTTGGAAAAAAAAACCAAACAAAACAAAACAACCTGGAAACAACATAATTGGGACAACCAAGGAATGCACTGAAGCACACTTATTGCAGTGCAAAGGTGGGTTCATTTTATGTCAATTTTCAAGAAAGCAAAGATGATAACCAGTGAAAGCAGGAAAGTATATTATTAAGAGAAAAATATAGATCTAGGGGAAAAAAAATCAAAGATTTTTAGCTTGGTGAGTTGCTGAAGTTAAATATTTGTATTTACTCGTTATCATACAAGACACAAAAATATTCCTGGTTGTCTTGCCTGCTCTGTTAAATTTAACACAGATGTCCCAGCTTGGAATGGCATTAGTTTTAAAATGCTCTGTCTGTAGTTACCAAAGCCTTGCATGAAAGGTATTGGATCACACTTCTGCCACATATGAAGAGTAATCCCCCAAATCAAAGACTGAATTGCTTCTGAGATCCAGACTTTCAAAAGTCCCCAGTGGCAGGTTTTCTGGGTGTCTGAGTGGAGGTGAAGAGCCGATGCAGTATATGATGGCTGATGAGAAGAAGAGGCTGTAAAGGCCCCATTGAGACTTCTGGCCTTAGACCCCTTCATCACCCCACTCGGATGCATTGTGAAAAGGTGGTTGCTTGAGTTTCATTAGCATCACAGCACTGATTCAGGATATCACAAAGTGCACTTTCAGTCTGAAAAGCTAAAACATGCTCTTTGTCAAATTGTCAGCTCAGTTTTGTCTTACGTACCGAATGGAAGTCTTGATGCCTCTCTTTGTAGATGTGGCCCTTAGGGACATGGTTTAGTGGTGGACTTGGCAGTGTTGGGTTAACAGTTTGACTAGATCCTAGAGGTCTTTTCCAACCCAAACGATTCTATGATTCTATGTTAACAGGGGCCTCAGGAGTCTCTAGTCCAACCTTCTGCTCAAAGCAGGGTGAGCAGTGAGGCCGGACCAGGTTACTGCTGTTGAAGGCACTCTTTTGGACAGCTCTAGTAAAGCAGTTCTCCATCAAGCCAAAGGTGTTTGTTCATGGGGAGCTATGAGGACCCGTAAGACCTACCAATTGCACCACTTCTCCACTTGTGTGAATTCACTCTTACTGCTAGATTTGCTATTACTTGATTTAGCTTCACTATGTAAAAGATGTGCTTCCAACATGCAAAATTCTACTGCCTTCGTTCTAACTGTATGTGATAATAACTAGAGTCCTCAGTCAAAAGAATCTGCAGGATCAGATCCAGTATTAAACCCACATATTTTCCTGAAAAGCCTTTGTTCAGTAGCAATTGCTTGAGCAAAAAGATCGGAGTCTCATTCTTACATGCTATCCAAGCTGAGCCTGAGATCAAAGTCAAATTTTAAAAGATTACAGATAGTCTATTTCAATAACAATCCTAAAGAAAATCAGTGTAGGATTTTAACTTTCAGACTTTTTATTTGCTTTTATCCTAGCCAGTTTGCACTCTGAATTGGTTCTTCTGGCATAGTTGTTTCTTATAGCAAAGCCTAATGTTATGTTCTGTATTTCACAGCTCTAGTTCTTCAGCGGTTGGCTAATCCCATCACTTGGAGGATCTGCTGTCTTTCTGTAAAACCATGCTATGTGTCTGAATGAGCAGGCAAACTCCAGAAGTCTGCTGTACAGCCTGGAGGCTGTCGTTTGCACCTGATGTCTCAGTTCAAAAAGGCTTTTAGACTAGACACATTAAGCACAAGCTTAGCGTGAGATGATATTTAACGTCCTTATCAAATGGGGGAAAGGTCTTTTTGGACTTCAGTAGGGCTGAGATTTTACCCTGAGAAAAAAACCTATACATAGGATACTGTAAATCATATTGCACCTTCTGTCAATTCCCCCCTCATCTTGTCAAGCAGGTGCTTGCAACTGCTTCACTGAAGCTGACTGACCTCAGAGAGGCAGTCCAGCTGGACTGTAAATAATATTGGTAAAGCAGGGGAAAAAGGGCTATCGTCTGCTTTAAAAATGAGGAGCCTAACTACCCATTTTCTAGTCTAAGGATGCCATCAGTTTAAGGTGAGAAAAGAGAGCCTCAAAACACCAGGGCCTGTGGGCAAAAGAAAGCATTTTCTGCTGATCTGCTTAATGTGGGATGGCTTGACCTTGAAGCTTTAGAAGCAAATAAAATAAAAGTGGATAACTCAGTCACTGAATTAGCAAAACAGTTGCACCTTTCTGGCAATGTTGTAGGTTACGTCAATAGTCCTTTCATCTCTACTTCTTAGAACTCAGGTAGTGATCCATCGTGTTACTACAATGTTAAAGCTATAAAAGAAAGAGTGACACCAATATTATATCTATATAGGTCAGTAAAAAGGCCACAAAGGCTATTTTCTGTAATGAGATATTGTATATCACCTAGACACTGTGGACAAAAAACATAACAAATGTGGCTAAATAAAGCAAACCTTTGCTCCAAGGGGCCTATGGTGATATTCAAAATATGACTTTGGTGCCTAATGTGCAATTTAGGTGCACTGATCCACTAAAGTAGCACAGAAAATCCCGCCTACCCTCTTAGCATCTATATGATAGACCGCACACATGTAAGTTATGCCTACACAGATCCCCAGCAGCATGCAAACAAGATCTGAAGTGCATCTGAAGATACAGCATGCCAAGTGAAGCTATATTGTCTCGAGGTGAGACAGACTAATTCAGTGTGATGACTTTTATGGCATTGTTGATTCATACCATACTGGATCCAGCCCAAGCTTACCTGTGCCAGAGATCCACTGGTCAGCTATTCTCCAAACACACTTATTGTGGCAAAAATATTTATTTAGGTGCCTGCAGTTCTACCAACCAGATTTAGAGATGATCCTACTGGGCAAAGAGTATAGGGCCACTTTCATGCATTGACTGCTTTTTGTTTACGGATTAGGGTTTTGCCGTATCTAATTTATGGATGCCAAAATCCTCTATTAGGTTTGGCTCTTCAAGACCTTATGAAGTCATGTCTGGAGTTGTAAATTGTTAGGTTGCCATCCACAATGCAAGATCTCCAAAAACTCCTTGGAAAGGAGTGCCTTTCCTTTAATTAAAGGTGCTTCTCTAAATACCATAGGCAGTCAAATCTGTAACTGCCAGTCAGAAGTAAGTGTGACCAGATTACATTATTCATTGCAGAATGCCCATTAGAAAGAGATGCGATGGTAATTAGGTGGTAATGTAGTACATTAGACTCAGTATAGTGGCCAGAAGAGGCTCACATGGTAATTGCAATCTAGCAGGATGTTACGGTTGGTGATAGTGTTTAGAAAATCCCCAGGGAAAGTGTTGTTTTCACAAAGTGTACTGAGATTCTGCTGTGAAATAATTAGAAAAGCATGACTGACTTTTCATTTCATCTCATATCCTCTCTTTATTTATGTATGGTTTTCTGAAGAAACTGCAGTGGCATTATTTAGTATGTTTTTCTTGCTGAAACTAGCCAACTGGATCCTTGTTTTGAAAAGATCTTGGTTTTCCCCCAGGAAAATTTTTATGGAGTTCATTACTTTATTGACTGTGTTTATTTCCAGTCATGACAGTGTTTCTCACAGCATACAATCAGTGTCAGGATTTGTATTTAATTACCATTTTCCTATGTTGAATACCTTTAAAACCATCTGATTAGTTCAATCCAAATGTAGAATAAGGATGAGATTTACCGTGTTCAATGCCTCCATTAATCACAGAGAAACTCCCTGCTTGCAGATATTTGTCTCATAAAATGTTTGCATTATCCTAAATATTCCAGTTCAGAATTCCTCTCCTATTACTCAGTTTTATTCACATAACATAAAACTTAAATAGACCAGGTAAGAATTAACATATAAAATTATTGACTTCAGAAAAACCCTGACCAGTGAAGGTCACTCGTTGCCAGCAAACCAAGGCACTGAAGCTTCATCCTGAAAATGCTGCGCCTACAAATGTAGTTCCAGTTAATTGCACTCTTATTCATTTTTCAGCTGTCAACATTAATGATCCATAGCCTAACCTCAATAAAATGCTTTTTGTTTGATTTGATTTATTATTTTAGCTCCGGAAGTGTTCCAGGCCTTTATGGATGGAGGTCCAGGATACTCATATCCAGTAGACTGGTGGTCGCTAGGAATTACAGCATATGAATTACTGAGGGGTTGGGTAAGAATGATGGGTTTTGTTGTTATTTAACACATTAACTGACAGAAGTCTGAGAGTTTGCAGTTCCCCTGAGTGCACCCTTCATGATAAAATTTGAGTGGTCAAGGTTGTGGTTCAGATCAGCAATGATGTCTTTCCTATCTAGAAACATTCTTGGGAAACTTTCACCCCACTTTCAATTACATTATGAAAGTTTGCCTAAGTTTGGCTGAGTAAAGGCCTAATGTTTTAATGGTTTCTCCACAGTGCTGAATTGGAAACAATGGTATTTTTTCTAAATAGGAGTCACTTCAAGCTTTATTAAATCTTCAAGTCTCTTGGCTAATACCTTAAAAGAGCTAATCTAATGTCATAAGATGCTTGGTCCAAATACAGAAAATGTTTATCTGCCAGTGCACTTGTTATTTATCTAATCAATTATGTGAATAAGTTTAATGAAAAGTCTTCCTGATCATGGTCAAATATCACAGAAGATAATGGAAAAATCTCTTCCATTTTGGTTCAAGGAATTGAAGTTAGTTTCTTAAATATTTACTATTCCCTATGGAAAACAGTAATTTAGATACTATTTCAGGATAGTGATGTAGCTAAAGTAGCAGTGTTCTTTTTTTAATATTTAATTCCTATTTTAGAAAGAGGATTTTATTGCATTGCAGTATGCTGCTTTTAGGGAAGGAGTATTTGTTATCATATGACACTAACACCACAGTGTCTTACTAGGCAGTTTGTAATGTGAGACAATCCATCCCACAGTCTCAGTTTCATGTAGGATGACAGACAAAAAAACCCTAGAAATAAAGAAAAATTATAATTCCTATTCTTAGATGGAAAACTACATATCAGAGTGTGTGCACATTGTTACTTCAGTCCAGAAGCTACAGTTTTCAAAGGCCTAAAACTTGGCTAATCTATTTCGTATTTCCATTGAAATAACAAAAGTCGTGCTCCTGATACAAAGATCTCTCCCCTGCCAAATCTCAGTCCCTGCTCTCAGGGAAGTACATAAAACCTTTAAAAAAAAGAAAAGTCTCTGCAATTTTTCTCTACCATCATTCTCAAAAATTACTGAGTTTTTAAACTGACATTCTTCCCATGATGGAAAATTTTAACCTGAACAGTTAAGGTCCTGCAGTGATAAGCATAATACACTCTCAACCCTAGTCACAGACAGTAGTACTAGCTGCACATATAATAAATTAAAAGAACATCCTGCTGGTTTTATATCAACCCTTTCACCAATGACTGTCTCCAAGAAAGCAGCACAATGAATGATTGTGTAAGGAAGGCTGAAATCCCAAGACTAATCACATAAGATACCTAGTCACTTTAACAAATGAAAAATTATATAGGATGTATCCGTTTGCCAAGATCCATACAGTCTTTTCTGAATAAGACTATCTGTCTACAGAAGAAGCAAAGTTGAGACTGAATCAATTTTTTTTTTTTACATAAAGACATTGACATCGGTCCATACTCTAGTCAATCAAGCCAGCTGCTTGTTTGCTCTTGAAGAGTGGCCCTCCGAGCCCACTGAGCGAGACAGAAGGTAGCTTGGCAGCCCACACTTTTGTATGGACTAGGAAAAGGTATATTTTTTGTCAATTGTATTTCTAAATTTTTCTAGTCTAGACAAGGCCTAAACTGACAGGAGTGATGATAAGAGGAGTAGCGGCAAGTTGAGGAAATGTGTTTAACCCAAGGCATGTTGCGGTCTGCAACAACTGCGAGCTCCAAAGCTCCATCTGCTGCAGGATCCCTGTGCAGATGGCTGGAAAGAAGCAGCTCACACATACAAGGCTGCAAGCTATACCTGCAGGTGGGCAGCCCCCTCCTCCTCCACGCTCCCACAGCACTTTGTTCAGTGGTGAGAAGAGAGCACCATTTCCATCGAGCAGATGGGCTGGCACTCAGGCAGACCACCCACTCCTGCTACAGCAGTCCAGGGAAAAAGGAGAGTGTTGCACTGGGCAGAGCCATCCAGAGATATGGTCAGATAGTGCATAGCTAGTGCATGTGGAAGGGAAGGAGGGAAGGAAGGAAGGAAGGAAGGAAGGAAGGAAGGAAGGAAGGAAGGAAGGAAGGAAGGAAGGAAGGAAGGAAGGAAGGAAGGAAGGAAGGAAGGAAGGAAGGAAGGAAGGAAGGAAGGAAGGAGGGAAGGAAGGAAGGAAGGAAGGAGGGAGGGAAGGAGGGAAGGAAGGAAGGAGCATTAGAAATGAGAAACATCAGAAATTTCCATAATTTTCCACCTCTGAGCTGTGCATGACATATGACATTGCCTGCCTGAATTCAAGAGGGGCTAAGTAAAAAGTTGTTTTTTATTGAGCTGAATTGTTGTTTTTATTTGTCTCTACTATTATGAGATGGAATAGTCCTCAGAGGAGGTTCGGGATGCTCAAGGAATTGCAGCCGTTCTCACACCTTGCTCTACTGCCAAGCAATCAAGACAATGTGTTGCTGGAAACAGGACTGTAGCTACAGGAGTGGGTTGCATCTGGTACAGAGCTGTCTGGAACATTTTTTGGTTATCCATAGTAGTGCTAGCATTTCTCAATATGTTGCAGCACATTTCTCTCCTTAGTCAGTTGCTAATAAAAGACCTAACAAGAAAAAAGTATATTCATAAAGCTTTACATCAAATATTGATCTTTTCCACAAGTCCATGAAACTTAATTACATGATGCAAACCATGACATATGTCAGTCTGTTACTAAGCTATAGACAACTGCTAAAATATTATAATAACTGTATAAACAATGCCCTCAACAGAGAGAGGATGAAGGAAAGAGGTAGTAGGTGGGATTTGTGGACTCTGACTTTCACTGTAATGTGAACAGTTTACAACAAACTTAGGTAAAACTTCATGAACAAAAGCAAACCAGATTTTTTTTTCTTTTTTCACAAAATGAAACAGAAGGGATCTGACCCCTAAGTGGATTGAATAGCTGAAAAAACATGGGAGATATAGGTGTGAAGGACCTCAAAAGACCAAACTTATGATGGTCATTTATAGTTCAAATTAACTAATAACAATATTTGGAAACTCTGCAAATCTCAAAAAATCAAGACTGCACAATGCTAATGAACTTTAAAGTAAGATATGTTTTAAAGTATTTTCCAGTGAGGAAAAAGTCATGGTCAGAAATATTCTTAACAGAAAAACTTTCAGTGATTCATTATTCCTTAATGTTGCTATTTTTAGAGCTAAATCACCATTTCCGACAATTGATTTAAATTCTGGCTCAGCGATCATATTGCTCACATTGTTATATCAAGTCTAAATTAGTAGCAGGTTACTTCTTGACAACAGACAGAATGTTAACTTTTCATTTTTAGTAGCTGTTTTATGGCAGCTTTACCACAGGTAGGGAAAAGCATATGACAGACTATATCAAACAACAGTTTTGAACCTGATTCAAGAAAATTATGTAGAGACGCCATTTAGGTCCTGTTGAATACATATGGGTGTGATACAGATAAATGACAACAGACTAACCAAATGTGAATCAAAGCAAAATATTTAAGCAATCCTTGGCTTTATTTTTAGAACATCCCAATGCCTTGGAATAGACTTAGTTTCATACATATGTTCAAAGTTAAACATGTGCAGGAATCCTCTCAAAATAAGAATATTTTCTGGGCTTTTATGAAGAGTGGCCCCAATATACTATCAGATTAGGTAACTAACACCTAGAAATATTCTTACATTACAATTTTTTGCCAGTATATGTTAGCAAAACTCAAGGGATGATTCAGCTCTTAGTGAAGGTAACGAGTGTCTGCCCTTTGCTGTTGAGAGTATTGGATTAGAAGGTAACTCTATGTTGTGTATGAATTACGATGCATCAATTCGCACAATGCTGCCATGACAGCATTTGGCTGCAGATCTCGTATCACATATCACATATTTGTCACCTGCTGGGTACAACCTAATTCACAAGAAATCCACACTCTATCCTTGTTTTAAAAAATGCATTAATATAGAGTATCATTCTAACAACTTACTTTACAAATGCAAGTCTTTAAAAAATATGTGTACAATAATTAATAAGAATATAAATTTATATGTAGTACTTTCATTTCCAAATGGTATATTTAAATAAAAGATAAATCGCAGAAATCTTCATGAACAAAGCACTGTGAAGCCTAGTGCTTCTCTTCACCTGTAGAAGAATTTAGGCACAGACACAGGACAGCAGGTCCATATAATCCATAGGTCCGTGTAATTTCAAAAAGGGAAAAGGAGGACTGGGATTTGGAGAGTCTGTTCTTCTGTTCTTACACAGACTTTTGTAAGCTGTTTTTGATTTCTCTATATACTACTCAGTAAAATCAGGATGACAAAGCTCCCTTCAGCAACAACTATTCCATTTTGTCAGTTTAGATCACAAGTGCGTTCTAATACTACAAGTAAAAAATAATAAATAATCCACATTTCACACAGAATGCCTCAGGAACAAAATTATTCAGCCATCTCATTTGATACTTCTTTTCATGAGAGAAAAACTTTCAGAGGAAATGCATCTATGAGTAATTACAGTCATTATGACCAAAGAAAAGCACACACAAGAAGAAGGATTAGCCTTAAAATTGTTGTATTTTGGTGGGTTTGATATTTCCAGTACAAACAATATTGAGCTCAGGAAAACATGAATTGTCTACACTCTTATCCATTGTCGCTGACTTGATACTGATTTAACTTTATCTCAGAGGCCCTATGAAATTCATTCAGCCACGCCCATTGATGAGATACTCAACATGTTCAAGATAGAAAGAGTTCATTACTCATCTGCATGGTGCAAGGGCATGATAGCACTGCTGAAAAAGGTAAGAAAGCGGAAACACCTTCTGTCCTCTCCTCTCCTCTTCCAGAAGCCCCTCCAACAGTGCAGAGATGTTAGGCAACACACATTAGGTAGTCAAAATTTCAAGGATAAAAAAGCAGTGCTTATGCCTAGACTTTCCTGAATGTGAGTGGTGCAGTATTTTCTATTGAGAAGCTGGATTATTCTTAGGTTTAGAATCAGAATTTTCATGGCCTAAAAGAAATATAAATCTAATTTTTACGTACTTAAAAACTGATTCAGTATTGATAGCAAAACTCTAGGGATCAGTAATTCCCATTCTGTGCCCTGGCCCCCATTCTCTCCAGCTGTAGCTGTGCATGTGGGAGAGGGGGGGAAGGACCACTCTGCCCTCTGGATCTCTGCCACAGTTTCCACACAGGGAGCTTAGAAATGGAAAGGGCTGTATGTCTCCCTGTCCCATGTTGCTATAGTTGCAACAACAAAAGTTGAGCCACTTTGCTGTAAATGTCACTAAGCTACAAGACAGACTTCTTTCTGAATGCAAAATGACCCTGGAACTCACTTGCTTCCCCAAATCCCAGTTATTTATTTGGTTAAATTTTGTGACCATGCTGCAAGGCTCATCTGTCTCTTTTAGGTATTTCAGATCATCAGTACTGATATTTGAGCAGGACATGTTTGTGAATGTGCAAATAGAGCAATATAAGATCCATTTCCTTTGCGACAATGAGCAATCTATTTATGATAGATGGAGAAATGATGTGGTTAATTTTAATTGCTGCCAGGATGCTGAGTGTAACTATATATTTCAATAAATTTAAGAAGAAATACAAATTGTTAGGTGGCATTGCACTGTGATGTTTTGTGTTGCTCGGACTCTTGTGTATTGTAAACAGACTTTTGTTACTAATACATTTATACACTTCATGCCTGTATCAGCCATCTGGTGGCAATTGTTATATTCATACCCTATGAGTTACTATTATTTTTTTAGATTGGCAATTCTAGGAGTTGTTAGAAGATTCCCTAGCCATTTTCTTACTAAAAATTGTGTATCATACAACTTATGCATATGATACATTTACTCTTTTATATGGCATCCTGTTCCTTAGAAAATGCCTTGTGCTTGATCACAGCTCCTCACTAAGGATCCAGAGTGCCGTCTTTCAAGCCTTGCTGACATCCAAAGCTCTCCATACCTAGCTGATGTCAACTGGGATGCTGTTCTAGAGAAAGCTGTGACCCCAGGCTTTGTTCCTAATGTAAGTTGAAGGTGAACTGTGTTTGTAAATTCTGACTTTAAACAGTTTAAAACTCCTGTTTTACTTGTTTACATTTGAATTTATTGCTCTTCAGTGATTTACTTCTCACAGAAACTTTACTCTGGATTCTTTCATTTACTCAGTCACATCTAAGGGAAAATTTGGCCCATTTCATTAAATGACAACAAAAACTAATTAACCTTGGTTCACTTTTTGTTCCCTTTCAAATAAAAAACATTTGCCAGACTTTGCATTTCAGCTGTTGGAGCAAATGATTGTCAGATTTAGCTCTGAGCCAAAGAATACCAAGAATATTGTTGCTGCTCTGAAAGTTAGGCATCTGAATAATATTTGCAAGACTTTTTAACATCCCAGTGTGCTGTTCCTTTTTCACTTAAAAAAATACTTTTCTAAAAGACTGACCTATTTCCTTTGTGACAGTTTTCTACTCTGTAACATTCAGATTCTGTGAGGGAATCCAGTAGGGTTTTTTTTTTTTTATTGTGGTTCCATTTTGTTGGTATTTTCTGGATCTTCTATTTTGACCATTTGTAAGTTAAATGGATTTGATGGCCATGGATAAAAACCGATGACTGTGGTGTTAACATGTTTCTCCACTTTGTTCAGTCATATTGCACCATAATTCTTCTTCAGACCATACATTTGTAGCATACTAATGTAGCATACTAATCTTTTTTTATGCAACTGTAAATAAAGATGAGGAAGGGGGAATGGCTAGACCCTGTCCTCATCCAGGTGCACATTAGAGTTCTTGCTAAATCTGATGAAGACAGGATCCAGCCCTGCAGAAGCTGAGGGTGAGAGGACGTTGCCTAATGGGGCAAAGGCAGCCAGGTGGGTTGCAAAGACAGTGCCAGCAGTGTTTGCTGTGCTTCTTGGCACCTTACCAGAGCCTCTCCTGAAGGCAACATCCTGCAGGAGAAGCAAGCAATGGGTGGGCAAGGAGGTCTTCCCTCAGGGAGCGTGGGAAAAGACCAGGAATACAGCAGGTAACTAACACAGCTGGTGAGGAGAAAGGCAGGCTCCTCTTAGGCCCTGCAGAGCTATGTTCACCAGGGGTGAAATTCCTTCCTTTCACATTGTGGCTCAGTGGGGATGCAAGCTGAAAGCTTGAGAGGTGAACATCATATCTACCAAACCAAGGCCAGGACCTCCCCTCTTGCCTCTTTCTTAACGTCTCTGCGGCTGGAATAACTGCTATGCCATGCCAGGCCCTTCCAC
Source organism: Athene noctua (assembly GCF_965140245.1). NCBI lineage: Eukaryota > Metazoa > Chordata > Aves > Strigiformes > Strigidae > Athene > Athene noctua. The sequence continues at coordinate 14,397,353 of NC_134040.1, read as the reverse complement.
TACGCTCTCCCAGCTTTATACCATAAGAAAAGCACTGGAGAACAAAGCTCCTCCTTGGCCTGGTGGACCAAGAACTCCATTCTCCATGGTGGCATAGACTGACAAGATGAATGCAGACTTCTTTTCCCTTTTTTCAAGTTAGAGCTGTACTCTGAGATATAAGAGGCATGGGAAGACTCCTTCTCAGACAAAACTCAGCAGAGTATTTAGACCTCCTGTTCCTAGCTGGAATCCACAACTGTCAGCACGTGGGAAAATTCACAACCCTGCTTTGTATTTTTAAAGATTGATTCAGTCCCTCATACCCAAAGGTACAACATATATAGGGATCCAGAAGAGTCTTAGCCAAGCAAAGCCTTATAATACCTAGGTATATGTCTTAGGTAAAGTCGAGAGAGAGGACTTCAACCCGCTTCAGTAAAACCAGCCACTGAAACCTGCCTATGGCAAGTCTGTTCTCTGTTTCTGTCGCTGCCTCAGTGTTTTCCTTTCCCCAGACATCTCCTCAGTGTCCTCCTTTCTCCCACTCAAGCTTGAATTCATAAGGTCATATATTCCATTTTAACTCTGCTCCTGACAGTTGGACTCAAGCCAGCTTTCATCCAGGAGTGTATAGCCAAGAGGCTGCTAAGCCTGCCTCCTAAGGACTGAGCTATGGCAGTTTGGCTGTAGTAATAGGACCTAATAAAGGGACTGCAGGTTTTCCACATCTGGCTTACTCTCAGCCTACCTAGAGCTGGGACACAAGTGTGTGATGGTCTGCATCTGGCCACAGACAAGTAACCTTAGTTCCTTAAGTTTTCATGTGGCAGTTTGCTTCTTCCATTTAGGTGGTTTTGAGATCTACACTGTTTTGAAATGTAGGTTGTTTTGAAGGTACCTGACTCCTGAGAGAGCATAGATAAGTTTTCTGACTTCTTAAGGATGGTGAAAAAAGTAATTTTAAATGTAATTTCAGAAGCCATTGTAGAACCTATGTTTCTGGTACTCCTCTATTAGCCAAGTGGCCTGTCTCTGTGGCCAGTGTTGACAATGGTGAATGTGATGAAGACTGAGAAAAGACGAATTCCTCTTGAAAAACTTTGAACTGTCTGCCATTAAACATGTGTCCAAAACCAGGTATTCTTTCCACATTTGGATTCACCTTATTTGTGTTTTGTCCGGAATCTCTAATATTGGAGGAAATCTGTAATATTGAAGGCAAAACAATAATCTATGTTTAAAAGGAAATAGGAGTAAAAAGTTACTTTTATCTACTCAGATTAATCTGAAAATTCTATTACAAGCTCTACCAGACACTTCAGGACACAGGCTGATATTGCAGGCCTTGTTTCACCTGATTGATCAGGTGTGTTAGGAAAAACAGCAAGAAGGTGAGAGTTAAAGCATCTTTTCCAGCACAACACCTCTTTTTACAGTAAACTTTACTGTTTCATGAAACCAGGTTTGGCCAGGCACTTTCCAATAACTTTTCTCTCTGTTGCATTAGCAAAACTTCCACTGATTAACTGGAGTCACACACAAAATATTTCTTGGTTTGCAGGCTTTGGTGAGAGGGTGCATTAGGGCCAACATACACTGTGACCTGGGGAAAGTTTTATAACTAGAGAGTTTTATAACTTTTTGACAGCTTGCCCTTAATGTCAGAACCTTGCTTGCCTTCTGCAGGCAAGAGGGCACGTGGGACGCCTGTGGTAGGAAGGTTCCATTGTTTAATTTCTCACTAAGTAGTTTGATTCCGTAAACACTGTTCCTACTTAACTAGTACATGTGTTTATGGTTTAGCTAGTTTCTTTACATTTAGCTTGGAGTAATAAATTGTTAGTAGTTTTTTTGTATTGTTAAATATTTGATAAAGGAAGCAAATTATTTACGGAATTTTTAAAGATTCAGAACTAGTGATGTATTTTTTAGGTGCTGAAAAAAATCTTAAAAGTGTACATGCCCAAGAAAGGAACTGATAGTGATCAAATGTAAATAATTGTTTATATATTAAATATATATATAGTTTTATATAAATTATAAACCTTCATTAATAATAAACAAATAAAGTCTAATAAAGCTTACTGGATAATATGCAGTAAAAGTCATCAGAGAGATTAATATTATGCTATGAATATACAGACTTTTCTAGGAATAAAAATGATGGAGTGAACTCTAAATCAATGTTTCATTGTAGGACACCACCATTTATACAAGTGGTTTCTGATGTGTTCTACTGCTTAGTGCCTTTTGTTACTGAATAACATTTATATATATGACTTATCATAGTACTTCCACCTTGTCAGTGACAATGGTGTGATTGAACTCTCAGAAATCCCAGAGGAAAACAGACTGCTTTTAAGATCTTTCACCATGCAATTCAAGTTTGAAATTTTTAAAATGCTTTGAGAGAATGAGGAAAAGAAAGGAATTCATGTTATTCTGATCACAGCATTAGCAAAACACTGATCTAATAATTAGGATGCCAACTCATGACTTTAAAAAAATGTATTGGGTTCAGTTGAACTATAGATTTTCTGGCTCTTATCCCTAAATAGGAGAGGAAAAGTTTATCCTGAATGTTGTCATGAGATGACTTTATTACACTAATGAATAGAATTACAAAAAACCCTCAAGGCATAAACTCTGCTCTTGTAAACTTTTATGCTGAAAAGATCTGAAAGAATCAAGAACCTGAAAAGAATTAAGGATTAATCTGAAAATAATCAAGGGAGGAAACAATCATATAGAAATGTTGTTTCCAATCATCTTGCCTAAAAAAGGACTTCCTAATGCAACAAAGAATCTTAAGATTTGGTGAAAGCATCACAAATTAAGATAAAAATGGAAAATCCAGAATGTTTAAGTAATGTAAGTAAAGGGTAAGAAAAAGTATAATAGGTTGGATAGAATAGAAAAAGAATATTAGATTAGAATAAAGCACATGATTGGGAAAAGCCAACACATACTCACCGAGGGCAAACTATGCTTGACAAACCTGATCACCTTCTACAACAAAGTAACATTCTTGGTTGATGTGGGGCAAGCAGTGGACATTGTCTATCTGGATTTATCCAAGGCTTTTGATACAATTTCCCACAGATTCCTCCTAGAGAAACGGATGTGTTATGCTCTAGACAAGTGTTCTGTGCAGTGGGTGGGGAATTGGCTGACAGGCCGCACCTAGAGGGTGGTGGGAAATAGCTCGATTTCAAACTGGCAACCTGTCTCAAGTGGGGTCCCCCAGGGATTGATATTTGGCCCAACGCTGTCTAATATCATCATAAGCGATATGGATGATGGGATCAAGTGTGCCCTGATGAATTTTGATGACGATACCAAACCGAGTGGGGAAGTTGACACTTCAGAAGGGAGAGCCACCCTGCAGGGTGACCTGGATAGGCTGGAAGAGTGGGCTAACAAGACCTTTATGAAGACCATCAAGGACAGGTGTAAAGTCTTGCACTTGGGAAAACATAGTCCAAGAGTGCAGAACAGACTGGGATCTACCTGGCTGGGGAGAAGCTCTGTGGAAAGGGACCTGGGGGTCCTGGTGGACAACAAGATAAATATGAGTGACCAGTGTTCTGTGGCAAAGAAAGCCAACAAGATGCTGCGCTGCATCAGCAAAAGCATCACCAGGAGAGGTAAAGAAGTCATGATCCCAGTCTACTTGGTGCTTGTCAGGCTGCACCTGGAATACTGTTTTCAGTTTTGGTCCCCACTACGCAAAAAAACTGTGGATGGGCTGGACAGAGAGCAGAGGAGGGCCACAAAGATGACAAAGGGACTGAGAATCCTGCCATATGAGGAAAGGCTGAGAGAACTAGGTTTGTCCAGCCTTAAGAAAAGGAGACTTGGGGGACACTTTATTGCCATGTTCCAGTATTTAAAGGATGGCTACAAAGATGGAGACTTCCTGTTTACAAGGAGTCACATAGAAAAGGTGAGGAGTAATAGGTACAAGTTACTCCTGGGGAGATTCCAATTGAACATAAGAAAATTTTTCAAAATAAGAAAAATCAGCCTTGGAATAATCTCCCCAGGGAAGTGGTGGATTCCCCAACACTGGAACTTTTAAGATTCAACTGGACAGATTACGGAACCATCTTGTCTAGACTGGGCTTTTGCCAAGAAATGTTGGATCAGAGGATCCTTGAGGTCCCTTCTAACCTGGTATTCTGTGATTCTATGAACCATTTTTTTATATTATCGCTGCTAACCAAAATAGGCCTACTCCTTCCTTTGTTATGATGGACATGAGCTAGGTAACTGAATCCATCTGCAACTCTTCAGAAAAACAGATTTTAACAAGTAAGGTCTTAGAAGTACTCCCCATCCCTCCTGCACTGTTACAGTTGCCATTTATGTTCTACAACACTAACTGATATTCTGTTGAAGACCCTAGGTCCAGATTAATCTCTCTCATTGGGGTGACATAACTGTAGTCACTATAGTAGCATGTTGGTATATAAGTAGTAAAAGAATCTGACTCTTATTGCTTTAATATCTTACAATCTTTATTTAAGCTTCAAGCATCACTCCAGGACAAAAAAGAATTTTCATTTTGCAGATGTGGTTGGGAAGCTGGATTCTTATTAATGCTATTAATACTTGCCAGGCAAACTAAAAAATTGCAAGGATACTTCAAAGAGTAACTTTGAATCCTTTTGTACCAGAAAGGAAGACTGAACTGTGATCCTACATTTGAACTTGAAGAAATGATTTTAGAGTCCAAGCCTCTCCATAAAAAGAAAAAGCGACTTGCCAAAAACAAATCCAAAGATGGAGCTAAGGAAACCTGCCCTCTGGTAAGATGGGACTGTGGCTGCAGTCAGTGGCATTTCATTTACACTCTTTAATAGATAAACTCATTTAAGTTCAGATTTATCTCTGAAAATACACATGACCTCTATGTCTGTCATTTTACATACAGCATAAACCATCTCCAAAGCAAGATGAAAAGCAACCATTTATTTCAGTCAAATATTAACAGCATGTTTAAGTTATAATCATTTTTAAGATTCTCACAGATGCTCATTTAAAGTATGAAAAATTGTTGACAGTTGGCAAATATGCTTCCCCACAGATGGATAGATAGTTACAAGGAGTATTTATCCACTGCTAGTACCAAAAATGAAAAGTATGCAGTGAAAAACTCATTATTTACAAATGTTTTAAAACTGTCTCTTGCAATCTTGACTAATGTGTCCCATGTAGACTCATTGTATAAACAGTCTAAACTTCTGAGAAGATTAAGAAATAATCATTTTCCAGACTTGAATTTTCATTTCAGTGAGGTTTTATAAATTCTGTTGCTACTCTAATGATTTTGACGGTTCATGCAAGCTGTTCTTAGAGCTATCAGGCATAAAATTACTCAGGAATTCTTTGTGGGGAACTTCTTCCAAAAGAAAGAAAGATTGATTTTGCTATCATGGTCCACTTCTGAAGAGTCTTCAAAATGGCTTTTGATAGTACTCATTCACAAGCCTTTTTGTTCAGTATTGTTTCTGTTGTGATTTTTGTCTATGATTTTCCATCTTTTTTAATCAACTTATGCTGTTTTTTAAAGAACGTACACCTGCAGCAGTGCTTGGAAACCGTTAGGAAAGAATTCATCATATTCAACAGAGAGAAGTAAGTGCATTTTTTAATGCCTGTTTAGCATTCACTACTGAAATTAATTTGAGAACTATTATTTTTTTTTTCTCCCAGTGTAAGGAAAAGTGATTAATGATGGTAGCAGCAGGGGCTAAAAGGCTGAATTTCCATTGATTTCTTCCTCTTATAGTCTCTGATGTGATGGTTTTGTAGTTCTTCCATCTCTCAAAGCAAGCAGAAATGCTTGTGGTAAAAGTGTGTTAGAGATAGAAGGTAAATGTCACTGACACTCCCCAGAGAAACTGTTAACAATTAAGTAAAGGGAATACAATACAAGGGGCTACTTTTTCACAACTTGAACAAAACCAAGGGAAGTGATAACTCTTGCAATTTTAATGATAGGAACGGCAGTGTTCTGTATGAAACACTATTCATACTTCACCACCATAACAAAGTTTATTTCAACGTTAGTTATTTCAACAGAGCTAAATATTAAAAATATATCAGACATGAAGCAAGTGATTCATACTCTAAGAGTCAGTCAGAATTCGCAGACACACAAGTCTGAATCCCAAGGATTTCAACAACATACATGGTCCAGTTAATGCACTGCATTTCACATAGTTTACTGTGTTTCAGTTGCAGTCACTATGGACCTGTTTGTATTAATAGGTATAGCTCATAACAGGGGAGGTTTTTGTGTGTTTTGTCGAATTATTGCATTTCATCCAAGTATATTCAGTAGTTTTATTTGACCTAATTACATCTGCTAGCCTTTGTAATGGAGTTGTGAAATGTTAGAAATTAATTAAAAAGTAGTGACTCTCTTATTTAATGTTTACAATGCAGGCAATTATGGTCTTCTGTAATTAAAACCAGGAGAGGGATTGTCAGCATTTCACAGTTGGCATGATGTCATGAAGGAAATTATGCCATTGATAAGCCCGTTTTTCCTGTTACAATCTCTGTGATATGTCTATGCCCAATACTGACCGCTCAAAGAAACTACAGCAAGGACCTACAAAGAAAAGGAAGGTGCAACAGATTCTTCATGTTATTTTGTACAGTCTCCAGCACAAGAGACTCATATGCTTATGTAAGAGCCATAAATAAGAAAAGCCAGACCAAGTCAGTCACTAAAAGCTTTCCAGAAGGGTCTTGGTGGACTTCTCTGAATCAGTTCTAGTATCAGTGAACTAGGGAATGGCTGAACTTTGTAGGAGTTTTATTAACCCACAAAAATCATTAAGATAATAATAACGAGATAATAAAATGATTAAGATAATAATAATGAGACTAGAAAAATATTGCACTGATTAATCAGTTTAATGTGTTTCCAAGATGTTGTTCACACAAGTAGTTCATTTCCAGAGTCATATATCAAGGAAACCCAATATACAACAATTTTTGAAAGATAAAATAAAATACCAGATTTGTAAAACACTTTCAAAATCCCATTGTGTGTGTTCACTAGCACTGAACAATTTATTTTGACATGATATTACTGTGTTATTGTTAAATCTTTTTAGCAGTGTATAAGAAGTTTTTTCTTTCATTTGTTTCATGTTGCACAATTACAGTAACAACACAAGCTATAAAGAACTGAGAGGCTGATAAGAGATCAAGGATAAGTTTAAATGGAGTACAAGTAAAATGGAAGCAAAAGATTAAATGCTTGCACTTCATTCAGAACAGCATGTGTTTTGGTCATTGCTCGATTGGATTTGACAAGGTTAAGGAAAAATATTTAGTATAGATCTACAACAGATACTGCATTGTCTAAAGCCAGATCACAGTAATTTCTTATTTAAATTGTCTTACAGCTGAAGAAGTACATGGAGAGACTTCTGTAATACCTTTCAAAGACAAAAATATTAATAAGAGGGGAGGCAGAGGTGAAGTTTTTGAAGTACTAAGTGAATTCAAGTTAATGAGAACAAAATAAGAGCAACGACAGACACAAATATCATATTGAAGAGAAGAGGCTACACAGTATGTGCCAGAATAATTCATAGTGGGTTTCCTTAGACCTTTCTAGGGCCTCAAGGCTGTATGTACAGGCTGAGGTTGTGTTTACATGGATTTCCAAAGCCATGTAGCTGATCAAGTTCTTAAGGAACAGCTGCAGATACTGAAAGACATGAACCGTTCCTACGAACACAATTTCCAGTAATATGTGATCATATCATTAGGTGAGGTGCCAATCCCAAACAGGGCTTTAAATCAGTCTCAGATTAATGCAACCAGATGTTTTGATATTCCTCCACATTTCTCTGCTTTGTACAGAATTGCTTATCTAGTCCAGCTATTTGAAAATATCTGCATACTTCCTTAGATATTCATTATATTCAGTTACAAAAATCAGCATGTTATTGTGACTTAAGCCTTCTGCTCAGTTTACTTCAGTGGCACAGAACACTACATAAAACCTAAGAAAGTGTGAAAAAAATTATCTCATCTTTCAAGGGAAAAGATGAGAATCCCTAAACTAAAAAGATTCAAGGAAAAGTTTCAGACATTTCTAACTGAGCAATATAAAGTCCTGCAGTAATGTGTAGTTGAGTGCTATATTAACCATCCCAGTTCCACAACATCTTGCAATCCAATACTTGTAAAATATCTGTTATGAAAAGCAGAATCTGTTTTTATTCAATGTCTTGCTGATACTTCCAGACTGTGTCTCTTTTTCACTACATATCTTTCATCCCGTAAGATACTGCAAATCTTGAAATATGCCATATTTATTTTCTTTCCAAGAATCTTGGGAAACTATCAGAAACTCTGAGATTACAGATAAGGGTTGGAGAAAGGTAAAAAATAATTTAAGAGACTGAATGAAGTAACTCAATAGTTTAAGTTAATGACAACAGAGACAGAACGTGCACATTTTCACTTTTTTATTACTTTGTGCAGTTAATTTATTGGCAACTGATATTTATAGGAAAGTTTTAATCCAGATGAGAGCATGAGGAAGACAAGTCCACTTTAGCCAAACCAAGCTTCCAAAAGAGTAAGCTCAGTTAAAAAGGGTGATGTTTTTCCAGATTACTTTACCAGAAGCATTCGGGCAACATACCTTATCAATAAGTCTTGCAATGTCCTTGAATGTGATTTGTTTGGTCGGACTATAGTTTAACTATGTAGCTGATATCTATGGTTTGAACAGTTATGAGATAAGATGAAGGATTTGAAGAATTAAAAAGAAGTAGGATGTTATATAGAGTCAGAGACCATAAAGATACACTGCGGAATAAGAGCAAATGTGTGTGTTAAAATAGGAATTAGGAAAGGAGAACTCGGTGCCATGATATTACCTGGGTTTTGTTTGTTTGTTTGTTTTTTTATATTGGATTTAACTGTACAAGGCTTCCTGGACAAAGTATAGTCAGTGATTATCGGCAATGGGTAACAAAATTTAGATTTGTATATCTTTACTTACACACTCCTGATTACACAGCATCTTCTGTTGATACTATTCAGAATTCACTGGGGAGATGAGGACAAATGGAGGGAAGACCAGCTATTCCCAGTTTCTCTTTAAAAAAGGTCAGAAAACAGAGAACCCTATCAAATAGAAAAGTTTCCAGAAGGTGAAATAAAAACATTTTCCTAAGATTTACATAAGTGCAGAAGACTGTTCTGTGTACTAAAATGGCAGTTATAGAAGAGAAGTCCAGGTGTAGTTCTGTGCTTCATTTTAGCTAAGCATGTTCTCATTACTGATAATCTTGTAAAAGTCTAGGAAATTTGTGAAATCTGAAGGGAATACTGATTTCATATCTGCAAAATGGACCCTGAATTTTCCAAAGTCTTTCTGTGAAGTCTCTCCTATGATACACCATTTCTTCTAATAAAATAATTAAGGAAAACCGAATCTGGACCATGTTCATCTTCCACCCTCAGTGTAATTTCCTCTCGGGGCACTCATACAAATCCAAAAAACAGAATAGCATACCAGGAGCAGCTTTAGGGATGTGCAACATTCACAGGTTGAAAATATTTTCTACTCCATGTAAAATGGCTAAGCTGTTCTGAAGAGGTAGCTTTATGCCTTCATTTGTGTAGGAAAACATTAATCATCCAGAATGAAATCTTTTTCACTGTAATCAGATTTTATCTTGATTTTATTCATCCAGTGCTTTGGATACCACAGTGTCTGAAGTGTCACTAGATGGAAGGCCTTATTCTTATTAATATCAATATTTCAGTGGATACGAGCTACAAATTGAAAAAAAAATAATACACAGGTGTATGTCATCTGTCCACACTGACATTTTCTTTAGGTACCTTTACAAGACAGGTACGTGTTTTACTGATCCAAAGTAAAATAACATAGGAAAATCCTTTTACATCCCGTTTGAATGTGGCACAGGAAATATTTTCTTTTCTTCTTAAGAGTAAAATCTCATGCTTAGCTTTGAGCACATAAACTATATAAACCGTGATCTAAAAATGGTCCATGCACTTGGTCTTAGCTGGAGAATATTATCTGAAGTTTATTTCAGGGATTTATTTGGTTCCTTTTGCTGGCAAATGATTTTTCTGGGTTTAAATCTATTTCTACAGATAGATGCTTTATTATATCGATAATTCAGCACTGAACATTCTGCAGTATCTGGATGTGTATTCCCATAGACTTATCAGCAACTTTTCAAGAACTTAATCTCATTTAGAAGTGCTAGGCTATATTTATTTTCAATTGGGGGGGGGGGGAAGAAAGATTGTACAAGTAAAGCCACACTGTTCATAGCTTTATTAAAAAGCTGAGCACAGATTATTTTGCTTTTTTTTCTGATGTTATCACTAAACAAATCTTCACATACATCTACATCTATTTATGATGTCAAAAACCTGAAATAGCCAAAAATGAAGAAATATATTCAGTACTTGCTTGTAGTAGTATCATATTTCTTACCCTTTTTGGTTCCTGAGTCTCTTCTTCTCCCTGAAAGATGTCTTTAAGATTAAAGAGGTGAGCAAACAAAGAACAAAGGAGAAAAAAAAGGAAATATCTTCTCCTCAGGCAAAATAATCCTTCAGTTCGATGCTTCACAAACTTTTCATCAAAATTATCAGCCTGCTAATGAAAGTAAAATCATATAGCCACCTTTTAATGAGTAGAATATGTATTTCCTATATCAAATGTACATGAAAATAGGTTCTAATTTGGCAAAACTAGCTTAATAAATGCAATGGAGCAATAAGTAAAATATCTATATTTTTAACAATTCTAGTGGAAACTTTCAAAAACTTACTAATGATTTTGAAGTTGGAGGTTTTTTTACTTCATAGTAATATCCTGCATAGCATAGCATTGCTATGATATTCAGCTATCTAGTCCCTGTTGATCTGAACAAGCTTGCCTCTTTCCTAAGATACTAGTACACCTTATTTCTCTTTTCAGTTATTTTTTCAGTGTAACCACACTAAAAAGTTCTGCCACAAATTGAAGCAGTCAGATGTCTGCTGCACATTTCCCTCTCTTTTCCTACTAGAATTCCTACTATTTGGCCATACCTAGTTCTTTAGTAAAAGGTACTGAACAGCTCTAGGTGAACAGACAGCTCTCTGTTCCCAGAATAAACAGCAAAAGTTGAGAGAGTATACTTCAAGCCTACTAAGATGCTTAAAATCATGTTGTCTGATTTTGTCCATGTCATAGGTGAAAAGCTTACTTAATATTCTCTGAATTGTTTATAAGATCATATTTATGATCTTTCTCTTTGTAGTTCCTTTTTTTTCCCTTTCAATTGTCTTTTGGGATTCAAATCGAGAGTCCCTGAGTGCTCTCTTTCATTTTAGTTTGATTGGAATTGAATATTCATAATGATTTGCAGTATACCTCATTGAATGTACTTTTCTGAATAGGTATTTTATGTCACTTAGTATGTCTGGAGATATTTATATTATCATAATTCTCATAATATCTAAATGCATTTTGAATGAGTCTACAGCACAACTTTTCTTGTCACTTCTGCTGACCTTAATTCAGTTTAAATCTATCTCCTTCTGAGCATTTCAAGTGGTTGCACTGCTCTTCACTGATCTCTTTTTGTCCCTTTTGTAATAGATACGTCTGCTTTTGGAGATTGCTGCTGCAATCTCACCTAATTAGGAAGATGATGTTCTGAACATAAACCTGGTTTGATTTTGGGCACTAGTAACTGTGCTTGGTCACACAAGTCCTTTCACTTCTGCCTTTGATTCCTGCTCATTATTACTGTCTTAGAATTACCAGTCCAAATGTCACTCCCAGTGAGACAAGCTGTCTGAAGATTTGAGCATAGCAGGTCCAAGCTGATAATTTTTATGTAGGCATTGAGGAGTATCTGGAATCTCATTTTCAAAGCCTACCAGGAAAAATGGTCAAAGTTTTCTCAAGCAAGTAACCATACCATTGTAGAGGCTACACGTTAGCAAATGGACATCCAACTTTGGGAATGAAAGTTTGTGTGTGGCTGCATATATCAGAGCATTCTCAGTGCCGAAACATGGTCCTGGAAGGATCAGGATAATGGATGCAGATCCTCAGCACCATAGGCCAGCAATTCATTTCCATTTACAGAAAACTAAACACAAATACACCTCATAAAAACTAATTACATGTCAATTCATAGGCAGCGAAATGAAAAATCTTCTTTTACACATCTCAGACTTTGGAGAAGAAACAAAACTGTATGATTCTGAGCACCATGTAAGATTATTTTTTCATAGGTTATACGGGACAAATTATATCTATGATAAATCAAGGCTGCATAAGAGTTCATGACTGTTCAGTGATCATAGGGAATTGCATTCATGATTTCTCTTCATCTCTCTTCATGTCCTGCACTAACATAATTTCTCAATTGTTAAGAGTCTCCATAAATTAAGTGTGAGTTATGAAGACTGAACTCATCCTGTTTTAGGAAAGCATTTTGGAATCAGTTGCTGGAGCAATGCAGCAACAAGCCAGTAATGATATAACATTATCATTGCTAGTCATTCTGATACTTTGTGTATCTCTGTTGAATTTATTCATAAATGCGTTTGAAAGGAAGGTGAATGGTGAGGTGACAAAGTCTACTTATCACATACTGATACCAGAGTAGTCAGAACTAAATCTAACTGCAAAGAACCACAGTAGATAGTGATAGTCAAGCTTCTGAGTTGCAGGGTAATAAGAAAATGGCACCTCAAATTCAGTACTGCTAAGGCAATGTTAGGAAAAAGATAATCTAAACTTTACCTTTAGGACAATAGACTCTAAATTAGCTTCAGTTATGAAGGAGGGAGATTTTGAAAAGACCATGGATAGCACAGTGCTTAGTGGACAACTAAAAGGTTTTAATAGGTTCAGAACTGCAAGGAAAACTACAGAGAAATGAACATCAGGATGTCATTGTGTATTTACAGAAATACGTTCATATACATACAGCTGAATCTTCCATTCCATGTACAGTTCTGCTTCCTTATCTCAAAAAAGTTACAGAGGACTTAGATTAGTTGCAAAAAAAAAAAAGAAAAACAGGATTGACCAGAGCTTTGGCATGGCTCACGTTGAAGGATTTCATAGACTTGAACTACTTTAAACTCAGAGAATAGGCAACTAAAAAGACAGATACTGACTACTAATATGTTATGAAACTTACTGAGAAGATGACCAAGCAATTCACTCTTTCTGGTAACTCAAGGTCTCAAAGTTATCAGACTGTAGGTTTAAAAGAAAACAAACCATGTTGGGGTTGTTTTGGTTTGGTTTGGTTTGGTTTTTTTGTGCAATGCAGCATGTTGCAGAGTGATGTTTTGGATGCTAAACATATAAAAAGATTCAGAAAAGGATTAATTAATGGGAGAAAATCCACCAGGATCCATATGATGTGAGACTTCCAATGCTCTCATTAGTTTGGGAAGTTTGGAAATATCAGAAGGGGAATGTGCCACAGCAGGCATTTGTCTCCATTCAGCTTGTTGTCTGACAGTGTCTACTAGTGTCTGAAATGGGCCACTATGAGAGATGGGAACCTCTGTTAGGTAGAGTGGCTGGTTATGGATTTTTATGCTTTCTCACTGCTTATAAGGTCTCCATCTTCATATAGAGTCTTCATAACAGTACAAGGGTTGCACAGTAAAATGTACATATATATGTGTATATGTATGCATATATTAAAATACATACATACATATCAATTTTGGAAATAGGGAAAGTAAAGCAAACTTAGGGCAGTAAGATATTTAGGTAAAATTCTCATTGTCCCTTGCTGTGTTTCAAGGGACATCAGGCACCAATCCCCTGGGAAGTCTTCAGAGTTGTGAAACCCAAATGGAGATCATTTTCCTGTGTCCCACCTGGGGCATAATACATACTCCTGTTGTGGGGGCACCGTAGTGACAAGCCTAGGAAGCTTGGTATTCAATACAGTGGCTACTGTGGATCCCTGTGTTAGGTGTCCATCTTCACCATAAATTGTGTAGGGAGGTGTGGTGATTAATTAATGGCTGAGAATTACACTATGTGATCATCAGTGAGCTACCGGCTAAATCTCCTTTGGGGATGTCCATCCTTCAGTGAATGAAAGAGCTGCACAGTTAATGACTTCTTGTGATTCCATGTTTTGGACTTTGGCATGAGAAATAGGTGGAGAGAGATAAGCCATCAGATAGACCAGTACAGGCTGTGGTTACTCCCTGGAAACTCACAGGCTCTGATTCCTGGAAGCCTGCTACTGTGAGGAGAAGGGTAGGGCTGAACCATCCTCCTCCCAGATGCATATTCCAGTCTCAGAATCTTTATGGCCAGATCCCTATAATCAGGCAGATCGAGACTAGCTTTTGTGGTGGGTTGACCCTGGCTGGACACCATGTGCCCACCAAATCTGCCCTACCACTCCCCTCCTCAGCTGGACAGGGGAGAGAAAATATAATGAAAGGCTTGTGGGTCCAGATAAGGACAGGGAGAGATACCTCACCAATTACTGTCATAGGCAAAACTGACTTGGAGAAATTAGTTTGATTTATTACCAATCAGATCAGAGTAGGATAATGAGAAATAAAACCAGATCTTGAAAACACCTTCCCCTCCCTGCATCCCTTCTTCCTGGACTTCACACCTGATTTTCTCTACTTCCTCCCCCTCAGAAGTGCAGGAGGATGGGGAGCAATGTTTGCAGTCAGTTCATCACACGTTGTTCCTGCCACTCCTTCCTCCTCATTGGAAGGACTCCTAACACTCTTCCACTGATCCAGTGTGGGTTCCCTCCCACAAGGCACAGCCCTCCACGAACTTGGCCAGTGTGTGTCCTTCCCACAGGCTGCAGCTCTTCATGAACTGCCCCAGCGTGGGTCCCTGCCATGGGCTGCAGCCCTTCAGGCACAGACTGCTCCAGTGTGGGTCCCCCTCGGGGTCACAAGTCCTGCCAGCAAACCTGCTCCAGCGTGGGCTCCTCTCTCCCCATGGGTCCTGCCGGGAGCTGCTCCAGCACAGGCTGCCCACGGGGTCACAGCCTCCTTTGGGCATCCACCTGCTGTGGCGTGGGGCCCTCCCCGGGCTGCAGGTGGAATCTGCTCCCCCGTTACCCCCCTGGGTGCAGGGCACAGCTGCCTCACCGTGGGCTGTGCCACGGGCTGCTGGGGAACCTGCTCCGGTGCCTGGAGCACCTCCTGCCCCTCCCGCTTCACTGGCCTGGCTGTCTGCAGAGTGGTTTCTCGCACATATTTTCACTCCTCTTTTCTGACTGCTGTTGGTGTTGCGCAGCAACATTTTTTTCCACTTCTTAAATACGTTATCCCAGAGGCGCTACCACTATTGCTGATGGGCTCGGCTTTGGCGGGTCTGTCTTGGAGCCATCTGGCCTTGGCTGTATTGGACATAGTGGAAGCTTCCAGCAGCTTCCCACAGAAGTCAACCCTGTAGCCCCCCCCCTACAAAAACCTTGCCACACAAACCCAATACAGCTTTTCACATACCTCAATTCTTAGATTATTGACTGCACATCTCTCATGGAGCTGCAGTTTCAATTAGAGATGCCACATCAAGGAAATGGGTGATGCTACACAAGTAGGTTGCCACAGCTAATGTTTTCCTCATTCACCTCTGAACCAGGATCGTATTCTCAGCACCAGAGAAAGAAGAAACGAGATGGGATTGAATGGCCACATCTCAGTGACAGCTGGCTGCCCTTTTGCCCAGTCCTGCTTTGCTGTGGCAGTCTGTCACACCAGTTCTCTATCACAGAGCTGCAGGCACATGCATCACCAGCACTGCAAAGGCAGCAGGCATTTCACAGGCAGCACATTATTATTTGTCTTTAAATTATCAGTCTGTTAGCAAAATTATGCTTGTTTCTGTGATCTGCTGTTTGGTAACAGGCCTCTTCACTTCCTCTATAAATTTTTCCTGCCCTGAGTTCCAGGGTCTCGGTCGGGATAGCAGTGGCTGA
The DNA here is from genome assembly GCF_965140245.1 of Athene noctua. Taxonomy (NCBI): domain Eukaryota; kingdom Metazoa; phylum Chordata; class Aves; order Strigiformes; family Strigidae; genus Athene; species Athene noctua. Next base: position 14,381,349 of record NC_134040.1, on the reverse strand, counting down.
GAATATGTTTCCAGTAATGTAGATCTAACTCTAGATGCTGATGAAGAATTGTCCTTCCCCCGGTATATCTCATTTGGACTTGACCCAAAGGATCACTTACCTTGAAACTTTCACCAGAAGAATAAAGGAAGAGAATATTTTAAAGCAACTCCAGTGATCTATCCATCTGCTGATGGCTGAACAAAAGGGTGAGCCTGCATCCTTCAGGATACACACCAAAGGCAGAATAGGAAATGAATGTCTTTCTTGAGAATGAGTTTTGGCCCACACTGCTGAGTAATATCTTTATTCATCGGCAAGTGCCTGTAGGTTTTAAACCAGATTCTGGCTAACTAGAAAGAAAATTTTTTCCCTGTGGTCCCACAAAGACTAATAACCAATAAGTTACTGGGAAATTTCATAGCTGTTTTCCTGTTCCTTGTACATGTGGATCTACAGACATATCTAAACTGGAAAAACTAGTTCATTTTAAAATATAGGTTACCAAGACAAATATTGTTTAGGATGCACCTGGTCTTGGACTGATAATAACCCACTTCTAAAAGACACCTATTTTACTAGTCTGAACATGGTTTTAATGTTAGCATTAATCAGTTGTTTTAGTCTCATTTTCTTAAATGGTGCACATCATTCGATGTTTTCATTTATTTACTTAATCTCTTCAGTCTCATTTTGCTTTATCAATTCCCAGGGTAAACCTGAAACCTCACGACATTGCAGGTCAACATGCTACAGCATCCAGTATAATTTGTCACTTGACTTCCACATGCTAGTATTTCACATGTCACTCACACCGTATGTGCACCTGAACCAATTATGCTTGATTATAAATTGCTGGTTGATAGAAAATTATATTCACAGGCATTTACTGGGTGTAATTACTCAGCAGGAACTATCAACCTGAATCAATTACCCATGTTGTAAGCATATTTCCCCAAGGATTTTTGGAAAGGGTAGGAGTAAATATCATGAGTGTCAGTGGTACAAGAAGACATCCGTGCTACATGGAGATACTTCCTCCAAAATTTTACTTTTCACATTCAGCTGTAATTATAAAGCATAACTTCTAGTCTGTGTGTCAGTCATTTAAATTTAAATGGAGTTGAAACAGGGTTATTTGAATGATTACATGGTAATCTACTGAGTTATGAAAACATATATGTCAGAATGTATTAGGAAAACAGACCTGAGATGATGACTGTTTCTATTGAAGTAGTCAGTACCAGCAGTACACATTTGAGGTCAAAGACAGACTGAGTTAAATAGTGGTTAGACGCACAACAACTCCTACCCCAAAGGGTATAGGCAAGATTTTCAGAGGTATCTGAAATAAATGGGAATTGGATGACGAAGTATTTTTCAAGATACAGCCCAAGTCATGCAGAAAAGCCACTGCTGGCAGACCCGGAGTCTGAATATGCCACAGGCACATCTGCATGGATGAGCAGGCAATTGCACCCCTGTGCTCCTTGGTGACTTCACTACCCAGCTCCTGGCAGTGTTTATCAGTGTGTGCTGTGTTCCAGGCTGATGGGACTATTCAATTTCTGCATGCATGAACAGTGTGGGTGTAAATTAGCTCTAATCCAGAAGTAAATTTGCTCTGCTAAGCAGTGCAATATGTGGTGAGTTTATACAGCTGCTAGACAGGAAAGGCCTTGAATCTGTGGTTCAGATGGGAAAGGTATGTTACAGATGTGAATTTTGGATGTTTTAGAGCTATACTTCCGCAGATAATACCATTGTTTTCAGTGAACTTGGTATCAAATTATTGTCCTGACCTAGTGTCAATATTTTGATTTATGGTAAAAATGGAATCATATGCAAGAAATGTGAAGCCATAACTACAGAATGGATCGTTTATTCTGAACAGTCTCAGACTCAGGGAAATCCTCCTTCACATATGCTACTCAACGTAGGTAGCTCTGAGAGATGTCAAAGGCTGGTCTGTCAATCAGCCTGCTGGTTTACATGCCAAGTCCTGCTTGGTCTTTCTGGTTTGTTCTTGTTGGTCATGCTGACTTGATGGCTAGGAGAGCTTCTGATCTTTCTTTGACATGGTATGCCATTCTGCAACCATGGGCTGCACGCCTTGTTTCTAGTGCATCACCTTGCATTTAACAATATTTTTCTAGAGATGCAACAAGACTATATTCCTTTAAACTAATCAATTTAAAAATAATTTATTTAGTTTAAGCTCCTTTAGTAGTCAGTGAAGAGAGACTTGTATCACCCAAGGTTGTTCGGCAACACATATGTTAGATAACTTTGGAACTAATTAATCTATGTTAGTGCCTCTATTTATCCTGTAGAGAGAGCCTGAACTAATTTTTCAGTTGTGTACATTTAGCTGGCATAAAATCCAATCCACAGTTGCAGGCTCATTTCATTTCTTGAAAACTAAATGCCTAGCTGCCAGTCCAACAGGCACAGGTCATCTGTGGTTTGCTCTTGTGTCTGCCTGCTCTCTCTGAGGGCCACATAATTAAGGGCATCTCCTACAACTAAACACCTCTTGTCAGGCAACTGCATTTGAGCCATGTGTACCTAGCCATGGGGGCAGGAGGCCAAGAACAAGCAAGTTGTAAGTGTGAACAATATCAAGGAAGAGCTAAAGACTCATGACATTCACTCTTAGTGATTTGATGAGGTTTCTACTTGGACTCAGGTCTCTCAAAATACTTACCTTTTATTACAAAAACACACAGAAGCATTGTGTTTCATTTAAAGATGCTCTGCATGTGTTGGTTCTCTACACAGACTCTAGAATGAGGGGAAATTATCTGAGCTTAGAGACTCTAATTTTCAGTTTGGAGTTGTGTGACTCAGCACTGACGTTGCTGAGTGATGAGTGTTGATTCTGCTCCAGTTGGTCCTTAAGGCTGCTGGTCAGCCCCAAGCTTCCTCTAATGCAGAGCAATATTGCGCCTTCCTTGTTTACTTGAAAAATAATTAGCAAAATCATACACTTTTCAGTGTTTTCTGTTTTCCTGAGAGCACTACTGAGATCACTCTGAGAAAGCTAAAGAAAAGAAAATCCCACTGTTAACTCTGCCATGGTTACTTCTCCCCCATTAGGTGTAAAGAGGGTTTTTTTAATAAAAAAGAGCATTTTGAGATCACTTTAATTAGCTATATAAATAGTTAGTTTAATTAATCATATCTCCACAGTTGGAATTCTTCCGAATTCTTCCTCATTTTTGGGGTGTTTAACTCTCCTTCTTCCATTTCTACTCTTTTTTTTTTTGTTCTTATCCTGCATTTTCCACTATCATTGTTGTTTTCTGCCTATTTTTTAAAGGCAGATTATAGGCAATCTTCCATACTGCTCAGCTGTTAGTATGCTCCCTGGCATAATCTTTCCCAGGCCAAAATCACTCTCTGAAGGAATTCCCTTCATGTTTTAGAGGTTAGCATAGACCAAAAGCTGCCTAATAGGTAGCTGTAATACAACAACTGTGTTCTGAAGATTAGAGAGTTTAGCCATATGGATTCAAGACAGCCTGTGCCACTTTGTTTCCAGGCATCAATCCCTGCACCATTTTACCTTCTGGTGTGAATGTAACCGATGCCTAAAATACAGAAATGACATTCCCATGAAGCAGTCTATTTGCTGCCTGTCATGAGAACCCTCCCAGGTACTGCTGAGGAATGAGAAGTGGATGAATAGTTTGGCAGATGTTCAGGTTACCAGATAACTTAATCTTATGCAGGATTATTGTATCAACTAGTTCTGATATATGTTGCTATGAAGTCAGAGCACTTCTTTTGATATTGGGGAATTTTGCAGAGTTTGGCCAGAGACTTACCTCTCTGTTCACGTGTCCTAAACCATATGCCAACTCCTAACCCTGCACCCTGGCTTCCTTGGGAAGCAAACCTGAGCATGAAAGGGCAAGATGGGACCTGAAGCTCACACCAACAGGATGTGGAAAATCCAGGAGTATTGCATTTGTTCTTTTTTGTTAGCATGTTTCCTTAAGATTTACACTGAACAAAGTCTAGTGTTTTCTTTTTTATAGATTAAAATGTAAAATAAGCAAATTTCCTGAACTTCTATTCAACTCATTGGCTTATTCTTTGCTAACTTTTTGAAAAAGAAAGCAAATACAGGAATTTTCACTCATTTCTGATATATTTGGTGGCTATTTGGTTTTTAAAAGTAAGAATTCTCTTTCCAAATGTGCATATTCAGTTAAAAATAACCCAATCAGGATGCTTTGCTCACTTCTTTCTTCTTTTTTTATTTTACCTTTTTCACTAAAAAATGTGGTTGAATGAAAACCTGGCAGATGAGAACTAGTAAGCAGAATAATGGAGATATAAGAGAAAGAGTAACACTCATTTACAATTGTAAAATACTGCCAGCTTCTTCAATTTTCACAAAAATAGAACACAACAAAGAACCCATTTATAAGAGAAACCATTAAAAATGCAGACAAAAAATTATTAAGGGTCCATGTATCAAACTCCATTCTTATTCCCCACGGTGGCAGCGAGATGACAAGCCAAGCTGGTTATTGGCCCAGAAATCATGCTCAGTTATCAATATTTCTACTGTCTGCCTGCAATTGATGTTAAAATGATGGCAGAAAAATAATGGGGGAAGTTTTCAAAGCAGAGTATAAGATACACATGCATATAACACATTATTTTTGAAAGTATATGTGCACACTGCAGCACCTACATACTACTGCCAAAAAAGTGCCCTGATTTTGAAATATGTGCACGTTTAATGATGTGCATGAGCTCCTATCAAGCTTAAATAAGGGATTTTACAAAATATAAGGTTTTTCATGAGCTTGGGGAAGTGATTTTTTTTCTGGCTAAAGCATGAAAGATTGTGGGTGCCATGAACTTTTTTACTCAGTGTCAAACCAAGGGAACAGAGTCTTTTGGGGACTGATCCAGAAAATGAACTGGTATGACCAACATTGTTAGCTTTCACCTGTCTACCACCTACTTGTCACTGAACACTCATTATTTAGGTCGGAAAGGTAGACCAAAACATATGCCTTCTCATGATTGTTATACCAATATGTAAAGTTTAAGCTATGAAGCAGCTTTCTGTTTGTACTTTCTATCACACTCCAGGTTCCCAGTACCAAGGGCTGGACTTTGAGGTGACAGTGTGAGTCCTTCTGAGTCTTCACAGTCCAAATCCTTCTGTTCTTTCTCAGAACAAGTTGCTCTGCATAAAACCACTCCAAAATGTGAGGAACACAGGGATATACTCTGTACTTTTCCCACAAGGAGTAAATAAGCAAGTCTTATTGCTACAGTTAGACTCCAAAGTCCCATTAAGTCTTTCTTTTTACACCTTTTGGCTGGAAATAAAGGAGATGGGTGGGAACATAGTTTGTGGAGCCCTAGAGTGCCACAGATTTACCAAATTGTTTGGGTTGAGAGTTTCATCTTTGTGAAACAAAGCAAGGAATCCAGTTCTGATGAGGGATACAACCAGCCACTAACCATCACCATTTCTTTAGAAAGCAAATTATGGACCATTTGGTAAAACAGTGCTTAGTAATGATCAAGGCAGATTGGTTGTTATCAGGGACAGTTGTGGAGTGAGAAGAGTTAAAGCATCACAACCTTGAGGAAGCATTCTTGTTGACCACACCTGATTTGTTCACCCAGGCATTTCTTGCTTGTGTTTGTATACATGTTTTGTTGAATCATTACCACACTGAATAAGAACTAAAATTACAAACAAATAGTGGCAATAGCAGTGGGCACCAAACTGACACCTTGCCTCCCTCAGTACCAAGATATCTCACTCCAGCCTTCGCTGTCTACAACTAACTACTATCTTGGCGAGACCTGTAGGGTATCCCCAGTATCCCTGTGAGATATTGCTACAGTGAGGGTCCTCTTACTTTATGGAGACCACCTCTACATCATTATAGCACTCTGTGAAAAATATTTTCAATTGGCTGGAATTTTTCAAACTCCAGATTATCCAGCAACTTTAATTTTATGGCATAACTTCCACATTTCTATTTTCTAGGACCAAGATATAATAAAACAATGCCTGTGTCTGTCACTTTTTGGTTTCTTGTAACTCCTTTACAAAATTTCTTTGTTAGACCTTTTCTATTGAGAACAAAAAGTTCTTAGTGTTGTATTTTGACAGAATACTATCTTCCAAAGGGTCTGTATTTACCAGCTGATATTCTACAAATACAAGATTTGGACATAAGGATCTTTGCTGGTTTTCTGAAATCCCTCTTGTAACTTCCGTATCTGTGCTCCAGTAGACAAAACACAGTGACATACACAGAGATATGCAGCTGAAATAGATCCTTTCTGAGCACAGCCATTCTCCATGACAGATATGTTATTATCTTCTGATTTGGACATGTTCAGAATTAGCCTTCTAGAAGGCCATCTGGACAAGACATCAGCATGACTTCTGTGTAGCTGCTAAATCACAGAACTTGAGGTGGTTTTCTAACTATTTAGCAAGCTGTCTCCCAAGATCCATGAATTTGAAAAGCTAGAATAGATATGCCTTTTCTGTTCTGACCTCAGACCCTCTCCCCTGTGAAGAACAACCAGGATAAATGTTCCACAGATTTATCTACTCTTCGGGGCTTCTTTCAGGGGATGTAAAATTTTCCATTAACAGAACTTTTTTTCCTACAATAAAACTACAGTTTCTAAAGCTCATCCAGTTATGCTCACTCTTTCCCCAAACAAAAAGCAAAAGCGTATGTTTTCTCCAGCAGGGTCTGAAATATCTATAGGCCAGTGTAAAATGCTGAATCTAGAAATGGTAAAGCAAATCCACTGTCCACTCAGACTATTCTCTTTCCTCCATACCCAGGACACTGGGTTTGCAACACTGGCAAACTCACTTGCAAATTTTCTGTAATAAAAATTTTCCTATAGGACCTAATATGGGGGGGAGTCTCAGAGGAGTGGTACTTCTGCCTGGCTTGATCTCTCTTCTGTCTGTAGAAACTCTGTCCTCAGTGGATGCTGAGTGCATGCACATTGAAACATCCCTCATTTCTGAGGCTTCAGTTTCATACTGAGAGCCTGGTAAGACCCACTGATGAGTAAATCAGCTGCACAAAAGTGTTATCATGCACCAAGGTATCTGGCCAGAGCAAACAGACGAGTGATGGGCAGTGTAACATCCTCCATAAAGCTCTCAAGCACGGCAGCTACATTTTGTAAGCCTGATGCCACTGTTCTATATTGCTATAGGGTTTTTTTGGACCAACCATTTTCCCCTCTCCTTTGAATGCCCTTCCACTGACAAATACTTGATTCAAGAACCAGCACTGGAAATCACTACTGCAGGAACTCTACTATCTGAGTATCAAGATAATAAGAATCTTAAAAACCTTTCCATAGCTCACATGGACACCTTCTCTTTACCAGAAATACTGATGAAGCCCAAGACTTGACTGAAGGTTCCAGTTACTTTTCTTGATGCATTCCCGCAGTGCTTGGTACAGCCTTCTTCTTCCTCACTTCTGGACAGGAGGTTGTTCAATGCTCAGTGCTATGCACTATCAATAATGCATGGATCAAAGGTGAAAGGAAGGAAAACTCATCTTTTTGTTGGTTCAGCAGAACCACTCTTAATTCCCAGCATAACTGCCTCCAAGACTACTTATGTATTTGTAATAACTGTCATGGAAGAAATATAATAGAAACTGTTCAAACTCATTTTCATCCTCTTCCCTGCATTTTTTTTTTTTCATATGACTATCCACTAGAACCACTTTTTTCATTCACAGATGGCCATTTTACCATTTATTCTCAGTCAATAATATTCAGCACAGGAACAGCTACCTGGTTCATATCCACAACTAAGTCCCCATCAAGGCATTCATTCTCCCCGGGCCTTTATCAAGTTATCACAGCCTGTAGCTGCATCACCTTAAAGGCAAAATAAGTCGTTCACTGCAAAGCAGTTTCCTACAAATGATTTATTGCACTACTGCTGTTTTTAAACAGAATGGCCAAGACTGCATTTATTTGGCCATGATTACAGGAACCATGTCTAGGTACCCATGTTTTTGAAAAGCTGAAAACATCTGATGGAAAGTGCTCCACCTCTGGCACCAAGGAATCAAGAATTCATGAACAACAGATAAAATTCATTTCTGCAACTGCTCTACATTTTAACTGAAGAGACTGCTTGTGCTCACACAGCTGCTGTGGTGAGATTTGTTTAGGTCTTGACCTGAGCATATTTGCAGTTTGGAGATAGATTGAAATACAGACCAATTGACTTATTTTATTTTTGCTGAAATTGCAGTGGTTTAGGAGGAGGCCTTAGTCTCCTAGCAAATTTGAAATTTTGACAGTTATGTTGAATGTGCAACTTTTTATCCTTTTTCATTTAACTTATCTACCAAGTAGCCTAAAACCAAACTTTAAATATTCTTCTTCACCTAGTGAACAAAACTGAGCTATTAGCTCTTCCCTGGTGGTCCCCAAGTTTGCTGCTGGGTTTCATTAGATGTTTGTGATTTTTCACTTTGGCCTGCCATAGTTGTAGTAGAATTTTTTGCTTCAGTATTATATTTTCCATGCTAGCTTTTAGCCAGTCTGCTCTCTTTACTTTTGTATTTTTATATATTCAATAATGCATATATCCGTAATTACATATGCAGTATAATTACATCTTGCTTGATTATATATGCCACCTTCTTTTCTTAATCATCACAGACATCAGACTGTAATTCCCCATTTCATTCAGGCCTGTGAGGCACAGAGCAGTACTTAAGAGGCACAAAGCTCTCAGCTTCCATCATTCTCTGCAGCAGCTGCCTCAACATCTGATGTGCAACTGCAAGCAAAGTCCCACATTGCTTGGCACGTTCCTGCTCACTGCATCCTTTGCCTAATCAAGAGCTGCAAGTACAAGCCTATAATATGCTCTGTCACCAGTTTATCCAAAAAAATCTCCCATGGGCATGGGTTTGATAAGAACACAAGGTTTCAGTGGGTTTTTTGTTTCTATTTCTTAGCCACAACTTACCCAGATCAGATGACTAGAGCTTCAAACCATGTGAGATTTCTAGACAAATGTAATTTCCCCTCACCTTCACTACCCTACATTTTATCTATTTGTCAAGAGAGAAGTTGAGGCACAGAAAAGGGCTGTAATTTGTCCGAAGGGTGACAGAGGTAGAAACAAAATCAGCACCTCCTGATTCTTAGTCCAATTCCCCAGTCCCCAGGGCACACTGGTAAGTAGATGTTAGTATGCCCATAACCCCTTACACTGAAGTCTATAATATAATTTTTATCACTGAATAAAGTGATCAATAAATTATTAAATAGTTAAATAACAGTTAAATTTTTACTACATCATTAGGTTAATAACCTATTGCTTACTTTGATAATTTGTAAATATGGGTAGTGAACCTAGATACAGAAAATGTCTGAAAAGGGAATACAACAAAGCACTTCTAAAACAATTTATTTCTTTAGCACTTTCAAACCCCCATAACCTAATTATGCTTCAGTAATAGACCTAGGGAGTAGGGACAGGATAAAAGAAACTAATGGAAATAAATAATAGAATCCACCTCTGTAGAGAGTGGGAAGTTCGAGGCTGGTCAGTGGTATCATTTGAACTCAGCATGTGCTTCATTTCTCTCCTTTTTCTGCTGTCCTCCTTACATGCTGCCTTTGTGCCAGTTTGAGTGGTTTAAAAAAATCACCCAAAATCAGAGATTTCCTGCTGTATGCTGTTATTGAGAGACTTCTTATTTCCTCATTAATTTTAGCAGTACAGTAAATGCCTTCTTTTTCAGCATTTTATGAACCAAGTAAACATTAAACAAATTCAGGGAGAAAGCACTTGCATGTCTTAGACCAACACAATGATTCCTCAGATCTTCATACAGCCAAAATTCATCTCACTCCATTATTTAGCACTTTGCATATGTTTGCAAGCCACAGTCTGCAACATGAGTTTCCAAGCACTGTAGCCTTTTGATGCCTATAAATTCCTTAGTGTTGTAAGGGCTAGTAGCTCAGATTCTAAGGTGTTTCAAGACTTTGTCTCTTTCAGTTACTCTCCTGGTAGTCCCCTAGATCTTTTTTGAAGTCTTTATTTATTATTAAAAAAAAAAAAAAAAAAAAAAAGCCACCACATTTCCTGTCTTCCATTTCTTGGTGCCAAGACAGTTTCGACAGTAAGTTACATACACCATTCAGCTGTGCAGGAATTGTATACTTCAATTTTCTATGAGCCCTTGGGTGAAAATCCACTGTCCTGATGCTTTGTCAACATTCATTTGAATAACTGGTTCTAAAGCTGTTTGACTGATGATTTGACTGGAGATGATGGACAAATTTCTCACAAAGAAAGGAATGTCCCTAAGTTCATTTGCCATGAGCATTGGTGAAGATAATTCATTGTCTTTACAGCTAGGGATTCATATTTCTTGTGCTATCCTTTAATATCTCAGTCATCCTCTAGACTCATGGGTAACCATCATAGTTATAGTGCACTTGAAAAAGTTACCATTAGTGTAAATGCTTTTAGCAATTTCTTCCTCTAATCTTTCTTTTCTTCAGTCTGCCTTATCGCTTTTTGTTCAAAGTGCCTGTGCTTGTGCTCTTTTAAACTTAACCTATTTGGATGGTGTTTTCATTATTTTTACTTTAAATAGTCTCCTTTATTTCTCTGTTTAACTATGACAGAATTTTCATGTCCTTTCACATTCTCTTCCAAGTCTTCAGTATGGTGTGTCTACAGTCTGTATGCCACCTGGAAGTATTTTAGCCTTTGAAACAGACCCTTTACATTTCATTTTTGCATGCTTTTCCATTATTGAGTATTTTCTACATATTAAATATTACTTGCAAAGTTTTTTTGGAGTATATCATATAGACCACTCATAATCACTGTAAGAAAGAGCTTCTTCCATAGTGTCTCTTGGTGCCTTTTTTGGAAATACAACAGCTGTTTCTCATTTTGAGAAAAGACACAGTCAGAGAAAAATTCCTCCAGAAGAGCAGCTGTTCATGTTTTCAGAAAAATTGGTCTCTACCTCATAGCTTCCCAGTGAATCTTTACACCCTTCTTGAAAGTACTTACACCATGTCTGTTTGGAAGAAAACACTGAATATCACATGAATCACAGTAAAATCACAGAAGTTGATACCAGTGTTGAACAGAAATGCTGAGAAGCTCGATGATAAAATGATTGGTGGGGACTAATAGGGCTGTTGCTGCTGTCTAGAAATTATGTCAAAAGAAGATAACATTTTGTTGTTATTCCTTGAAACCACTAGGAGACTTTGGCAACATATGAAGTAATAATAGGAATACTACCGAATATACTTTCACCTCACATTTTTTTCTCTTGTACTGGTGGAGGTTAGTGGTAATTTTGTAGTACAGCAGAGGGAATTGTGTGCCATTGTGTAACCAGTCAACAACTCTCATCTGTCTTGAGCTACCTGCAGGTTTGCTCAAGTTACAATTTGAGCAGAGGTGCTAAAGGCAGAGAAAGCACTGTCCTCCGCTGGAGATTTATGATAGGCTTTAATGTGAGCAGGATTTGGCCAAGACCAAGACCCAACTGCACATATTCAGGAGGAAGCAATCATCAGTGTTTAGAAGAAATGACACCTATGAAGCTCAGGGAGTTAATAGAGATCAAATGGTGCAGGAATCTGTTTTATACACATGTACATGTGGCTATCCACAGGAAAGGCAATGGCTGTCATTCTGATACAGTTATCTGCACATGATAGCTATATCAATGTTTTTAACCTTTGGCAGATTAAGAAGACAGCATGATCAAAGTGAACAGACTTCCAGCATGGACAGCAGAGCATCCCTTCAGAGCCACGAGAAACTCCAAGATGGACGTAACAACAATTTGCTGGGACACGGCTGCACAAGAGGCTGCAGCAGCTAGTAAGCTACGGCCCTGCATACACTTCCACCCTGGCAGGGTGAGGAAAGGTCCTCTCCGCCCATGCTTTCATCTTTACCCCTCGGATCCCAGGACATCTGACTCCTCCAAAAGCAGGTTCCCCAGCCAAGGACAAAGCCACAGAGCACACTGGCTGAGACTTTCCACATACAACCCTACTCTTCTTTAAATTCTGCCACTGGAAAAATGACCATCAGCAACAAAATACAGTTTTATAAGTAAGCGAGACTTTACTTTTCAAAATCCTGGAAGAAAACTTGAAAAAATTCATTAGGCAGCCTCTCAAAGATTGCCATGTTTCTGGCTACTTGCAAGAGACAAAGTTATATTGGGGCCAGCTTTATCTTGAAGGCTTTACATTACTCCCTCTTGTCTCCATTAATTAAAATGGTCCAGTTTGGAATTCTGTGAAACTGCTAGACACAGCTGTTTCTGAGAACCTGCTGTTGAGTTTATAACAGATGTATATGATATAAATACATAAATGTAGTGTCAAATAGGCCAAACACTGAATAATTTCATTTAAATACTCGAAGCCCATTGGAAAAGTTGCAGCGTGAATGTATTCACATTGTTCTTTAACTTTATACATTCTGCTTTGTAGTAAAAGATGTGACCCTGGCCAAGTCAAAGTTTTGCTAGTGACTTTAGTGGATGCAGGATCAGACACATTAGTAGTGTACCATAACCATGACAAAGACATTTTATTCATAACAATGGCTGACTGAGCCAGAGTTGAAAAGCAGCTTAGTAAAGAGAGCTAGAAGCATTAAGAATTTGCTCAGATCCATAGTTAGATGTGATAAAATGTGAAGTTACATGTGTCTGTGTTTTCATGGATCTATTCTGGATGAGAACTATCTTGAATAGAAAGAAACATACTTTATGCAAAGTATGACATATTATCCAAAGCTGACATGAAAGCCTTTTTTGTTTTTTTAAATAGCACTCACAATTCTAAATATTTATGGTATTTTACAACTTGTACATCCACATTTTGATAATAAATGCATGCTTGTTCTGTCTTTTTGTGCTTTTATTTTTAAGGGTTACGATCTGTAGCAAATTTCATTTCAACTTTTAAACACAAATAAGTTAGGTCTTTGGAATTGAAAACCATTTTATTTGTAAATATTTTTATGGCATTGTTTCCATTTTATCTTTTACAAAACAAAGTTCTTTGTAATTGTATCTATTTTAAAATTTGGTTTCACATTATATGTAATTTTTGTCACAAATTTTTCACAAAATATAGATTTTTATCACTCCATGAAATGATATGGTTTTCCTATCAACAACAGAGCAGTTTACAAATGTGCTAAGGTAAAGATTTTACATTTGTCGTAAGCATGGTGTTGGTCTGTTTGCTTAATGTGGACATAGACAAAAATAATTATATGACCAAGCAAAGGAGCAGAGTTTCTCTGGTCATAAGACGACAGATTTCATTGCCCAGAATAAACTACTTCATGTCCATCCCTTTTTTTTTTTTGCTTAATATTGGTTTCACTTGGGAAGGACCAAAGTGGATAACATTTCACATAATTTCTGGAAATGCCTATTGTTCTGTTCCAATCAAGATGCGTTATGATCTTGATCTTCATCTTGGAAAGAAATGAAAGGTTTTATTCACTTCAGTAGTCCTACAGAAATTAATGGTACTACTCATAACTAAATTCTTGCAGGATCCATGATGTATAAGGTAATATAGATTAGAGCCATGGATTTTTTGGAAGCAGGGCCAGTAATTTATTAGGACTTTTCATGCAAAATTTTCCAGTTTGAAAAAGATTTGGGAAAAAAGGCAATTGCACATTTTCTTTTTTTCTATGATCACAGTTGTTTTGGGCAAGAAGAGTTATAGTGGGTGATCTCGTACAACATCAACCACATAGGATGCAACTATATTAGCACCTTAATTTAGCCTGAGAAGGCATTTCTGAAGTTAATGTCTCAACTGTACAGCCCTACTGCATTTTGGTTCATATTGTAGCACCCAAACCTGATGCTTTTTGGATGATACAAAACTAGAAGATGTGCTCCAAGAGAGCACTTACTGCCATCCGCCCAGGCTTGGGCCTGTAGACCACAGGTACAGGTGAGAGCAAATCTGAAATTAAACTACCCCAAATGTGTGTCATGTGGATGTCAGCTCTGCGTTGCCAACCGCTCTGCTTTGCTGCGCACCTCCTGTTAGGCTGCACTGCCTGATAATCCACACACAGTCACCAAGAAGCCTGGATTCATAGAATGAAAAGTTTATAGAATGAAAAGTTTATAGAATGAAAGATCCACAGCATTTAGAGTGTAACAAGTTCATCAACAATTGTATTAAAAATTGAGGGAGTTTCCTGCAGAAATAACTTAATTAGCAGCAGGATTCTATCAAATGTTTGCAGTCTGATCTGGCTGTCTGCTGAGTATTTTTGACAAAGCCATTTTTGAGAGAAGCCTGGTTGATCCATAGATTACATCTATTTAAATATGTTTGCACAGAGTGTTGTGCATGAACGCAAGTTCAGTCAGACACTTTAATTTCACATTTGTTGCCACACAATCATTTCTCAAACAACTCTACTGTTTGCAAAAAAAATAACCATCATGGCACCAATCAGCTTTATCGAGTGCATGGCAGTTCGACTGACTGCAAGCTGAATCTTATGCTGCATATAATTATCTTTGTCTATTTATTACACAGGTCAGAGAATTCCCTCAGCTATACTGCAGACACCCAGTATAGAATCACAGAATCACAGAATCATAGAAGAGTTTGGGTTGGAAGGGACATTTAAAGGCCATCTAGTTCACTCACCCTGCAATGAGCAGGGACATCTTCAACTAGATCAGGTTGCTCAGAGCCCTGTCCAACCTGATGTTGGATGTTTCCAGGGCTGGGGCATCTACCACCTCTCTGGACAACCTATACTCTTAGTTAATCCTTCTTCTTGATCAACATAGCTGTAAGAAACTGGCCTATCATGGGACACCCTAATAATGGTGCAGAAGGAGAGATGTCATTCTGTATAGTATGTGCTTTGTGAGGACAGAACAAGTACTACAAGAAAAGTCACACAGCCTGAGAATAAGCCTGAGAAGTGCTTGGTTGGGACTTGTCTATCTTTAGACATAAGGAAAATGTACATACCTGCAGCTGAGTTAGCAAGATGCAGACTCAAAAATAAAGAGGAAATAAAAAGGAAAAAGTTGCTTTTAGGATATGGTGCACTTGCTCTGTCCTGATTGTCTCTTTTAGCAGATGGTTCTCCCTGTAGCTCTGCCTCCATGGAGTATAATGTAAGTTTACACAGCTCAGATGTGGACATGCACATTGTGTGCTGTCATTTAGTCAGATAAATCTTGCTAGTGATGGCACAGACAATTTATGGAGATGCAGGCTAATCCTTATGAAAAAATGGGAATACTTCTGATCAACAGGAGTATCACAGAATCACAGAACTGTCTAGGTTGGAAAAGTCCTTGAAGATCATCCAGTCTAACCATTAACCTAACACTGACAGTTCCCAACTACACCAGATCCCTCAGCGTTATGTCGACCCGACTCTTAAACCCCTCCAGGGATGGGGACTCCACCACCTCCCTGGGCAGCCCATTCCAAGACCTAACAATCCGTTCTGTAAAGAAATGCTTCTTAATATCCAGTCTAAACCTTCCCTGGCGCAACTTGAGGCCATTCCCTCTTGTCCTATCGCTTGTTACTTGGTTAAAGAGACTCACCCCCAGCTCTCTGCACCCTCCTTTCAGGCAGCTGTAGAGGGCGATGAGGTCTCCCCTCAGCCTCCTCTTCTCCAGACTAAACACCCCCAGTTCCCTCAGCCGCTCCTCATACGACCTGTGCTCCAGACCCTGCACCAGCTCCGTTGCCCTTCTCTGGACACGCTCGAGTCATTCAATGTCCTTTTTGTAGTGAGGGGCCCAAAACTGAACACAGGAATCGAGGGGCGGCCTCACCAATGCCGAGTACAGGGGTCAGATCCCTTCCCTGTCCCTGCTGGCCACGCTAGTGCTGACACAAGCCAGGAGTGATAGTTGTTTAAACCATTTTTATTCTTACGTGTGAAAGTGGTATTAGAGGGCCAAGAAATTACACAAAAATAGACGCTTGCAATCAATAGTGCCTTATTTTCCAGCAGAAACAAAAATAGGGAAGGCAACCTAAATAAGACATAGAAGGTTTTTACAAAATACTCGAGAGATGGAGGGGAAAATAAAAAAGTGGGGCAATCATAAAACCAAAAGAAACCCCTTGGGACTCCTTTATTCTAATAAGCTTTATTGTCTTGCAAAAGCAACCAGTGATCTTAATTCCCAAAGTCTCATCTGGTTTCTCCAAGTCATTTCAAGGGTAAAGTAGTTTTTCTCATTTCTGTTCCAGGGAAGAGGGAAGGAAGTCTAACACAGCTGGAAAAGCAGTTTGCTGCTACCACATTTTATTGCAATGCCACTTGCTCTGCGGTGTTACAGTTCTGATCACACATGCACATTCCCACAGCATCATTCCACGTTAAACTCTGCCAGATTTACCTTCTGTTCAGTTTGCTTCTTCTACATTGTGTATTAAATATTGGCACTGTACTGTAAATGTTTAATTCCCAACTGTCATAAAATACAAATGGCTCCTTTCATCTGTAGTCTTGACAAAAATAATTAATGAAATATTTCCAGAAGATTTTTTTGTAGATTTGGGGAGGTGGGAGAGAGGGTTGGTTATAGATCTTGGCACACTAATCAGAATAACATCAAAGGACATACCAGGCACGAATCCATCCATCCATTCCATTCATTTAGAAGTTTTCTGATTGCAGAAATATCTGATAACAATTTCAACTGATTTCTGACAGTTTAAACTAAAGCTAAATATTGGTGTATTGGATGTATTGAAGAACTGTGGTTGGCTGAAAAAGACTCAAAACATTTGTGTGTTCTCCAGTTGGGTAGCTATGCCAACACTTCTGCTAGGAAAAAAAGTGTTTGCCAACATAGGAGAAGCTTAGAGGTTTTGGACAGGTACATTTACAGTTTTGGTAGGAGCTGGAAAGCAAGGAGATGTTCAAAGTGCATTTAATTAAAAAACCACAGGTATCCTCTTGAACTTCCACTGCTCTAGCATCTGCCTCAGGAGGAGACTTGGAACAAGACAATGTCCTGCAAATAATCCCCATTATTTCTATATCTGGCCCAGATTTCATCCGTGGCTAAATAAGTTAATCCAAGCAGGCTCTGAATAAGAAGCGAGCAAAGGCAAGACCCTACCCATTTGCAGGGCTGACCTGCTCAGGCTCTGCCTTCTTGTACAGCAGAAGGAACAACATGTTATAGCAGCTGCTGAAGCCAAAATCATCAGCCCTGTTAGGAAAAGCAGAAATTATATTTTCCTACACAGCAGTTGCAGTTCAGTCCCTTAGCACATGGTGCCAACAGGCTCAGTGGTAAATTTTGAATGAGGAATAATGTAAAGCTTTTATAGATCCTTCTGGTGTCACGCAAAAACCTCCACAATAGATTGGTGTGATTTTTCAAAAGGGTTTTGTGGTTCTTCTTCTGGAGAGCATACTAGTAACTAAATAGCTAATTTCTATAGTAGCTAGTAGCTAATAGCTAATATATTGTGCTTAAGCATCTTAGCTTCCATCAGAGTAGCTACTTCTGTTTATCTGTATTTTAATGATCGAATCAACTACTATCTGGCCAGCACAGAAAAAAAAGTTTTGATGTTTTTAGCATTTGTTTAGCAATGCAAATTAGGTTCCTATAATCGTGTTTGTGAGAAAACACACAGTATAACCAGCACCTTAATAATGACTGATACTAGCTATGCTCTATACATCAATGAACTTGGCTCAGTGTCACAAACTCTCTTTTTTTGCCATTTTTAATTGGGAAGGAGAAACATATCTAATCTATTAAACCATTTTTTACAAAATATCCAAACAGTCCTCATGAGTCCTCCCAGAGACTCAAAATCATAATGTAGGGCAGAAAGCTTTGTTGTTCAGTGTTTGTGGTTTTCTTTAAGCAATATAATAAGCATATCCAAACCTCTGTAGCTTTCTATACCCATTAAGAGAAATACAACTGAGAACAATCCGAAAATGGAGGTCCTTCTAAAACGTATGCCCGTGAATACAGAATTATGCAAAATCAGTGCCCTTTGAATGGAATTAGGTTTAGTCACAGACACTTCCATGGGCAAAAATATGTTGGAACTAGCGCTCTGGAGAATATTTTGCATCTTACCTTTTCACTGTTTTGATGAAAGTTTTATATTACATCTCTGGAATTTTCCCACAGTGATTATGTTGTACATGAAAAATCCCTCTTGGAAGAGTACTATACAATTTAATTAGTAGTTATAACTTTTCTGTACAATTCTATATTGAGGATAATATTCTCCAGACAATGTGCTAAGATATCGAGGCAATTTTGGTGTGGTTAATTAGTAATGAGAGAATGCTTTAAGTCTTGAGGGCTATCATGATAAACACCATATCTACACATTAAGGTAAGTCAGACACTACTGGAAGGAATCTACAGCTTGAACTAGCTTTACAAGATATAACTTGAAGCCAGAGATAAACTGAAGAAAGTGTTCAGGGAAGAAGGCAATGGTGAAATCAGGATATTAGATGTAATGAGCAACCTTATAATGCAGATTTATGGGGGTTTTTCTGCATTAGATTGTATGCAATATCTCCTTTAATGCCATAAATTTCCCATTTATATTTGAAAGCTTAGGCTATATAATCTTGGAGAGTAGGGAAAGGGCCAAGGGAGTGGAGCGGAGGCAGAGCCGGATGCAGTGACACCAGTAGCTGTCAGGGGTGCCATGTCCTCTGTCCAGCTTAGGCCAGCTAGATCACAAGAGGCTAGTTTCACTGAGTGGAAGATCTCTGTAACTGCAGAACCAAACCAAAGAGAGCTATAAAAAGTTGAAATGAAAAAATATGAGAAGAGCATGAGAGCTGCCATCACAGCTGGCTTCTTGCTTCTGCACCCCCCCACGAGAACCAGCAGTGTTCTTTATAAATCCTGCCTTTCCTATGGTCTGTCAGGGACATTCTCTCCACTGGGCTGTGGACTACAAACATCCACATACAAAAACTGCAGCACAGAAATCAATCCCTGCTTGTCACGACCCGGATGGGAAGCCCAGAGAGTCACAATGGTTCTATGATCCCCTCGGATTAAATTAAGGCCAAATGACACCAAACAACCAGTTAAAATGCGTTATTTGTTCTAGAAAACAATTTAAACTTGGAAAAAGATAATAAGAAATGCAAACCCCTATAAATCTATAAGAAAGAAAAGAAAGAAAAGGAAAGAAAAAGAAAACAGAGAAAGAGAGTCAAAGAAACTCAGATCATCACCCCTGGATCCAGAGTTGTCTCATGTCCAGTAACCTTGGGTGGTGGGTGCACACACAGCAAAGATTCTGTCCCCTTTTAAGTTCATCTTATCAGCTGATTAGCATACTAGACAAGGAGAGGCAGGTGTTCTACAAACTCATTTCCATGAGAGATGAGGAAAAAGGTGGAGCATGGGTTCCAGCTGAGTCGGTGGTAGTACTCACCCTGCCCACCTTTGGTTTTGCCTCTGTTCCCAGAGATTTTGCTGACTTCATGCTTCTTATCAGTCATCCCAGAAATTATCAGTTCTTACCAGTTCTTGCTACCACTTCAGTGGCTAAGGTGCAAAGTCATTAGCAAGGCAAGCATGGTGTCTGGCTTGCACAATAGAGCCACAAAGTATCGGGCTTAGCAGGGAAACACGTGGTTTTGCTCAGTCCAGTTTCCCCCCTTTTGAGGTTTATCTAAGGAGTTTGTCAATGCCACTGCAAGAGCGTGGGGGGTGCATCCTTCGACACTCCTGTTTCCTTGGGTGACATTCCTTAGACCAATCCAAAGGCCACAGCTTGTCATTGGGATTTTCTGTGTCGATGAATGTTTGAGGCATTACTGCTTTCAGTTCCTTACAGCACTGAACACCATTTTGACTGATACAGATTAATCATTGCCTTCCCAAAGTCCTGCCAATCACCACCCACAGACATATATCCTCACCTCCTTCTCTCACCAATGGACCTGTCAGATAAAAGACCAGTTTTCCACCTACTATTAATGTTAAGATGAGTCACAAACTCCAGAAATTAAAGGTCTTGGAAATGCTCAGACCCCCCTGAAACCCCTCCAAATCCACTGGTCAGAGTGTTTAAGAATGTTTTCTTGTAGCTAGCACTCCTCTTACCACAGTACCCGGTTTAATTTTACATTTTTCAGAGAGGCACATATTAATATTGAACAGCTAATAAAAAAGAAAGAACACTAAACAGAGTAAGACAACTGGCAAATCAACATGTATTTTGAACAGATTTCTGAAATATGTTTTCGCCATCTTATAGGCACAGCTATTTGAATAAGCAATGTAGCTTTTTTTGCAAATCAGAGGCATAATCACTCAATCTGGGCAGACAAATGCCCCCAGGTGTACATAACTGATAGTGTGCTCTTATATTATAGCAGTAACTTTCATTACATTCTTCTCATTATTTTCTTCAAAATAAAGTATCTGCTAAAGCTTGTAGTAGTGACATTGAATTCTTCAGGTCAAACTACGTAAACTATAAAAAAAAATAATTTCATATTATCAGTTTGTTATTTTATTCCACTCCTTTTTGTTTTCTGTTTTGTAGAATAGGACCACACATCTAGCCTTTTCGAGATCCTTCCTTGCTTCATGTTATCCTCACTGTTGCTTGTCTTCTCTCTAAATACACAAACATTCCCCTGGCAACACACAATGCAAACACCCTCCTGTGTTTTCCCCTCATGGGGTTTTAAATCTTTCCACACAAATGAAGGTCTCTGTGTCTCCAAGACATTGTGCTGTCCCTGTACGGAAAAACTTCTCTATGCACTGCGCTGATTGCTTACAATTGCCCCGTCAGGACTGTAAGTTATTCATATGAGGCTGTATTATCATTTTTAAGATGCATGAACTTTCTAGTATTTCATGTTTCATACTACTGTAAGGTCTTGGGAAGGGAGTTTTTTAAAGAGTTAAGGATTTTGGTTTTTTCTTTTTGAGTATGGATATGCGTTGGGCAGCTACATACACAACAAAGTGCTGAGCTATTTTATTGCATGGTTTTAGCACGTTTGTACTGCAGCAATGCATCTAATTCCCTAAGCTCGCTCCTTTCAACCTTGAATGTGACAATACTGATCTTCACCTTCCACCCTGCTGCACTGCCCGTCTCTTATTGACAGGACCAAGATTATTGGTTTACTCAGCCAGTATCTATACCAGTGACATAACCCTGCTTTCCCTGAAGAATGTACATATGTATGAATGGATGAATTGACTGTAGTTTTCTCCTTGAAGAAAAAGGAGTATTTGGTTTATTTGTACTAGCTGAGAATAACAAATTAAAACTTTTCCATCTAGCACACTTCAAATAAAAAGTTCTCTTATTTCCCATTAACTGTTTAAATCAGTTCACAAATGAATGTTATGAAATTTAAAATGCATTATCAGATGAAAATACGCGTGTATTTTTCTTGAAGACATTTATTCCAAAACTCTTTCCGTAGGAATGATGCAGCCATCCCTGTGATATTTTACACTGTGATATGCTTATTATGTGGCATATACATATTAATCAATAATTAAAAGTGTTGGCTGTGAGAGGTACTCCTTAGTTTGTCTGCCTCATGTTCACCAACAGTTTTGGAATGTACAACTTTTACAAGTGGCAAGTAAAAAGCATGGATAGGAAAACATTTTTAACATAAAACCCAGATTTTTTTTTTTCCTGTCAATGGCTGGCAGAAGCCTCAATCTTCCAAGATAAATAATGCACTTAAATATAATGATATAATGTGGCCACATCTGCAAGTTTGTTTGAAAACAGAATCTTTCTTGCTTTCTCTCCTGGGATTTGAGATTTGCAGATTTCCTGACAGAAAAGACAGAAATGGATTTAGAGCAGGCTGGAGAGAAGGGAGTGCTTCTTGGATACAGAAAAACACTCTGGCCCATATTTGGAATCTGATAATGTTTTGTTGTTAAATCCTGTGTCTTCCTGAATAAGGATGCTTTACTTAACATAACAAGGCAAGATTAGGCATAAACCAAATATTTAAACATATTTGTGTTGCTCCAGCCATAGCTTATTGTTACATGGATGTACTGTACTAACAGGTGAAGTTTTTTTGCAACATGCTTGCATGTGATGGGCTTTCTCTCATGCTATCATGAGCTATTATAGATAGAGATAAATTTCTGCCTGTTTCCATCAGAATTTTCTGAAGCTTTTTGAACTTGCTTTCTGCACCTCTCCATTTTTGCTTACTTTCAGTGCTCACATGTCAAGCAAAGCACCTCTTCCTCACCCAAGAATTTCCGCTTAACTCTGAACTGAGAACCTCTGCTTCTCACCAAGTCTTATCTTCAAGTAAAATCAACTTTTTATTAGATTTAGTGACAGTAATTCTTTGTACTTCAAAGAAAAGTCTTCTCTGACCATAATGTATGCCATTTCTGTCATGGAGATATGAAACCATTTCTTTGGCAGTCCTTCCTGGACCCAGGCTTAGCTGGGTCTTCTGGATATAGAATTATGAGGTAGATCTATTAAGGGACTTAAGTGGCTAAAATATTCAAGTGCTGAAAATTTAGATGCCTGAACCACAGAGCCCAGGGAAATCCAGAACCATGTGCTTAGAGTCTACTCTTTTCTTTTGCTTCACAGGGAGATGGCAGGGTACTTCACAAGGAGACCTCACAGGCACCTCAGGGACCTGAGCAACAGTGTCAGACTCACCCGTAAAATGCCCTAAGCACTGGGGTATGTCTAAAAGTCCTACCTCTCTTGAGGCAATGGGGCCTCCATCTAGCTCAGATCTACCACTGTCCTAGAGATAGTATACTCCTAGGCTAGCAATACCTGTGACAGCTTAAGATTGCGAAAATACATCCAGAAAATGAAAACTTGAGTCTGAAATTTCTGACAGCCCATGTCCTTCCAAGAGAGTGGCCAGACAGTAGAAAGAAACATGTCTCTTTTCCCAGTCTCCAATGAATTCAAGATTAACGTGACCATCTTAGAAATCTTCAACCAAGTGGGAAAAAAGCTATGAAAGAAAACAAGATATCATTATATAGGGAACTGTAAAGAGCAGCACAATGCATGCAGTACACTCAAAATTTAAAAAAAAATATAAATATATGCTGTTCAAGTTCCACATCTATGTTACTTGTTCTCAAGATGAGCCACAGTACAAAAAGTTACTGCTCTCTAATCAGTATTCATATGAAAGTGTTCAAACTGTAATTTAGGATCCTGAAAGACGGGAACAATTCTCAGTTCCATCTTTTAAAATGAGAATGAATTCTATTTCAGTGTTAGCTTTGATGTATTTCAGGTATTTTTTTCCACATTGGCTGGAAGAAAATTATTTGCTCAAAAAAATCTTAGTGTCTGCATGTTTTGCTTTTTGTCTTTCACTATACTGTTAGTCAGAGGACAAACTTTTTTTTAGTAAAGCTCAACCATTTTATGAAAGTACATTAAAAACATTTACCTCCTGGTTTTAACACAGATGAGAAATTAGGCTTGCTTTTGAATTTACATTATTCAAAACACAACTACACTGAATGATCCCTTTTGTTGCATGAAGAATTTGGAATAGTGTGTGGGGTGAGAGGGAAAATGATTTTTTAACACAAAATGCAATTACCAAGAGCTCTTCATTAACACTCATGCAGAATTTTATTTTGCTGAAAGGACAGAGTTCATACCAAAGGGGAAGATGGGGCACATAAAGCTAAGAACATTCGTTCCATTTGCTGCAAAACCAAATTGGCAAGTAAGTACCATTTAGACAGCCTGTAAGGTAGTCCATCAACAGCAAAATGTAGAGGGAAGAGAGGAATGTGCAGTGAGCCCAAAGTAAGGAGCACTATATCTCCCTTGTTTTATCAAGAAATCATGTTACCTGAAAAGGTCTCTTCAATTTAAAGGATGCAAGAGAAGCTACCTAGTGCTATAATAATCCATTTCCGTTGGAGGACCAAAGCAGCAATGTAAAAACAGGTGTCAGCTGAACTATTTTCTCTTATTTTCAAGGTAGAAGGTAAAAGCTGCTGAATGGAAATCTATCAAAATGTTTTCTTCTGACATGTTGATGGTAATTATCATGACTGATATTAACCTTGTTAAATAGCCATCAGTATCTGCTAGAGAAGTGCAGAATGGAGTCACTCCCCACAGTCAGTCTAAAGGAAAGGTGACCAGTAATGAAAAAGTCAAGTCTTTTGCTTGCTACTAAACATGAACAGATGTATATACAAACATCATTCATACTATAAGTAGGTTTTGGTCCCCTGCCTACCACTTTGTGTATTCCATAGCTTACTTCTTTTCCTAATTTTAGCCACTCAGTGATTAATATTCTGTCCAAGTCTGGTATATAGCTCAATCTGGTTTATTTTTAAGATAATTTTAGCTTTCTCCATTCCTCCCTTTCTGAGAATGAAGATAGAGAGCTATATGGTGCTTTACTCACCTTTAAAGAAGCTGCCTTCATCTCTAATACGTTTCTCACCCACTGACCCACCTGCACACTTGCAAGTCCCAAGTTTGTGCTTCTTGGCAAAGGTATAGATTAAACATAGATGGTACCTGTTATGACCCAGGCTGGAAGCTCAGAGTCTTGCAGTGGTTCTGTGATCCCCCCGGATTAAATTAAGGTCAAATGACTGGTTAAAATGTTTTACTTGTGCTAGAAAACAATTTAAACTTGGAAAAAGATAATAAGAAATGCAAACCCCTATAAATCTATAAGAAAGAAAAGAAAGAAAAGGAAAGAAAAAGAAAAGAGAGAAAGAGAGTCAAAGAAACTCAGATCATCACCCCTGGATCCAGCGTTGTCTCATGTCCAGTAACCTTGGGTGGTGGGTGCACACACAGCAAAGATTCTGTCCCCTTTTAAGTTCATCTTATCAGCTGATTAGCATACTAGACAAGGAGAGGCAGGTGTTCTACAAACTCATTTCCATGAGAGATGAGGAAAAAGGTGGAGCATGGGTTCCAGCTGAGTCGGTGGTAGTACTCACCCTGCCCACCTTTGGTTTTGCCTCTGTTCCCAGAGATTTTGCTGACTTCATGCTTCTTATCAGTCATCCCAGAAATTATCAGTTCTTACCAGTTCTTGCTACCACTTCAGTGGCTAAGGTGCAAAGTCATTAGCAAGGCAAGCATGGTGTCTGGCTTGCACAATAGAGCCACAAAGTATCGGGCTTAGCAGGGAAACACGTGGTTTTGCTCAGTCCAGTTTCCCCCCTTTTGAGGTTTATCTAAGGAGTTTGTCAATGCCACTGCAAGAGCGTGGGGGATGCATCCTTCGACACTCCTGTTTCCTTGGGTGACATTCCTTAGACCAATCCAAAGGCCACAGCTTGTCATTGGGATTTTCTGTGTCGATTAATGTTTGAGGCATTACTGCTTTCAGTTCCTTACAGCGCCTGAGTATAATCCCAAATTCAGGCTGTCTGAAGAACTGGGTAAAATCAAAGTCAAGTGCTTTGCAGCCTCAGCCAGTCAGCTCTCAGGATCTCAGTTTATCCTATTCCTGTGGTAGACATTTGTTCCCAACTAAAATCAAGTTACCACCAGTAATCTGGGCAGAAGGAATACAAGTCCAGAGTACTTGATTTTCTCAGTGATAACAAGACACACTAGTGTGTTGCACTGAATTCAGTAAAACACTATAGAAACCTAAAAGCAAAATGGTGTGTGATACCAAAAACTTCTTTGGTATGTCATCCACTCAATGCTGTCATGTTGTATTTGTGAACCAAGAGAGCTGGACTGGTACCCATGGAGGAGAGGGAGAAAAGGTAGTAGTTGTGAGACAGAAGAACTGAAAATGCCTGGAACGGAGATGCTGAGTCTGGGAAAAGAGGAGAAAACCAAGGAAAGAGGCTACAGTCTGAGATTGCATGAGGAGAGTGGGCTGGTGATTAGGATTGGGACACAGCAAAGAGATGGGCAAGACCAAGAGCCTTGGACAGAGCTCATGCAGGGAGAGGCAGCACAGATGAAGGAGCCCAGGGATGAGTAAGTAAGAAGGAGAGGAGAAGAACAAGGAACAAGAGTAGGCAGACACCTGGGGTGAAGGCTGGTCTGACAGGGGATGACAAAGCAGGCTTGTGAGGAGCAGATGGAAGAGTTGGTGCACAGTGGGTTGTATTCCCCTCTGGACACCAGATTTCTCACTGTCTCTCTGGTGTTAGAAAACACTGTGAATCCTCCAGCAAAGCGCATCTCATTCCTCTCTAGTTCCCATGGAGAAAGAAAGGGAAATAAGGAGAAATATAGCTACTGGGAACAGAGGTCTGTGTAACAGAGCCAACGATTCCAGACTTGGTGAGGAAACACAAGTGCAAATGAGGTACTGTATGATTAGAGCTCACCAGCTCCCAGGAAGACATTCTTTCAAACACATCATTTGGGAACCAGAAGGTCTTTTTGTTCACGTCAAAACAATCTCAGCACTCTCACAGCAGGGGCTTTTGGTGTTCCAAAAAATGGAAGACAGGAAAGCTGATACCTATGGACTGCCAGGGAGGTGGCAGGAAAGACTCCTCTCAGCATTTCATGGAAACTAAGATATTCCCTTGGAATCTGTGGATTTCTGCAAATCTTCATTATTGGACAGAACATGCTCTCTTGAAAAATTTCTGCCAACTCAAAACAAGAGGGAAATCCTGATTTTTTGGTCTTCTTGACAGAGCTAGTGTTTTATACACAAAAAATGTTATTAAGATATGGTTATGGAACAAACAGGGAAAAGTTAGAAAATGACCAAAAAAGGAGGATTGTTACAAGAGCACACAAAAAACCCAGACTGAAAGTCCAAAGGCAATTTAGCAAACTCAGTGAAAAACTTCTGAATTTTTTTTAAAAAAACAGCACTATTTTTCAGAAAAGTTTTGTCTCTTCTACAGGGGATTGTTTAATGGCTAGCATTTATGGTCAGTGTTTCTATTATCCAAGTAATGAGAAAAAGCAGCATCCCAGATTTATAGCAACAATTTTTTTCAGATCCTCAGTAGGATTTAGATGGAAACAGGATGTGGTAAAGTCCCTTTCCACTGTCAACATGCTCTTTTCTCATTTTCTTGTCAGCGGTGGGGCTTCAACAACAGTCTTATCAAATACACCCATAGAGAAAAATTTCCTCTGTCTACGGTTAATGGCCTTTCCTTTAATCGTGGATTAGACTGTCCTCAGGCAGAGGAGAGCAACGAACAAGTGTTTCTCCCCACTTTGTGTGAGTTTCCTGATCACTGAATTGTTGAAAGGGAAGAACCACCTTCACCTTGGAAGAAAGGTTTTAAAAGGAAAATTCTCACTTGTGTGGTAGTCACCTATCCTTGCCTACTTCCAGTCCAGTGCTACAGACCCTGAATGATTAGCACGTGTCCCTGGGATCCTGAGGGAATCAGAGCCTGCAAGAAGCCTGTTGAAGGCACTTACTGCTTAACTTACTCACAGTGAATGGATTACTTCAGAAATCTCATGGGTATGCATTAGTTTTGAATACAAAAAGCAGACAAGAAATGGGGTTTGTTCACCTTTGATTCCATTTTCTGTGAAGATTGGATGATTCCAGTTTTTCTTTTATTTGTTCAGGATTGTGTATTATTTTAATAGTCAGCATCTGGTCTCAGAAAGCCCAACAGAAACCATTCACTAAAGCTAGCAATTCCCAGACTGCAAATGCCATGGGACTTCAGTACTCTGGAACAGAAAAACATTACAGATCATTAAAATATGCTGATGGGAAAGGGAAACCACAGGCAAGAGAAGAGCCCTGCGTCCCTCCGAAGGCAGATGATGTAAAAACAAAACTACACTTGCAAAATCCCACAAACATACTGTGCAGTAAGATACAACAGTCCCATGTCTTGTGAAAATGAACAGTTGATAGATAGCAATTTGGAACAATTTTCCTGTGAGTAATCAGCAGGCACTTAACCATATGGTAGGGCTGTTGCTGTGCCGCCTGCTCAGGAAGAAGTGGCTGCTCAGGCAGCTCAGAGAAGGGACCAGGCACCCAGCTTTGGTCTAATGGGAAACAAGCACTGTGCTGGATGATGATATCAGTCCCTAAATAAAGCAGGAGTGGGGGATTTTTCACTCTCATACTCTTTTAATCAATGTCTGGATTCAGCAGGAAGGGAAGTGAAAGAAATCCCAGTTTTCTAATTATCCTTTACAGTGATTTCGTAAGGTTTAATGGATAAGTATTGATAGTCTTCTAAGTATATCCGTATTAACTTCCTACAGTCTTGTATTTTATGCAAGTATTCAGCACCTGTCTTCCTCCAATTTTGATTCCTTTTCTGAAGAGCTATGGCACCTTTATATTTTGTTTTATTGTACAGTTTTATCAAAGCTGGGACATTCACATGGAAAGTAATACACAAAGTGGAAAGATTCTTGGGCACTGCTAGTGCCCCAGTGGACACTGAAGGTTCAAGTGTATGACCATATCATTTTAATGTCTGGTTTAGAAATCTGACTTGCACATCAGGAGCAAGCATTAAAGATCCTTGCTTCTGAACACAATATGACAGTTCATAACAGGAGCCCCAACAGCAAGAACACAAACACATATGGCAGTATGCAGCAGATTTTGCACATAAATGCTTAGAGGTAAACAACAGGGAAAAGCTGAGGATAGGAATAAAACAAAGCCCTTTCACCTATAGCTGCAGAAATCATCTACTCCTTTTATACACAACATCACTGTATGAAATGAGGTGTGGAGAGTGCCCCCATTTTTACCTCTTCCACCAGCCTGGTGGTTAGAGCTCCCTTTCCCGAGGCATGACAGGGTGTGTGCCTGAGCCTAAGGGAGGTGTTAAACTTACCGAGAGAATGATATTTAATGAAAGGTAAAATGTGTCTTCTCTTCAGGCTATGGTTTGAAATAAAAAAAATGAGCTGAGCCTTCATAAAAAAAATTAGAATGCAGGGACCACAGTCCAGAAGGGCAAGGGAACCAAAGCCCAGAAGAGCTATAGGATTTCTGAGCTCGTCCTCTCCCACGTGGGCTGATGCTGGTCCCCACCAGCACGCATGCTGCAGTCCATGCCCCCATGCTGCCCAGAGAATTGGGGAAATGCCTCTGCAAAGCCAAGCATCTGGGATCTGACCACCAGTTTTATTCTGACATTACACTGTCACTGTAAGCCAATACTAATAACACTTTCTTAACTGTGTGCCTGATAATGAATTGTTCTGATTTCCCAAGTTACCATGCGTTCATTATTGTCCTGTGTTCAGTTTCACTGTGTCACTTTGAAATTCTGCTGCAAAGGAACTTTTAAGCTCTTTGGAAAAAGGTCAGTGATGGGGGAATAGTTTTCTATTTTTAATATTTTGCTGGGATCAGCATGTAAAATAGCATAGATTGCTTTGTCTGAATCCCACATTTCTGCTAAGCTCAACAAAGGAAAATGACTGAGTATTGAACTCTCAGATATCTAGGTTTTTAGTGCACATGGACACAAATCTTATGTCCTTCTGTGTACTCTAAGTCTGTCAGAATTGCCTAGATTAGATAGTATTACTAGTCCTTGGGTCTCACCTAAGGTGAAAAGTAATGATGAAAAATATTTTATTCTCCTGTACTGTTAATGTCAAGTAATTTTTTATTATTTTTGATTCTCCCTTTTAAAATCTTACCTTTTTCATATTATCATTTTTGTTATATATCTTCATGGTTTTTTACAGGTTTTTATGTTTTTCTTCTCATGCATGCTAATTGTAGCCAACTGTTATTGTCATATGACAGTGCTCAGAAACAGTAATATGCAGATTTTCACTGCCATAAGCTAGGCATCATGGACAATTTTCTCTCTTGAATTATATCAGATGAAGAGAACAGCTTTGCTCCTTGACTCCATCTAAGCAACATAGCTGTGATGCTCTTGACTTCTTCTCCTAACTTATCAGGGTCAACAGGAACCTGACATATCTTACTGGTACCGTCATCTTTTAGGAAGAATTAAAATTCAGCTGTCATTGAAGATCTTTTGATACCTACAGCAAAAGAAGGTACCATAAAAGTCACTTGCTGAAGCGATCAGATCCAGTGCAGGTACATCCATCAGTGGAGGGGGGATAGCAGTGAGCAATGAGGGTTTCCTGAGCCTGCAGAACCCCAGGGGAGTGCAGAGACCCACCAGGAGCCAGCAGCTTTCACGAGAGCGAGCGGCTGACAAGGCAGGGGCAGGGCCAGGAGTAATGACGGCCACCCCCAGTCCCACAAAGGGCAGCCCCGGGGAACAGCCACCAGGAGCCACCAGAGCGGGCAGCCAGGGTGTGCCACCACAGCCAGGGTGGGCATGGCAGCCAGGTGGGAGAGCGCACAGAGGGAGGGCGCCTCTTCAGAGGACAGGCATCCCACTGGCCGAGGGAAAGGCTTGAAGTTTGCATAAGGAACGGGGGCACTGTTCTGTGGCCAGCAACACAGGCCAAGGGCACTCATCCTACCTGACCCCAAGGCAGCATGGCGGGCACTGCTCTGAGAGTGAAGGGTGCACTCCGGCTGGGAGTCTCCACCATCGACCCCAGTGGTGGCCGATGCCTCCACCCAGATGGAATTGCAGAAAGGAAAGGCTGCAAGCAGGCCTCAGGCTGCAGGAAGAGCCTAGACCTTTCTCCTAGGGCAGGGACAGGCAGCAGACCTGCCTGCAAAAGCTGTGCCCAGGTGGAGGAGCTCCTGCAGCAGGTGCTGAGCTGCAAGAGGTGGTGAGAAGGCTGCCTAGCATCAGGGAGGCTGAGGAGGAGTTAGGTGGCTGGTTCCAAGTGCAGTCTGCAGTAGACACACAGCCCACAGCCAGTCAGTCAAAAACTCCTTCAGCATCACACACAGAAGGGAGGGGAGCCAATAACACAGAAGAATGGAAGCTTGCAATGGCAAGGACATGCAGGAGGAAAAGACTCCCCCTGAAGCCTGAGATGCCTATGCAGAACCACTTCACTGCTCTACAGACTAAACAGAAAAGACCTGTCACATCAGGAGAGATGCTAGAGCCGAGTAAGTCAGTCAGACCTGCTCCCCATATAACAACCAGCACAACTAAGAAAAGGCGATGGGTCATAGTGGTAGGCACCTCCTCTCTGAGAGGTACAGAAGCACCCATCTGCCAACCTGATGCACTCTCTAGAGAAGTGTGCTGCTTACTGGGGGTTCATATCAGGGATGTCACCAAGAGACTGCTGAGCCTTCTACAGCCCACTGACTGCTATCCACTGCTGTTGTTTCACATGGGCACCAGTGATACAACCAGGAGGAGTCTGAAGAGTATCAAGGACTACAGAGCTCTGGGAACCGTGGTAAGGGACTCTGGAGCGCAGGTAATTTTTCATCAGTCCTCCTGTGCAAAGGGAAGGGGTTTGAAAGGGCCAGTCAAATCTGGCAAATCAGCAGTTGGTTACGGGGCTGGTGCCACAGCCAGGGGTTTGGCTGCTTAGACCATGAGACTCACTTTGAGGAACCTCGTCTGCTGGGGGCTGATGGGGTCCATCTGTCAGAGAAGGGGAAGAGCATCTTTGGTCACCCTTGCCAAGCTGGTGAAGAGAGCTTTAAACTAAGGTTGCTGGGGAGCCTCAATCCATCCCACTCCTACCAGCTTGATGCCAGTGCCAGCAATGGATGCCCAGAGCCTGGAGGGGGGTCACGGGTCAGCAGGAGAGCACGGGAAGAGCAGCACAAAGGAATTCCAGCCAGTAAATCAGCTTCATCAGGGACCCAACTGAAATGCCTCTATGCAAATGGACGTAGCATGGGGAATAAAGGATGCGCACGACTGCAGGGCTACGATCTCATTGGCATCACAGAGATGTGGTGGGATGGCTCCTCTGACTGGAATGTTGGAATGGAAGGATACAGGCTCATCAGGAAGGACAGGCAGGGGAGATGATGAGGGGGGGGGTCACCCTCTATGTCAGTGAGCAGCTGCACTGCACAAAGGTCTGTCTGGGGATGGGTGAGGAGCTGACTGAGAGCTTGTGGGTCAGGATTAAAGGGAAGGCTGGGACAGGACACATTATAGTGAGGGTCTGCTACAGACCCCCTGACCAGGAAGACCAAGTGGAGGAGGCCATCTATAGACTCTGCCTGGAGATGGGTGAGGAGCCGACCGAGAGCTTGTGGGTCAGGATTAAAGGCCTGGGGGACTTCAACCACCCCTATTATCTGTTGGAGACGAAACACAGCAGGGTGTAAGCAATCCAGGAGGTTCCTGGAATGTGCTCATGGTAACAGCCATGAAGACGGCTGGAGCACCTCCCCTATGAGGACAGCCCAAGAGAGTTGGAGTTGTTCAGCCTGGAGAAGAGAAGGCTCTGGAGAGACCTTACAGTAGCCTTCCAGCACTTAAAGGGGACTACAGGAATGAAGGGGAGGATTTCTTGGTCCAGGAGTGTAGTGATAGAACAAGGGGTAACAGTTATAAATTGAAAGAGGGTAGATCTAGATTAGATTTAAGGAAGAAATTCTTTACTGTGAGGGTGGTGAGACACTGGCACAGGCTGCCCAGAGAAGCTGTGGCTTCCCCCTCCCTGGCAGTGTTCAAGGCCAGGTTGGACGGGGCTTTGAGCAACCTGGGCTAGTGGAAGGTGTCCCTGCCCATGGCAGGGGGGTTGGAACTAGATGATCTTTAAGGTCCCTTGATCCCAAACCATTCCATGATATTATAAAGCTGTAGAGAATATTATAATTCTTTTGGTATCAATGAGAGTTTTACCACTGATTCCCATGGGACCAGGATTTCACCTTCCCTATCATAGAAACTGTATTTTGTCTTGGTAACCTTCTCCCTGAGGTTTAAAAGCCTAGGGAGAGTGACGATATTTGCTAGGAGTGTATGATCTACAATGTCTAACCAGAAATTGGAAATGGGTAAGAAGAGAATACTAACCTGGAGCTCTGACATAGAATAAGAATCCAGAGCCCTTGCACAACTCAGTTTTATGAGTACAGAGCCCTTTGATGCTTCAGCTCCAGCTACTGGTTGCCAAAGAGAAACAGGTAGAATAGAAAAGTCTTCAACTGAGCACACCACAAAAATCCAGTTTAAACACCATCTGCGAACTTCAATTGCATGTAATTTGAAATCGCCCACTTCCAATGAGATAGCCTTTTCAATTTTATAACATTCCTCTTATACTAATTTTGTATCTGTACTCACATTTTATTCATGTTCTGCAAGAGTTATGTGATAGGTGGGGAAAATACTGATGAGTTGGTTTATACTGAGCATGAAATCCAAGCAGAACCAAGAGTCGATATCATCACTGGACTGGTTTGTTCTAGGGATGGATTCCCTTGGAAGATATAATTTTATTTTTTAGTATTTTTTGCAGCTTTTACAAAGACTTCTTGGAATAGTAGGAGTCTAGTTATCGCACTTGTTCTTGAAATTCAAATAAATGTGCCATATTCTAATAATATTCATCTTTACACAGGTTTTCCTGAAATTAATTCTGCATTAATCTTTTATTTCCTAGAAATAAAATTCACTACCTTTTTTCACTATAAATAGAATAAAAAGATGGGGGTGAAAACAGATACTGAAATTTGCAGCAGCATACAGCAGATATAATGGTCCTAAATTAAATCTCTACATTTCAGTGGAAATTCTAAGTATACTATTGCTCATAAAGTTTCTAGAAGAATACTGGCAGGTTTAGAAATCAAACTTTCTCAGAAAACAAGTTAGATTATACTTTAAAAAAAATCATAATTCTTGCTTCTTTTTTACACATAAAAACTCTGAGTTTTGTCTTTTGTGACTAAATCAAGCTGAGGCAGCACTCAATATTTTTTCAGGGTATTTTAAAATTCAAGACAAAAAGTAATTGAAATAGAAAAATATCCCATAGAATGTAAACTAGGGTTAGAAAATTTTCTAACTTGTTCCATTATTTAATCTCAATAGTTACAAAACTCCAACTCTTTTAAAATTATTTTACATATTCAGCATGATGAGATTCAGTTGCTTGGTTTATTGTTTAGCAATGGTCCACAGATTCCAAAAGAACCCACATTTGGAAAAAATAGGATCATTTTCTG
This sequence comes from Athene noctua, assembly GCF_965140245.1. Lineage (NCBI taxonomy): Eukaryota > Metazoa > Chordata > Aves > Strigiformes > Strigidae > Athene > Athene noctua. The sequence goes on along the minus strand of NC_134040.1, from coordinate 14,347,253 downwards.
CATTTCATTCCTTCAAACTCCTTCTCAGCTAGCTGATTACTGTAACTTGGTCCTGTGTTATAGCAAATTTTCCCTCAGGTTAGTCCTATTAAATTACAATTTTGGGAGCTGTGTTACAGGAAAGCCTATAACAAACATGGGGAAAGGTCTGGTATTAGATCGAATCATTGGCTAAACAATTTATTTAGAGTGTTCATGGGAGCAGCTCAACAGCACTTCAAGTATTTTAAGCATACATTTTTGTCCTTTTTTTTTTTTTTTTTAAATCTGTGAAAGAAAACTATAATGTAATAAAAGGAAGTTTAGAAATAGTGTTTTTATCCCCAAAAGCCTTATATATACACCAAAATCTGGTATTTGTATTGTGTTTTTATTCTGTAAAGTATCTGCTAGAGATGCCACCCAAACCTGCCATATTGTTGACCTTGGATGAATGCAACCTCAGCCCAAACTGACCTGACAGAGAACAGAGCTTCTGTTATCAACATATTAAATGATAAGGGGGAAATATTGAGGATGCCAACATTTGCATTTGGAGGCCTGTTCATGTGCAAGTTTGTCACTGTTCACATTTGATCCTACAAGAATGGCTTGCTGTTAAACGCCACTCCATTTCAGCCATGACATACTTTGTGGGGACCTTAAAGCAAGAGAAGAAAAAAATTAGCTTTTAGTTGTAGAACAAACAAGGAAATCCCTTGATTGTTCAGCACAGGAACTTAAGCCTATGTGAAATAAACAGGAAAGTAATGTATGCAAGACTTTTACACTTAGTAGTCTGTGTAAAAGCTAAATGAGACTTACAGCTAAGAGAACTTTGGTATTTGGGGACCTGGAAGAAGTAAAGAATGACAGAAATAAAAAATATGGACCTGGCAATTCAGTCCTTGGATCAGTGTTTTGAAATAAGCCTAAACTCGTTGAATTAGCCACTTAATTAAATCAACTGAAATACTGAAATGAACTTTCTGCTGTAATAGATTTTGTAATAGTTTAATCTGAACAATTTATTTGCTCTGTTTGATGCTTTTATGCAGTTGATTGATTAGTGAACAGTTTTGCAGTTTAATAGTAAATCTCTCTAGTGGTCTGCATGATTTAAAGGCCAAAGAATTCAGTGTTAATTTACTATGAGACCAAAGAAGACAGAAAAATATTGTATTCCTATTGTTGGCAATTGCTATGGCTGAGTTATATAAATACAGGGGCTAGCATCTCTCCAAGAACAGTGGTAACAGTTAGGAGACCGAGTCATGCCAGGCACTTCAGACTGGCTGACAAAATGTGATTTGAGAAGATAACCGATGACCAGACCCCAAATTCTCTAAATTGAATGAAAAGCCTCCCACTGTCATTAGAAAATCCTGAAAAGGGTCTTTGTTTCACTATTAAATTTCAGGCAATGGTTCTTGTCTATCACATTTCAGAAGGCAGTAATTCTTGATAAACACTAATTTTTTTTTCATTACAAACATTTTTGTTCAGGATTCACTCTGCCTAGATTTTAGCACAAACCAACTAGTATTTAACCTAAAATATAGTTTTGGTTATATTAGTTCTCTCCTACTCTTCTACTTGTTTCCAATACATGGGTAGTATCATCTATGACCACAGTAACATTTAAGAGCAAGAACTGCTCTACTGAGAGTTATGATCTTTTTGTGATTGCTATTGTTGCTAGCAATTTTTGAGTATTTCTCATTACTGTTTTAGTAATATTCATCCAGAAATCCATCATCGTTGCTCATATCCCACATTATTTGTCCTCATCTGGAACTCTACACAATTTTTAAAAGAAATTCAGAAAAATGTGTGTGCTACTAAAATTTTTTTCACTGAATATAGATACAGTAATGGAGTTATTCAATTGAATCAAGAAAAAAAAAATTCACAGCAACGTTGTAGGCGATTTTCAGGGAAGATCATGACACTTTAAAAATGTCATCTCATTCAGTGTCCTAGAAAGAATAAGTTGATAGCCCTGCAGAGAAAATAAATGAAAAGAAGAGCTTTGAGAATATACCTTTCTCTGTTGTTTGCAAAACCTAAATAAGAGTTAAAATAAGAATGAGAGGACAACTGCTATATGGAATTTCTTGGTCACATATAAAAGTCAATTTTACATGGTCTGTTGCTACAGAAGAAAAATTATTAGAACATTATTTATCACTGGAGAAAATCTTTAACAAACATAGGATGTATAAATGGTAACAAAATACAGTGGCTTCCCCTACTAGATCTACTTCAAGAAAAGAAAATAATTGTCTGATGTTGCCAATGCTTTAGATCGTCAGAGAAAATGAAATTTTACCAATGCTCCTTCACCTACTGCTCTATCATTTTGGAAACTGCACTTTCTAACTGATTGCAAATATTAAGCAGAAAATACATGACAGGTGCCAAAATGTTTTAATAACACATTATCTTAGAGATGTAGAGAAATGACTGAATTCTGACAAGTGAAAACACTCAAAAAACTGGAAAAATAATGAAAAAGAGGGAGAAAATGATCCAGAGGTTGAAGTACTGGGCTGTTATTTTGTTCTCAGCTCTGCCACAGATTCATGGTTTGTCCTTTAGCAAACAGGTTTGTCATTGACTTTCCCGAGTGCTAGACCAGACCTTGAATGCCTCAGCTGTTCCTCCATAAAAGAAAGATAATCCTTCCCTAGAAAGCAATTGTGATGATGCATTGTGAGAGGTTTAGACAGTGTGGTGATAAGCCCCGTACAAAAACAAACTACAGTGAGATAAAACTTGCACTGTCAGCCACCAAACTGCTAGAAGGCATTTTTCAAAGTGACACTTTCGTATTATTTATTATAAAGAAGGGAAATTTTTACTTCTCTTTTCAGTTAGCATAGACAGCTATAGTACAGTTAGCATAGTAAGTATAGACAGCTTAAAAATAAGACAGCTAAGAGCAAACTCTGAGTGATGCCCTGTGGTGCTAAACTTTGTATCCAGACCTCTTCCTTTGGCCCCAACGTGTGCTGAGGAGGAATGTGGCTCCAAGAGAGCAGCTCTTGCCAGAGCTGGAGATAAAGATGGACAGGCTAAAGATTCACTTTGAAGGGACTTGGCACACTCTTATTTATGTCCTATGTCAACTCTTATTTTCATAGAATAAAATTATGTGCTGCTTAGCAAATAGACCTGTGGAACACATTACCAAAGAATGCTGTGAGTGCGAAAGTTATATGGGTACAAGGGTGGAGAAACAGATGAAAGAGAAACCCACTGAAAACATATGAAACACATCCAAATATTAGAGAGCTAAAATAGTTGCAAGCTGGGAAAGGATGATTCCTGCTTGCCCAGTTCTTGTTTTTCCCTTGGCATTAACTTGTGGTACCACTGGGGACACAGCACTGACTTCAACAGACTTTTGGATGGACCAGTTAAAGCCTTTCTTAAGTCATTTCAGAATAAAATTTCCAGGACACACACAGTTTCTTTTTGCCAACACCTAAACCACAGCTGGCTCCAAGGAGAGCATTCAAAGTGATATTTGAACCACCAAGGCCATGAGCTTCAACAGAGACCTTCATCCCACTGACTGATGTTCTACTCTTCCTCCTCTAATACAGGCAGCCCATATTTCTGAAGTCATCCTCTCCTTAGAAATAAGGACACTTTTTTTTTTTTTTTTCTTAATCAGTAGGAAACAGCCTTTATTTTGGAACAAGTATGATTATCCAGTGATGAAAATGTCCATGTCACAGAGAAAAATGCTGCCATGTTAAATCAGAACAATTGCAGATCTCATAAAATAGCTGTTGACTTGTATTTCTCCAGGGTATCAGATTTACCTCAAGAGGAAAGATAACAAATATACAACCTGAACCCACTAATGGTACTTACCAAACGAATGACAGATACTGCCATCAGCTCACAAATGGAGGAATAGTAGAGAACTACAAGGAAAAAGATGTATAGCTATCAGAAACACAGGCTCTTGCAGTGCATGGTGTGTGAGTTCACCCATGTATTAGTGTAGTACAGAACATCCTATAGAAAAAATAGCACCTTTCAATCAGAAAAAGTAGCACCTTTGGATTGAAACATGCTTCAACTTCAAGATGAACATTTTAGTAGAAGATAATTACTATGATACAGACTGCACTTTAATTACACAATATTTCATAGTGGGATTCTCTCTTTTAATTCTGCTAGAGTACAATAATGCTAATTCAAGCCCTGACCTGATGACATGTTTGGAAAAGCTATCAGCCTTATGCCATGTCTTTGAGAAGACCTCAGTGCCACCGTACTGTGGTTTAAGTACAGAGGGCAACTGAGCAGCCACTCAATCCCTCCTTCCCCCTCAGGGATGGGAAGGACAAAACAAAACAAAATGCTCAGGAATCAAAACAAGGACAGGAAGGGATGAATCGACAATTATGGTCATGGACAAAAGACAAACTGTTGGGGAAGAAAAGAGAACATAAATTTAATTTAAACACCACCACAACCACCACTAATTTACCAATCAAACAGAGGAGGACAGTGAGAAATACAGTCACATCTTAAAAACACTTTCCCCCCACCCCTCTCTCCTTCCCAGTCTCAGCTTTGCTCCCAGTCTCTATCTCCTTCCCCACAGTGGTGCACGGGGCAGGGGACCGGGGTTGTGGTCAGTTCATTACCCGTTGCCTCTGCTGCTCCTTCCTCCTCAGGGGGAGGGCTCCTCACACTCTTCCCCTGCTCCAGCGTGGGGTCCCGCTCACAGGAGACAGTTCTCTATGAACTTTCTCCAGTGTGAGTCCTTCCCACAGGCTGTAGCGCTTCACAAACTGCTCCAGCCTGGGTCCCTCCCACAGGTCACAACCCTCCCAGTGACAGATTGCCCCTATGTGAGCTTCCCTCAGTCCCGGCCTTCTTTGGGCACAGCTACCTGCTCCGGCGTGGGGTCCTCCACGGGCTGCAGGGGGGCATCTGCTCCAGAAAACCTCCCCCCTTCCTCCTCCTTTCTTCCACTGACCTCAGTGTTTGCAGAGATGTCTCCTTCACCACTCCTCCTCCTCTCAGGTCCCCCCTCTTACATACCTTATCACAGAGGCACAGCTGCTGTGGCTGACTGGCTCGGCCTTGGCTGAGGAGCCGGAGGAGCTTCAAGAAGCTTCTCACAGGACCCAATTCTGTAGCCACTCCTCTACTACCAAAATCCTGCCACACACAAACCCAGCACACACAGGGTGTGTGCAGGCAGCGGTGTGTGCAAGGGCAGGAGAACGTTTGGACAGGGCAGTATCTCCAGAGGGAAAGGCCACTAATGGAGCCCAGCAGCATGACCAGCTCCTTAGCACAAAGGCTGGACTTTGAGCTCAGCCTCTCTCCTCTGGCAAGGACTTAGGTGCAAGGTGTGTGAAGGGCTGTGAAATCCTTAGATCTTCTCCTTCCTCTGCTTTGTGTCCAGAGGAAGGACTGGAGACAACCTGATCTTTTAGAGCCTGTGCAATGTCTGTATCACAAAAAATAAATCAGTATTAAAAAAAGATGACTGTTATTGTTGGAGCAGGGAGCTATGGCACAGATCAGATTCATACTGTTTTCTTTTTTTCTTTTATCTCCCCCTCAAAGGCTCTAATGGTCCTGTCACTCAGGAATATCTCTTTGTGATGTCAGTGGGCAAGGACTTTCCAATCAGTTGTTTAGTAAAGGTATTAAAAAACGATAAATAATTTGTCCCCTGATTTGCAAACATTGCCAAGTATAGCATCTCTCACGTCTGTCTCTGCACATGCACATTCTGAGTCTATGAAAACACTTGAGAAGTGTTAAAAAAATGCCTGCAGACCTTTCTTTCATATTGCATTTATTCTGCACCTTCTCAAGACAAAAACAAACACATGTTCTCTACCAGTTGGGGCGCACTGGGTTAATTTTGATAGAGCAAACAGATCCAGACAGACAAAGCTGTAAACATGTAAAAGCACTAACCAAGGATCAGAGAAATGAATGCAGACACTTTGGTATGAGCACCATAGCAACAACCTCCATCAAATCTTTTTAACCTTATCTTAAAGATATAAAGAAGGAGAGGAAAACTGTTAAAGCATTTGAAAAGTAAAAGAAAAAAGTGAAATTCAGTTTAACAATGCTGTTTACCTCTTTGCCTTCACCTGTAGAGAGGAATTTTGTTAAAGGAAAAATACATTTATTTGTCAGTCTTTTTAATGGCATTAAAGTATTTAGCTGTCTCTTTGGAGGAAAGAGAAGAACTAGAATTGTTGCTGCTTTTTGAGGCTATTTTTGCTCCTGAAAGGCAAAAAGGGAGAAGACAAAAGAGTAACAGAGATGCCTGGTTCTTGTCCAGATCTTGTAAATCTCAGAGTAGAGGAACACTACATAGAGTACTGCATTTGCTGCCTTGCTGGTTGTGCTGTCGCTAAAGATACATGAGCTTTTTCTTTTTTACTATTCTTTCTCCTTCCCCTTTTTTTTTTCTCTTCCCCTTTTTTATCTTCTGTCTCCTTCCTTCCTTCCTTCCTTCCTTCCTTCCTTCCTTCCTTCCTTCCTTCCTTCCTTCCTTCCTTCCTTCCTTCCTTTCCTTTTTATTTCTCTTTCATTTCCTTTTTATTTCTTTCCTTCTCTTTCTCTCTCTCTTTTTCTTTCCTTCTTTCCTTAGCAGAAATCAGAAGGAGATGGATGCTGCATCCAGGGAACAGTGCAGAGAAAGGACAGGACATGAAAGAGGGATGATACAGGTGAGCGGAGTCCCAGGGGGGCCCAGGATGTGGGCCATGGCAGGCACAGCCTCAGATGCTCTCTTCCCATTTCAATCTTCACTGAGGAGCAGAGCAACAATGTAGGGATGTAGCACTGTGGGGATCCCCAAACAGCCCCCAGAGATGATCTCACTCCTGTCAGTCCACCTGCCTTCTTCATACCACCTGAAAAATTATGGACCAAGAGAAGGAACTGAGACAGGGAACAACCTGTTCTCTCAATTTGTCTACCAGTTAAGCCTAAATCAAAGCTTGATTTCTTTTCCATGTTGTCTTCCAGGTAACTTTTGATCTTGATAGTACCAGTAAGCCTTTTGTTTTGTTTTGACAAGTTCAGAGTTTTATATTGCTTGCAAAACCTTTTATATAATAAGGAATTATATAACTTTGGCCACCTTGGGTTTTAAGTCTCTATAAGTCTTCTCTTCCCAGTAATCCCTTGTACCTCCTTTTGGCAATATGCAGAGTCCAGAAGTCACGGTCTGAAATGCAATGGAAATAACTAAAGTATGTGCCTTCCTGTATTGCCTGGTGAGCAAGCCCTGTCCATAGCACAGGATGAGGAATACAGCCCTGAACATCAATCCCGAAGGAGCAAGGATACCTATTTTTAATTAAAACACTTGAAGTTTGAGCAAAACGCTACTTTTGTGATCTTTGTGGAAACAAATTAAAATTTTATTCAAGAAAAAGCAACCAGAATAGCTATTTTCCAATCAACTACAATCAACAGTTACAATTATAGCAATCTGAATATCATTATTTCATGCTATTAATAACATCAGCACTTCAGACAAAACATGAAATGACTAATCCAAGACAATATAAGCAATAACTCTGAACCCAGTGCTTACTCCTGACTCAGTGCTTATTCTGCTACACCAGGAAATTCATTGGTATTCAAGAATTGCCACCTGAAACAGAGCTTCAGGAGGGCTGTAGCCAGACACATCTTCTTAAAGATTTTACGCGCTCTGCATGCTGATTGCAATGCTTCCAGATGAGTCTATGCATACTCATGAATTTCAGATCTGATATTATATTCATTTAACCTCATGACAGTGTGAACAGGTTTCTATTCACTGAAAAGAATCTCGCATCCCATCCCTCTCTCTTTCTCCACACACGTTTCACTGAAATGGTAGTGATAGAATTGGCTGGATAGTCTGTAATTCTGCACTAACTTCTTTGCAATCACTTTTTTTAAAAGCGATTAGCTTCACAATGGCATAGCAACTAAAGCACTTTTGAAATGTATGGTATTCTCAAGGAATAACTGAAATGACATCAGCAATAAAGATGTTCTTTTTAATGACCAGTCCGTGCTATGTGAAGTGAAAGAGTTTCAGTCCTTAATTCAAATTGTTGCATGCTCAAGAAGTATTTTTCTTATTGCTGCCTTCTTCCCTCAACTGTTCTTGTAGGCCTTAGTATTTAGGGCACTTGTGAAATAGCACCAGCTGTTCTTCATCCCTCACTAGGAAGAGATGGCATCATCTACTCATAACCGAGGTTCGTGGGATAAATGCTGCATGATAATGCCTGCTGGAAAGACCACTGTCTCTTTCCTTGAATCTATTTATTTTGTGCTTCATTTTACCCTCTGTTAAGTGGTAGTAGCAATATTTCTTTACCATTTTAATCAAAACAAATACTGGAGGAATGGAAGTAATGTGAATTACCGAAACAAAAAGAACTGCTTTTTAAAAGAATAAAAACATCACTCAAAGTGAATAAAAGGAAGAGATGCAAATTACGCTTTGATGTGCATGCCCACAGACTGCAGTATCAGACTGGTAACGGTCATTCCACCTGCAATTCTCTATACCCTGCAAGGCTCAGTATTACCAGACAGTCCAAATGCAAAGGAGTAGTTAGAATTATTCAGTTCAGCTGTGGAGGGAATCAAAGGAAATGAAAATTCCCTAGTCAGTGGGAGGGTATACATGGATGAATAGAGCAGAAATGGATTTCAGGTCTAAGGATTTGTTTCCAGTTACAATATAAGAATTACACACAGATGTATTTATTTCTTGTGTTTACATGTTTATGCTAAAGCAAAGAAAGAAAATAAAAAAACCCAAACAACAGAGCAGAAACATATGAATCATCAGCATTGCTTCAAGGGGTATCAGTTAGGATACATCTGTTAACATCAATGGATCTGTGCTTGAGATCTGTCTCCAAGTGAAGTTTTCACAGATGTGTAATATAACACCACTGTTTCATAAAGCACATATGCATACTTAGCTTGCTGGTTAGTTAATTCAAGCGTCAGGAAGAACTAAGAAAAAAAAAACAAAACCAAACAACATAAAATTTCCTCTTGGGACTCATGGAAAGAGATGATCAACACTTTTAATTTCTGTAACGCAATTGCACGGCACATGAGTAACTACTTGCATTTCAGCTCACTGCAGCAGCAATTTCTGGGCACAATGGCATCATCTTCAACAAGAATTAGCAGATTTCTTATGTCAGCAATACAGCTGTGTGCTCCCAGGCAAATATATCTCCAAGATAGCCTTTTAGGGTCTGTAGATATTAACTGTCATGAAAGGAGTCTAAAGATTTGTTGGCGTTCATTTTGATTAACACAATCTACAGCGATAAAACCAAGACTATCCCACAGCACAGCAAGTTACAGCTGAGCACGGCAACATCCTGAGCATATTGGCCTCATAATATCCTTTGGTCTCCTGTAAAGGGTCAGTACCAGACTCCCCCCAGGGCTCTGCCCCAGTGCTTGCTCAGAGATGCTGGAGAAGGAGCAAGAGCTGTGGGCATGCAAACTGGCAGCAATTGCTCAATGCAGTAAGTTAATTGCTTTCAGCAATTCACATTTCTCAGAGTGACAGTGCCAGAATTTAACTGTTTGCCACAAATCTTTCATTCAGTCAAAAATCTTATAATGATGGTTATGAAGTATTGCTTAACATCAACGAGTAAAGAGCAAAGGGGTTACTCAGCTTCCCTTCAGACTGACTGCACCAAGGGTCCTGAACAGGTCAAACACTGAGCCCAAATGGCTTTGTTGCCTCACGTTTCTTCACACACTAATTTGCAGTGGCATTTTTAGTCCCTGATATTAAGACATTTGCCTGACTGGATTTTCAGGATTCAGACAATTATATTAAGGATTTTGGAGAATTCAGACAGTGTAAAGGCTACCTGTATGGCAATCACAGTATCATAACTCAGTCTGGCTTGAGGGAATACCTCTGCTTTCATGCTTATGCTGCCTCCATTCATACAGGCAGGGGAGCGCTCTCAAATTGCATCTTCACATGATTTCTAAGGCTGGTTTTTATACATCTGACTGCTTCCCGAGGATGAAACATTAAAATACCTTTTTAAAAAAACATTCTTATCTTGTAAATCCCTGATGACTCATTAGGAAGGCATTAGAAAGGAAAAAAACCCTCTTAAATAAAAAAGCACTGATATGTCTTGATTCTTTAGCAAGTGTGATCTGCGTCAGTTGGCTACCCCATGTCAGCTCCACAACTGACCACATATGATATATGCGTCTCTGATAGAAGCACATAGCTGTAGAGCCTCAACTGAGCCACCCCCATCTAATTGCTAGATGATAAACATGTTTCAGGATAAATAAGACACCAAGCTATGCAGCTCCATTGAGACCAGTCTACTTTGGGACCATTGGCACATAATTACTAACAAAAATTGAGGCAACTGTGGAAAATAAAGGTTCAAGGGTTCTGAAATGTAGGTGCCCTTAGACTGTGGTGGACAAGAGTTCATTGAAGATCAGATTTTGGATATTGGATACTTAAATGCATATACTGTTATAGGCACTAATACAAGGTCACAAGATTGTGGATTTAGCCCCAAAGGGCTGGTTTAAAACAACCAACTCTCTTATCCAAGTATTTTGTAACATGTTTTGTCTCTATTAAAAAAGGCTTATTTTCATAAATTCAATGAAAAGGGAAAAAGGTTTTTCAGTTATGTAAAAGAATTCAGCAAAATAGGAGAAAGAAAAGTGGAAGAAAACCAGACTAAACATTTTTATTTCCAATTTGGAAAGAACAGGAAATCTTCCAGTTTGGAATAAACAAGGTGGTTTTTTTTTAAATGAAAGCCATTCCTTCATTAAAAATATTGACCAGCTCTAATCATATTTGTTTAAAATTTTTCCCATGGCAACTGCAGCCAGGAGCTGAAAGGTTCTGCTTTTGTTTGAAGAAAGACTTAAGTGTATAAAAGTTCCTCTCTGCTTTGCACAATTATACTCATTAGTCTAATAAAATATAGTTCTTCTCCCTCCTAACCATGATGTCTAGCACTCAGTATCTTTTGTATAAAGAGGTTCTGAGACCCATGATAAAAATGTACCATTACTTCGTAGTCACACAGAGCAGAAAAGTTTAAGAGAAGGAAAAATAGATTTTTATCTGGATATTTTTTCTTACTCGGTAGTATGAAGTCAATTTTCCCAATTCCTCTTCTCTCATTTAATACCAAAGCAGTAAGAGAGATATTTGAAACACAAGCTATAGGGCCTGTTGTAGGCGTTAGATGAACCATCCTAGGGTAGTACCTGTACCTGTTTCAGTTATAGGGAAAGCCATGACATTTAGCTTCAATTAGACACCATTAGATTTAGATGGCAAAAATAAAGCAAAACAAATTACAGCACATACTCTGTGCACAGAGCATACTTTGACAACCAGAACACGGTAGCAGGATTATTTGCCATGCTGAATTACTCTCTAGTCTGATACAATAGTGAATCACAGTGTACAGGGATTCTATTAACCAAATCCTGACATCTTTGTTCATGTAAATAGTACTGTTGCATTTAAGCAACTATTTATATGCATAAATATTGGAGAACAGAGGAAGAAGCATGGTCATTTCTGCAGGGCTTTTTTCTCCCTAAAATGTATAGACCTTTTCTTATCATAATTTTCTTATCACGTTCTTGACAAATATTATTTCCAAATGCTAGAAGTGCTCTCTTCATCCACTTCAATTATGAAGAAAACCTCTCAAACACATAGACAAAGGCAGCAATACAATTTTGTAATCTCATTTTATTCATGCCACAGTCTGAGCTTGGTATCAGAACTTAACTGCACTCTTGACAGCAACATGCAAGATGCTTTTAAAGATCTTTGTCAGCACACGCTCCATTAATGTTACAGCTTCCTGCTTTGCATCAGAAGCCTACAGGAAACTTGCTGAACCCGCAGCTTTTCTGTTCCTGACTTGGAGGAGATGGGCAGCTCATAAACCGTCTCTCCCCCACTGCAGAGCTATTCAGGAGGCAATTCCCACGAGAGACTGTTGCATATTCAACAGTTGGCTGCAAACTGCCTTATGCCAGTATTGATAAGATTTTTCATTTGTTTTATTCACAAGTGTAATGCAGTGCACTGGAGCCTCGGTTCCCACATCTTTATTCATCCACCACTGGGATTCACACAGCCTTCTTGGTTTAACTCGCTCACAACAGAAAACCAAATCTGGATGAAAGGAGTTTGCAGAAAAGCCCGGGGCTTTTTTTAGGTGTTTGGCTCCCACTGAATGTGACAAATTGTCACATCTCTGTGCAACAAGGCAGAGACTCTGGGGAGTAAGGTAGGAGCTGACCTGTAAGAAATCATTTCATCTTAGGTGATTCCTGAGTGTGTTGAGCAGAGATGGAAAAAGAAAAGGGATCAGACAACTGATGTCCTCACTTGATGTAGAAAGATTATCTGGGCTTGGAGAATGAAGATATGTACCCAATGCTGTAAGCAGCTTCTTGCACTGATGTAATTGCTATTATATGCAGAAGAAAGAATGAGATTGTAAATTAAGCCTATATTTATGTATCTTTAGTAGACCTCATTAAAAAAAAAAAAAAAAAAAAAAAAGGTGACCCCTAACAAACATCTTTCTCAACTAGGAACACAAGTTTCTAGGACATCGCAACTGTTGCAGAGAGCCACTCTCTTCACACCAGGAGAAGCCCATGATTTCAGCTCTGCTGCCACTAGCGGTGTGGACTGGAACATTTTGAGACCAGCATTGGACTGTTGGTGCTGACAGGTTTTAACTGCAGAAACAGCTCTTCACTGCCATCACTGTCTGAGCTGGTCCTCCATGGAAACCAGGATCTCATTGTTCTGGTATTCCTGCAACCAAGAACATATTCTACTAAAAGTACTATATCCCTTCAAAAAGACAATCATATTAACAGCATCCTGGCTTGCTATACAAACAAGGTCAAAAGTTACTAACCAGAATTGTGAATCTAACATTTATATCAACTGAGTTGGTTAGACGTGGCTTTTCCTCTTCTCTACTGTGGAAGTGTTGCATTATTCTAGAACTTCTTTGAAGGCTTGGATCTCCCTATAAAGCTGCATAAGTTATATGGAAAAGATTCTGTAGCAATCCTGTTTGTTTGTTTTAAACATGGCATATTATATATTTTACACACTACTTGAAAGCAAAAAACATCTCTCCCCTCCCTCCCCGCAGAACACCATGACTTGATTTACACTGTAGTATTCTTGCAACAGAATGGACCATCAGATACTCTTTAGGATGAAGGTATGACAGCCTCTGTCTAGAACCTGCCCCTCTGCAGGAATCAGCTGAAGACGTGAGTTCAGGTCTTCGATTACTTCTGATTTCCCTTCTACTTTATTACGATTGCTAACAAATATGGATTCTTTTATTAGAATTAGGAAGATGTTCCCTTTCTTTTTACTAATGACCTCGAAGATGAAATATTCTTCTTATATTTGTGGACAATACCAAACTAGGAAAGGCAACCGAAGGACAAGATCAAAATGTAAAGAAGTTCTGACGAGCCAAATGAATGGTCTGAAGAGGACAAGAATTAAGGATACGGTGAGAGTATGGTCCTCAGAATGGCATGGATGATGAATCAGAGACATGGTTAGCAATGTTAACCTGCTCTAAAAAAGCTATGGGCAAGCCGGGAACTACTGTACATGATTTATATGAAATTGATGAAATCTATCAGTATAGGAAAGACTCTTCTGAACACTTACAGATCTCCTGTACTCTACAGCTGGCAGGTCTGTGTGTTAGCTGGGCAGGAGGGTAAGGAGGGCTTGGGTGGTATTTTTCTTGAAAGGTGTGTGCAGAAAACCAGGTGCAGTATCCCACCAAATCAGGCTCAGCCATTGGCAGTGCACCAGCTAACCACAAAGCTACTCAGTCTTCAAACCATTGTTTAACCATACAGCTAAAGCGAAAATAAATAATAATAATAATGTTTTTTAAAAAGGCAGGTATTCACATGGGTTTGAACCAGTCAGGGAGCATCACAAATTCTAACATACTCATTCTCCTGAAAAAGAATGGAGATTTAGGAAGGAAATCTGGGACAAAGCAAGGATTTGAGGCTGATCTCCCAACTTTCAGTATAGAAATACAGCTTTTTCTCTGCTCCCTAGTGAAAACCAGACATCAGAAACAAATCTTTTCATAGGGAAACAAATATTTATGTGAGAAAAACTTCTGGAAAAAAGATACTATAAAAGAACTATTTCTATTAAAATTGTCACTTAACTAGTCTGTTCTTTCTCATTCTAGAAACTGAGAGTATGAGAACATTTAATCATTATATAAGAGTTGTAAAAAAGAAGATACTGTATATTTAAGATTTTAAGAAGTTTTGCTCGTTAGCAGAGCAGATAATTGGTTAAAGATATCACAAGAAAGAATATGGGGTTTTCATACTATTTTTACACCATCTGAAGATCTAAACCAGTAAACTCTCTAAGACAGCTTCCAACGCTTGTTATGACCTCAATATTCTCCAAGACCTAAGGATGGGATCCCTTTGAAAGATAATCACTTTCAATAATGCAACCCTGAATGACCCAGTTTTTACAGTACATGAAGAGCAATAACAAACATACTCCTGTGTATGCAATACGTATAAAGGCCCATTTGCAGATTCAGCCAAGATGGTAATTTTAGAGCCATGAATTACCAGTCATCAATAGCAAATGATTAAAAATCTGCTGGCAGACATGACCAGATTTAATTACTAGTGATGGTCAAACCATAAGCAGAACAGATATTGGAAAAAAATCTGACAAACAATTGTGCATTTATTCCAACTAATACAGACATTGAACATCTATCCACTACAAATATTTTCTAACAACCTTTCAATTTATACTCCCAAAAGTAATTTTTTTCTTCTTCTGAAACACTCTGCATATGGATACTTTTTTTTTTTCAGTTGAGTAACTACAAAACCATTCACATATTGATATAATTCTCAACTATACAAAAATCAAGGACTGAAGCCAACCACCAATGCTCAAACTTATCAAGTTCTGATCTCAGATTCTGAGTGCATTTTGGCTTGGAATGGTATCTGCCACTTTCAGGTTTTAATTTATTTTCTCATTCAGCTATCTTCCTTCAAACAAAAGTGGTTGAAAATACACAGCCTCTTTTTCGCAGTAAGCTTCTCTGGCCTAATTGAATAAGATGCTCTAAAGAAGTTGACCTCTTCAAAATATAATTCACTTCCCTGCATACATATATAACCAAGTATCTGCCTCTTGCTCTCTAGAGGAACATCTGAACCTTGGGGAAAACACACTGCTTTCAGTCAATGTGGCTCTCAAGTTTCTTGATGCAGCTGAGGTGTGAAAAATAACTAGTAATTTTATATACCAACAAGCACAGACTGCTCAAATACAGAGAAGGGCATTATAATTTCTTGTTAAATGGACCATTTATGTCACAGCTTGTCTGCAACACAAACAGTGAGCACAATGCATACTCTTTCACAAGTGTTAAGCCTGACTTTCCTTGCCTTGCTCCATGTGAATGACAAGAACACAAATGGCAAGAGAGCACTGAAGACCTGAACTGGTGGCCTTTGCCAGGCATTTTGCAGAAAATGAATTGAGTGGAAAAGCAAAGGTGGCAAAGGCTGGCTCCTACCTGGAGCACTCGGCTAGGAGAACAGCGTTCACCACTTGCATAATGCTTGGCTGGTACATGCTTTCATATGAACTCTCATACAGCTCTCAACAGCCTGTGACAATACAGCTTTCAGAACTCAGTAAGGAAAACAAGCTTTATGCTGGTACACCTATGTCTGCACCAGTTACATCAGCACAGCAACGAAGCATTTTGGCACAGGGCAGAGGGGGAACTAGGTCAGCTCAGTGAGCGGACTTAGCATTTGGTGCTTTGAAAATCCTGCTGTCAGTCTCTTAGGAAGTGAGAGCTGATGATGAAAGGCAGTGTAATTATTGGCTCTGGGTTGTATTAAGAAAACAGCATAAAAACTTAACATTCCCCAGAAGAAATAAAGGTGTTAAAATAGCAGCTGGGTAAATACAAGATAATGAAAGAAAGCAGCATGATTTCCCCAGGTTCAAATAAAGCAAACGAGTATTTTGTAGAATTGACCTTATTAAAGAGACATTGTCACTTTAAAAATGAATCTGAAAAGAAAACTAGACTAGCAATAAGTGAAGATAAAATTATCTATTAAATGTAAGAATTTCACAAAAATATCGACCTTTTTACTTCCATTTTCACATTTTCCTGTAGTGAAGTGCCAGGTCTATATATTATTTTCCTTTTCTTTACAATTGATTGACTTTGATACAATGTTGAAATTCTCTACCAGAATATTCAGTCATCCATTCTTTGTATTAATTATTCTTCATTAGGCTCAGCATGTGTATTCTACTTTATAACAAATTATGACATAATACTGAGGACAGGGAAATGAAGCTGAAACTGCAGCAAATCTTGTTTCACAGAAACACTTTCAGCTCAATCACTACAGAACAACACTCTGTGTACATCTTCCCTAAGATGTTTTTCACTATGTGGGAACTTTTTTTATTAAAAAAACATTTTATATTAAATCTTTTAAGGAAAAACTTGATCTTAAACTAAACAACTGAGTGAGCAACAGGTCTTATATATATGCTAATCCAGTATCTGTATCTCTGATATGCCAAGCCAGAAATACAGCAAGGAGAATAAACAATCTTTTTAAATCTTTCTAAAGGAAACTATGCAGGCTTCACGCTATTATCTATGACACTGTGATTTTTGTTTCAATTCTATTAAGAGATGTAGCAAAGAACTTTATTATTCAAATTAATTAGACTTCAGTAAATGCATTCATGAGGAAACTACAGCAGACAACATGAATCATAATATGACACAGCAGAAAACCCGGTGAATAATTACTTACCCCACTGCAAATAGTTGCACAGGTCCGGAAGCATATGGATACTGATTGCGTTTAAATCTATGGACACTGAGGACCCTGACAACTTTAAACATTCCAGTAAGTGCTCTTTTAATCTTAAAAGGACTGAAGTTACCTTAAAATAATTTGTTTTGAGTCTATATGGTGCTAGCATTTTGTCCCCTACCGATGCATACCTCTGTTGTGACAAACACTTCGTGGTCCTTCATGAGGAATCACACCATGAGCAGAATGCTGGGCTGATGGTAATGCTGGGGAGCTTGTAAACCTCCTGAAAATCCTGAACCAGGAGCCAAGTTGTGCCCAGACACTGCCCTGGGCACAAGAGATACGCTGTGCAGTGAGTGCAGACTGAAAGCAAACATTACTTAGATGTATGTTGAAGAAGTGATACAGTTTTAGTCCAGCATGGAGAGTAAATTATACCATTGCCAGTCAGTTTTTACTGTGTGGATTAAATCATCACTGCCCAAGGACAGTTACTTATGCCTGTTCTTTGCATGTTTTGGCTCCTTGGTCAATACCTTGAGGGGAGACAGAAGCCACAATGGAAATAGGAGTACATTGTCAACTGATAGGGACAAGATGAGAAGTAACAAACTTCCAGGGGAACACAGTTAGTTGTGTGATTAGTTAGAGGGCCCTTGATTTCCAGTACTTTCAATTTCAGTAAAATGTATTATACAGCTAGGTAGAAATCAACAGGAAGAGTTGCTAAACAAGCGAGACATTTCTTTGAAGTCCCAATTCTACAATGAGCACGACATTAGCACCCTTCCCAGATACTTTTATCCTTTTAATTTGGCTATGTCTGCTAAAAATTAGGAGGTTCAGCGAGACTGTAAGGTAACCCTTTCTGCAAGAATGAAGAAGAATTTGGCCCACGTGGATAATGTTCAAAATCCTGAAGAATTTGGCTTTATATTACTCATTTTATTGAGGACTATGAAGCCAAGTCGGCCTAATTTGAATGGCTTGTCTAGCACATATTCCTTGGGAGACTTTGACTGTGAAATATGGATGCTAATGCCTATGGTACACACACAGAACTGCACAGACAAAAGCCGGCCCTCCTCTGTCCTCTGAACAACTCAAAGCTGAACATAAGTCAGCTTATTACCTAGCTAGTACTTCTTTCATGAGGCACAAGAGAGGTATGTATTTCACGGTAAGAAACTAATTCATAGCAGTGCATGACTTTCCCTGCTACAATAGTTACAACCACTGAGCTTCTTCAAATTTGTGATGAGGTATGTAACAGTTACAAATCAGCCTTCTATCATTAAACATACAGATTATCTTTTAAGGATAATAAATTGATATTGCAATCAATATTCAGATGTTGCATTGTATTATTGTAGCTGATTAGAGCTATTGGGCCCACCGTCTTACCTGTGAGCAGTACTGTCATTTCCCTTCATCATACAACAGGCCAGATCTATAATATACGAGGCTAGAGTCTGGCCTTGCGAAGAAATCCTAGAAGAGACTCACATACGAGAGAGGGTACTTCAGCTATCAAGTACTCCTTGAAGCTCCAAGCACAGCTCAGTTTTCCTATTGCCTTTTCTTGCACAGGGCCAAATCCCTTGGCCTGATACACCTGATACTCCTCCCTATACACCTCTCACCTACCTCTAAGGTAGGACAGACCCTGCCTTTACCCACCCATGCCCTGGGGACAATGTAGCAGATGTGTTAAAACATGGAGACTGAACTTCCACAACCCTGCTAGACTGTTCTTTCTGTAAGAGCGATGACTTCTATGAAAAGACTGAAGAATGCAATCAAAAAATAATTAGGATTATCAGGCTAATTACTGCATACATTTTCTAATGCTAATAGCAATAGGAAACACTAATTGTTGTTTACTGTGGTATGAATATTTAAAACTTGTCAAGAGAAGCAGGGGGGAAAAAAATATGTTTTTTTCCATTTGGAACAGACACCAACTGCAGACACACATACATAGTAACATTTTAATTTTAAAAATGAAATTGGCATCCTATTAATACAAAGGCACAGAAACTCCATATATGAAAAATAGCAACATATATGATGACAGTACCCTCAGAGCATAGCGTTTAAATACAGTTCAAAAAACAGGCTTGACTATAATGAAATATTAACAAATACATGTGTTTCTTTTAATTAGCCTTTTATGTTCCTGTTTTTAGGGTTCATACTTATAGGCTTCTTTCTGTCAACTAAAAAGTTTTAAAAAATTAACTCTTTTTGAAATGTAAAATGATATTCTCATCAATTTAGAGAAACCCAGGAATAAGAACTTCAAAAATACCCACCTAAAATTGGGACAGTTGGCAGCACTGCCATCAAAAAAGTTTTTGAAGGTATTACATTCCTATTTACATTTTTTTTTTCCTTTTCTACCGAGCAAGTGTGATGATATTGGTTCACCAAGAAAAAGACTTGCAATAGGTTGCAAATATTTACCACAGTTTTGGACTGTAGCCACATTCGTAGTTCAACTGAAAGAAGCAACAGTGAAAAGCTGAACTTATTCCAGGATGTAAGGGTATACATATGTATATGCTAAAGATTTGGACTACCAGTTATGCAGAACACAGACTGCAGAAGTAACATTCAAAGTCTACCAAAAACACAACATTATACAGTAAATTAACTAGAAGAACAGAAAATCAGAGAACAGAGGACTTGTGGGTGATCCACTTTATCTCTTCACGTCATCTGCTATACCACAGCTTATTACAAGAATATATAAATACAAGAATAGTAAATCAGTACTTACTTTATATAATAAATAACCTTTCTATATAAATTATGAAAATACAGCTACAGTAAAATCAGTGCAAAAATGATCAAAATGAAGGAACACTGAGTCCTGCCTGCTAGAATGTGCATCATAAACACCCATATTTCATCTACTGCATCATACACTGAAAAGAATTAAAAAACGCACGATGCACATTGCTGACTGTGCCATTCTAAAATTAAAGCTATTTACAATGTCAGACAAATGAGATTAAAGCAACACACATGTTATTTAAACTGCAGACTTCCTTCTTTCTTATTATTTTACTGAATTTTAAATAACCTCCTCTTCCCTAATTGATAATTTGAATGGAAGTTGCCCTCATGAGTCCATATTTGCACAAGCAGCCTTTTTGGAATTAAGAAAGTTCTTTTTCTTTTTCCTTGGAGAATTATGCAAAGAAAGTATTGGATCACTTGGCTCACGGAATAAAAACACCTTCTCTCCTGTGTCTAACAGCTCTATGGCTTCGGCAGTTGCAGTGTTCAAAGGAACAGGTGGATTAGACCGTTCTATAGGAGACTGTGTAGGCGAACACCCAAGATGAATGAATGATGCTTTTTCCAAGAGGGCAAGATGCTTCTTCGTTATCAAGCTACATTGATGAAAAAAATTGAAGAATGAAAATTTGGGAAAAAAAAGCCTAACTTCTTATATCATATCCTGACATAAAAGTGGTGACTTTGGAAGCTAAAGAAAATCACATCTCAGACAGAAAGAATTGTAATTTTCATTCCAATACCCAATAATTTATGTAACATTTTATGACACATGAAATTGCATAAGGAAAGGTAACCCTATAATAAATAACCATAGGGAAGATGGGCAATGTGTATAAAAAGTATGTGAATTTTTTGAATATGTATGGAAACAGTATTTTTAGGCATTTATTATTATTGCTTATTATACGTAAATATGTAGGAAACATGAGCACCAAAGAGCAAAACAATGTCAGAAAATGCATGTTTACAAACTTTTCAGATTTCTAACGGATATAAGAGGAACCTCTGGAGAAGAAATGAAGTCTAAAAAAAAATTCCCATATGTTTCTTCCTGTTTTCAACTTACCTGTCTTTTCTCTTGTTTAGAGAAGGGATCTTTTCCAAACTTCTGTTTATCAGATCTTGCCTTACTTTGTTCTCCAGTGCTTGCCATAACTCTTGGTTCTTCCTGAAGGATCAGGAAAGAAAAAAACAACTCCCAGCAGCAAATCCCCAAATATACACACTTTCCTCCTTTTTCTGTTTTTAGCTACCAAACACACGACTAATACCATGAATACAGTCCCTAAGAATGTTCAAGAATTTGTGCTGCGCTGTCACAGATCATTTAAATCATCTAAGCTCACACCTCAGGCCATGGCCTCAAGACAACTCACATCTGACAACTAGAGGGCCCAGTGCCGCAAGATCTTTTTTCCCCCCTTCCCATGTCATGGCAGAGAGTTGGGGGAGAGGGTTTGGGAGCACCTCGGTGCTAGCTGCACAGCTATTCAGCTGGTGTTAATGGGGATAAACTGTAAGGATGAAGGCTCTGGGAGACTACCTGTCCCTGAGTAAAGGGAAAAAACAGTGGCCTCTTGGGACTTGAGTAATTATTAGAAAGGACAACCTCCTTAGGAGCTACAGACACCTGAAATCTGGTGTACTATGAATACCATAAATACAGAAAGCTGGAAGGAAAATATTTTAATAAACTCCTATTAAAGTCAACAGAAAGGAATTGATTAGAGCAAGATTTATAAATCTATTAAAAACCCTGTTTAATTCATAAAGTTATAAAATGTATCAACTCTCTATCAACCAATTTATTATAGCTGAACTATTTCACAAGATAAGGTAGCAGTTTTGCAGTATTTTTACCCACAAAAATATTTCAAAAAGGAAAACTTATGCATCTGTGATTTTTTTCTATTGTTGTCAATCTGCTTGTCCAGCAAATACATATACACATAAAGCAATAATCTCTTGCAATGGTCTACCAAAAAATATCACACTGACCTTTTTCTACAGCTGCCAGACTCATCTGCATTATTGTCACTTTCAGTAATACCATCTGAATATTTACTGATGGAATCGAGGACAGAAAGAACCTCACTTTGTGAGCTGGAGGGCAGCAGTAAGTTCAGGATCCTGTGCAACATCCCCATTGGTACCCTCGTCAGTTTGGCTAAATAACCTGCCAGCCGGAGCTCCTAGAGGATTAATGAGTAGAAGACAGATAAATTTAGCACTGAAAATAAATTTTAAAAAATTGTTATCAAATTTTAATTGCTATCATTAAAGAATTATTCATTAAAGAATTATTCATTATGGAAACAAAAATAATATTGAAAATCATGTTAGTGGTGACAGCTTTGGTGTCAAGGGATCATAGTCCCAATGTTCACTGGTTTTGGCCCATATATATTAGTTGTCCATTTCATTCTGGATATAGTCAATGTAAATTCTGAACAACCAGCTGATCTTAGTGTATGTGCTTAGGGCATGTACTCGATGCCCCTCAGTCTGAAAAATTACAGTGCAACCTTATTCTAAGCATGTAAGGTTTAGTTAATTTATGGATTGTACTATTATAAAGAAATCCTCTCAAGATAGCAATGAAGCAATATGGCATCCCTTGGTCTGTAAAATTAGGGGAAAAAAAAAATAGCCTCTGAAACCTAATGACAACATTTACATGTTGTCATGGTTGAGCACTTCATTGTTCAGCCTCTCTTAACAGCAGATTCTGTGAAAAGCTCAGGGGACAGCTTTTAAAATTTCTTAAGAGGTGTAGGATACATCTGTTTTTGTTTTGGTGATGGTGTTTTTTCCAAATGTTCTCTCTTTTTTGGCCCAAAGGGCAGTGGTAAAGCATACTCACGTAGCATTCAAATATTCTAAGTTCAAATTTAGTTGTTCCCTAGACAATCAACCAGACCCATTTCCTGCCCCTCTCCAAACACCAAAAACCTGTTGTTATCTTCTGCACTGCTGTCAAAACTACTGTGTTCCCAGGGCTGTTTCCATAGATTTCTCATACGTTTTAAATATGTAAAGTCTACAGTATATTAAGAACTACATGGAAAGAAAAGAGTAGAGCAATTTAAAGCAACTTAAATGCCTCAGAGGATGCCAGAAAAACGCTGTTGTGGTCTATTCAAACCATACATGTATCTCAGGTAGCCAAAGTTAGGTAAAACATGCCAAATGTTCAAAATGACTCACGACAGCTGAGTCACCTCTGCTCTGTTGACCCTCCGATAAGCATGGGGGAGGTGACTATAAAGCCCATGTCACATGAAAAACCCACAAGGTCCCACTGTGCAGGAAGACAGCCAATTTCTTTGTCCACAGTGGATTCAAAATGTCACAGCAAATCTTTGAACTCTGTCTCTTTTTCACATGATGAATTTTCACAGGAATGAATGCACCTAGGAGATCCCTGTATTAAGTGAATCATCATTTTTGAAAGAAGCCATTTCACCAAAAGGATGCTCTGTAAAGAACAACTCTTTCTGCTAAATCCATGTAAAAAAACCCAAAGCAATCACCCCCAAAGCAGTCCTAACCCAAATTTAGACAGCCACACAAAATAAAGAAATCAGTCAACTGCCTTCTCCCATAACCCTTCTCCAAGCAAAGAACTTCTCTCCAAAAGGCAGGAAAACTAGCCACTTCCCTAAGTACCCAGGGCTCTTCAGTCTTGTTATAGATTTTACATGGAAACCACTGAGATACTAGAATGAACAAGAAAAAAATCCTCAGGCTGATGACAGATTAGTAAATTGACATGATATCTAACATGTCTAATATTTTCACCCTAAACAGGCACCAAAGTCAGGTAAAAGACATGTCTGTTCAGGCTTCTTAGGACAAGAAACTATTTGGTTCTTCCCTGGAGAGGAATGTAAATAAGAGCTTAAATGCTAATACAGAGACCTAAGTTTAATTTCTGTAGTTGTATATAGACTGTGTGCTCTTCTGGTCTTTAAAAACCGTTCTAGAAACTTACAAAAAAATAACATTAAGTGAGAATAAAAATGACACATCTCTGTGACCTATTCTACTTTTTTTTTTGGCTAAATGGTCTCCAGACATTTAACGCAGTAATTTATACATGGATGATAGAAAGAAACATCACTACTTCAGTACTGCTTTCCCTCTGTAATACTTTCCTCTTTAAAACGTTCTTTTCTCCACTCTGACCCTTGCCTTTCTGCATCAAGTGTGATTTGGATTGAGAGGCAATCCTTAATGCTCTTCTAACACAGCAGATTTCACGATTAAATAATCCCATAAGGTGCCACAATGCTGTCAACAGTACCAAAAGTGGCAGAGGACCCCACCAGCCAGGTGCATCTAGCATATGTACGGCAAAGGGAGTGCTGATCTGTGAGCATGCACCAGCAGCGAGCAGCACTTTCAGATGCTCATGGCTACCCAGACCAGCTTGCAGAAACAGGAAGGAGAAGTGAATGTGCATGCAAACACAGGAATGGTCACACTAGTCAGACCAAAAGCCCTCCAGTGTGGAATAAGTTTGATTCTTCAGGTATATTATACGGTAAGGTACCACAAAGGTTAGGAATTCACTTTTTTTTTCATAATATCTAATAGATACAAATGCGTCTTGTGGCACCAATAACCTCATTTGTATTCTCTGAATTTGGTCACAATAGGAATGAGCTGTAGATTACAAAAAGCAGAATTACTTTTCAGTATCTGGCCTGAGCAATGTGTATTTAAGTAACTAATGCAAGAATCAATAAATTCAATCTATGCTGTGTTTCAAGCTTGCTTTGCTCTTTCCACATGACAGTCTACCTGCATCATCTGTTGTCTCTAAAATGCAATTAGTGTACCTGGGGCTATAGCTACGAGCTTATTCAAAAGTAACTTCTCAGCCAGAGGCTTATGATCCTGAACTCACTATCATTCAAGAAAATCTCTTCTTGACCTAGACCTGACTCCATAAGGATGTAAACTGAAACATGAAATACGGGAAAGTAAATCTTATCTGGCTTTCCAGAGAGGGCTGCATCCATGGTTTTGAAAACTAGTGTAAAGGAGAAAATTCTCTCTAAAGAAAAGAATGAGTGCAAGATACAGAAGTACAAAGGTTATATTTTCCTAATACTTTCCAATATAATGAGTTCTATAAATTTTAAGAAAACAGGGGAAAAAAAATTTAAAAATCAAGCACATCCAAAAATAGGAACGTGTTACACTGTGGGCCTTAATAAATTAATAAATTACTAGTCTACTATGCACATGCTTATTTACAGTTGAATTAAGAGTAGTCAGGTTTGGAATTCTAGTTGGGAGTTATTATACTACTGTACTTGCTTAGAACAGAAAAATTATTTTGTATATCTTAAGGGTAAATACGTGTAGGTTTTACAGAATTTCAATAAAGAATGTCCCAGAATACCTCTGGGCTGCACTTTGTATGAATAAATATAAATATAAAAACCTCAATGGTATATCCAATGCATATTTACACAAATTAATTATTTCTTCAGGGAATATTGTGAAAAAACACAAAGCACAGTTCACCAAGTATACACTGAACACCATGCCCAGTTTTCCAAGTGCAGTGAGGTGACAGTGATGCTCTTAAATTTGTCTTCAAGATGTCAAAATCTGTCATTTTCAAGGGTCACTGTTCACCTGCTAGGGTGCTAAGAGGACTGGGTACTGTGAAAATTATGACATATTCTGTTTGCATCTATCTGTAATGTGCAAAACAATGATTTTAACCTCTCAATTTGCAGAACGCATCCCATGCTGTTCAGCTTGCTTTCACAATATATCCATGCCAAAGGAGCCTAACAACCATCACAGGAAGACAATTAAACTGTCAGAAACTTGAACAACATTTCTACCTAATCTGTAGAAAAGGAATATCCAGCTTCCCCCCAGTCAAGCAGCATGATTTTCGGGAATGCAGGACAAGGACTATCAGTATTATCAAACTTTCCAGGACAGAAATGAGCTACAGTAACATGCAAAACCAACACATTTCTGGTTAGTCCTGACCAGTCTGATGATAAATACGATTAACGCTTCCACACAAATGCGAATACTGTCTTTGAACTGAAGTGTTAAGAAAAGAGACAAGGTGTCATGGGAGAGGGTTCCCTTTGAAATACTCCACAGCCAGCAGATTGACACTCAGCCACCAGGTTTGTGTCTCTTCCCTTCCACCAAATCTTACAGAGCTGCTTCAGAATTCATCTTAACAAGCCACAAATCTTGAATTCATGTCTTTATGAAAGAGGTAGATGGTGAGGCTCTGTCAGAGACAACCAAACTCAAGGGCAGCAGAAAAACAATTTACGATATCCTTTGCAAGGTAAGAACTCTCCTGCTGACTAGCTGGCTGGTTAGATGCATCTTCTTTCCACTCTTCTATCCCCAGGAGTGCAGCAAGCTAAGAATCAGTGTATGAGATTAATGCACTACTAGTGCTCTCTTACAACGGTTCCCACCTAATGATGACTGTTTTTGCCAGTCCATGAAATTGCTAAATAAACATTGTACAAGGTCCCAGCCATTCCTTCAATTAGTCCCAGATTTCAAGGCTATAGCATATTTAAAAGCACTGAAACTATGAAAATGATCTCAGCAGTGCTAATCTGGAGGAGTCGCTCTGTGTCGTTTAAAGTCTCTATACTGGCCAACATTTCTGGATGCAGCATATTTTGTCAGATAAATATAGAATGAACTAGGGGAAAAAAAAAAAATGATATAAAGAATTCCCAAGACTATGATCCACCACAACTAATGACTTAAACCACATTAGTACAGGAAAAGATCAGCAAAGCCCAAAGGACCTTTCAAAGCATTTTCAATTTTTCTATCTGTTCTGATGTTTATTTTCCACTGATGCTGGACTTAAAACTATAAGGCTGGTGACAATGGTCATGACCTCCTAGACAAACACTTTCAAATGTTACACTTTGCAAGACAGGCCAGAATGGGGTTTTGGTGCTTACATTATTATGCCCAGAGGACGGGATGCTCTTGAAAGTGTAAGATGAGGTTTGAATTTCCACTCTACCTGATTCAATTCATTAGTATAAAGCGAGATCTTCCATTCGAGGACAGCAGCTTAGCCATCAAGCTGCCAGATATTTAGAGGCAAGTCTCTTCCAGCAAAGCTTACAGAAGGACTCTGCTCTGCCCGTGTTCCGATGAGAGGCAGACAACGAAGTGATTATCACACTCTTGTGAGCTTTGGGAGTTCTTGATGCCAAGTCCTTCCCAAATCAGAGTAAGATCTGAAAACATGTGCTACCTTCCGGGTGAATCTTTTAACAGATGCATAATATACAGGAGTCTCACTTCAATTCTTCATGAGAGTAGCTGATCTCAAATAGACATCTAACTTGGGAGAGGATAAAGAGAAAACTGAGCAGAAACAAGCTGAGGCACAGAAAAAGCTGAAAGATCCTTAGTCTAAGTGGTCCCTCCTTGGCTTGCTGGCCTCTGAAGCTCCCAATTTAAGATACAGGTGACTGTAACCACTTCCGTCCCTGAGAAGCAAGATACTTGGATGTGCAAAGCTGCAACACTGAGTCTCTTTTCTGACACTAGCTACATATCTCAACCAAGGCCTGCAGATAAAACTTGGGGACAAGAGTGATTCACTTTTAATGCCTTTTGTAGCACTGATAAGCAGTCAGCAGATAGCAAACTATCTGAAGAAGTGATGCTCATTTTGAAAGCAGTATGAAAAACGATACTAGAAAATGTAACTAGCATCCCTTCTATCTTTTAGTTTTGTAACACAATCAATGCAAATTCTTTCTAACACCGATTAAAGCTTAAACAAAAGCCTTGCCTCATTACATGAAAAACAGACTGTAAATCTGCCTGTAAACCAGAAACTCAGGCAATTTAGTTCTCTCCACAGAATGAAATGCAATAGGACAACCTCTAGTAAGGATTTGTAACTGATAACTCATAAAATTCAAAATGCTGAAAGTAGGTCAGAATTAACTGAAGTGAATGATAATGTGGACTACAAACACCAGAACTGGTAGTGACTATTAGCAGAACTGGGTCCAAATACATCTATAATTGTTCCCCCAAAAGTAAGAAAAGCTGAATTCTGGATACAGCTGTAATTTAAACTTGGAAGCTTTGTTCAATTTCATGCTTACCTGACTATAAAGTGCAAAAAATGCATCCATTTCTATATTTTCCAGGAGATCTTCAAGCACCGTGCAATTCCACTGCTCATCTCTCAAGCTGAAATGAAAGATAGAATTAACATTGAAATCTTTGCAGGTGCAATGACTGTATTATAGGAAACAATATCTGAAAGTCATCCATTCAGGAGGCATATCTTTCTGTCTGCCAAGTTGGGTGAGCAGTGTAACTTCTAAAATAAGCCAATTTCTCTTTTTTTCTCCCCTAAACCACCAAGCAAACATTAGAGCAGATCTGAGGCAATGTTCTTGCACACAAATCAAATCTGGAATTGCTCCAAAGCAACTAGATTCAACCTCTCTCTGTCCTCTTCTTTAAATTTCATTACCATACTTTATGGCAAGTTGTGGATCTTTTTGTTGCTGGAATATAATAGTAAACAGTTAACTTCCTCCCTACTGGTGATTTTTTTGTTTCTGGACCAAATCATGAAGCCATCATTATGTCATTTGGGAAAAGTATAAAACTTGTTTCTTCCATTATGTTTTCAGGTAAATAGTAAAGACTAGTTACAGTTTCTTTGAAGGCTTCACTGATGTACCTCTACAGTAGTATCCCCAAACCAGTAACCTATCTGCTCTTCTAGCGCCTTTTTACTTCTGCAACAGAAGAGTCATTCATCTACACTGATTAGAGCTCCAGCTCTTTCAGAATTAAAACAGACTTAAGAGTGCAGTAACTCCACGCAAAGCCTGTCAAAGCCATTTTTAATATCTCAATTGTTTCATGGAAAACCCTCTTTGTAATGGAAATCACACTGTCAGGATCTTACATGAAACTTGAAATGAGGTGGGCTTTTAATACTGTGCAATACACATGAAAACTTTAATTTCTAACTCCTGTAACCCTAATGAACGTAATGCAATACCTGGCAGTTTTGCAAATTATCACTCATTTTTGCTAGACAACCTTCATGACAAGAAAGTTACTTCTATATACCTCCCAAGAGGCTTTTTTTTTTGGTCACTGATATCTTTACTTAAAAACTGGCCAGGGAAAAGTGAAATGGAGCCTGTCTCTGAAGAAGTGTTTATCTATCCCATCAAAACTGATTGTGTGACAGGGAATTCAGTCTACAGCGTGACACTGGAGATGGAAATTCAACTTCAATTGCCTCAGCTACTTCCAATGAAAACTACTCTGTTGGGGTCAGAGAAGTCCCTACCTATCTTCTTGGGAAGCACATGAACAGTATTAAAATTCTTTTCTTGCTGCTAAGGAGTCCACTGTCCCCATCAAAAAATGGTGATTGTCATGCAACACATCACAATCTGTATGTAACGAAGTTGTTATTATTTCAAGTTTCTTATTTTAATATTCCCAAGACTCCTCAGTTAAGCTCTGGGCCACATCACAAAAACGCACTGTTCAAACAGTACTCCATTTAGCCTGCTGCTTCTCCGTGGTATCTTACAGTCTATAAGGGCTGCAGTAACTTAGTAAAACCTAAGACCAAAGCACTTACCTTTGCTGGTGCAGACTTATAAATTGCCTACATTTATTCATGGCCTGTCTTAGCAGAACTGTCACCTGTCTGTCTGTATTTGTTTCTGCAGCTTCACTTGAAAGTCCTAATCCATCTGGAGTCCATCCCTGCCTACTCATTAGATGCTGCTGCTGCTGAGCTGACTCCTTATGCAACATCTCATACTCCAGCTTCCTATCAAGTTCTTCAATCTCCTAGAGGTTGAAAAAACATAATGATAAAAAGTCATAATTTAACTTGTAAGAACAAATTTCATTTGGAGTGAAAAAAACAGATAGTATCAGAATTTCTGATATTAGTTTATTCATCTCTCATTCCACCCAGCCACTTGCAGTCATTTACACTTTCCAATTCATTGCATTGCTTCAGTAAACATGACTTGCATGCTATGAATATCAGAACAATGCTGAAAGATGAGTCAATTTTCATTGTGTTAAAGGTCAATGCTCTCTGTAGAGGACTTCTAGAAAGTATACTACCAGCATGGCTGAGATCCAGACAAAAGAATGGCATCATTAGAATTCATCTACAAGCTGCATAAAGACACTGAAACAGGCTGAGAAACTCAGACTGACTAGTTTTAGTTATACTGAATCAACAGTTAACATCAAAGAGGTCTGCACTTAAATATTCACTTTTAGTGTGATAAAATTAGGGTTAAAATACAATGCTCTAAAAATCAAAGGGTTAAAACCCAAAGTCTTAAATAGACTAGATTGCTCACTAGATCACTCTTTGGTCAAAGAGTTAAACTGGACATCAGAAGGAAGGCTTCATATTCCAGTTTTCCGATGTCATTGTTTGACCTCAAGCTTTAAGTTGCTTAATATCTCAGTGCTCTACTTCCCAACTTGTACCTTGGATAAAATGCTGAATTTTAATCTATTCCACCTCATCAACTGGATTCAGACTACAGGTTCACTGGAGCACGGCATCTCTAAGTAAGTGCTCCCTGGTCAGCAAGATTGGACATTGGAGTTTAGATCCACTCCCCTAACACCAAAACAGAGTTATTAACTTGTTATCTCTAAGGGGATGAAGCAGATTCACATATAACCAGATGTGTTTGTTTCACTGATCGGAAAAACTATCACTGATGTATGATATCCTGTGTAATGTGATATATTTGTTTTAAAGTAAGAGGTTTTAAAATTTGTCAGCTAGTGGAACAATGGAGTTGGACAAAAACACAGCAAGAAAGAGAGGTTTGGTCACCAGAAAATAGTCCTTGTGAACCAAGCTTAACGGGCACTTTAAATGATGCCTAAAATATTTTTTTCCCCCAAATAGGGTTCAACTCAGTTCTTGCACACTGGATAAAGAATCCAGCATTAGCTACTCTAGATCTCTCTTCTGTCTCTCCTTTAATCCTTTTTCTTCATCTGTTAAAGGACAGAGAAGCTAAAAGCAACCTCTTTGTAGAGACCCCGTTACAGTTACTACATAAAAGACAATAATTCCTGATTAAATTTTTTTTTACTCCATCTAAATACACCTTTCATTATTTCCTACAGATTTAATACAATTTTAAGCAAAACTGGAAGCATATAAGCATTCTAACTGCCATTCTAAGAGAAACTGTAGAGATGACAGCATTAAAGTTTAACTGGGAGTTTTCACAGAAATAGCTGTCTAATGATGCCCTCTAGCAAAGAGGTTTTGGTCTTAAAACCCCATTTTGTTTGTTCTACTCCAGTGCTTTCCCAAGCCTCACTTGGATGGCTGCAAATAGCAAATGTAAAAGAAAAAAAAAAATCCTTATGAATACAGAGCACTGAAGTATTAAAAAAGGATTAGAAAACTGGCACATACCAAGTATGTAATAAAGACTATGAAGGGAAGAGGCCTTTCCAAAGTTTCTACTATTTAAATTGCATAAGCGTGCTTGGAGGGAGATAGACAGGTAGGGAGCGGGCTGTATATATAATCTTTGAAAACTCAGTGATTGAAGCATATCATGTGGTTATGGATTTTACCGTATGGATAGCACCCTAACGTGAACAATTCTGTAACACAGTCATGACAATTTACACACTATCCCAGTCATTACTCACAATCACTTCCCCAGTTGTCTTCCTTATGAACAATAAAACTTCAATATTAATTAGCCACCAAAATACGGCTCTTTTTGACCATAGATCTCTGGATGCTACTATAATAAAAATAAATAGTAGTAAGAATAATAATGATATACAATCTTCCCTGGCTCTAATGTTTTCTCTTTATTTCTTTTACTAAGTGCATTAAAGTGCACATAATCACAGAAATTAAAGGCCAGACCACCAGGAGCTGCAAACCAGCATAGCTAAATCCAAGTCATATAAACTGCTGTGATAGTTGCTGTCTCCTAACAGGAATTTTTCCTTTTCACAACTTCATTACTTACAGGTTTATGTGCCTCTAAGATCTGAATACATTCCAATTTTGACAGGGCTTTTGATGTGCTCAGTTGTTCAAAGAGGAAAGCTTGTACACTTATGATCGCAGTATACAGCTCCAACATTCTGGACTTTTTAAGAGTCTTCTGAAAGGCTAAAGAAGCAATATATTCTCCAAGTTTATTTTCCAGATTGTGCAGATGATGCTCTTTCTCAAGCAGTAACTCATACTTAACCTAAAAAATGCCAAAACACAAAAGATAATAGATTAACAGAAAACCTTACATGTATGCTCATTATTTTACTACTCTGTAATTAACAAGCAGGATTAAAGAAGCAAAGAAATCAATGCTGCTATCGCAAGATGTAATATATTGTTTTAAAAAGTGCCTTTAACATTGAATTACAAGCTTTTACTGTGTTTAAGTGATCACAAAATATTACAGTAAGGTCAGATATTTCAAAGAGATCAGGCTTTGTTTCAGGGTAGTCGTAACTTTTAATATTAAATATTAACCTAAATAGAGGGTCTACAGAATTTTTAATATAAGTAAAAATTGAAAATATAAACAAGCCTATGCAGCACATGCAAGCACACAATCAGATGCAATGTGATTGATGATTTCTCCATGCTATACCACTGACATTCACAGCCAATGATATTGCCACTGTGACCGTTTTTCTGCAGGACAATGGGGATAGTAGCCAGCTGCAACTACCTTCTTCAGATGCTTGCATCTGAGCTTGTCACTCTAAGGTTCCTTTACAGTCAAAGAAAAGGGAAAGGTACTTCTTCATGTTTCATAACCTAAAAAATGTTTTTCCATTGATGTGTAAGTGTGGATGTCTAGGTTAGACATTGATGGCTACAGTGCATATCTAACATTTGGGTAGCTGAATCCTCAAAGACAGTAAATAATTATGAGTTTGGCTTTATTCTCTCTCCCTATTATCCATACAGGCCCAGCAGTTGGATTGTAAGAGAGAAAACACTGAGAGAAAGCACATGCAATTACGAGGGCTCCAGCTCCACTGCTTGGTGTTGGTATCAACTGCTGCTTACTCACTGGATTTAGAATAAAGCTAAGCACAGAAACATGTCCATCTGCATGCTGTTGGGTATCAGAGTGCAGGGTTTTTCCTCACTCCATCTAAATTCTCTTTTGGTCCTGACAAATCTAATCCATTACGTTTCACAACATCCCCCCCCCCCCCTCCAATGTCAGAAATTTTTCAGAAATCAGCATTTTCAGAAGTTTCCAGTATTATGTATTTTAACAGCAGTGCTCAAGTTACTACTGCCCGTGACAGAAGAACCACAGCCATCAAAGGAGGCATCTCAAAAACGTTTAAATAAGTTTTGGTTAAGTTTACTATCACCGTGGCACCTGAGAGGAGGCACTCACATTTGCATTCTAGAAAAGTATTTATTACATCAAGTTTGGCCTCTCTCACAGAACATCCTCATTTAATTGAGATACCTACATGGTTAGTATCTCAGCACAGTAGGCATCCTGTGGTGTACCTTTATACAAGCACTCATAATCTCTCTACAGTTTTACCAGTCTATAAAAAAGAATAATAAAGATGAACAGTATTTGCCCTGCAAGCATAAACTACAACACTGTAAAGGTCAACTGTAGTCTTTAAACACTGTACGACTTCCCACTGGCATAAGACCTGATTTTGTCCCTCAGAATACCTTTGCACAAATAGAGATGGTATGTACTCTGGACATTAAATCATTAGCTCTCTGTTCATGCCAATCAAAAGTAAACTTTAGCAACTCTATTCATAATTAGCTTTAAAGGACCATTTAAATGACTTCCACCAAGTTTTTAGATCCCTAAAATGAAAAATATGCAACATAAGGGCCACGAATTATCACTGGAAACTTTATTGATAAGGGACCTGCTAAGAGTGACTATGTATCATACAAATTCTATTATCCAGTGGATAGAACTAAATTTAAAATGTGATTTGAAACCACAAATGCTTGTGATATTCTTATTCATGCTCATCTGATAGTCTCCAAAGTCTCCACTGCATTCAAGGATATTCCAGATGACATAAGAGATGGAAGGTTACCTTCAGGAAATATTCCCTACTAACATAAATTAAGCCAATTACAACACAAAAGAAATCATCCTACAAGACACAAAGTAGAGTCAAGATTCACTTTCTTGACATCTTTAACAAATCTCCATCTTAAAAGACAGACATTGTCTGTCTAGCATTACTGTTAATCTAATGAATTGATCTTGAATAATAAGTGTCACACTAAACAGTAAATAAGCATATGGGTGCCAAATAAACACATGAGATATTTCAGTCAGGAGAATTCAACTCAGAGACCTTATTGGAAATATAGTAACCAAAATGCTAAAATTAATCTGTTATTTTTGAACATGGAAGGCAGAAATCTCCGGTGACAAGCAAAAGAGATGGCCAAAACTGGGTGTTTATGGGAAAAAAGCTGAGCTGCCTTCCAGTACTTGTTAAAAAAAAAGTAGTAGATGATATTTACTTTAGGATAGATCCACAAATATCAACTGACTGTTTCTATGTTTGTTTTCAGTAGGAAAAAAAATCAATAATAGTAATAGTTTTTTGTATCTATCCTCTGTGTTCTTTGCAGGCTGGCAAGAAACCTATTCAAGTGAATTTAAGGCCTATTGTTTATTGTAGAATGCTTTTTACTGAAAAGCAAGTAACTTTAGCATCTCCCATTTAAGCCCACAGCCCAGCAGTTCACAGGCATCTATCTGAAGGTGTACACTGTACTCTAGCAGCACTGATCAGAAATCAAAGATAAAAACTTCTGCAGAAAATCCTACAAGTCGCGACTTTGATACAGATTATACAATACACCCAATCCCACCCTAACTCAGGGGTTTTTATTAAAGTTTGTTTGGCTTGGCTTATTTGTTTTGCCAAAGCAAA
Organism: Athene noctua; assembly: GCF_965140245.1. Classification (NCBI taxonomy): domain Eukaryota; kingdom Metazoa; phylum Chordata; class Aves; order Strigiformes; family Strigidae; genus Athene; species Athene noctua. The sequence goes on along the minus strand of NC_134040.1, from coordinate 14,312,471 downwards.
TCTATTTTCAAAATCCAAAGTGTTATTTCAATATATTCTTATGAGTCAGGGACCTAAGGCAAAGGCCTAGAATCAAGACTATTCTACACATCAGAGTCAAGGCAAATATTTAAAACAAAAATAATTTAAAATAATCTTTCTTCAAAAGCCTGTGAACAAGACTCATTTCTCCAAAAAGACTCAGGGTTTTTTTTCTGAAAGGCACACTGAATTAATTGTTACATTACTGATCACTGACACAAGAAAATGTTCTCAAGAGTAAAAAGCAATTGTCAGAGCCGTATTGCCTGACCAATTTTTTTTTAAGGTCTCAGTTGTGAAGTTTTCATTGACTTGCCCTCACCCTTCTTTTCAGCAGTGAAAGTTGTTGCATTCTTAGATGACTCTTAAAAGAGAGGATGGAATGGAAGTGAGTCCTTAACATTAAAACATTAAAGAAAGGCAAGGAATTTATATTCAATTCAGCCAGCCACTTCATACTTCGCTAACAACAGCTGCTATCTAGCAAGGTGTTCAGGAAGATACATCGCTATAGCAGACACCACTTTAAGGGGCAATCCGTGTTAGAAATGAACCAGTTTGGAAAACAAATGCTACAAGTCACCTTTAAAAACTTTTGACAAGGTCAAGTTTTGAGTTTACTTAAAAGCAGGAACATTAAGCTGGATGAGAATAATCCATGTTTTTGTTGCAAGAGACTAAATGACATGATTTTCATTACAATAGCACCTATTCAAGGAACAAAAAAAAAAATAATTCATGACTAGAAGTAAACAGGTCCATTTTCAAACAAACTAATGCTTTAGAGTCTATGTGATGGCCCTAATCAATGTATTAGGGCAGCTTCTTAACTAACAGAAATTATTTATATCAACATACATACACTGAGGAGCTGGTCCTTCTTTTTTTCCAGATTTTATTTACAAGTCTAAGATAATGCCTGCCAGAACACACACATTTTTACAATCTCAAAAAAGGGGAAAACATATGCTTGAGGTATGATTTGTTTTATATGGCACAAAATTAGTAAGTAACACCTGAAGGCTGCCTTTGTAGTTTAGGAAAAGGGTGTGCTATAAACCTTTAAAAATGCAGATTTAAAAAAAATTACACAGAAATGTTTTGACAGGTTTGTGCACACAACTGAATTTAAAGTTTGTTTCTTTCTTCACAGAAGGCTCAGTTTCAGGCCCAAGGATTTTACATGAATTATACATATATGAAATCTGGGGATGGATAAATAATAGATGAATGAGTAAATGAGTGATCACCTTTAGTGTAAGTCTGAAGCCATTAAAATGAATAATGAATAAGGATGGAAATGCAGTTTGACAACTCAAGTTCTTATAAGGAGACACAAGAATGTATATTTTAATTGTAGCTGAATTAAAAGGCAAAAGAGATGACACTGATGACAGAAAGACATACTTTTGTCAACCACTTCAAATAACAGGAGGTTTATTCAATAGGTTCACTATATTCTATGAATCATGATTTATGGTTGAAACTGTAAAACTAGACGCTATTTGCATATTACTAAGTACAAAGCCATATGTTAAGCATGCCCAAATACATGTGAATGATGTTCAGCTTTATCATTCAGCATCTATTCAACATTATACAGTAAATTAACTGTTCTTAACCAAAAAAAATATTGCATTACTCAACTAGTACTACTATCGACCCCTAACCACCTGAGTTTCTTTCTGCCTCTTGTCAGCTCTGGAATCACAGCTCTGCAAAAAGAAATGCATTTGTGAAAATCAAAGCTTGTAAGTAGACCTGACTTCAGTATGACATAAAAAGTGACTTCAAGTAGAAGGTGTATCAAATAATGACTACAAATTAAATTATAAACTAGTTATAATACTGCTTAACATTGTACTGTTTGACAAAACACTATTAGAGTGTCAAACTACTTTTAGTTATGATGAATCAACTCCCGTAGGTCTGAACGTTTGCTGCTGATTCCACCTGAAACATTCAAACTACACAAAAAGCTGCCACTGCTGTAAGTGCACTATGATAGTCCATTGCTTGAAAGCACTGACTTCCAAATTCCATATTTGGTTCTGACTAATTGCTAACTAGCCTTGTATCAGTCCTAAATATTACAAATAAAGGGAATAATCTGAAAATGTACTTGATTACCTGCAATCTCAAAGACATTTCTCTTACAAGTCTTGTTACTGTTTTTTTTTAAACCCTGCAGGCAGCACAGACTAAAGAACGTCAGTATTTTTAGCACTGTATTTCCTCTGAGGTAGGTAACTGCTGTTTCAGAAAGAAACAACAACAGACAGTTCAAAACAGCTCTGAAACACAAAAATAGTAGATATAAGTCTGCTTTTGAAGATTTTTCAGACCAAGGTCAATCAAACTCTTAGGTGAGTTCTTCTCGACTTCAAGACTAGACTTCAAACTACTTGCCATGTCCTCGCAACTCACTACCTCCTGTCTCTGTGGTGGTCCCTGTCATGCCTGTTTTACAGAATTACAAAACACATCTCACTGCTGCTTTCATAAGCATTAGCTGGAAACCATTTTACAGCCATCCTGTAGCAAGACAGAACCCATGACACCACGTGACATCCGCAGGAGAGCAGCAGCAGTGAAGGCAGGAGAAATACAGCAGAACTTCCATGTCTTGAATTGGCTGTGCAACTTCAGATGGTAATTTTGAGTTAGACGATACCAGTGTTCATATTAATGCAAAATTTAGAAGTGTAAGATTCTAAATTAGGAATGAGGTAACAGATTGCAACAGGCAAAAGAAACAAACTCTTTCTGTGATCAACATAAGGTTTATTGCCATATTTCTGTCTTCTAATGATAATGTGAGAACTAACAATTTTCCTTAACAATAATTTAGCTTCCTTAGCCCAAAGCATTTGGCTTTTTATAATTAATGTGCAGCCATACAATCAGAACAACAGGTATGTCATAAGGTGCATATAAACTGAAACAATGAGGCTTAAAGAAGCTAACTTTCCAATTTTAAAACAAGACTAACAAAAATATAAGGCAATATTGACATCAAACAAGTATTCAGTATTTTTTGTAACATTAAGACCTGAGCCCATACTCCATTGTACTTTCAAGTAACAGTAAAAAAAAAAATTTAAAAATCTAAATTTTGTGGATTGGGGCATTAGGTATTGAAGCTAGAAGTATAAAAGCCTCCAGTAAAGGATTAGAGGCATTCTTAGATGAGAGTTATTAAATTATTAAAGAGTGCTCAAACACACTTGCCCATTTCTAGCATTCCTGTCCAAGCATCTGCTCTCCCTTTGAAATCTTTCAAAGATTTCAGAGTGAGAGGTCTGATCTTCTTTCTCCAAGTGATAGAGAAGCCAATGAGAAGAGCTGCTATGCTGGACCTTGTTCTCACCAACAAGGAGGGGCTGGTGGGGAATGTGAAGCTCAAGGGCTGCCTTGGCTGCAGTGACCAGGAAATGGTGGAGTTCGAGACCCTTAGGGCCATGAGAAGGGCACACAGCAAGCTCACAACCCTGGACCTCAGGAGAGCAGATTTTGGCCTCTTCAGGGATCTGCTTGACAGAGTACCATGGGATAAACCTCTGGAGGGAAGAGGGGCTCAAGAAAGCTGGTTCATGTTTAAGGATCACTTCCTCCAAGTCAGGAGAGATGCATCCCAACAAAGAGAAAGTCAGGTAAGAACACCAGGAGGCCTGCATGGATGAACAAGGAGCTCCTGGGACAAGCTCAAACACAAACAAGAGGCCTACAGAGAGTGGAAGCAAGGGCAGGCAGCCTGGGAGGAATACAGAGAAACTGTCCAGGGATCAGGTTAGGAAAGCCAAAGCCCTGATAGGATTAAATCTAGCCAGGGACATCAAGGGCAACAAGAAAAGCTTCTATAGGCAGGAAGATTAGAGAAAATGTGGGCCCTCTCCAGCAGAAAATGCATGACTTCATTACCTGGGATATGGCTAAGTCACTGTCCATCATATTTGAGAAGTCGTGGCAGTCCAGTGAAGTTCCTGCTGACTGGAAAACAGGAAACATAACCCTCATTTTTAAAAAAGGAAAAAAGGAAGACCCAGGAAACCACAGGCCAGTCAGTCTCACCTCTGTGCCTGGCAAGATCACGGAGTAAATCCTCCTGAAAACTATGGTGGGGCACATGGAAAATGAGGAGGTCACTGGTGACAGCCAGCGTGGCTTCATTAAGGGCAAATTGTGCCTGATGAATTTGCTGGACTTCTAAGACAGGGTTACAGCACTGGTGGATAAAGGTAGAGCAACTCACCTCATCTACCTGGACTTCTGCAAAGCACCTGACACTGTCCTGCACAACATCCTTGTCTCTGAATTGGAGAGACACGGATTTGACGGATGGACCTCTCAATGGATAAGGAACTGGCTGAATGGTCACACTCAAAGACTTCCACTGAACAGCTCGATGTTAGAGTGGAGAGCAGTGACGAGTAGCATTCATGAGGGGTCGGTACTGGGACTAGTGCTATTTAACATCTTTGTTGGTGACATGGACAGTGGGAGCAAGTTTGCTGATGATACCAAGCTGTGTGGTGCGGTCAACATGCTGGAGGGAAGGGATGTGCTATCCAGAGGGACCTTGATAGGCTTGAGAAGTGGACCTGTGCAAACCTCATGAAGTTCAACAAGGCCAAGTGCAAGGTCCTGCACATGAGCCAAGGCAATCCCAAACACAAATACAGGCTGGGCGATGAGCGGATTGAGAGCAGCCCCAAGGAGAAGGACTTGGGGGTGTTAGTGGATGGAAAACTGTGAGCCAGCAGTGTGTGCTCACAGCCCAGAAAGCCAACTGTATCCTGGGCTGCATCAAGAGAAGTGTGGCCAGCAGGTTGAGGGAGAGGATTCCCCCCCTCTATTCCACTCTCCACCTGGAATACTGTGTTCAGCTCTGGGACCCCCAGCATAAGAAGGACATAGTTGGAGAGGGACCAGAGGAGGGTCACAAAGATGATCAGGGGGCTGGAGCACCTCCCTTATGGGGACAGGCTAAGAGAGTTGGGGTTGTTCAGCCTGGAGAAGAGAAGGCTCTGGGGAGACCTTAGAGTGGCCTTCCAGTACTTAAAGGGGGCTACAGGAAAGATGGGGAGGGACTCTTGATTAGGGATTGTAGAGGTAAGACAAGGGGTAATGGTTTTAAACTGAAAGAGGGCAGATTTAGATTAGATGTGAGGAAGAAAATCTTTACTGTGAGGGTATTGAGACACTGGCACAGGCTGCCCAGAGAAGCTGTGGCTGCCCCCTCCCTGGCAGTGTTCAAGGCCAGGTTGGACAGGGCTTTGAGCAACCTGGTCTAGTGGAAGGTGTCCCTGCCCATGGCAGGGGGCTTGGAACTAGATAATCTTTAAGTTCCCTTCTAACCCAAACCATTCTGTGATTGTGTGCTCAACTACATAAAACTGGTTTTACCATCTGCAACCTGTCATTTGTTAAACTGTATTTTATCTACCAATTTTAACTACCAGTGGCGCTTGTTTGTTTCATGTAATTCCTAGAGCCATGCACCACCTATGTCTAACACAGTTATCAGTGTACTGTTCCTCTGATATACAAAAGTAGTATTACCCATATTTCACAAGTGGAAAGAGAAGAAGAGAAAGGTCAAAGAACACAAGACCTCATGGAACATCTGCTGACAGAGAAGGAAAAAGCCTCCAAAATTTCTTATTGACATTGGCCCCACTCAATCCTTAAGGATTAACTTTAGACTGGGGCTGTGAGCCTTTTAAACGATACCCACTAGAATCAAAGTACCCTTTCAATATGCTCTATATAAATAAACTCAGCCCCTACCCAAGAAGTTTTTGGATCTAAGAATCCGTTTCTGGGTTTTCAGTAGCATTAGGAAAGTTCCAAGAAATAAATCTTGCTCAACTGAATTATGCAGTGAAGCACCTTCCATGTTTTGCAAGCCTTATTAAGAAAACTACAGGATCTAGGGGAGTCTTGAAATCATGCATACGTTAAGCCCCAGAACCACCAGAAGGAAAAAGGGTGAGACATGAAATCAGTTCTACAAATAAGGTGCAAAAAGTAAAACAAAGCCAAAACTATTAAGCCTGAAATACAACATCCTGACAATATGTCTTTTTAATCTGGTTCTTATTTACATTATTAGAAAACAATAATTCTTTAGTTAGTCAAGGTCTAGGTTTTGACCTCAATACAGAAAAAATCTTAACTCACCTTATTAAAATTTTCCTCTTTCACTGAGTCTTCATAAATGAAAATTTTGTCCTGTAAAGATTTCTTCAGAATATCTATCTTATTTCTATTCCTGGATCCTGTTTTTTTCATTTTAGAGTGTTGCTGTAAGAATATGAGCACAAAATACTTCATTTCTAAGAGGCATATGAGGATGCTAACATTATTACTTGCTATTATTGGAAGATCACCAATTAATGAAACATTTCACAAGGACAACTTTCACTGAGAAAATATTTCTGAAATGAAGGTGCTGCCTATTCATTCAGAAGATTCCTTTCAGACATTAAAAGTTGAAAGAAATTAAAGAAGAATTTTGCAAGCAGAATTATATATTCATCCTTTCCATGAAAACTGCTAGCAGATAAATGTGATTTTAAACAAGCTTTTGTAGTGATAAGAGAAGATTTTAACTGATACATTGTCTCCTCAGCATGGTTAAAAATGAACAAAGAATATTAATTTAAGAACTACATTGTTTTCAAGACACAGTATATGAATCACAAATGAACCATGGTAGTATTAAGGGGCACCGTTCCATGTAATCAAATTATTCTTGACCTTTATATTTCTTTAAAAGAATATCAACTAAGTATAATGTACTCTTGGGGAAATGATAACATCTGTTCAGCTATAAGGCTTTGCAAAGTCATTTCCCTTCTTCAGTACTTTAGCAATTATTAAGGTTTTGAACTAAGCTAATCCCTAGTACAATTAACCCAAGTTAAGTTTACACATTTAGAAAACATAACTGAACCAAAACAAAGCAAGAGAAAGTCCTCCTTTTTATGATGGTATTAGATAAAATTTGTACAAGAAACACTTTTTTCCTCCCCTCCTATTTAAAAACTATAAATAATTTAAAATTCCACAGGTTTTACATTTTGTTGAAGGAATTAAATAACCCTCACACAGTCCTTCAAAAAAAAAAAAGCTAGATTTGAGAGACAGATGGGTATGTTTCTCTAACTTTGAGTGAGTATGCCTTATCTTCTATATATTTAGATTTGAAAAAAAACACAATGAAACCCAACCCCCTGTATATGCCCGATTCTTTTGGAAACAAGAAACAGAAATTAAGCCCAAATTCTTGCCGAGAAAGACCAGCTAATTTAGGAACTTTGCTTTCCTAAATAGTCAAGACAACGTAGAACATTCCCCTACAGAAGCTCCTAAATCTCTTTTTGATTTAGTGTCAAATAGAGTAATGTGTAGGGGCTGCCAGAAGAATCTCAGTCTGGGCTGTAAAGGACTCAACTCATCCCTAATATTCAGAGCCACGCTCAGCACCACTCAAATTTTTGGCATTTTAGTGGACTCTCCTCAGAGGTGCAGCCCCTTTTGGCCACCTATCTGCTTCTTTGTAACTATGTCTTCTTGGGAAAACTGGAGGACGTGCAAGCAGCAGAAATACGCAGGTGTATGTGAAAAAAAGTCATACTTAGCCAACTGGTACCCAAAGAATTATCTTTAGGGTGCACTGATCAACAATGACAGGAGAAGTATGCACTGCTGTCACACCTATGAAGAAGCTATGAACCCATCCGTATCTGCAGCCAAGGCTGACAACCATTGGATACACCTCTGAACCCCTTGCACATCCTCACATCGATCCCACATTGTTCCCACCTGTTTATTGATCATTGTTAAATTCTGATCAACTTTCAGCATTTCTGCATCCCTCTGCTCCACCTCGAAAGCCTGAAACAAGGTTCTGGATCTTATCTTGGGCCAAGCCAAGCTGCTGTCCAGTTGAGAGAAGCAGCAGTGCAACTCTTGCCTCATTCTAAGCAATTCCTCTTCCGATAGTGAGAGGGGTAAACTTAGAACTTGCCTGTTAAAAAAAGAAAAGCCATTTGCTGTTCAGTGATACAGGCAATATTGCATAAAATGTAAGAGAGATGCACACAAATACTTTACATGACAATGATTATCCTTTTTTTTTTAATTATTCATGCATCAGTTAATAATTCCACACATAGGAGTGAGCTGCTAATAAGAATGTTCAAAATATCCTTGAGGATACTTTTTCTGCATACAGAACTTCCTAGATTGTAAAACTTCATTTTCAAGGGGAAACAGTTTTTGAATATTTAAAAAAGTAAAAATAAAAATAATTTTAGCACATTTCTCATGCTCAGAATCCTTCCACCTCTTCAGACAATACAAAGCCTGAACTTCAGGCTGAAATGGAGATAAAAGCTTCCCAAAAAACCTCCCTGTGCTGCTCCCCAGTACCTAGTAGTCACAGCTACTGAGAGGCAAAATAAAATAAAATTTAAAAGTATCTCTTTATAATAAACTCATATATGTCATCCCTCCCATCACCAAGTCACAAGGGTTCAAGCTGTTTTTTGTAAAAAAGCTTTTAGCAGTCTGAGCAACAGTGAATATATTTTATCAGCAATTTGAATCACTCAAAGTTCCCATTTTGTAGAAGGAAGGTACTCAACATAGAAGTCTGGGGAACTGATCCTCAGGTCAATGTGAAGCTGACTTAAAAATAAAACATGCTAAAGCCTAAATTCATCTTCCAGCTGTGACTAACCTTAGATTATATTCATCATCTTGTGACTGAAATGTTTCCTTACAAGTATTTCATTAAAAAATAGATTTTTTTTTTGCTTGGAAATTGTCTCTCTTTCCCAAAAAATGTATTTGTATTTAAAGCTTGAACAGTATATTTTTAAAAGAGTAGTTTTCTTTTAAAAATAGATTATACTGTATGTTCCATTAGAACTGATGCTTTTATTCAATATATCACAGGCCACATCCTTTCATTAGACTATTTCTGAGTTGAGAAATCCTTATTTCTGTTTAGTGATTCAAAGTACAGCTAAATCCTAAATTAAAACTTTTTTAATATGCAAAGTTTTTCTCTTCAAAAAACTACTTAAAGGCAACAGTACTCCAAGCAAGCATTTACAGTATACTTAACTGTTTCTCATCTTGTCTTAGACTTTCAGAAGAAAATCCATATCCTATATCTATATAGACAGATATAGACATAGATATAAAATACAGCATATCACAGTTTTTTGTCCTGTTGTTTAAAAAGGACTTTAAGCATTAATAATCTTCATAAATATTCTGGATTAACTCATGGTCCCTTTGATAAGCAACAAAAATGAAAAACTATCATTCAGAATAGTTCTTTGTGAAAACTAGATATAGGATGAGAACATAAACATGAGAGCTGGCATCTGTCATCAAAATATCCAAAGTGACATAGTGGACTGAACATAAAGACAGTGACAGATTTTAAGAGGCTTTTGACAGGACAGTTGTGCAAATGCTTCATTTTTTCTATGTATTTTCCAGTATTTTACCAGAAAAACCAAATGGCTTATTGTTGCTGTAAATAAAGACAGTGTTTAACAAATACAACAGGAGACACTGCAGGCTGGAACAAAATTATCATGGAATCATGAAAGACCTGCTGGGTCATACAATCTACTTCCCTGCTCGTGTAGGTCTGCACTCAGCAATATAAGAGACAGTAAGACAATGAAATGGCTATAGAAAATTATTTAAAATGCTGAATAAAATACAAAGGCCTTAAAATTAGAATGAAAACAAGATAAATGGATTTTTTTTTTTTTCTTTAACAAAGCCAACATGCAATAGGCAAGGTTTCTTTTCAGATTTCTTTTATATGGTTTGACACCATGCATCAAGTAAACTTACAAAGATGCTGTCTGGACAAAACTGCCCAGGTACATCTACTTTGCTGTAAGGAAGAGGTATGAAGGAGAAACCTTAACTAATGGTTGGAGGGGTTTTTTCCCCCTTCTGTTCAATTTCTCATGCCTTCTACATTTGCTGCAGAGGCAGACAGCCCAATACAGGTTTGGCTGTTCCAGCTTCTTCCCCTAAAGCTGCAATTTTGACAGCAGACAATTTTATGTTCCCATGTCTCTAACAATGTCTGTTATTAAATGGACACTATAGGAAATGTAGTAGTGTAAATATTCAGATAATACAAATAGTTACAAATGCACTTGAAAGCTAAGAAGTGCTAATGAACAGAGCAAATCTCTCAGGGACCTTGCTGTCCAGTCTGAGGCACCACACATGCCAACTCTCAGCTGCAGTCATGGCCTCCCCCTGAGCAAGGTTTCTCAATGGTGACACTTGCCTTCCCACCTCCCCAGAGCCACATTGTAGCAGGCAGCGATGGCCATAAGGTGCAGTGATGGCCATAAGGTGCACCCAGGGCCAGCAAACCTCTCTGTAAAATAGCCTGTGACATGACACCTCTCTGGCTGGGGGCTTGGTGCCAGGGGCACTTTGTCAGCAGGCCAGACTGGCCAAGTCTGATGTGCAGAGCCCACAAGCTGGAGAGGTACACTGCTGTGATGTGCATTGATGAAATATGGGGAAATACTTGGCAGAGCTTAAAATGAGCATCCGATGAGTAAGGCTTGACTTGTGGCTGGAACGAATATATTGAAATTGAATTCAGGGCTAATTATGGCTGACATACTAAATGACATTTCCAAATTGCTGGACCTCTGAGCACAGACTGAAAATAATAATGAAAGATGCACAAGTGAAACCTGACTGGGTCTGAACAGAAGTACAGAAACACTTCACCTTTTTGGTTTCAAAACTGCCATTTCCCAGGATTTCTACCGCCACACTAGGAGTGCCGGCTCACCCGTCAGCACTGCAGGAGCTGAGTGCTTGTGAAAAATTAACTCCCAAGTGCATGACAGGGAACTTATAATTAGGAATTACACCAGACAAGAGTGAAAACTCCTAGTTAATCTGTATTTGCAAAAATAACTACGAAAAAGGTACACAGAGATACTTGCATGAATATGGATTGTTCCCAGCTCCTTAATTTCTTTTGTTCCAAAAGGTTTGTTTCCAGTTCTTGGCTCAGCTTCTGCCTAGTGAGCTGAAGCAGCTCTTCAGCAGCCATACTCTTCTCACACTCTTCCCTTTCAAGCTGTTCATGTTTAACAATCATCTCTTTTTTATGTTCCTCCACAGCTTCCAGCAGGAGCATCTTTGGCACACTAAGCTTTACCAGTTCTTGCACAAATACTCCACACTGAACACGTTTAAGCTCTTCAACAGTTTTCTCTGTTAGACTAAATAGAAGCTCTTTCAGCTCTTCGCTGGCCTCATTGTCAAGCTTTTCACTAAGTTCTTCAAATTCAATGGTGTGCTCACTCAGAAGATTTTTCCAGTGGCTCAGGTAGTGAGTGACCTCCTTTGAAGTTTTGAAGGGGTCTCCAAGTGACAACCGCTCCTTCCAATGCTCCTTCTGCTGATTCATTTGGAAAAAGAAGGAACAAGGTTAAAAGAGAAGGAACTTCTCAAATTCTAGCTCTTTAGATATGTATTTCATATCAATGCAAGATTTCATACTTTTATTTTTCAGTGTTCTCAAAACTGCTTTTCAGTGTCCAGAGACTTACCTAGCCCTCAACATGAAGGCTCTGTGTGCATCTAGCAGGCCTGTGATAATTCAGATTATTGTTAGATAGGAGGGCTAACACAGGCCTGTGATAATTTGTGTTGTTGCTAGATAAAAGGGCTAACATCTAAACAAATGCATGATCTTGTCGTTTGACATAATCCCAAGTGGCTGAACTGTAATGATCTGTCAGCATTCCAGAAGTGAATCTGGATCAAATACCAAGGAAGAGAGAGAGGGGAAAAAAGGTTAGGTGTTTTTTTTTTATTTTCCCCATCTTACAGCATGCAGAAATTTCATTGGAAAGCTAAACCAAAGCTACCTATACTGAGAATACATACAACAAATGAAGCCTCCATCGTTATACCTGCTGTCTCTCCTTGCACTGATATCTGTTAAACAGCAGAAAACACTTGAAACAGATATCCTGCAACAGGTAAAATTAGTCTCACCTAACTTCAGTCATTTAAAGAAGTATCACCTAATCCAAGATAGTTTTTTCTACATTCTTTAGGCAGAGAAAGACAGGGACCTTTGGATAATAACTCCCTTTCCTTTATTTTGGATTGCTTGCAAGTCATCTTCCATTATGAGGTGATTTGGAGCTCTTGGAGTTAGCCTTAATTTTTAGATGGCTGAGGTTAGATTACATGAGTCCTACCACAAGTAGCCACAGGTACAGCATCTCTTAAATAGTTTTGGTTTGTAGCTAAATTTTAACCATACTGTAGAGGTCACTCAAGTCACATATCCAGGAAACCCATAGAAAACTGTCACAAATCTGTGTCATCTCCCTCACCAACTCTAGAATGTCAGTTGGCTTTTTGCTCGTCTGCATATTACAGAGGCTCATCATAAACCCCTTGGACAGGTTAGACTAAGTTTCCCCAGTTATATTACTTTTTTCTAAAGCAGGTTTTTCTAAAAGAACAGCTATTAATTACTCCATAATTAATACAGCACATGGCAGTACACAGTTAAAAACAACAGATGTTTATTTTTATCCATGCTCCTGGCAGCACTGACCCATCCCAAGAACCACACTTTACTTTTCAATTCACTCCACCTTTAATTCATGTGAAAATAAATATACCGAAAATAATTACCTTTTGTAGCATTTCCCGCCTTCGCTTGGTAATGAGTTTCTGGCGAAGCTTTTGCTTTTCTTGTTTTAAATCATGATCAAATTTCTGTTTAACAGAATTAATTTCAGCCTCAGCTCGGTCCATGAGCACTCCCAAATGACTTTCAGGTAGATGACCTGCTCTGTAATAACAGTGTTTGAAGTCTGTTATCCCGAATTCTTAAGAGCAAAAGGATATTGGAGGCAATTAGTACCATAAGGCTCAAAGTAGACACAGGGAATGATCTTTGTTTCTTTTCAGTGATACTTGGGGGGATCAAACAAGTCAGTGGATTACAGAAAGATAATCTCAGAGATGAGTGTAGAATTGAGGCAGCTTGTGAAGGTAGAGTGGAGGCGTATAAAGAAGGAACGGGAAGAAGGAAGGAAGGGAAGACAAATGAAAAAGCAATTACATATCAGTCAGAAATGTAAATGATATTCAAACGAGAAATTTTAAACCTTATATATTATTCATAATATTTACATTTTTCATTTAATGCTCCTGGAATGCAATTCTAGATGTCTTTTACAACTCCTTCTCCTCATTAGAAACAATTTTCTCTTCAAAGGATGTAATATAATCAAGTTAAAACTATTAAAAATTATTTTAAAGATACAAAGCAATCATATCCATGGAAAGATTTATATTCAGATTTCCTATTACATTTACATAATCAGAAAAATTATAAAGATTTCAAATTAACAGTGGAATACAATAATCTAACAGAGCAGATTCTCAGTCTTAAGTAGACAGTGCTTTCAAATGGAAGTTTAAGACTACAGCCTACCTCCAGGTGCTACAGTATTTAATTTCAGAGTATGCAAGATCCCAACCATGCAACAGTTAGAAAAACCTCTCTCTCTCTCCAAACTCAAATTGAATTTCAAAAATTACCCGCTATTGTATTTACACCAGAAATTCCCCAAATCCTTCTCAGACAGGAGAAGAATAAAAGGACATCTTAATTCAGACCACACTGTTGGACATTCGTGAGTTATAATTTCTAATATTAAACACAGTGGACTTCCAAAATGTGGGGTTGAAAAAGTCAACATGGAATTTTGAGTAGAAAGCACCAATTCCTGACCTGAACCCAGATGTTGTCCAAACACTTTCTGGTTTATTTTTCAAATCCCAGTTTTTTAGAAGACATGAACACTGCACACAGAGCCTGGATTCAGCTACATCAGGGCTTCCAAGGACCTGTTCCAACATGATATCTGGCCCAATTAATAAACTGGAACAGCAGTGAAATGTTGCAAGCCCCTCCAGAAAGAACAGTCTTTCACTCTGGTTTATTAGGACTTGCTACTGTAGCAGCTTAATTCTAAATAAAAACTAAAGAAATAAAATGGAAGATTAACATATTAGCTTGTTCGCAGCCACTGCACAGTAATCATGGTAGCCAGATTGCACAATTTACACCTCTTCAATTACTGCTCAAGCATCCAAGCATACTGCTCAAGTACCTGAGCAAGCAATGAAACATCATCCCCTTCGTAACAATGAACAGGAAACTCAGATCTGCTTTATCACATGGTTACGTCAACCAGAGGAAGCCTCCTTTTGCAGATCTTTTCCAATGTCTATCTACTGTACCTCTTTAATCTTCTGTAAAGAGGATTAAAATACCTCTAAGTACCATGAAAGCAATCCACCAAGCATCATTCTTGGATCTCTGACCCAAGCCATTTTTGTCTTGAAAGCAATCAGTGTTAAATTTCAGTGTTGTGTTAAAAAAACCCCAAACCAACAGCACTAAATTTCCTACCCATATTTGGTCACTCTTAAGTGTTGCTGCCCCTTTCTGATCAAACATAAGGCAAAAGATTAGTGAATAAAAGGTAGATTATTATGGTGAGGAAGTGAGGCAAGATAATAACCAAGATATTATTTTTAACACCTTCATCCTGTCTTGTACTGAAGAAATAAACTCAGGCTTTCTGCATCCAACTACAATCCCTGTTCAGAGCAGTGAAAAGGGGCTGCAGAAGACTGATGTGCTGGAAGCATCCAGAAAATGAAAGATACAGAAAAATTCATGCAACACAGAATGACTGGAAGATGATATATACCTACCTATTCTTAGGATTAAAAGGAAAAAAAAAAAAAAGTCTACATTATTTCAGTTTCAAGTTGTTGATTTATTTAGAGATCCAGTACGTCTGCAGCTCAAACTGAAGGTGATGAAGTATTGTAAAATCTCTATATTTATTTTTTTGGAATCTACTATTTAGAAATCCCAGATACGGGAGTTTACATGTCAACTTACTTACATTAATCAGTATTACAGTAATTCCTAGAAGGCTTAATCCTGGCAAGAGGCCTTCATTTCTGGTTTCATATTAATACAGTATAAAAACAATTACAGTATTAGAATTAAAAGATGTCCTGTTCCCAAAGGACTCTGAACTGAAACACAAAATAAAAGGAGAAGAGAAAGATAATGAGACAGTATAGAGCATATGATAAACTGCTTTGTCTCAGCATACCAGAAATCTAATCACTGAAGGAATGTGCAGGTACATGTTTAATGTCTTTGAACAAGGAGAATTTTAATGAAGAATACTGCAGTAACGAGGATGTTTACAAGGAGAACCGCCCAAATGCAGCAAGTGCCATGGAAGGAACAGAGATGAAGTGTGTGGCCAACAGCAGCAGTGTCATCTGTCAATCAGAGGCAGACCTTGACTTCCCTATACTGAATGAAAGCCAATGAATATAGAAGTGACGGCACTAAAAGTAGTAGTTGTATTTGATGCTATGAAGAACTATATAAGTGATGATGGAGCCCAGCAAAGGAAGATTATTTTATGAAAGCTAGAGAAGGCATGGAAGCATCACTTAGGCAGATGGATATGAAGCAGAAAGGTTGTACCAGCCTGGATGCACATGGAGGCTGAATCACAACACTATACAGAGACAATATGGAGAGAACCTGCAAGATGGTGACTGTGTTACTCTGCTTCAGCTACTTCAGAATTTCACTAGCTGAACTGGCACCTTGCTAGTGCCCAGCTCAAAATCTAGGTAAATAATTCAGAGCAATAAATGATCTACACAGTAAAGTGCTACAAGCAGAAAAGGCTTGAAGAGATTATTAGAAAACTTTATACTAATTCATTACTGCTGGAGGCATTCACTTTCCAACACCAATTCACTGAGAGGTCCAGCGGAACACTGTTCAGAAAATTATTTTGCTCATAGCAAGGTCCATATAAATTGAGATTATTCAGAAGAGACCAATATGAGATGTTTTGTTTTGAACTTTTATGTCAATCAATTGTCTACTTTAAAAACACAGTTCACAAGAATGTTAGAGACCTTATAAAAATTAAAATTTTGTGAGAAATTTATAAAGGAGCTTGAGGTCTTACCTAGCAAGTCAGCAGAACTGGATTCAGTTTTTAAGAGACAAAAGAAGAAAACTTCTTGTGAATGAGCAGATACTGGCAAAAGAATGATGCAACATGTTACAGCCGTTGTAGTTCAAAAACATCAAGAACCTTGTGCCTCTAGGGATAGCTGGAAAAACCCAGTAATACTGCCCCAAGTATTACTCTTACGCCCATTTATTCTTTAAGGGAAAAAACAAAAAGCCTAGCTAGACATCCCTGAAACCTACCATTATAGATCATATTTTAAAACTTGACTTCCTGCCTTTTGGTACTGCAATCCACAGACTCCATTTCCAAAGACAATGTGTACCCACAGGGACATTTTATTTAAACACTACCTTTAGAAATACCAGCTTGAAAACTGGCTGCTCTATTTCATTTAAAATGTTCACAACTCTCCCTAGAATTGGTTTGGGTTTATTTTGCTTCTTATAACCTTTATTTCTGTCCACACAGAATCTTTTTTGTTTTAATTTGAAACTGCCTTGCTATCTGGTAAATTTTAAACATCCTATTAAGCTCCATTTATCTGCTGGTTTATGTATCCCCGAATCTGTTTATCTGTGGTATCTAATCTACATATTTTCTCAGCTTCTCTTCTCCAGACAAACAGTTCTGCATTTTAAAATTTCATTTATAACAGTAAGCTTAGGGCATGCTATTAAAGTTGGACACAATAGATTTAAGACAGACCTGTATCTATATTTAGACAAGCAGATTCAATGCTAAAGTGAGAAATAAAAGGACATTTTGGATTCAAATTTAAAGTACCAGCCATTCAGACCAGAATTCTCTTCATGCTCAAAATTTTAATGCTCTAATTTGTAAATATCCCTCAAACTATTTTATAATTAGAAACTGAACTAAAAGTCTACCTAGCATAGATTAGAACTTCCTCAGGGTTTATACAAGGATATTTCAGTTTCCCCAAAGAAGAAAAAAAAAAGACTAGTAAATAATCTGAAATACTACATGCTGGAGATTTTAATCTGAACAGCTAAAGAATGAGGAACAACCTATCAGTTTGGCCTGAAAGGAATTGCTGCCACAGCAGGTATGGAAAGTTACAGGAAAGTAACTAGTTGTAGTCCCAGAAAGTCAGATGGGATTGCTTCTCTAGAAATGCCATCTCCAACTATGGATTATTTCCTTTGTCTGCAGAGTACTAGGACACTGCATGCTCTGAGAAGTTTAATAGAGGAGTGCCAGAAAAATTAATTTTTCATCTTGGTAATGATGCTTGTTGGTTTTGGAAATTTTGGGTTTTCTGGGGAGGGTTTTTTTTTGGAATGAGATCTACACGGTCTTGGATTACTACATATTTCCTCCTTGTTTTATAGTTGATCTGTTTCATGACTGTTAGATGCAATAACAGGCATTAAGCAATGAGTGAAATCTATTTTTCCAGCTTGAGAAGTCTCAGTTTTCATTGCAATGATTTAAGCTATGTATGCAGTGGTCATAGAGGTGAGAGTTCCTTGTGAAGGCTTTTCACATAACCACAGCACCTGTGAAAAATGTCAGAACATTTCTCATAATCTGATTCCAAAGGGAAGCATGAACTGGAGGAAGGGAACTCTCTGTGAAAGATATGCCTGAATTATATTTCCTATGCCAAGATATTTATTTTTGTCTTTGAGGCCCAATGTTAGCAAAATAGGCAAAGCAGTGCAAGCATACTGGAAGAACCTCTCTCTGATCAACAAATCTTGAGGCTAAACTTAAGGTATGATTGCAATGAGGCAGCACACAGGACCATCACAAAGAAGAGCAAGGAAACATTAAAAAAAAAATCATCATATCAACAGATGCAGTCTTTGGTAGCTTTTAACAGACTTCCTGCTTCCTAATATTAAATTACTTTTAAATTAAATCAACATTATGAAAGAAAAACTACAATGTAAAGACTGATATTTATATTTGTTCTCTTAATGCATGTTCCACATGTTGTCAGTGACTGACACCAACACGGACATCTAAAATATACAAATAAAGCTGCATGCCCAGGATCAACAACAGCAGTGCTAGGTTGTTTTCATTACCAACATATTTTACTGCACTGGCAGGATCCTCAGTAATCTCTCTGTATGCCAAACTAAGATATGCCACAGTTCTCTGGGTAGTACCAAGAGGTCTCCCTCAGTGCTCCACATGGACAGGTAATTTCAAATACTTATGTCTCTGATAAGTCTCCATTTCTCTCTGTACCTTGACTATGATCATCCTCACACAGAGTGTTTGAATCTGCCTGTATCTGGTACGATACTCAAATAAATTGAATGTATTACAATAGTCCATTCCAGGTCTACTTTTTACTTCACATGACCTTTACTTCTCAATATTCGCTGCAACATGTGTTGTCTGCCAGTCGAGATCCTCCTCAGTTACATCATTTATAAACTTAGACAACTTTCTTTAGAAAACATTCATGCTTTTCAGATTGAGACTCTACATCCAACTCCACAAACGCATTGAATAAGTGAATCAAATTTGTTTTTTTTTTATTAAATCCAGATATTCACATATAAAGAACCCAGACAAATGGTCTTAACTGATACGTGTTGCAATGGACATTGGTAGGACTTTTCACATAATTAAGGACTATTTACACAAATAACGGATGTATAAAGACATTAAGGCTCTTACAAAAGTCTGGTTCCCCCTGGAGTCAGAATTACAAACAGGTTCTATACATGTTCCCAACAATTCATCACTGTCCTGTACAAAGTGGACACAGACAACAAAGCTTGACCTTAGTGTCTATTGGGATATTAACTAACAGAGGCATCAGTTAAGAAATATTTTCTTAGAATTAACTTAAAATATGAACATTTTCATGTACCTTTCCTGCTAGGTAACACACACAAAGAGACTTTTGAAGACTATTCCACTGTCTTTGAGATAAAGTAGTCAAATGACTTCCAAGAAAACAATTTAGATATTTACCTTTCCATCTTATTAATAAGACTTGATATCTGGGTTGCTGCTGCATTTATAAGAGCAGAGGCTTGAGAATCCCTTAACTGTATCTTACTTATAAGATACTCTCGGTAAGCATATCTTCTATTCAGATAATATTTCTTGCTCGCTTGCAAAAAATCCATTAGCTCTTCAATGTCTCCCTACAGGAAAGGATGTGAACAAATATATTTCATTAGATGTAATGCTAATTTCAGCTAACACCTGTGGGTATCAGACCATATTTGTTCATTAACAAGGCAAAGTTAAAAATCTCTTAGAAGTGATAAACAGTAAGATTATATCAACTCTAACAAACACGTAAAATTATTACTGTAATTTCACAAAACAAAATAAATTAAACTTTTGGACTGAATACCTCAATATTGTGTGTACTCTCTTGAATATCTAGTGCACCTCCCAGGAGCGCTAATTTAACAGGTCATTTGATCAGGTACTCACAAATAAATATACATACAACCCTACTGATTCAGTAGAACTGTTCCTGCCTCAAGCTATCCACATGCTGAAAGATCTTGAACTGTGATCTGAAGGCAAATTATCTTCAGTAACAGGTGAAGTAGGTGGCATCAAGTCCTTCTTTCTTACATTTTTCCTTTACTATGTATTGCATGATTAAATAAAGGGTAAAATTTTCATGTTGTGAAAGTTGTCTAAGTTGACTTCAAAGACAGATAAATCTTCCACTATGTCCAGTACAGTGTGGGGAAAGCCAAGCCCGCTGTACACAGGCTGGCTCAGAAGCTCCCGATTCCAACAGTGGTCAGTAGGAGTACCTAAAAGTGGGTCTGCTAGAGACCAAGGGTGTACACAGGATGGCCCATAGCAGATATTCTACTAGCATGAGACACCCTCAACAAGGTCTAATACTTAGGTGACCCATGTTAGAACAGCCAAGACATCATCAAAACTTCTTTCACTTGCTTTAACTTTTGCTAGCTACTTAGCTTTCTTGTGCGCCAGTGCTTGCTCATTTGTATCTAAGTGGCCCATGTATGGCTTTTCTGTAGTGAGACCTGAAATTGCATCTAGTTTTAGGAGTGGGCCTTGCATGTTTTGACACCTATTTTCCAGATGTTGCTTTTGAAGCTTCAGGCCCTCAACCTCTATAACCACAACAATCATATTCTTCTCCAAGAAGCAACCAGAAGAACAGTTCCCAGAATTTTTGCAATCCAGAACACTAACTTTCAACACAAATTGGAGTAAAAAAGAAACCCTGGAGGAAACATCTCAAGCTATTCTGTTGCAAGAGGCTTAAAATGTAACTGAAACCAAAATTGAAGTGCTGAACATACTCATCAACATCCCCAACTTCATGAGCTAGAGATACTCAATCTTCAACATGATATACCACAGCACTTTAGACATATCACAATTTCAATAATCTACATATTTGGATTGGGATTAAATATACATATTTGTATATTTATTAATATATAGTTGTTTAGATCTCTAGATGTGCACAATGATGGCATTATACTTTTAATAATTATTCCTATGAAAATTAGTTATGTGTGATAACATATGGATATTTTAGAATTATACGACTGTAAATATTAACTGAAACATTTCTCAAAAGTTACTGTGAAGTTTGTATTCCATTACATTAGGTTAGGAATGGAGTTATCCTACTACCTGTATTTTAGAGTAATCTTCCACTAATGTTTTAGCTGCTTCCAACTTCAGTTCTCCCTTGAAAGTAGCATTTGTTATCTGTGTAAAAAAGATATTATGGAGCTCCTTTCTCTGGGTAACAGCCAGTTGTCTATAAGCTTTTGCAAAATATTCATCCTGCTTTACCAGAAGGAACCTCTTCAGGCGATCCTGCTCCAGTCTGTGAAGTCTATCCAGAAGACTTCTGTATTCTAGAGCAGGCTGCAGATAAGAGAGAAATAAATAACTCTGAAGTGATTTTCATTATTCAACATAAAGTATCAGTGCTACTAGCTCACACATATTTTACACATACTCTGATTACTGTCATTTTAGGTTTGAATGGAGGCTAATACTAAGTCAATGTATACTTTGGATGGTTTTCATCAGTTCTGAGTAACAGGGGTGGTTCAGTCGTCAATCTCTAATCCAGGTAACATTTTCAAGGCCTAATGAACTCTTTTAGAGTTTAGAAACATTAAAGATAAATGATACAAAACTGCATGCAATTTAACACAAAGACTAGATAAAAAAATTATTTCTTAGGTTTCATGAATTCTGAAATCTTATTAAAAGTGAATAAATTCACTGAAATAACCATAAGCATACATTTTAAAAACAATATAAATTAGAAAAAACAGTCTATTACAAATCTCTGAAAGTTCTTATTATTGGTGACCTACTTTATCTATTGGTTGCTGCAAATTAATCCAAGAGCATCGTTTCAGAGTTACAACAATGGAGCAGAATTAAATGGCAATTAATTTAAAAGCTTCTTTGCAAGAAATACTTTCTCACAGTTCTCCACAACGACTTACATATTCATAGTTTTAATCTCAGATGGCATAAACTCATTATAGAATCAAAACATACATGTCCCACAGAGTAAAGAATACTTCCCATGCCAACAGAGCTAGCTAACCGTAGTTAGGTTGGCCTTGTTCTAAATTTCATATTATTTATCTGGGGAGAACTGTCCTTTGCACTGAGCCCTGCCCACACCTTATCCCTCATTCCCAAGAGACACACTGTAGACAACAAATAATTAATCAAAAAGGCAGGGAATATACATTCTGTGTTTTGGCTGAAAAGGGGAGGAGGTTATTGCTGCATCTGTTTTTCACTGCTGTCTCTTGGATATCGGTACGCCTGCTGCCAGTACAAGTGTGGGCCATTCCTGGTGCTTCAGCACCTCCTTTTGGACCAGGTTCCATGGCAAGTACAAAACCAGATCCTTTCAACAGAGGGAAAAGTGAACAGCAAGACATTACTACATGACAAATGGATCAGGACAAGTGCTGGATTGGCTTTAATGCTTTGTTTGATTCCTACCATTCAGGATTTCTGATATAAACCAGAACGAACCAATACCAATGTATTCTGTGCAAAGAAAAGCCACTTTGCTGAGAACATATTCAGTCCAAGTTCACATAGTAAGTTTCCAGTCAGGCCCCTCTCCCTTCAAAGCTAGGATTTATATGAGAGATATCTTTCTTGGTGTTAGACATCTAGTCTAGTCTCCTTCTATCAACAACAAAACGAAGAAGACTTCAGCAGAGTACAGTTCACTTCATCCTTAATAAGATGTCCACGAGTATCCCTTCCTTGAATTCTCCTTTGACTTTTTAGCACTCCTAGTTCAGGATGTTCATATCCTAGACACATGAAATTTCCCTAGAGTCATAATTTAAAATTCACCTGGAAACAAAGAAATTCAACCAGTTCACAAGCTTTGTGCCATCAACTTTCTCCACAGAACAGCCTCACAAACCAAAGTTCTTCCTGAGAACTTCAACATTCTGTAGTACCTTTGATGGGTCACACTCAGCAAAAAACCTGTCAAAACTACAATCATGAGTTGTCATAAAAATCCTTAACAATTATAGGTATATGATATGCAAATAACAATGCTTTCTTAAAAAAAAAATAATAAAATCAACCAACCAAACACAGAAGGCAAAAAACTTCAGTAATGTCTACAAAGAGAGCATACACAAGCATGTATCAGGGAATATACTCCTCTAAGTGATTATATTCCTAACATAACTTGTTTTGTCTCTATAATTGTATTGAAACAGACAGCTGGAAATGCAACAGCATCACACTCAACATCCATGTATTCCAGAAGCAAAGCCTCACTGGGAAGTAATGAACTATTTATTCCCACCAAGTCATCCTCTTAATACGAGTTACCACATTAGACAAGCATGAAATATTAACATGGACATTTTAGCATTTTAACCTTACAGAGGTGAAACAGTCAAAACAGAATCCTTTCCGAACATATGAAGTAAAAAACAACAAAAATTTTTTTTAAAAAATGGATGGGTGAGGTGGGGGAGGAGGGTCAAAATCAGTTTTATTGTAAACAGTCAGTATACTTGAAAAAAGACAGGGAAGACAGGAGCATTTTGTACATGGGATGTTGGACTGGTGATGTAGGTTCTGTTTCCAGCTAGTGACAACCTATGGAATCCTGGGTAACAACAGGTACCTATTTGGACAGAGATCTCTGAAAGTGATACACATAAGCTAAGCTTTTTCTTAAAGGGAGACTAAACTTGTAAAGAACCATACTCTGTGTTAAATTATTTATCTCACTATTATCCAGAAGCTATTTTCAAGAGAAGTCCAATCCCTACTCTACCTAAAATATAGACTGTTCTGCTTGCCTTCACTCAGTTTGGAGGAAATCAGCCTTTGATTGTGCTTATATTCTCATTTTCTTCAAAATATAACTATTGGAGGCTTTTTAACCAGATCATAAGGTTTATGATGCAGAGAGTTTGTTCTGCTCTGAATGTGCAAATACTTTACACAGTGTCTGATTAGAGTTCTTTGGCATCGCTGCAGTAAAACACATTAAATAAAAATACACCACTTTGCAAGGGTTTAAGTGACTATAAAAAAAAATAGGGTAATGACAACCTTTCATTTTCAGGTGTCGCAGATTCTCTTGAGATAAATTAATTTTCTGGTGAAGTAAAACAGTTTCCTAATAACAACTGCCCAAATTATGACACTGGAATTTCTGAACAGAAATTGTGCAGCTTTTCTCTTAAAATTATAGAATAGTTTGGGTTGGAAGTGACCTTTAAAATGATCTAGTCCAACCCTCTCTGCAATGAGCAGGGACATCTTCAACTAAATCAGGTTATTCAGAGCCCTGTTCAACCTGACCTTGAACATTTCCAGGGATGGGGCATCTACCACCTCTCTAGGCAACCTGTTACAGTGTTTTGCCACTCTCATCATGAAGTTATTCCTTATATCTAGTCTACATCTATGCTATTTTAGTTTAAAAGCATTACCCCTTGTCCTATTGCAACAGGCCCTACTGAAAAGTTTGTCCCCATCTTTCTTATAAGCCCCCTTTAAATATTGAATGCAATAAGGTCTCCCTGGAGCCTTCTCTTCTCCAGGCTCAACAACCTCAACTCTCTCAGCCTTTCACCACAGGAAAGGTGTTCATCCCTCTGACCATTTTTGTGGCCCTCCTCTGGACCCACTTCAACAGGTCCATGTCTTTCCTGTGCTGAGGACTCCAGAGCTCTGTCATCTCCTAAGAGGACAGCTCCACCATTCCAGTCTAAAAGATATATCATCTATATAAAACCATGTATCATGCAAAGTATCTTGATTTTATACCAGATTTACCTTTTCATTCATTTTCTTCATTAATTCTTCAGCCTCTTCATTTGCATTTCTTGCTTTTTGGTGTTGAACCTCCATTTTCTTCTTAGTTTCCAGATTACATTCAGCTGTTAAAGCTACCATCTTCCTTTCATACTCCTCTTGAATCTCTTTCTCCATTGCAAGAAACTGCTTTTTGAAATTTGAACTCATCCTCTTCTCCACATGAGGAAAGAGGCTGTGACTTAAGACCATGTTTTTCATCATCATAGCAATCACTTCTTTACATATCTGCATTCGATATGCCTCCAGATCTGCATCTGCCCGTGTCAGGCTGGCAACCTCCAAGCTGCAGAAAAGCAATTAGGACTGTTTGAAATCACAGATTACAGGAAATGTCTATCAGAAGACAAGTATATCTAGACTCATTCAATACTGGGTAACTGAATGGCAGTCAGAGAAGTGCAGGAATATCCAGGCCTATGAGTTTACTAATCATGATAGTATTCCTTCAATTACAAAGCAGGGTAAGCCAACTTTTACTATAGCAACTTTAAAGAAGTATGTCTATCCTTGCAGTTCCATTTTAGACAGAAAAAGGAAAAGATTTTCTTTAGAACTCAAAACATTCACTCAGTTTAAAAGCAAACAAAAACCTCCCACAAAAAAAACCAAACCAAAGCTCTTTTTGGGAAGCAGATGAAGCGAGTATCTGAATAGACTACAAGTTTCACTGGCTTCATGGAACAGTTCTAAACTCAGTGACCCATCCACACTAATACATCACTGCTTCATGTTCTGCACTGGTGTATTCCTTCTCTGCAGGGAAGGCAGGAGATTGTTTTGGTTATGTGATGATACAAATAAATTAAAATAGCTGATGTCTCTCACAAACATTAATAGAATTCTAGAAGAGATTAAAACCAGAGGGAAATACAAGATTCTTTTACGAAATGAAATAAAAGGTCATGTTGCATAGGAATACATTCTCATTTATGAGTTAATTAAATTGCAATGATAATTACTCTCATTTCATATAGTACATAACTACTGTAAATTCTATAGCTTTGCGTATTCTGAACTCAATTCAGGATTGAAGCATTAAGTGGGTTTTGCCCCTGCATGTCAGTTTACATGAACACACAGCACTTTATGCTTCTGTGTGTGGATTAAGTATACAAGAATTTCTTTGTGACCTACAAAATATACTTTTAAGGGCTTACATTCTTTTTTCAGTTAAGCTACATTATTGGTTTGATTTGTTCTATAGTCAAATCTTAGAATAAATTTCCAATTCATAGCAAAGGTCTTCGCAAGATTTGCAAGATATCAGAACAATACTACATTCAGAATGGTATATATAAAAGCATGCAAATCTATAAACATCTTTTTGTCAAATAAATTTTCATTTATGTAAGCAAATAAAGTTTAACTGAAAGAAGTCAGTGATGTATTACTATTACTGCCCCTCTGTTAAACACAAGAGATGCATTTTCTGCATTCAGAAATTAATGGGATGGAATTAAGTTGTTTTCTTATAATGACTCAAATACTTGAAGTATTTAGGAGACGTTAGCTTAAGCTATGATAATCTACCACAAAGAGGCAGTGAAATTTTTCTGTCACGGTCTCTCAAAACCCCAGAAATGCACTGGCAATGCCCATACTCATCTCAGTGATCTGCTCCATGGCTGACTGGTTCTAGCTACAAAACCTCCTCCATTTCTCCCATCTTCCTCCCATACATGAGCAGAAATCCCTGTCTCTGAACCATTGTGTGTCTGAAAGACTCTTCACAGTAACATGAAGATCCTGTAAGAGCTAATGTTTTTTATAATGTCCTCAAAACAATACAACAAGCCAGCTTCTCTGTGCTGCCTGCAGATGGATGCTGCAGGACAGACCCTGCAGGTGCACAGCCTTGGCTGGTGGTCAGCTACATCCAGTTGAGTTCCCTGACACCCTGCCTGCTCCCTCTGCTTGGGAAAAGTCCTTCTCACTCCAGGACAGGGTGACAAACACAGAGGCCAGACGATGGTAAGATCAAGGGAACAGGATGCTGAGGCAACACAGCAACCACTTCAAATGGGCAGTGTGGATGTGTATTTTCTTAGTCGTCCTGTTTACCGAAGTCCTACGACTTCTGTTCATATAACCAGCTAGTGCTATACCGTTTACTTATGAAAACTTAAAAGTGTTTCAGTTTTGCAGATACACTTAAATAAAAAGAAGGGTCTAGAAAATGGGAGCTTTATCCTGTAACATTTCCCTAATGACTGTCAGGCCATGGTAAGAGGGTCCCCTTTTGTAGATTCACCAATTCATTGTTAGCCTATAGAATTCAAGCCACCGGATTTATTTTTCTGTTTTAATTCATGTTTCAAGTCCAGTAGCTCTGTCTTTTGTGAGAAACATCTCATCTTGGTTTTCAAGTATACCCTAACAGAGAACTAAACAACACCAATTAATTCTTCCACTTGATAACTCCTTTGAGACTTAAAATGGTCACCTTACTCTCAGCTTGAATTTGCTTAGTTACAACTTCCAACTGTCTTTGTTTGCTAGAATAACAAGTTCTTTAATCATTATTTTTCTGTTCTTCATGTGTGCACTGATAGATGGTGGTCACAACACCTACTAACCTTTTTTTACTGAGATGTGAAAGGCTGAATTCCTCATCTCTCTCCCTGGAAGGCAACACTTTACAGCTCCACCACACTGATGCATAGCTCGTAACACATTTCTTACCACAAATGCAGAACTTTTTTCAGCTTGCTTTGAAAAAAGATTAAGCCATTCCTCACCCACCTCCTTACTTATTACTTTTCCAGTCTTCTTCAGCAGTGATCCCAAGAATGAACGCCCAGACTAAACACCATCACATTTTCTATTGTTAGCTTCCCCTCAGTCTTCCCACAGCATTTCTTCCTATTTATTGCAAGTCATTATAGATTAGACCTGACTTCATTTTGAGAAAGATTCCCATGCTCCTCCTCACTCAGAGAGCTATGGTACCCCATTAATTCCACTCCTCAGAGATCATCATGTCAAATGTAGGTGGAGCAATAGGTGTAGTTCACCTTACACTCATGTGTCAGTGAGTGATGAGGCTGTTAAGATTTCAGGTGTATTTAATCTGCAACTCACCCTCTATTTTCCTAACAACACATCAGTGAAGAAGGCAATGAAGCAGTAGCAGCATGTGAACTGTTCTACCAATCCAAGGGTAACAGCATGGAGAAAAAGTTAATTACAAGCCACAGCTCTCTCAGGTCACAACCTGGAAAGAAAAGCCAGGTCATTACCTTTTTTCAGTGGCAGCTGAAGAAACACTGCATCTCTAAAAATTTGAAATCTACCTCCCATGCAATGTGCTCTGCTTCTGATCTGCCTCCTCCACAGAGCAGCCAGAGGGAATGAGACAAGCTCATCACATGCACCAGAAACCTTGCTTCAAGCTCTTACTCCAAATGAGAGGTTGGGGACAGTTTTAACAAGCTGTATCAATACAGTCTTAGTCTTAGACTGTACAAAACAGGAATTCTGTACATATAATAAACCAAATGCTTTCAGACACAAGTCCATGAGAAGAGCAATGCTTACAATCATCCGGATTAAATGTGCAATGTTTTGTGACACCCAGGAAAAAAAAAACAACCCTAACCCAACACTGTGTCTTCTCAAACCAAGGTAGATTTAATAAATTGCTTTAAATGCTCTGCACTCTGCTTGTTACAGTAATTCATGTTTAAAAGGTCTCGCATGTCTTCCTGAGCATATTCAACATGATGAAACATGAAAGCCAGTGAAGTACACGTAGCAGATGACAACCTATTGATGAAAAAGATCAAAGCTTTTGTTGGACAAAGTATGCAGAGATAGGATGAGGACAGTACAGAAGACAAGTGATACAAAACTAAGCTGAAAACAGCAAGGGTAAAGATTTTTCACTCACTTGAAGAGGAATTAAAAGATCTGTCAGAAGACCTGGGAGGGGAGAATCCCAGACGTCAAATACAGAGAAGCAGAGAGAGTGCCTGAGCATCTGGTATCTTCCACAGACCTAATAAAAGAATTCAGGAAAGCAGCTACTGTCAGAAAGGAAACAACTACATTTAATTTTAAAAAAAAAAAACACACCACAAAAAAGGAAACCTCTCATTGACTACAAAATAACTGTGTTTTTTAGTCTTATTCAAATTCCCATGGAAGGAATTTTTGAATAGGAGAATAATAGCAACTGAATGTAACAGTCCTAAAATGAACTAAGGGCTTTCTGACACCTTTTTAAAATTAATTCAGAGTTTATAAAGATAAGATACTACCATGACACAATTTTCTGAAGTGTAATGGGGAGAGAAACAATAGAAAACTCCCCTTCAGTGATACTTTCTTACCAAAACAGAAAACCTCATCATTTTCAGAAACTCATCTCTTAACTTGCAAATGGAAACCAATTAGTGGCATGCAGCAACAGCATCCAGAAGGCACTGGAGCCCAGTGGTAGCAGTTTCTGCAAAAACCTTCCTTCATGATACACAGTGTTGCCGAAAAACATGTAATTTAGGGCTATTTGTGGATGGTTCCTGTCTCCACTGCCCTGACACCCTGCAGCAGCCACGACCCAAAGCACTGCGGAACAGCAGCTGCACCAACTGCTGCTGGAGAGAGGAGCACAGCTGGGGATGGACAGACAGACATACAACTGCCCCCAGCCCAGTGGCACCCACTGCTCCTGCCTGAGCCAGAGCAGCACGTCTCCTGCACCCATGGGCACAATGCCAACAGGTCAGCTTAACTGAGGAAGGGAAAAGGAGAACAAAAAAGAAGCGTTATGGTCCATGTTGCCTTGTCACACTTCAGAGAAGTGAAGATGGAGAGAGTGTCAGATAAGGAGAATCATACAGCCAAGACATGAAACTGTATGTGCCAGGGCTGGCTTTAGTAACAGTGAGCAAAGAAAGCCAGTTCAAGTATAAAGGGCATCAAAGGCCTTCAGTTGCAGATGTGGTTTGTTTCCTGAATCATCCATTTACTGAGAGATTAATAATACAACATCTATCAGTTGGGTTGTGCTTTGGTTTTTTGCTTTTTTTTTTTTTGTGTGTGTTTTTTCGTTTTTAATTGCTGTGTCAATGTGGACCCTATGCACAGTGCTGCAGATTCCTCCTTCCCACACTCTCCTGCTGGGTCTGGTCACAACACAGATTGCAAACACTTCAGGGCAGGGATTTATGCAGGCTGCAGCACAAGGTGTAAATTTTTGCAGGAGACCAAAACCATACTGAAGTAGAAGCACAGGTAATAGCATGAGGTCCAAATGACCACCAACAGCTACTGAGTGCTCAAATGCTTCAGTCCTCCTGTGCTGAAGCAGAATGCATTGCCTTTCCCTGGTCTCTGCCTGCTGACAGGCTGGATGCAGCCCACCTGTGTTAGAGGAGGACTGAAGATGCCCTGTGCTACATCAGCAGCTGTACTGGCCTGCAGCCAGCTCTGAACTGGGAGAGTTCATCCATCAGTCCTGTGACACCGTTATACAGATAAGAGCAAACTCAGCACATCTGAAATGTGAGCTTATAGAGAACACAGGGCATCTTATCAGTAAATAAAATTGCTAAGAAAGGTATGTGATGATTATCTAAGGATGCTTTCCCATGGATGAATCACAGGGTGGGTTTAGCTTTCCAGAAAAACCCAAGATGCTGACAAAAGCAGAAACAGGATTCTCATGATATATAGTCAAAGATTTAAAAGAGAACCCACACAACTGAAAAAGATGATAAACTGAGCTGAGAGACCAGAGGCTCTTCAGAAAAAAAAACCAACCCAAACAAACCAACCTCTCAAAAGTCTAAGCACTATTAAATTCCTTTAACTCTACACAGCAATATAAAGAGAGTAAAGGTATTTAAATTCTTAAATTAATCTGTTTAAAAAACATTTGAATAATCCTGTATTTAAGAGACTGAGAACCTCTGCTTTGGTTGCAGAAAGTGTGAAAACTGATAAATCGTGATCTTCAGCAAACCAATTTAAAAAATAAAGCTAGATACAACACAGCTGTTGCAAAAGAGCTCAGATAATGTTATTTCACTGAAAAACTACTATGCAAAAAGAATATAAAAAAGACTCCCATACTGCTTCCAGTGAATTCATCACACATTTTGCCACTGATTTTAAAAGTACCAACTTCAGCCCGGATACCAGCAAAAGCATAAATAAATATGGCTATATGCATTAATGCCTGAGGAGCTTCCACATCTGCTGTGATCTATTCAGATTCTTCTGATCTACTCAGATGGGGTGAGTAATCAGATGACAGCAACAGCAGGAGATATCAATTTTCTTTCAAAATCATACGGAATAAAGCATCACTAACAGCACTACTCTCAAAAGCAGACTGTTTTCTGACTGAAATAAATTATTCTGGGTGGACAGTAGAAATGACCCACATAATTCTGAATACGATTACCTCATTGGAAAAGTGCCATTTTTTGGATGAAGAAGAGATATGTATTCATTAATTTCATACTATTTGTTTTCTCCAGTCCCCCTGTGTTACGGATCCTATCACCTATTAAGCATTTGAGTTTCTCTGATGGAAAAAAATGAATAGTTTACACAACTGTCACGTTTATAACAGCATTCATAACAGAACTGCAAATGCAGGGTTTGGGGTTCATTTCATGTGACATACCCATGTGACTTTTTTATTGTTGTATTCCTGCAATGTACACATTGCACAAGAACAGAGCAACAAATATCCCCTTCCTTCAAAAAATCTAAAATTTCAGTAACACTTTCTAAAAGTTATGAAATACAGAAATTTAGCACCTCTTTTTTTTTTTTGTATTAACAATGTAATTATTTCTCACCATTTTCTATGCAGAAATATTTAGATCAAGCTGGTATGACAATGTGATCTTCTATTTTTACTTTCCATTTGAATTCAGGGTTAAAAAAAACCCACATTTGCTCCCTAGCAAATTAAATTGAGATGTACAAGAAATTTACATTTAGAAAGAAAAACTGAACTTCTAATATGGTAGTAAATTGTTTTTGACTTTTCTGTCAAGGTTCTCTGGAGACAGTTTGATCCTGTTCTCTACTACATTGGCCTTAATGCCCTCTACTATCAAAAAAAATGAGCTGCAATGCATACATATTACTTAGTGATTTCCCCAAATAACTGGCAGTATGTATTGTGTATCAGCAAGCAGGTTCAAGTTCAGCTAGAGCTTTGCCAAACTCAAGGAAGCACAGCTGTACAAAATGAAGATGAAAAAGAAGAGTTGAAGTAGTGGAAAGCCATTTAAAGAAATTGTCTTTAACACATCTGTATCTTTCGAGACTATGAGCATGGTCAGACTTCATCACATTGGACACAAACCCAAACTTCTCATCTCTCTTCATGTTCTGTTCTAGACATACAGAAAAAGAGATCCACAACATTTTGGAACATGACCTTCTCTGCACATGTCAAATATGCAAATCGTATAGCTTCTTCTCATTAGCATTCATTGCCAATGGGACAATATTCAGGAATATACACAGTAAGGAACCTATTGAGAATAAAAGTCAAGCTATTTTGCTGCATAATGTACATCAAGGATATGACTTAAGACAAAGCTCACAAAATGAGTAACTAAGAAGCTTCCTTATGAAATATTAAAAGTATGTTTTGTTCTCTAGCCAATCGTCCCGACGTTGCAAACTGTCTAAATTCCAAAGATGTCCCCGTCCATAAATATTGAACACATGCTCCTAATGTATTTGCTAAACAATTTGGCACGGTCACTTCGTAAAAGACATTAACTATTAACACAGTTTTACATCGTAAAGAAGACAAAAATTATGTGTCTCTTACTTTTCCAAGTAATTTTCTCATTTGTGCCTGGACAAAAGAATAAAGCACCAGAACGATTCCAACTGTGTTTACTATCACAGTGCAATTTGAAAAATAATATATCAATTACATTGGCAAGCTTATACATATGCCACAGAGAAAATGACACATAGCTGCACCAATACATGCAGAAGGAATTATCAAACTAGCATAAAAACAAGATGTTGTTCGTTGGTTGAAAATATCTAAAGTATTAAAAGCTCTCTAACAAAAGCCCCTTTACTTTTGCCTCCCCAAATAATAAAAAACAGGATTATGATGCTAAAATCCATATTGGTATACATACGACATGAAAAAACTGTGCTCAAAATACAAGCCCAGTTCTTATCCTCAGGATACTGACACTTCTATAAGACAATACAAACCTAATTCCTCAGTTCCTTACAAAAAACCTGACTATTCTATAAGGTGACACTAAATGTGATAAACCAAAATACAATGTTGTTGAAAAACTGTGACCACAATTAGTAAAATTACAACATTTCATTCAAGCACAGAATCCATTCAAATTGACTACAATTATCCATTAAGAAATTACAAATGCACAATCTTTATTTTTCCCATTAAGTTTTGCAAATTACTATCCTTAAAGCAGGTAATTCAGTAAAAAGGATTACTTCATTCTGGTTTTACCCTAGATCACTGTCATAAAAGCTCCTAAGACAATGGTACAGTATTTTATCTTTGTCTTTGGAATCAGCTAAAAACCTGGATAACATACAACAGTTATATAAAAGTACAAGACTAAAGCGAAACCTTTAAGGAGTATAGACCAGAAATTAAAGGACTGCTTTGACACAACTAGCAGAGTGAATAAGAATCAACATTAAGAGATGAGGAAGCATGCTAAGCTAAATATCATATAAAAGTGTTAACAATGAGAAATAAAACAAGTGGTGTGTTGTAGCTACTGAAGAAAGCAGAAACAATACTGCATGTATCTAATACAGGCATTAAAGTAATGCTGTAGCCTTTTTCACCAACCAGCTCGCAAGACTGAGATTCATCTCACTCACTTTCAGAGTCCTGTAACTGAGCTAATCAGTCCAGGCTCCAGGCTTTAGGGTTAGCAACCATACAACTCATTTTGTGGAAGTCTACTTGAGGATGAGAATAATCACACCCTAGAAGTGCCCTTTTTCACCCCTGAGTAAAAAAGGGAACTCAGGTCAACTTGGTGTAGGAGTTCACATCACAGAGATCCTCACTCAGTCAGATAAACTGCACCACCAGTAAGAGAGGAGAGGAACAAGTATGTAGTAATTGAATACACATATTCAATGACTGCCAATAAAAAGAGGGAAGGAATAGAAAAAAACATGGTATGTCGATCTGTGTGTCACCTCCTAACAGTAAATGGATCAGAAGGTTCACTTGAAAACTACAAGAAATCAGAAGAACTGGGATAATCTAAATAGGGATTAGGAAGCACCCACTGCTAACAGGTTGAGACTGATTTGAGCCCTTCACAGTAACATCTATCACCCTTTCAATCATCTTTTGCAGCAGGAACCACTGTAACTCTGGATGCCTCTGTGGTCTACCTACCATCCTCATCCCAGAAGACAGAAAAGATAACTCAGAACGTGAAGAAGGTTAGTGACTGTTTACTAATGTGCATCTACTTTATTCAATGCAATGTCTACCTCCTTAGAGGTAGAGAAAACAGAAACTGTGAGGAAGAAAGTGGAAGCAAGAGAGACATTTGTGCTAACTGCATAAGAATATTAAAAAAATTTAGCCCGTGGATACATACTCAAACTAAGAAATAAATCCTGTTTTATGGGTTTAGAAATAATCCAGTTATAAAAATAATCCTATCCAAAGGTTTGCAAGAATATTTACCTTTCTAAACCATAACATATATGAAGATAGTCCAGCGTGTTTTGGTTTTTTTTTTTTCAAACTAGGTAGATATTCACTATCCCTGAAATAAAGTAATACTAAAGTGAGTTATAGAAATATTTGATCCTGTTCTTCTTAATATTCACATAATGATTTTCAAGATAAGTCTTCTCAAAGCCTGAGTTGCTATATAAAGCAAGGACCAATGTGTAATTTAGAGAGATAAGTATCCCAGTTATTAAGGAAATGCAGGAAATAATAATGCTGTTACCCTTTAAGAAAAAAAATCACTTCCATGGTCCTGTAACTTTTCCTTTTCAGCTTCTAGATTTTATAGTGGCATAAACACTGCCTGTAACCTGACTTTATAGGAGCTAATGGTAAAACTGAACAAACAAAATACACTCTGTCCTCACATCAGACCTTTATCCAGTTCAGCTGAAGAACAGATGACCTTTAACAGAAACATGCTTCTGTCAAACAGCCCTGACTAGCCTTTCAACAACAAAGGTAGAGTCCCTCTGCCCTACCCAGTGGTCCCTCTGATTGCAGCTACACAGTATCTTTCCAGCAGCACTGCATTCTGTCACTCCTTAGACTCTGATCCAGCTGTTTCCAAAATATGCTGCTAAACAGGAATGCTGGCACCCAGCAGGGGCTCTCTTTTCTAGGACAAAAGCCACCTTTTTGAAAGCAGAAAGTAGAATAGCAATAGTAGAATACACCCTTTCAACATTTTCTTGTACACAGAAAAGTTTCCCTTAGTGAACCACAAAGAGGCAAAACTAGACGTTCACTTGGATTGGAAAACTTGCATGCCAAAGGCCTAGATGGAGCTGTGACTTCTATAGGTGAAGCAATATGAAATACAACAATTTTCAGTTCCCACATACGGCTCTTTAATATAGCTCACTTGAAGGGCAGATACTCAAAACATATTCAAAGGTTTGGTTGAAGTGTAGTAAATATGATGTAATAGCAGTGAATTCTTACTCTTCTAAAGCCTGGAGCATGTTACCAGATTCTTCAAAGGACAGAATATCGATGATTTGGTCGTTCATAATTATGTCTTCGCTAAAGAGATCACCTGAATTAAACTGAGAGTGCTCCAGTTTATGATTTTGGCTCAGTTCCTGACATACCTCCTGAAAAAAAAAAAAAAAAAACCAAAAAAGCAAGTAAACTTCAGATTATGAAAAAAAATTTACACTGAGAGTCTGATCTAATTTTATTGCAGTTAACACTGGATGAGATGGTTCCTACTTATCACCGAACTGTACAGCTGGAAAGGGTATAAAGAGATTGTGCAATTCAGATACGTATCTGAAATAAAATATACTACTTTCGTTTCAGGCTGAACTTTTCATATATAACTGATCTGAAATACAAATAAATAAATGAATGGAGAAGACGGGAGTCTCTACATTGACTTTGGTAGGCTTGTGAAAGCCTTCTAGGAGGTTATCTTCCACTACAAACTTTCTGGGCCAGTTGTTTAAAAATTGCCATGGTATACAAATTATATACAGCAAGATTACAGTATTATGAAATGATAACATGAATAAATGAAATGTTATTTATTTCATTTATTCAAAAATAAAATGAAAACAACATGAAAAACTAATCCTATGAATGATGGAAGTGATTCAGGTAGTTTGCAGTAGAGTGAGACTCTCTTGAGACTGAGGGCTGGTAAAAATACTACACCAAAACCCCACTATAAATATCTGATGCTAGGAGCAAACTGGCTCTTCTTTACAATTTCATTATCACAGCTTTTTCTGTAAAAAGAAACAAGGCACACTCATTTAAAGGAATTATTTTTTGAGACCTAAAAGAAATAAAAAATTGTTGATGGATTACTTGTCCAACTGCAGAAAATACTGCTGCAAATGCTTTGTAAGCTTCTCTGGTCAGTCCAGGAGGATGGGAGATCCACCACAGTCCAAGCAGAGGAGGGGTTCAAACCTCTGAGTACACCTCTCTTGGAGGACTGCTCCAATCACTGTAATACTCTGATTGCATAGCTCCCTCCCATTGAAGTTGCTCCACTTTATATAAATACATAAATAATTAATAGAAACAAGGGCTGGAACTTGGGCCAACTTGATGAATATTTATCAGACACTGTATTTTCTCCCTCCACCCCAGTATGTACTGAAATACTTTCTGCAAACTGGCACAGCTTGGATTAACGAACACTGAAAATGCTCCATCCCCCAAACCAAATGTTTTGCTTAATCACTCAAAAGATTAATGCACATCCAAGGAACCGAGACACCTAAATTCAAATCCCTACTCCTGGTAATCAGAAATACCGTTTGGATGCAAGTCTTCTGTGCTCAAGGTAAGTGGTCTGCTCCCTGGGCAACTGTTTATAACCCACAGACATCCTGCCTCTCATTTTGAGGGATAAAGAAGAGAGAAGGTAAGAAGGAATATGAAAAGAAATTAACAGCCAAGGGGTAATCTCCCTCCAGTTCAAAGCTAACACCCAGGTGCTGACAGCAGTTTTTTTGGCCAGATTATCATTCTTATGCTCCCTCTAAATCTGATTGTGCTAAAGATTAGAAATTGTAGAGATTACATTACTTGCAAATTCAATCCATCACTTGGTGGCTTTTTATTTACCCTCAAAAACTCTCTAAGCATTCTGTATTAGTTAGCAAGTTATATCATCAGATATGATCAATGAAAAAATTTAACTAAGTACTATTACAGACAGTATGACTCACCTGGTTTTTACTATGGAAACTCCATTTTAGTATTTGGGTTCGGTAAACAATGAAAAAACCAGCACATGTCAGTACAAGGGAAACAAAAAAAGCAATGAAGAACCCTGAAGCATGAATAGCATGGCTGTACGAAACCTGAAATTAAAATATCATATTATTAAAACTACATTTTAAATATATATAAAGATCAGACTTAAAGATTGTAACTGCAAGCAACACAGTAAATTGTTTTTAAATGGCTTCACACAACTTCGGGGTTTCTCAGCATTAAGTGGCAATTACTATATTTTTATTAATATTATCAAACAAGTGTCTCTTTTCCATAGGTTGTAAAATCAGCATGGTTCATTATGTTCATCTAGTTCAAATTCCTGTGTAACTCCAAGCAACAGAACTCCTGCAGACTGAATTATAGGTGCTGTGACCCGGGTGTCCTGTACTTAACAGTCTGTTTTCCAGTATTGCCAAACTCTCCTAAGTTTCATTCAAATTGATGGCATTTGATGTTGCTTGGAGGCTCTGAAAAATCAGTCTAATATTAGCTACCTTTAATTAATGGCCATTTCACAGTTCGGTCAAACTGAGTAACCACCATAGGGACAAAGCACCAATAGGAGCTCAGAATAAATCCATAACTGACAGTTGACAAGACCACCCAATGCTGCACCCTTGCAGTTTCTGCATGAGCCAGAGACAGAAAAGAGCAGGAGCACTGGAACTGTGAGCCAGCTAACAAACTTTGTAGGCCTTTCACTTTAGTTCTTAATTTAATCTTTAAATTGAATTGCATTAAAAATTAATTTTTACTTCATGCTCCATGTAGCAAAAGTTAATTCAGTATTTGCTTAGTTCTTTGAGATCTTTGGATGAAAAACAGCACAGCTAATTAGTATGATGTTTCAACACAAACTAATCACTCTGCTGGGGCTAAAAAGTGTAAATAATTAACATGTTGCTTGTAAACTGGGCTTGGTCATCTCTTGGAGCAGAAACCTGAGAATATTCCATGCAGTCAATGGTAATTCAGCACAGAAAGTGATAATAAAACATGGTCCACAACTGAAAAGGATTTATTCCAATTTAACTGCAGAATTTTATCCTTTAACTGCTCAGTATTTCTCTCTCCATTATGTTTTTATACATGGAAAATCTGTCATATCTCTAACTGAAAGGAACTACTTAGTTGTTTCACAGGTTCAGCTCCTCAAAGCTGCTGGAGATGCTCATTGCTCATTGATTTCAACATGATTTCAGTTGAATAAGGCAATGAAGTCAGTATCAAGGAGATCATCAAGATGTTAATACAGTCTACTATTTGGCACAGCTCCAAAAAGAGGATCCAAGGTTTACTTCACAGTATTGTACATGTAGAATCAACAATTGCTCTGACTGACAGAGGTATGATTGATTTGCTTTTTGGTTTCATTTTGGTTTTTTATGTGCTTATTCTAAAATAATGAAACCCTTGAAGTACTTTGAGGTTCACTAAAATGTTTTGGGATTAAGTATTTATGCAAGTAAGCCAGCCATGAATTCTTTCTAATACCTTTCAATACCATTACATTTTAAACAGAAACAAGAAAGAAAAGAAAAAGAGGAGCAACACATTAATTTCCTGGTTCCATGTGTAATTGCCTGAATGTTTTTTCTTGATGTAGCTTCTGACTAGTCTGGCCAGTTGCTTCCATCATGCTCCCCTGTACCATGGCCAACCACTAAGGACGCCCAGCACATCTACATCAGCATCAGTACCAACTCACTTCTCTGACACTGCGCTGCCCTTCAGTTCCTTTCTATGAGATCAGTTAAAACTGCATCACTTCGCATCAAAGTATCTTCATTTTTAAATGTATATGAAAGATGATTAGGCAAATATTAAGTAATTCCCTTTCTTAACCCCGTGTTTACTCCCTTCACAGATCAAAAGGGTTTAGCTCATACTCCTTCAACAGTCGCTGAGCCAACAAACATCTGTGCGTGACTTGGAAAAAATGCAATTATTCTAAATCAGTCTGCTGTCTCCAGCTTCTCTGCTTGCACTGTGTGGCCAAGGGGGGGGAATCACAGAAGAGTTTCCTTGAGCTCTGCCACACCAAGGCTCTGCCTGAGGTCCCACCACTTTCAAGGAACAGGAGATACTGTAGATAATACTTTGGAAAAAAAATGCTGCTTTGGACCCACTTCATCATTTTGTCTGAATTCACTTGCATTTGTCTAATTTCCAAGCACTCTGTCAAATTTAGGGATCTCTCTTAGACCTCTGGAGAAAGCAGGAATCTGGTGATGCTATGGGTTCAGTGGAGCTGAAATGAAGCTGGTTAAATTTTGATGGAGTAAAAGCACTGTCTAGGGAATGAACCTGTGCTTTCTAAGTAAAGTAAAAGGCAAGATCTATGCAGGACAGTCAGTCTGCATCAGGTCAGGCAGTTCTGTCAGAGGCTAAGCTCTGATGGAGAAAAATGGACAGGGAATTATCTGTGGTTTTATACTTAAAGAAATACGGGTTCTGGAAGCACTGTCCATGTCATTGGGGGGCTGTAAACCAAAGCAGAAAGACACAGCAGGTACCTAATGGCATCTGAAAGCATCACAGCAGATGGTGCTGGGCAGGTGCACAAGCCATGGTGTAGGACCAGTGCTGGCACAGCAAGCCAACCTTCAAATCCCTGACACACCAGTAAGCCTCAAACCCGATATCCTAAGCTAACTTGTTAAGCCATTCCAATAGCACAAAGAGGCATTACAAGCCCAAGTTTCTTTCAAAAACTGCTGCACTCCCACTGATTTGAAGGATACTGAGGGAAGCAAGTCTGGTAAAAATCAGATCAAAGTAATTATTATCATCCATCTCATGCAATGTGCTTGGATGGGAGAACTTCCTTTTGTCTTTTTCACTACAGCTTCCCATTCAGCATCAAAACCACTCAGCCGAGGGCAGAGGCACACAGTACTCACAGCCCCTGAAGTGCTGTGGGAAGACATCTGGCATAGACATTCAGATGAGCGGCATTCATATTTTTTCATAACCCACAAAATTACCTTGTCACAGACAACCAAGCACTTTCTTCCAGAGGTACAGAAGAGAAAATCCACAGGGTTCGTGAAACTTTAGAACAGTAGCCAAGTGTGCAAGCAAACCAAAAGTGTGCAAGCAAGAAAGCTGACAGGATCAACTTAGCACAGCACTGCCATGACTACATAATTAAGTCTTCTCTGTCCTCAAAGTCAACATTTAGTATCCACTTAGTCATACATGTGTTTGCTTTACCACATCCATGAACATGTTTAAATAAATGAACAGATTTTAATATATAAAATCTGAGATTGAGAGCATTCATGACAGCTGAAGATATGGATGAAATACAATACATCACACCTTTTTCAGCAGATCATAATTTCCTTGCACAAACTGATTTCATTCTGAAACACTTTATGCTTGGCCACAGCCCAAAGGCAAATATTTTGCATGTGAAACATGATGTGTTCCATAATTTCCAAGCTTTATTTCTGAAATATTAACAGTATTCTCCACACACCTTTACCACACATTTTAATTACAAAACCTGTTCAGTTAGTAAGTTCAAACACAGCTGAGTCAATTTTACCTAACTGTGGCATAGTCCCCAAGAACTTGTTGAGGTCTAACTATCAAGTTCAAGCTGGAAAAAAAACACACTATAAAAGGTATACTATCACTATAGTAATAGATTGCAGGAATTTTCACAGTGCACTGAGACCAATGTAGCTTACAGCCTTAGCCTAGACATCACCAACTACTGTGGATCAATTCACACTGAACTCTACAGAAAACCATTCATGAAGCTATTTTTCTAAGTCAGCTACTGCATGGCTTACACCTTTAAGAACAAGAGTTTCCAAAAAATACATTTAGGACAATCCCAAACATAATTCTTAGCTATACAAATGTTCAGTTCTTTTAAATTATACTAGATCTTTCTCCAGGAACAATGTGTTCTCCAGCTCATGTATAGTTTTACTTTATATCATGTTTAATTCTGGCTTTCATTTTAACAGAATGGGCATGATCTTCAATTATGAGAAAGGCAAGTCTGGACTTATCTCTATTACACTAATAGAAGCTCAGAGGGCAAGAGATCCCCAGCAAAGAAAACACTGGACCTAGAGGCCCCTATACCCAATATCCAAATAGACTGATTTTAAAGGTGGAGAGGAATTCATGGGATAGGCCCATGGAAGGAATGGGAGGTCTAGCCCTCAGGGCCTCTTCAGTCAAGCCCCATCCACACAAACTTCAGATTTCACATGATATAACCACCAGCAAAAATGTTCTGGGGTGAAAAAGCTATTTTCTTTTGTCTGAACACAAATAATCACAGTGTTCTTGTTAACCAAGCCCCTGCTCCTTAAAAAAAGGCAACAACAGCAGCCTGCCAAAGTATTGAGGAGTTAGGGGAGAAAAACAAGTTTGGTGAAGAGATGACTCTAGCAATGAAAGTGATGGATGCAGTGGGGAGTTCTCTGATAAAAAATTACCTAGAAGATTAACATTTTGCTGCAATCAATGTAATTTTGAAGTTTATTTGGCCTCTTAGAAACCATGTTGATTCAGAAGCCAAGAACAGAAAGTCATATTGGAAGGATGACTAGTTGAAAAACAAAAGGCAAACATAAACTATGCCTCTGTTACTGCAGTTTTATTTCTCAGGCTCCCCACACAGCTATTTTCTGATTTGTGTATCAGCTCGATACAGAAACCTTTTCTCAACAGGTGGAAGATAACTCTACCCTTTTGGAAAGGCAAAACTCTTTCTCATGGTCAACAGGAGCAGGTGAGTATATTCTTCATCACAGTTCTCTGTGCCTGGACAATTCTTCAAATGAAAAAACATGGCTAGGAACATAACGGGAGTTTGTAGATTTTCCATACTAAATACTGTTGCTTTAAGACTATTTTAACTCCTGTTTTCTTTCTCTTAAAAACTGAAAAGGCAGAACTTGTGTATGATTAATAGCCAATAACTGAGTGATGAGATACAAGTATGTAAGTATGTCTTTAGCTCCTACGATTTAGCTTAGATTGTCCATAAATTTAAGCAGGAGAGTCAACCTAATATGAAATCATAGAACTTACCTTGATCTTTTCTTCTTCAGTTATGGTGAATGATGCTGTCAATGATACGAGATGTGTTTTATTCTGAGAGATACAAAAATATTACATGTATTAAAAAAAACAAGCAGAATCCACTGGTAAGCAGCCCAGTCTCTAGAAAAGCTTCTCCTTCGAAGGTAAGCTGTACTTCTCAACAAGCTTGAAGCTGAAATAAATCTGATAGGATCTGTACTTCGGGGTAATACTAACAGACATGGAAGCAGCTGCTCTATGCAATACGCTCCCCTTCTAATGACACAGAGGCATATTGTGGTGCTCACAGAATTACGTTTTTCTGTGCCTATAAAATCTGGGATGGCTGAAAACACACAAAACAGGACCCACAGTCAGTGCATACATCTGTATGTCTATACATCCCTGTTTTTTGAATTCCTGCTCTCTACCAATCTAGTATCACTCTTGTGCACGTTGAACATTTTTTCCTCTAAACAAAAGAGAAACAACAGCTGAAATGAAAATACATCTGCGGGTTCTAATTTCATGCAATTATGAAAACCACAGAAAAAAATATCAAGCCATGTTTAAGAATTGGAAGATTCTACTTTGGAAAAAAACACTTGTCCTGCCTCCTGCTGAAACCCAGTCTAACAACCCCAGTGTTAGACCAGTTTTCTCAAAGCCTGGTGCAACTGAGTTCTCAAAAATCAGTAAGGATGAAGATTCCTCAGCTTCGCTGAAAAATCTCTTTTAGAGCTTCACAACTCTCATACTAAAAAAGTGTCTTCCTTATAAACAAGGGGGTTTTCCTTTGCTGCAACTTGTTTTTTTGGTTAAAATAAATTATTTTGTGATAAATATACGGTAAAACTGTCAATCTCTTACAGACTACAGGAATATACATATTAAGTATGTGAAACATCATTATTTCCTCCTGAATACACAGATAAACTCAAGAGAAATACAAAATGTAGAATGAAAAGCTACAGAACAACACACAAAGATATTTCACCTATTTAAGGAGGTCTAGGACTTCCTAAGCTATGAAGGATAGCTCATGTAATTATAAATTCATAGTAAACTGATTCAGAGAGCCTAAGAATTTCATTACACATAGGCCTCAATGCTTAGGCAGATAAGAACCACCTTGGAGACTTCGGTTTTTTTACAAAAATTGTGAAGAGCAAAATAAAATTGTAAAGGAGATACCTGTGATAAACTCCTGAAAGTTAGCTTCGCTGGCAGCATCAAGACCCTGCCATCCCACATTTCTTTTGCATCAAGAAATGCCGAGTAGTTGATTGCAAAGTGTTCTCCACCTGTTAAAAAAGAGAGAAAACCCCAATTGTGTAGATGAAGCAGGTGAGGTACATCTGTCAGTGCAACAAC
This sequence comes from Athene noctua, assembly GCF_965140245.1. Lineage (NCBI taxonomy): Eukaryota > Metazoa > Chordata > Aves > Strigiformes > Strigidae > Athene > Athene noctua. Next base: position 14,269,061 of record NC_134040.1, on the reverse strand, counting down.
AGTCTTTAAGTAACTGTGTTTGCATTTCCTTGAACACAAGAGTATCTACACTGACTTGCAAACAACCCAGTACAACTGCACATCTTTTTTTGCACAAGCAGACGGGTGTGCATCTCTGAAGAGCTGAGTACCCAGCTGAGCTCAGCTGCAGTTACAGATGTTTGCAAAATCTGAAAAGCAATTTCAGTATGAGGAAAAGATTTGAGGAGCGTTTTAGGTTCCTCTTTAGGCTGTGCTTCCTCACCAGCAAAAGTGCTCTCCTAGGAACTGTGGCAGGTGCACCCGCCCAATGAAAATAGGTCTTCTTGGCTGTGAAATGTAGCAGCTCCTGGCTGCCTTTGTTCTCAGGGCTTCATGGTAGTTGGGGCCTTTGGCCAATGGGAGCCACTATTGACCGCAGGTCAGATTGGGCCTGGGGCCAAATGGAGTCCCCTGGAGTAGCATACTGCAGCTGAGGACTCTCCCTTTGGGTTGGGATGTAGCCCAAGGAAACTCCTTGACGTGACTTGAGTCAAGACACTGCCCTGAGCAGGTCCTCGAGGTTGAGGGCCCTCACTTGTTAGGTGGGTGATAGAGTGTTTTGGGTTGTCATTAAACCTACAGAGCTCTTTGTTATGTGTTTTGGGTTGTTGTTAAACCCTAGGAAGCTGTTCTGTTCTCCTCTCAGACATTTGAACCTGCAGTTTGTGAAGGGCTAGTTAATTGTGTTAATAATAAATTTTGAATTTTTGGTGGTTGCTTGTTTATTTGAGAGCCTCCATAGCAAGAACCAAGCCGCAATAAAACTCACCACACTGACTTCAATAGATTTTCTCTGTCCCAGGAAAATTTCTCAAAAATTCCTGGGGAAGTCTTGGGACAGACCTCGAGCTTTTCCCTTCTGACACAGCAGATGCCCCACATCTAGAATAAACAGTTCCTGGCCACATAAGCCCAGCAACATCCTTTGTATCTGCTGCCCCTAAGAATTCAAGCAAATTCGGCTCAGGATCTGGAAACTGGGCTAAATGATGCCTCAAGCTACTGAAAAGCATCATGTTTTGACTGATACTAAAACTCAACATGACATATTTATAAATACTTTATTTTATAAAGTGGACAGCCTACATTATAACCACTAACTGGTTGATTCTCTTCCTAATGAAACTAAAGACAAATCGACTGAGATTTCAGCTGAATTTTGATCCACAGTGCATTGGAGCACTGAAGAATTATTACAGCTAACATGCAGCTTGACAGTACAAAGGTCTGTGTAGGCATAGCCTTTCTGTCCAGACCTAGTGGCTCACTCCAAGACTGACATAATAATGACGAAATCTTAAACTATGCAGAAATCTGTTCTGCCAGATTTTCCTCCACTTCAGTATTCTTCATGCTGATTCATGCAACATATACGGTCTGGAAAAGATAGCTTCAATTCCAGATTCAGCAATTATAAACAATTAGATAACTGCTCCAACTTGGTTACTCGATCAGCTCTGCAAGCCATTTTTCCATTTTTTCTCGGATCATTCTTTCTTAGGAACCTCTGTTGAGAGCCAGCAATTACCTGACACTTTCAAAAAAGAACAGCCCTATGATCAGGACCACTACTTACACTGCTGTTATTAGAAATTGAGTCTGACTATCCATTTGCAATTAGACAGCAGCCCCAGCAGCCCCACTTATTTCCCTTTTCTATTTGGAAATCTCTCACTCGTAAAACATTATCATAACCCTAGATATTTCAACCATAAACAGGTATCACTGAACACTTCTGAAGCTCCAAGGGAAATAGCATGGCTCTCAAAAGCAAGCCGGTAATTTTCTGTGTGCTTGGACTTAGGGAAAAGGAGATGAAGAAATCAAGAAAGGTTAAATTTTATGAATGTGCAATGATCCAACTGTGACCAAAGGAAAAGACTGACTCCAAGAGTGGAACAGGTTTCTCTCTTACTTGCTTTGATTTTATAATTTGTTCAGTTTGGGGAGAACAGATACTGAGAAGAGCTGCCTTATTTCTGATGAATCATTATTGCCTGCTTGCACGGCTTTTTGCAATTCCAGTGCACCTCAATACCTCAGCAAGCCAATCTGCCACGCTTGGCTAAAGGAAGACTCATCAGATACAATTAAAATGGCTTCTGCAGCAGCTTTTAAAACTATCCAAAATGAACTGAAGGGGCTTACTTCTGTGCCTGGGAGATCAGAAGCAGTTCAAAGGTGGGAGTCAAAATAGGAGTTAAAAGAATTGTAAACTGCAGCACAAAACCTTTCCCACAGCTGTTCACCTGTATTAACTGATAATTGGAGAATTCACACTACAAAAATAAATAAGTAAGCATCATGATTTGAACTGATGCTCTTCCACAGGTATAATCAGGGATATTTCCCCACAGATTTTGTTACCTTGCAAGAATCTTTTCCTGTAAATCTGTATGCCATTGGTGGTCTTATTACCACTGTTTTTTTGAACATGTAGACCAGTGATATTGTCCAGCACCATAAGATCTGTAATATTTGGTGAGAGCAGCATGTTGGTGTTACTAATCAGAAGCGTAATGTATGCAGTTTGAGGGTCATGTTCAACATCCACCTGAAAACAGAAATATTAGTATTAACGGTGCAAAATGGCTGTATGTGAATCTTAACAGCAAAATGCATAGTCTTGATTACTAATAGAAGTTTATTTTATGGGTAAATTTATTTTCTGAAGGCAGTGATGCATATTTGCATACCTGCAAATGGTGCTACACTCAGTTTGATCTCAAACTCCAAAGGAGATTTTAATCTTTGGTATGTCAAACTGTTGCTTGGACACAAAGGGACAGAAAGTTGATGTAGGAAACCCAGCTCATGCAGAGCCAGAAGTGAGAACAAGAATCTAAATATCCCCTTGATACTTCATACAACACAGAACTGGATCATAACTTTATAACCAGAGTCCAGAAAATTCTTAACTTTGAACTTCTGTACAACAAGGATCTTTCTTTTGCAAGCTGCCCTTGCTGCAAATTCATTCTCTCCATGCAGTTTTGGTCTCTATTTCCCTTTTTTTCACAGCAACCATATTCTCCGAAGGGTGTTGGCTGCCTCAATTCACCCTTCCCATGGGAGGGCTGATGGAACCACCAGTGAACTTGGAGTTCAAGGCTCTGCTTCCAGTTAGTGGTGAAACACATAAGCTAATCATCAGTCTCTAGCAATACACACTTATGTGATTTTATTTACTTATTCCATTAGGCCATTAACTCTTATTAGGTAATTATACCCTCTAAATTAAATTACTTTGAGCGCAGAGTTGCTTACTGACCTCTCACCTTTCAAATTACCTTCCCCTATAACTCATATTAAACCAGAACTGTCTAAAACTTTATTGGATTTATAATATGCTGGCCTATAGTATAGCCATGATGGTGTATCAGGTTTCTAATAATGACACCAATTAACACTTATTTAACTGACTGTAGTATGATTCAGGATGAGCTTTTCTCTTTTTTCTTCCTCATTTTTAGGAAATTTTTACTCTGTATCTGGACACGGGCAAATATAAACAATAAAGCAGCCCCCACAGAAATGAGTTCTAAAAATATGAATTGTGGTAGACTTTAGAAATCACACCAGAGTTTATGGCGGCCACAAGATTCGACATATGTAGTTATGATTTCATTGTGCACCACTGATCTCTGCATTTCATACTAATTCAGTATAGATACAGATTACAGTTTTAGAATATTTTATGAATCAAGGAACAAAAATGTTTATTGAAATTATTATTGCTTAGTTTGCATTTTTCTATTTAAGTGGCAATAATTAAAGTACATTTGAATAAATCTGTTTATATAATTCTCCTTGGTATACCACACCAAATTTTCCAAACTCATTACAGCAAGTTCAACCTTAATTGTGTTAAACAAAGCTTGTGAAGGAAAAAACCCAACTATTCATTGTACTAGATTCTGCAAATAATTGTCAGCACGTATAACAACAGTCTTAATCATATTTGTGAGGAAAGCATTACCAATTTCATGTGTTTGTATATCATGAACTATACTCCAACAGTCATGAGACTTAAAATCACAAAGTATTAAAAATGTGATACATTTGGGGGAGATTTTCTCTCCCCATTTCTGAACTGGCCTGACGCAGGCAGCATGCCTTTCAACCTCTCCTGTGGAGTCACCAAGGCTAGAAACTTTCTTTTAAAAGCACAAACAAAATGAAACAGGAAAAGAAGCCTCAAAGCCACATAAAGAAAATACAAAGCCACAGAGCAGAGACCCTGACACAATCACCAAAACAAGAAAATACACCTTGAAAGATGCAAGGTTCAAACTGCATGAGTTGTTAATACTGTATTATGCTCCACAGTAAGCGTGGATGGGCTTGTTCAGACAAACGTATGCAACATCAAAAGAGGGAGCTGGGGAAACAGAGAAATAGAAAAAAATTTTCCTCCATTCATTTTCCCATACCTTTCCCTTGCTATTCAAGGCAAAAAATGAGGATTTCGGGTCTGTTCCTGTGCTTCTAAGCAGGCAAAAATATATTAATTTACATTGGGGAGAGGGGATATACACAGTAATTTTGATAAATTCCTACAATAAAATAGGCAGAGAAAGTAGCATGTGCATATTCACAGGCAGTTGCAGGAATATGGCAGCATTAGTCCTCGCCTTCCCCTAGGCAGGAGACTTAATGCACAGTCTCACACACTGTTCATTCTCTTTCTCAAACTAATTTTGCATTTTCTCTTATTTTTGTTTAATAAAATTCTTAATTAAGTGACTAAACAAAGCAACCCTTCAGAGGTATCCCAACCGTACTGCCTATATCCTACCACAATCTTCTTCAGGTGGCCAAAAGGCCACATTTTTTTCATTTCTGATTAATATTAAATACATGGTTTGCATTTGTTCTTTTTGACTGGCAGCCAGTTTAAAGCTAAATTCAAAAGGATTTGAAAGAATTTGGATTCTTTTCCTGATAGCACTGGAGAAAGCAGCAGATGAGAATCAAGCAGTAGGGAAGCTCTTGGGTTTGACCTCTCATAGAAAGAATCTCCTCCATACACCACTGCCATTGGGATCAGTAGCCACTGGATATCTCCTTTAAGTTGCTCCTCTAATTTGCCTGAAGATGTTTCCTCTTGTTTTTGGAGCGGACGATTGTGCTGCCAACCATCTACAGGAATTGAAGCCAATGGTAGCCACTGATGATGTGTTAAGTGCATACTCCATTTTTCCTATGCTGCTGATACACCATATGTATCATTAGCCTCTGCAACTGATGTCACTTCAGGTACCTGGGAGAGTGGAGTGAAAAGAACCACAGCAAGAGCAAGGACATACTAGGTGAAAAGAGAGGAGGAGGGAATTGCCACGGAAGCGAATGGAATGGAGGATCTTTGGGAATAAATTAGAACAACTAGAAACAGTAAAGGAAGATCCTAGAATCATAGATGATCTGCAATGCAAGAATGCTTAGGAGACGAGAAACAAGACAGGTAAATGTGTTAAAAGTCAAACAGTCAAATTTAAAGATTTACTACAGCTCTGCTAAAGTTTATTGTCATTACGTAGTACAATTACAGAAAAGTTCAGGTCATACTACAGAATGAAGGTTTTAAAAGAGCACATTTCTGGAAAGAAGGAAGGACGTGGGTGCTGTAAGCACAGGTAAAATTTAAACACCCCAGTTTCAATAAGGGTATTTCTGAGCTAAGGTGTTGTAAAAATCCTGACTCAAAGTAGTAAACATATGTCATTTCCATGCTCTGAGGAGCTACTCATGGTAGGAGGAGGAAAATGTGCAAAATTCATTTGTTTTCCATTTAAAACAGCTAAAGACCACCATATGGCCAGTCTGTCTCTTAGCAGGAAAACATCTGTTCAGATGAATTAGGATTGAAGTAGATGACAAGGTAAGCAAAGGAAAGTAAAATGAACTGCACCTGGAGGTAGAAGACAATCACATACAATTGCATAGTTTTTGGTAATTTACAATTAATAGCACTGCAAAATTATTTTCTGATAATCCTGGCACCTACAACAGATTAACTTTGACCTTGTACAGAAGGATTTCACAATTTTTAATTGAGTCTATGTGAGGTTGTCCTATGAATAGCAGAAAAAAACCCATGTAACTGTCTTAAACTCTGTTTCAGAGAGGCTCTAATATAAAAATTGGGAATCTACAGCCAGAAAAGCAGAAGGTTCTGTGATTCTGCTTCCTATGTCTGAAAAGCTCACTATTCAGCCTCATTAATCATGATATGCTCCCATTTCAATAACAACATTATAGGTAATTAGTACCACAAGATGTGATGCATATTCATTCTTCTCTATGCAAATTATCCAGTGCAGGTTATAATGTCACCTGCTCTGTACTAGTTACTGAACCCTCTACCCTCATGCAGCATTACAGTGGCTGAATTCAGATTTGTCTTACTGTTGGATGCACTTTCTCTCTCCAAGAGACAGGTAAGATGATCTGCTTCTAATTCCAAAAATTAAGTCTTGCTTCATCCAGTGTAAAAAAACCAAACAAACAAAAAACAAAACCCAAAAAAAGGAAAGGAAAAATAACAGTCTAGGTAAATCTATCAACCTATGCCACATGAAGTAAAAATAGAATGGAAGGTTTAAAATTTATCCTTAGAGTAGGGAGGGTTTTGCTCCTCATAAGCATTTTACATGAGTCAAATTTCAAATTTCATTGAATACTATGCTGTAGCTGAGTCCCACTGAATATGCAGACTATGACACATTGGCTCTTCTATTAATATGACTGTGTGACAGAATGGCCACAGACACAACAGGCATCACGGAGCTCTGTGCCCCATCCTTTGAAAGGATTCCATACTTGACACAGGTAGGGGACCCATGGTTTTGCCAGGAATGTAGCTCAGAAGGCTCATCTTATTCTCTATAGAAGTTTGTCTCTCTCTCTGCCCAGCCTTGTGGCTGATTTCTAGAGTTCACTGGGCTTTGTCCATTTATAGTTCTACAAAATCACAGAGGTATGTATTCTGACCAAGAACCAAAATCCTCTGAAGTTTGAGAAGATTCCACTGACTTCAGTTTTGAAACAACACTGCAAAACTACTCCTCTTACAGAAGGTGAGACCTTCTTAACATCAAAAAGGACATTCTCCCAAATACTCAGCATGGGCACAATTCTGCTCCCACTTTTTAAAGGACAAACTTCCTACTTGGGTAGAAACTTCCTATTAAATTAACAAGACAAATGTAAGAAAACTTACCACACCACATTTCTGAAGGGTTATTCCAAATCCAGAAGACACTGACATATTGGACACATCTTCAGGCTGTGGAGAAAAGGGAAAAGTCTACATAGTGTATGAAAATATCATAATTCACAAACTGCAGCACAAGTTAAATTATGTAAATAAGGAAATGAGAGAAAAAATTTAGAGGTATTCATCATCTTCAAACCTAACAGCTTTGTTATCCCATCAGTTTATCTTTTTTTCTAGTCCAAATTTGTATGAACTACTTATTCCCACAAGTAATTACTAGTATCTTAATTGATACACTCATCTTTTGGTTATCAGAATTCCCTAACAAAATGCATAGTTTTTATGCACAAAGTTCATCAGACTATGTGGATCCATTTAATTACCAAGTGTCTATCGGAATCAGCAATCACATAGCTGTATCTGTCACAATAACTCTTTGGAAGTCTCACAACTAGTTGCTGAAGCCATCTCAAGTGAACATAATTACCTGAAATGGAATTAGAAATGTACTAATTGGGTAGTAAATTCCCAGCAATGTTCACTTCTGATGTAACTGGTATAATCCTTACAAATATTAAAAGTGGAAAACCATCTTTTACTAACCAGCTGGTGGTTAACAGAAGACTCTCGTTTGAACAAAATTTTCCTTGTCCATGAGGGTATCAAAGCAAACAGTGAGTGGCTCCACTGATCATCTGAGGCTGCAGAAGTCAAGAGACGGTGAGGAGCTTCACTTGCTTGAATGACCAGAGGTAGGGGCATTGCTGAAAACCAAGGCAACACTCTGCATTAGAACTAAAGCTGGCTCCTGTGCTGCAGCTGCTTGCCACAGATTCCAGCCAAGGATGGGTGGGGTTCGTGGTACCTGGTGCTCTGTGTGCACGCAGCAACCAGCACGCTCTCCCTCAAAGCACTTAAAATCAATACAGGTAACAGAGACATGAGGCCAGGCAGGAAACAGAGATTGGATCTGCCCCACAAAACCGAGCAGGAGTTAGAACAAAACTGTTTCCTACCTAGGGAACTCACATATGCCCCACAGAAAACTTCTTGCCACCTAAATGTAAAGCATCTAATGCATGAATTAAAAGGTTTCAGCCTTAAATCAACTGTTAATATTTTCAGTGCAAAGACATTTTCAGCAAAGCATAAATAATTGAAGCACTCTACAATGTGAGTGGCCTCAGCACTAAGGGCGTTCTGCTCCAAGGATACAGTCTGCCAATTAACCATTAACCATGTCAATACATATTCAGAACAAAAATACTTCCCAGTTGAGTAAGGGTCTCAGTTACATTTCAGCTGAATTGGAGTGCCATCAAATCAAATGCTCCTCAATTTAGTAATTAGCAATAGAAATGCTATCTTTTACTCTTATATTTTTATGAAAGCTTAGTCCATGATATCAAACAAAATTACAAGAACAGTTTTGAAATCGTATCACTTATCTACTGAAGTAAAAGCACCTATGACATTAAAAAAGGGAGCTTACACTAAAAATCAATAATTTAATATACTAAATTGTCAAAGTGTAAAGCTGCTGAATGAAGAGAAAAAATCATGAAAATTTTAAAATGATAGTAGGCTATGTTTAAAGAAGATACTCTTTTTCATTCTTTGCATAATAGTTCTCATTTATTACTTATTTTTAAATCCCATATTTAAATCATTAGCAATATATATTCATATGAACAAAAACTCATTGAAAAGCAAAGATTTTGGGCAAATGACATTTTTCTATAGTTTTCATTTTAAAAAACCTCTTATGTGTTAAATGAAATACGAAAAGCTGAAGATACTAAAATCTCAATATGAGAAGGAGCATTTTTTTGAAAAGACACTGCTTTGTTGGAAGAATATTGAGAAATACTGTTAGCTGCAAGTAGAAAAGACACACAGAGAGCATTCAGAATTGGGCCCCTAAAGGAAGGGCTATAAAGGGCCTTCAAGCATTGGTGCACAGGAATCACTGAAAAGATTTCTGTTAACATAATGAATGGGATGCAGTCCTGTTGCTTACAGAACCCAGATGGGCAAGTGCACCTTGGGGAGCTTCACCGTCTTCTCAAGCCAGAATAGCATGCTTTTTTTATACTGGTTTATATCGGACAAAATTGTGTGTATATGGGCCAGGAAAAGCTGGTTGTTTATATTTTACAATCAGCTTTAACTCACTTCTCTAAGTTTTACTTAAATACTTAAACCACTGTCAAACAATGCAACAGACAGACTAATTAAGGGACTAAAAATAACAAGGTAAACTTGGTGAGAACAGTAATATGTATAATTACAATACCAAATGTCTGTGTATCTCTGGGGCTGGAATTTTTTCAGGGCAGCCATGCATGGCATACTTCTGTTTCAAGACTAAGCAACAGCCCCAATCACTCAGGATGACACCAGTGCTGAACTAAGTTCCAGTACAGACCTATTAGTTGCCACTCTGAGCCCACCTGGCCATTGTACTGCCCAGCAGATCCAAATATCATACTATATCTCACCTACAATGGCTCTAAACCTATGTTCTGACAACTGAACCAAGCCTCTCTGCAGTCTTGTATAGATATATCCAAACACTGAAAAAGATTCATTTTATATTTGTTATGTCTCTCACATATTAATGCAATTGCCATCCCATTCCTATGGAGGTGGAGCACCAATTCTCCTTTTTCTTTTCTTGCTAGACTGCAGGAGATGCACTCTACTTTATAGTAAACAGAAACACGGAGCTCCTTTGTAGGGCTTCATAAAAGTCAGAAGTCAAAATGGCAAAATGTGTGGGCTGGGTTGAGCAACTGCTGCCTTGAAAGTGCTTCTTATTTAGCAGACCATTTCCTTCTGAATTTTGGATGAGGGAGGTCAGTCAACAAGAAGGGGGTAATTGCTTCATAAAACATCTTTTGTTCTTGTGCCCTCTGCAGCATGACATCTCCATCAGCACATCCAACTGCACTTTTCATGTGACAGCAAATCCTGATACTCCCCTCTGGAGAGTATCAAGTTTACAGTAACCAATTTAATTAACTGATCATGTTCTTTGACTCTGAATAAATATCTGGATTACTAATTACACAGATGAGTCCATTTTCAAGTCGTGCTTTGTTATCACTTACAATCCTGAAGATAATGTGCCGAGTTCCCAGCAGAAGTCTCCAAGCATGTTATTTGGCTGTTCCATCACCAGTAATTGGAGGTTGGGGATTTTGCAGGTTCTTGACATTATGTTAAGCAGCCTCAACACTGATGATGATTACAAGGATACTTCTGCAAATTCACTTGTATCTTCCCAGCACTCAATGGAAAGTTTTGCTCTAAATAGATTCAATCAGTGTGATAGATGTCCATACATCAACACGTGCCACTGCCTTCCTCCGTATTTTTTCTCATCCTTCCCATTAATTTTTAACAATATAGGCTGTTTTATAATACCCTGGTTTCCCTTGCCAGTAAAGCAGCACTTTTCTATCCCATTATTTTTTGTAGTATTGACTGTCAGTTAAACAAATTTTTCCTTATCCACATGTCACTAGAGCATTATACAGCTCAGTGCAGTTGACCTGCAACACAACTGCTTTGCCACATAACTTGCTGCATAATCTTAACATCAAGACAACATAACTGTATTTATCAATTCTGCTGTCTCTTTTCAGATAAGGTCCTACGTGGATTGCAGATGGCTAATGACTGCTTGAAAAGCTGGACACTGACTATCTGAGAAAGGATGGTACGGGCACAACACATTCTGTGGTTTTCACGTCTATTCTAGATTTCTGTTCTGAAATTGTTTTAACAGATTCATGTGTGGTTGGAAAATACTAATACTTGACTTCTGAGGCCTGTCACTAACAAGCATTGAGCTTTCTTTTGGATTTCTTTCTGCTGCTCAGAAGTGCGAGTGCACCATTATCAGTGCCTCTTCAGAGATGCATCTCAATTCTGATACCAACACTCTGGTCTCTGCGTTCCTTCCACTCTCTTTTCTTCTTACTGCTTCAATCTCTGCAGTTTTTCTGGCTGTTTTCAGAAAAGCCATTATAAGAGCTGCACAGTCTTCATTTCCACTAGTTTCTAAATGGAAACTATTCCCACGCCTTTTTGAAAGGGAAACTGCAAAGCAGGGGAACATTTTCAGGTTTACACACAGCCCAAACAATCCCCTCTCTGCTGAGTTTGCCAGGCTGCCACCAGGCACTCCCAGAGTACAGCGCCTCAGGCCAAAACATTTCCCAGACAGCAAACCAGTAGAGCATGAGGCTTAATCTGGGGCTTTCCTGCAAACATCTCTGAAAATGCCAAGTGAAACAGTTCATCAAAGAAAGGCAGTAATTTCACTTTGAGATGTGAGACAAGATCACCATTTTTAAAATGAAATTTTGTTTAGTTTTCCTTTATTATGTATTCCACATTTTTACAATGTGTTATCAAATTGTTAAATATTTTATATCACTTTTAATTAAAACATTACTAAAATGTTTTCCCATGATTGAATCCTCCATAAACCCAATATAAACAGATATGCCAGAACCCTATCTTAAACTGCATATTCCTAGCTAATTACAGTGTTGCTAGGTCTGCTTTGTAATGAATTACAAAACAAAAACATGAAAATAAGTATCAATATAGCTGAAACAGCTGGAAGATTGGTGTAAGATTTTACTATTCATGTTACTATAGCATTCACTCAGTCCCACATATGTACAGTGCCACAACAACATGAAATGACAAATGCACAGTTGATCAGAACAGTCTCTGCTATTTAATGCTGTTCAATTTTCTTTGCTGTTCTCCCCAGGCAGTCATCTGCCACTCCTCAGCTTTGTGCACTACTGCTTTGGGTGGTGATCTTTTGCTCTTTTGGACCTCTAGCATCCACACTCAAGACACAAGCAATACACTTAAGAAGGAGAGCTCCCCACTCCCAGCTCTCACTCCCTTCGCTTGCTGCTCAGGGTGTGCAAACGGAGAGAGGATATGACCTGGCACACAATGCACCTACAGTGTTGAGACTGTGGCAACAGTGGGTCTGTGTTCATACCAGCCGAGGGTGGAAGGATGGGTATCTAAGAAAAGAAACTGTCCTATCTTTGTGGTCAGTATACTGTCCTTTGCTAAGAAACTAGTTTTGTGTAACAACAGGGTCCTTCAGTGCTAAAGCATGAGCCTTTACCACTGGACTAAATGGGCTGAGTCCTTAATATGGTAGGGGCACAGATGGACCACCATTAGATGGGTAGGTATAACACTATAGTGCCTAACTTGTTCTTGATAGAAGTTAAGGTGAAGGTTATTCTTGCCCAGGGCAATTAAAATAGTCTTACAATAGGTTTGCAGCAAAGACTCCACTATGTCCTTAAGGCACCTGTACCTTTACAATGCAGCCTAACCTGCCAAATTATAGTAGGGAAGTGAAGATTCTGACAAGTTTGTGAAATGTCAAGTTCAGAATTTAAAATTACCTGACACTGAGAGGAAAAAAAACAATTCTAAGACAGTCATTCTGATTTTTAGCTCTCAAGGGCTGCATATTTCAAGTCTCATATCTGCAGTCTGATTTGCTTTCCCCTAGAATTTAGAAAAGCTCTGAATAATCATGTTTTATTTCAGTGGTGAAGAAAAGAGTTAAATGTACTTGCTTACCATTTTTTTTTTTTTGCTGTTGTTCTGAATTATTCCCTGTCCTGAAAACCAGCCAGGATACAAGATCCAATTTGAAGTGCCTTTCAATTACACACAACAATGAACAGCAAAGGTAGTAATTTACTGTATTTCAGTTTTGAATGTTGCCATTAGCTTTTCTTGTTACAAAGTCAAAGAAACTATGGGCATCAACAAGACAAAATGAATCTACTTTCCTGGCCTGTTTTGAGTAAGTCAGAGCAGACTTGAACATAACTCAAAATCCATTGTGTTTCCCAATCACAGGGCTATTCTGGGATTGCTTTTTCTCATCTTATCCAGAAACAACTCAAAAAAGCTTCCAACACAAGCCCCTGAGATCAGTGTGCTGCCACAAACCGTTTTACTTCAGCACACTGCCATTTTCAATGACAAAGGTTTTATGCAGAAGTTCTGATCTTGTTGCTTTCACTGATAACTTCTTTAGTAAGAAATAAGTCTAGTACCCTGATTAAGCAAACCACTAAAAACTTAGCTTTAAATATGTTAAAAATTCATGCTTATTAGAATAGAACAATTCTTAGTTATAAAATCTAGCATACAATTCAGTATTTGCAGCAGCCCCTCATTTAACACATGTATTTACCTACTAACAAAATGGCAGTTACATAGAATCATCTAGGTAGACCCGTAAGATCAAATCGAACCATAAACCTAACACTTCCAAGTCCACTAAACCACGTCCCTAAGTGTCATATCTACATGTCTTTTCAGTACCTCCAGGGATGGTGATTCAACTACTTCCCTGAGCAGCCTGTTCCAGTGCTTGATGGCCCTTTCAAGTGAAGGAATTTTTCCTAATATCTATTTTAAACCTCCCCTGGCACAGCTTGAGGCTGCTTCCTCTTGTCCTATCACTTGTTTCTTGGGAAAAGAGACTGACACTCACCTCCTTTCAGGTAGCTGTAGAGAGCAATAAAGACTTCCATGAGTCTCCTTTTCTCCAGGCTAGACAACCCCAGTTGCCTCAGCTACTCCTCAAAAAGACTTGTTCTTTAGACTCTTCACCAGGTTCACTGCTCTTCTTTGTACATGCTCCAGCACCTCAATGTCTCTTTTGTAGTGAGGAGCCCAAAACTGAACCCAGTATTCAAGGTGTGGTCTCACCAGTGTCAAGTTCAAAGACACATCACTTCCTTAGTCCTGCTAGCCACACTATTTTCAGACCACTAGTAAGACACTGCGCGTCAAATTGCCCATTTTGCTTTAGTGTCAGAAGGTTCTTGTGAACTCAAAACTGCATACATTTCCTCTCTCAGTGGACTGCACATTAATAATTCGCAACCCATCAGAAAGCATGATGTGAGCAGCAAGGATAACACTGAATATAGGAACAAAATAAGGAAGCTCAGCAAATCTGAATTATTTGCTTTCATATTTAAATTAATAAATTAATTTGTGGATTAGACATGGCATGGGACAAAGAAATTAGAGGCATCTCACTAGATTACTTCTTCAGAGTGTGTAATTTCTTGGCAAATGTATGTCATGAAATCATCTCTTGGGGAACAGCAGCCATGGGGGGTGTGTCTATTTCAGACATTGCATTGCCCCTGTTAATGCGCTGTAAGAGGATGTCATAACCTTTCAGGGTACTCATCTCCATCACACTTGGGTGAGGTATCACGCTATTTATTATACACATATAAAGAAAATAAAGACCAGAGCCTCTAAGAGAAACTAAGTTATTTGCTCAAATGTACACAAAGAGTCTGTCAGCCTTCAGATGCAGCTCCTCCAAGCTCTAAGAGACTTCTCTAAGTATTGGTGTACCCTATTTCAATCAGATTAGGCAACTATCACTGGAAATGCTCAGTGTATGAGACTAGTGACAAGTATATTTTATACCTACTATAAAGAGTATTAGCATCCCAGAAACACTTCTCGACCCTCTACGTCTAGGAGTCTTTCTTGGTCCAGGACAAAGTATATTAGCTACTGTAACTGCAGAGGTTTTTGAAAATAGCTTCAGGAGTAGGTATTGCAACAGTGTCAGTAAATGCACAGAGGTTAAATTAGCTTCTGAAAAGGAACACGGTCTTGATCAGCTTGAAGTAATACAGGCTTTCTACAACACTGGGAATGCTGGGCATCAGAGGGTGCTCCCCTATGTCACATTTAATGAGGAAAAAAAGCTCCTCCTGAAAATGATTCAGAATACGAACTGGTATCTTCTCACAGGGGCTCCATTCTAGATGAGCTGTTTAGGGAGACGAGAGCACCCTCATTCCTAACTTCTGAGCAAACATTTCCATGTGGCCCAGCACCAAGAGTCCCACTGATTGGCCCACTAGGGCCCAGTTCCAGTCCCTTGCCCACCTTCACATCCATGCCCTGGGACAGCACTGAAAAGAGAAAAGTTACATACCTGTCATTCCCAGACATCCCACCTCTTTTTGAAGCCACAGATTATCTTTATAAACCTAGAGTTAACACAGAAGAGGGTAATTATAAAAAAGAACTGTTTTCATAAATATCTAATATTGAACTCTTATGCTGAATTTATGCTTCACAATTAGACAGAACCCTGTCCCACAAACCCTTGACTTTCCCAAAATTAACGACCAGAAGATACACAACACGGCTCTAGAGGCCTCCCACAACTTGCTAAGCAGTATGAGGCTCCGCTGTCTCCCAGTATGGCTTGGGGCTCAAACTGTACTTACACTTCATATTATGAGGCTGAGCCTCTGCACAATAGTGGAGCAGGAGAGTTTGCTATTAAGTTTGTTCTTATAAAATAATCTTTCTTTGCCATAGTCAAAGGCAGATGAGGACACAGGAAAATCCAATCACTAGAAGTCAGCAGGAATGCATCCATATTGAATGCTCAAGACTACTGATACTACATTCATTTTTCCTTTGGAGCATTACGTGGAGCCTTTCAAAGGGACCACAGGCTAAAAACTGCAGCTCACGAGGCAATCTGTGACAGCAACCCGCCTGTGCCCAGACCACAGAGACTGCTACAAAATCACAGCTCTAAAATGTCAGTAAAAGAAAACAGTGTCTTTTAGGATTGTTAATGCCCAGTGTTTTGACCTGGATGTAGTAGTCATTTCATTTAATAAAAATGCTTCCTTGCAGAAGATAATACAGAGCTAGGAATACTGGCTGATTAACAGTGATCTCCTAAGTCCACTGAGTGATGTGACCCACGCTTGCTGTTTCGGTCTGTTCTCAAGTATTGAATATGAATAACGGTAAACACTGACTTATGTCAGTAACACTGTTGCCGTACAGCAAGTTCGGAGCATTTTTCTTTGCCTGCTCAGGGGAGCCATCAGTTTGATTACTGCTAGAACTGTAACTTTAGTTAACATTGTGTGCCCTTCAGATAGGGCACTTTCCCTCAAAACAACAGCAAATGCATGACATATCACAAATGCGGATGCACCAGGAGCCCTGGGTTTTAAGTGGTGACTGCTCTGGGAAACAAGTACATATGGGATTGGAGGCAGCTCTTGTGGAGGAGAAAGGACAGAGAAAGGAACACAAGCGGGAACATGCAGCACACTCTGAGCAGCCCCGGAATGCAGCTCTGGAAGGCCCCAGGCCCCGAGCTCTTTGCTAGAGGTTATCTGCAAATACCTCGTTGTACAGCTCTCCCTGCACTCCAGAATTCTTGACCAAAAACTGAGTTATGCCAAAATTCTCTAATGCCATTATTAATTTCTTCTCATTGGTTAAATAATCTATATGACCCTGACTTTTGAGTAGCCAAGCATCTAAAGAACACAGAAAAACCAGGAAACTCCAGTGGCAAATTTAAACAAAAAATTGTCTGGTGGATAGAGAGATATACAAATATGTATGCATTTCCATATGGATATGCAGCAGTAGAAATCTCATGTTAAAAGGGAATTAGCCTTTGCCAGGTATTTCTAGAGCAGTCTAGTGCCCTATCTGCATTAAGAAAATGTGTACCAGTACACTAAATGGATGTAATGACAGCAGTGTAAAACACTGATGAAAACATAAAACACCTATACGATGGTCTATTATGTTAAATGTTGAAATAAATCTTGCTTATAAATATAAATCCCAAATATTACCCTTATGCATTATATCAGTATATATATGTGAATGTTAAATGTCAACAGTTCCTTTGTAAATGAACCTGTAATGAAAGTACAGTGGTCTAAGTGTGCAGAAAGGCATGCAGAAAATGTGGCTTGCTAGCCAACAAGCTTTATTCCTAAGAAATCAGCGTACAAATGGCTCCTGATTTCCACAGACTCTAGGCATTTATTCATCTGTGGTTTTACAACAGCTCATGCACAAAAATCTACAGTGCTCATATGTCCACGTGCGTCAACTAAAAATGACATTACAGCAACCTTGTTTTTTCTTCTGCCTTATCTGGCATTCAGTTCTCAAGAGTCTGCGCTGGAAAATAATAGTCTGGATATTGAGCACAATTCTTGCACTCTGCTGCAGTGTGTCCAGAATACCAGAGGGCATCATAAGGGGCTCTGCAGGGGCAAATAGGGCCAATTCTATGGGCCAGCGCTCCCATCATGCTTCAAAGGTAATTAATGCAGTAATATTGCCAGCAGAGTTTTACATTAATTTATTTTTCTGGTGGAAAAATAAGGCAGGGGGTTGTTTGGTGTTTTCTTTTTAAAATTTATTTTCCTGCAACACTATTTCCTACTGATTAGTCTTCTTGTACTTACACCACAAACTAACCGTTCGTAACTCGCTCCATCCCCTACCCCAGTCTCAGGTATTCTCCACACGGCCAAAAGAAAACTACGTTGACACATTCTGAGAGAGCTCGATAGATAAAGAATGAAACATAAAAGCTGTATCCTAAACCGCTAGTGGCGTTCCCAAGAGCGGGCTGTCTCCAGCGGGCCAGGGTGCTGCGACTGGCCAAAACCGCACCGAACGCCTCTGCTCAGGCAGAGCAGCCCAGCGCAGCCACTGCCCGCACGGGGCAGGCTGCGGTGGCCCGACCACGCCGGCCCTCGGCCGTTTTCAGGCCGCTGCCCCCAGCCCAAGTGCCTGGGAAGCGGCCGCTGCTCCGCTGGGCCACCGCTCCTCCAGCAAACCCCGCCGCGGGGGCTCGCCGCGCCCTCGGACACGGCCTTCTCCTTCGTCCGCCATCAGCCGCCCCGGGCCCACGGCTCCGCCACCCGCGCAGCGCCCCGCGGGCCCGCCGCCTTACCGCAGCCGCTGTCCGACCGCAGGGCTCCCGGGGCGGGCCCGGCGCCCCGGACACCTCCGCGGGGCTCGGCGGGGCGCGGCCCCCGGCCCGGGCACGCCAGGCGGCCGCGGCGAGGGGCTGGGCGGGCGCGGCCGGCCCACCGGGGAGCAGCGCCGGGAGCAGCGCCAGCAGCAGCCCGGCCAGCAGCCTCCGCATGGCGACGGGCGGGCCCTCCGCGGGCGCGTAGGGCACCGCGGAGACTTTCCAGGCGCTGCCCCGCAGCCAGGCCGGGCCTCAGCCGCCGCCGCATCCATCCGCCATCGGTCTCCTCCCACCGCGGCGCGGGCGGGGCGCGGGCGGCGGAGGGGCCCGGGGCAGCGGGCCCTCCCCTCCCCTTCCCTCTCCTCGCTGCGGACTGGGCCGGGCCGGGCCCGATGGCGGCGGCCGGGGGCTGCCTGCGGGCTGTGGGGCTGCAGTTCTGGGCTCGCTCGCTGCAGGCGCTGCCCGCCCTGCTGGCCCCCGCCGTCCTGCTGGGGCTGTTGCTGGGCGCCGCCGCCGCCGCCTTGCTCTGCCGCTGCGCGCTCGGGCCGCGCCGGCGGAGAGAGGTACGCGGGGCCGGCGGGCGGGGGGCTGGCAGCCGGCCTTCCCCGCTGCCTTCCGCCGTGGGGAGGCTCGGGCCTGCCTCGGGCTGAGCAGCTTGGAGGAGTCGGGGCCGGTCTGTGAGGGGCGGCGGCGCCGGCTCGGCTCGGCCCGGCCCGGCCCGGCTCGGCTCGGCCCTGCCCGCGGCGCGGGGCGGTCGGGGCTGCCCACGCAGGGCCGGGGGCCCAGGGGCTGGGCGGGCCGCGGGGCGAGCGGCGAACGCAGCAGCGGTGACTGCGGGCGGGGCTGAGCTCGGTGGTCGGTGGGGAGCGCCGTAGTTCTTGACACACCTCTGTTGGGAAGGATTTTACTGCTTGCTTCGGTTAAAAATTCACTGGAACAAACGGGCTGACTCGAAAAAGAGGCCGGTTTACGCATTTATGCTCTAAATATTGCCCTACTGGCCTCTAGTTTTAACATGGGTGACCCACTAGTTGCCTCGGAGCCATCACTTCTTGGACAAGGCTGTATTGTCTATTTTTTTAGGAGATAATGGAGAGTGTACCCGGCTTGCACAAACTTTGTGAGGTAATTGAAAATAAACACTAATTTCCATCCAAAACCAGTAAGAACAATCCAGTTTCCAAAGCATTTTGCGAACTTTTCCAAAGTTAATGTTACAGACAGCAGAAGCAGAGTATTAGTACTAACCCACAGCAGTAACTTTGCCCTGAGGGTACGCACATACATACATACCCGAGAAATGAAGGAGACAGAACACATTTTATAGTTTTTTTTGATGCAAAACTAACAGGGTTTTCTAAAGCATGTGATTTTGTTAATAACATACTTGTCTTGCTGTTTTAAGGGCTGTGGTGGATGGTTCGTATCTATTACATGAAGTGTTGGTTTGAACTTGAGGATTGCAGAGGTAGCACATACCCACAGAACTGCTACTGGGCAGATGTCTTTTCTGAGAATTGTTATCGACTTGTGCTTCTTTCTCCCATTGTGTTTAATCCCAAATCATGCTGGATTGACTGGATGTAGCAATGGTTGGCGCTAGCACAGTTGGGAAATCTGGAACCCTGCAGAGCATTCCACTAACCTGCAGTGGGGGGTCTGGTCTTGGTTTGGTTTCTAACCACGCTTTTTTTCAGCTATAACAGCTCTGCTGTGTGTGCATATCTGCTAGTGTTGATCGTCATTAAACATGACATAAGAGAAAAATCCTCTTGCTCCCCGCTGCTTTTATGTAGGAGGATTGAAACTCTGTTTGAAGCCATGCTTTAGCCTAGTAATGGAAGCACTTCAAATGCTGGATCAATGCATCCTGTGCAAGTGCAAGCCTTTTTGATTCAATTCCCATTTTCCCTGCATTAATAGGTGGTATCTTTATTGTACTGCCACTACCAACTCAAATATAGCCATGTACAATTTTATGCTTTATGTCATTTATGTCAATAGGGAATAGAAGCTGTCAGTTCTCTCTGGCCCGGATCTTCAGATGCATTTAGATGCTTAAATGCCATTAAAATCAATGCTGCTGCGGTAAAAGAGTTGTTTATTTTGAAAGAAAAATAAACTGCTTGCTGATGCATACAGAGCACATTGCAGGGTGGGCAGATTGTGTCTGATTTCCCAAATCAAACAGGGCTACCATAGGCTGTCTATGCCTGTTCCTTCTTTGTACTGTCTGCCTCACCAATGCTACAGATCAAGCCTGTTGTGTGTATGGCAGGTACTGAACTGCACATATTACTGCCTTCTGTATCCAAAATAAAACCAGGGATAGTTTACCTAAGTATGCCATGTTCCTTCCCAAGCAGCTGAATTATCCTTGCAACAGGAGCAGGGCAAGTACCTGGAGTCCAAAGCACCACAATAAGCCACCAGCATTTGTCACTCGGCCCTGATTAATCACTGTTCTGTAGATCTCAGCCTGAATCTGTGAGACTTAAATGTATGCAGTTAAGTGCCTTACTGGTTTGTTGGTCTGTGCATAGGATGCACTGGGATAGTTTTAAGAAGAAACCTTTACCATGATAACTTCAGACCACGTGGTGTGTCATAATACATTTCTATCAGTAATATTCTCATGTTAAAGCGTTGCCTGGAGGCTCTTGTGGCCCTTTGGGTTGGAGCTTGTCTCATTATAGTATTCTGGTAGATTAGCCTGATGAAGTGTTGCAATAATTACAGTTAGACTTAGTTTCATTCATTTTTTAATGCTCTGAAATGGGAGCTCTATAGCACTTCAGTTGCCAAAATAACAAATTACTTAAAATGGAGAGGAAGACAATGAGATTAGAAATGTTATCAGGAAAAACAAACCCTAGAAAAATGCAAATGCTTTTAAAATGATAGTGTTGGAGGTATAAAGGAGTGAAAAGGAAAACTGGATGAATATGAACAACTGGAGAAAACAAATCAAGAAAAGCAAATTCTCATTTTGGAGTGCCTATGGTGTGAGGTACTGTTGTGAACTCAACATGGCTACTTCCACAAGTCTCAGTCACTCAACCTAAATTTTGTGAACTTCTGGTTTGGGACAAATAAGTTAAAAGATTGCTGAGGGAGACTTGTAGCTGTTCTTTTGTCATAAGTAGATTTTTAGAAACTAGCATCTGCAATTCACCATGTTTTAGAGGCTAACCCAAGAATATAATCTGTATTATTGAGCATCTGAATTTCAGAGAGGTGATAGAGGCAAGTCATAAGGAATGAAATTTATTCAAAGGCTGGGCAGTTCACCATATTCTGTGAAAATGCACTACTTTATATACCAAGTGGCTAAATAATTCAAGGATAATCTTTCCATAAGACAGTTACATGCATAGTGGCTGCAGCCATATCATTGGACTACAGCAAAAAGCCATCAGTGGATTGAAAAACTGAAAAATAATTTTAAAAGTAGTCAAGATAGGGTGGCTGCCATCTTTTCCTTCACTAAAAAAAATTCCTTGCAGTGCTGTGTTTGGATGTATTGACCAGCATTAGTATTATTTTTTGGTCTGTCTAGTACACAGGAAAGAGTGTGTACAGGAGGTTTTGTTCCCACATAGTCTTTGTCCATACCAGGGGCTCTGCATGTGTATTAGGGGAAGTAAATGCCAATGATACAGGATGCTTTCAGGGAAGGAAGATGGTGAATGAACACTTTCTTATGGTTATTTCTTCCTGACAGAAACTTTCCCGCATAAAACTTCATTTAGGAATTTTTTCTCATAGCTGGGTAACAAAAATACTTGGCGTTCTCTTCATTGCAGGCAATTATAGACAATTTTAATTAACTTGCTTTAATTGAGAAGTTTGAACTCAAGACCGTGAGCTTGACTCCATAGTTAGTAGTTAGATCTTTTGAGAACAGATGGATTGATTTGACATGTTTACACCCTCTAACAACATTTCAGATTAAAATTCTACTTCTGCACTGATAAATCAAGTTCATTAAATTATTGTTTCTCAAATAGGTAAAATTCTCATTAGTTTTCAGCCTGTATTTTTCTAAATTTTTCAACTAATACTGAAATAATTTTCAGGACAGAAACATGAATGTATCCAGGCTGCTGTCAAAGATGTTTCCAGTGAGTCTGCGTGATCTCAGTGTTATATTTTATCTGTTTTCTTTCGGAAGTTCAGAAGGATGATTCCCAGAGACTTCTGGAAAGCTTCAACTCTGATGAAAAAGAGCACACAATCCCGAAAAATAAAGCAGAACCCTACACATCAAAAGAGGAAATGGTGTTGGAGGTAAAGCTCTGCTCTTCTTGTTGGATGTCCATTTTGCTGCATGTAGCAATGAGCACATTCAGGGCCTGGTCCAAACTGTCTTAATTTTCCTGGATTTGGAATTGAGCCCTTAAAAAGTGTTCAGAAAAAGTGAAAGGAGAGTGGGAGTTGATGGCTGCTTATGAATGCAACCATTTCAGGCACTCATTCCTCTTATGAATTCCATTTCTCTTGGGGGCATCTCTTTGGATATTTTAATCAGGATCCTGAGTTCTTTTTGGACAGGGGCTTCTTTGGTTTTGTCCCTGAATTTCAAAAGGCTGCTTATTGACACTGCACTGTTGACATAAGAAAAAGTTCTTAAGTGCTGAAATCAGTGCTGATAGTTGATAGTGGATGATTTCCTGGAGAAGGAGATTTATTAGAGAGATTTCGACAGTAACAAAGTTCCCACATCAGGTTCAATCTGAAACTAATACTTTTTTTCTAAAGCCTCCTTAAAGGCTCCGACTTCTAAAGCTTCTACTCAGTGGAGGGAGAAATCATAAATGAAGTAAAACGAGTATGTTTGCAAACAGCAGCATCTTCAATGGCTTTCTCACATAGGAATTTCTCCCATCAGGCACCAGCTGAAGATACAGTGCAGAGTTCAATGACCACAACTACTGAAACACCATTGTGGTGAGCTGGGATTCAAGGACAATTAGAGAAATAATTTGGAAAGAAAAGTAGGAGAAGGTATAAGCTTATAAGATTAACCCACCCTCAATCAAAAATTCAAATAACTTTTTTGGTGTGATAATCTCCAAATAGCTTGAGAACCAGTTCTACCGTGTAGTAGTTAGGTCATTGCCTTTCACCCAAAGCTGATTTGAGTACCCTTGGTGAAGCTAAAGGTTGTGAGTTAAACTGCACATTTAAAAAAAATGTACAGTTCAGCTAACTCATTCTAGATAAATTAAATACATGCAGAAAGTGTCAGTTAAAGTCAGCTGGTCTGGAGCTTAGCTTGTAACAAGGACAGGTTTCAAGACAAAGAGAAGATAAACATTATTGTAAACATTTTATCATTGATTTAAATCCTGACAGGTAATTAATCTTCATTTCAGTTTTGCGATCAAGAATGGTGACGAACCATGGCTGGTTATTTTGTTTGAGTTAAAGTACAGCATAACAAGTGAGATGGATTACATTCTCTTTTGGAGTGTAAATCCTGTGGGAGAGTTTATTCAATGATATAAATTTATGCATAGTACCAGTTCTTTTGAAATTGGATCACATGTTTTAAGGGTGATCGTTCACAACTATATCCATTTCCCAAACACGTTAGCTCATTTATTACACATTAAGAAGTAATCTTGTTATTTGAAGGGACTTTTTCCCACCTATTTGTTTAACTACTAAATTTTTTTTTCCTATTAATTTGTTCCAATTCCCAGAGGCTTTTGCTGTCACTAGCATCAAATTGCCAGTTCATGAAGAAGCATAGGTGGAACATGCTTTTAGTTAGGTTAGAGCACTTAAGGAAAACAGGTATTTTCATTCTGGGACCTTCCACATTGCAATAATACCATAATTACTGTATTAATAATAACTGTGTATTACTCATGCCTGCTGAGAACCAGAATGTGTTAGTTCTAGCACACTGTGACAAGGCTTTATGGCTTTGGACTGCAGCTGCTCTGCCTCCAGCCATTGCAGAGCAATAGCTCTGTTGGCTTCTGTGCCTGGATATGTGCTGCAGCAGTGGGACTGTTTGGTATGAGCAAGTGTTTTACACCCTGACCTTGTGCTTTTAACTTTGTCAGTAAATCCAAAAATTACTTCTGGAAATAAATGAGATGGAGATGAAAAGGTGCAATGATAAAGGAGTCTATTGAATGACGTAGTTTGCCCTTCTCTTCCCATTTCTATTTTTAGACTCTATTAGCACTTTGATATTTCCTAGAAAAATCTATATAAAGAAAATTGTGTTTTGACAAATTAGATTCTTCCATTTCATATCACAAAACCAAGAAAGTTAGAACAGAAAATCTCCTAAAGCTTAGATTTAAACATTTTATCTTTTGTTTATAGCCAACCTTTTATTAAGCCATACATAGTCTCACAAAACAAAGCTGATTATCCCATTGTTTCAGTGCCTAAAGCAGTGGCTAGGAAAGAGGAGGAGCAGAAAGTCAGATTACGTGATATATCAGATTGTATGAAAAGAATGCATTATCTATAAAAAGTTCTTTGGAAGAACATTGATATTTTCTCTCGATTATAGGTAAGGGTGGTATTATAAAAGTTCTGCCTGGAAAAAATGACAACTAGTGTTGTTTAATCTATTGTTTCTTTATTTAAGTTGAAAGATGGAATTTATGGGCATGATGATATCTGTGGATTTTATGCTTTAGTAGTTTCTATTATTAAGATAATTTAGTCTCTCATGTGAAATCTTTAGTTGCTGCTAACAGGGAGGGAAAAACCCGAAATGAGAATAACTTGTGAATACCAGCTATTGCCCATTTTCCCTTGCAGGAATAAAAGTATTTTTGAGCAGTGGTAATGACCGAGTTCCCTCTTCTGGGTTTCATACTCTGATTGAGTCTTACAGAAGACTTCTTGTGCCAAAGCAGAAACAGTCAATAAACAGTTATCAATAGGAATTTCTAAGTTGTGTAACCGGAAGGGGCACGTGATACTTACAGTGAACAACCATTAGGTCTGCTGCTGTTCCCAATGATTCTCTGTTCTTTTCCATACAGGAAAGTGAGTCTCCTCTGAACAGTAACGTCACAGCATTTGCATTAAAGGCAAAAGTGATCTATCCCATCAACCAGAAATTTAGGGTAAGGATTTAAATTCTACTTGCAAAAGTTAATGACCATCATTCTATGTCAGAGTAAACTGTGGAGTCAAGTAATGGAAGAAAACTTACTGCCAACCTGCTTAATAGGGATGTTTCTTTGTTTATAGTCCATTGTCTCAGGGCTTATTCTGTAAGACATCAGCTGCTTTCAGCTCCCTCTGAAACCTGCAGTGCTTTACGTGGTATCCAGTCAATTTTCACTTTAGTCAGGAGAGGTTGGGTCTGTCCAAGGAGCCATTAGAAAAAACCCCAGAAAGGTCTGCCCCTCAGTAAGAAAACATTCACCAAGTAGATAACCACAACAGAAGAATGCTTTCTGGGCAGTGCAGGAACCTATCAGTATGATGAAGTTTAATTTCTATGTAAAAACTTTTGCCATATATATTTAATTTTTCACTTGAAAGCAAACACTGCAAATTGATGAGATGTTTATCTCCTTATTGTGTTGTATTATTTGACCTTGTAAATGTTCTTTGACTGTAGCCTTTGGCAGATGGCTCATCCAATCCATCTCTGCATGAGAATCCAAAGCAGGCAGTTCTGCCTAATCAGGTCATGGAGACATCTACATCAGGCAGCCTGGGATCCCTGAGCCAGGGAGACAAGGAGGACTGCAGTTCCTCCACAACAATACATTCCACAACAAGCGATGACAGATTTCAGGCTCGAGCCTTCCTCAAGGTGACCAGTTTCCCTGAAGTGCTAACGTGTGAGAGGTAAGAAGTAAACCTGCCCTTGTGTTCGGTCATTTCCTAGTGTGCCCCACTGGTTTTCAGGATGATCACTAAAGGTCTGGTGTAAACCAAAGGCTGGGCTTGAAAGCATACATTCACCACATCAAGACAGGGTTATCTGCTTATAACCCTAAAAAAACGGCTGTGGAAATTAAAATAATACATCGCGCTACATATTGAAAGTCAGTTTGTTATTTGTGAAATTTGGGGAATCAGAACTTTGGCAAAAGCTGTCTCGTAAAAGGTATGTTACTGTTTGGACAAGGAGATCCCTTTGTTTTGGCTCTTATGTTCAGTTCACACCTCCTGTGGCATGCTCAGCTGGGGTTGGAGTCCCCTGCACTGTGCAACATCAAGTCACACAACAGGTGCATTGTGAACAGCAAGTGGCAGTGGTCTCTTCTCTCTGTTTTAATGCAAACTACTCAAGTCTTATTGTTGGAAAACAGTTCCTTTCTTGGACATGCCACTGATGAGCAGGTACCGCTAATCAAAATGAACTGTCAGCTCTGATTTTTTTTCAGCCGCACCATGGCAAGGTGTCCCTAGATGAATACATATGTGTCTGTATTCTCATTAGCAAGAATAAAGAAAATTGTATTTGTGCCACTGGGGAACTGGGGAAGGTACTAGTGATGAAGCATATTTTCTAAATGTCCACTCTTATTATAGCTGGTTTAATTTAAAGCCTTGTTTTCTCTTTGTTGTAGACACTCATGCCTATATTTAACTCGCCTTTTTCTAAAGGGAGCTGCAACCCTAACTTTGTTAACAGCACTAATTTGTTTTGCTTACTCTTATGTAGATATATTTTATCTGAAAGAGAAGGCAATGTGGAAATAAAGTGACGACTGCTGTTTTGGGGCAGTGCTTTTAGGAGAATTTACTGGTTAAATGAAGCTATTACATGGTGTTACCCTTTTGTATAACCTTCATTTAGATTGATATTAACACTTTTTTAATCTTTGTTTTAGTTTTGATGTTAAGCTCTGCCTTTGCAGTCTTATTTTAAAAGATCTCATGCTTCTTGATACTGAACTCAGAAAAGAAAAACATGTGGTAGGTACTCATGTCTCATAGCTATTTGTTTTGAACATCTTAGTTACATATCAGTTTAGGAAATAACATAAGCAACTGGCTAGCTGGGAAGTAGTGTAGCAAAGTTGCTTTTCTATTTTTTCTGCATATATATATGAACATAAAGGAATAAAATAATATAATGTAATATATTGGGCTGTGAAATACAGAGGGTCAGAATGGATAATATAAAAATTTGGTTTTAAACTTTACTCCAGAGAATAACATACAGCACTTGAGGTTCATAAAAAGATGGAAAAAATTATTTAGTGGATGAGTTTATGTCTTAAGGACAATGCTTGTGCATTGCTACTTCAAGGACTCCAAGCTTTTTGAATAAAATTGAAAATTCACTTCAACTGAATCAGTACCATTGTGATAAGTACAATAATCATGATTTTGTAGGACAGAGGAACTAAAGGTACCCATTTAAACCATAGATAGCTACCTACCTACATCAGGTCACGGCATCCAGAGCTGACAGGAAAAAAAAAAAACCACACCAAAAAAACCCAAACCAAAAATGGATGTATACAATTAAAGCCACTGAATAGACAATTAGGAGTTTGTGGTGGCTAGTTATGATCAAGTACAGAGTCATTACCATTAGTGAGTTTTAGCTTAGTTAATATAAATCTGGACATAAAGTATGTAGCTTTCTTCTCCCCTTCTTTCCCGACCTCTGTTTAAACATGTTGGACATTTCTGATATCATTTATTTCAATACACTGATAATTTTTCAAGGGGTTGGTTTTTCTGAACAAATTTCTACACAACCCAAAGGAGGAAGCATGAAATTGAACCTGGAAAGCAGCTTCTTTTTTGAATGGTTATTCCCATCTAAGTAGATGAGAAAAGGAAGTTTTAGCTTGACTAGGGAAGGTTGAATTTAATCTCAAAGTTAATCATCAATTTGTAAATGAAAGTAAGGTAGAAGCATGGTGATGTAATCACAGAAACGCTGAGAAAATGAGCATTTAACACACTTTCTGGCCCACCGGAAATTACCACAAAAGTCAGATGACTTTGACCTTTAGCTGAAGCTTTGAATAGCTTCATATTTTTGCTATCAGCTGAAAAGGGAGAAAGATTTTAGTCTAGAAAATAGTTTCTTCCTTTTTCACTCTGCTTTCTCTGATTTCAGGCTTTTGTTCTTAATATCAGGTGTAGGAAAAGGAAACATAGCCTCCTCCTTGAGCATTTTCCATAATTCTTTTTTTTCCTTTTTACGTGTTATCTTGGTGGTGTGTGTTCAGAACATGCCAAACTCCTATCCAAAACGTTGGGAAGTGAGATCCAAAACATGGCTGCTTTATGGCAGTCCTTTTTGGCACCCAGTGTGGAGCAGAGGAATGAGATCTCTAATTATAGCATATTTTCCAGATTTTGCTCAGCTGAAATGTTGGCTTCGATAACTGCTTTTATATGTAAATACAATTTTATTTATGTTTTTATATGTTTAAAATGGCCAACTTTTGCATCATCTGTTTTCAAGTACATGAATAACAGGCAGGTGGCTGTTAATTTTCACATTTTTATTGTCACATTGGAAAATGCTGCAGCAGTTAGTAATGAAGTGAATTGTTTTTACACTGACGCTCCAATTGAGGCTAGAGGGGAAGAGGTTAAGCAAAAATTATCCCAGTGTTCAAAAACATCTTTCTGAAGACACTAGTATTACATGTATTTTTTTAAAAAAAATCACACAACTGGAAAATAGGTGTATTTTTTGTAAGAGAAGGTAGCTAGAACTTGAGATGGTTACTTTAGACTTGTATCTAAAAATGCTTGATACTTCATTTGGCTGGCTACAGTTGAAATCATAGTAATTGAATATATTAGTATCATTCAGTTAAGGGGGTTCACTAAACTTTAGAAAAATGGGCTTTATATTTTTAAGTGATCTGCATTTTCTCCAGTAAAGGACAGTTTCAAGTGTGTCAGTCTGGTTACAAGGATATATGAGATTATGTCCTTGTTCTCATTAAAATGTAGCACCATCTTCCAGTATCTTACGGAACCCAAAGCCAAAGAATTTTTTACAATGGAAGTACTGCAGAGTTGCTGATGACGTTTCTGTTATTTTGTTTATGATTCACTGTAGTCTCACTGGTTGATTTAAATCAACGGAAGTTATCACAAGTATGTTCTTACGATGTTGAACAGGCACTTACCCTGGGTTTTGTTTCCTTCCTTTTAAACAGATGTTTATTCAGGTTTTCAAAATATACCTCACAGACTTTTATCATAAAAAGAAGATTAATGATGATTTATTCAAGAAGATCCTTTTAATTCAGGAAAATGTAAGTGGTTTTGCTGGTTAATATTTAAGACCACAGAAAATAAAGAGCAAATCCCACCAGTTGATGCAAGCTGCCAGTGGGCTATCTCACCTAGTCCTTTTAAAACAGTAATGTCATTTGTAATTTTTTCAGAAGAAATGCAAAGAAACTGCCATGTTTATTGATTCTCTATTACCTTGTATGCATTTCCTCTTTATTAATTGTATGAGGTGATCCGGACAGTGATGTGTATAGCTCAAGGATAAAAGTATTGATAAAAATATAGTTGAATCCATTCAAGCAAACAGAACATTGTGAACCTTATTCACTTAGATTTAATAATTTCTAATTATTAGGTCTTTGTCTGGTCCCATGTATCATTACTGATAATAAAATTTCCAGAAGGAAACTAGGGGATTTCATTAAGGGAAAATATACTTACTTTCCTCATTGTCCTTTTTTCTTCTTTATACTTGTATCAAAATCCATATGCCACTTCTGAACTGTAAGACTTACATTGACAGTCAATATGTATTTCAGATAGAGTCACAGTACTATTTTTAAGATCATTAGAAGGAAAAAAAGCTTTACACAACTAAATGAAATAGAAGAGCTACTGGTTCTCTTTTCCGTTTTCCAGACTAGAGTAATAGAAAAGTCTGGGTTGAGAGGCACATCTGGATGTCATCTGGTCCATCTTTCTGTAGGAAACAGGGCCTTAAGTAAGGTTATCCAGTGCCTTGCCAATCTAAGTCTTCAATATTTGCACTGAAGGAGATGCCATCATTTCTCTGAGCAACCTAGTCCAATATTTAATTTTCTCACAGTAATGATTATTTTTTTCTTACATACGAATGGAATTTCACATTTAGGCAGTCTATCAGCTTGTCAGCTCTAGTTGTTGAGATTTGTTTGTGCAGTCTCATCAGGAATATCTGTAATTGTACCTTATATCAGAATGCATTTTGCCTTAAAACTACTCTTCTGCCTTAAATCCTCAGGTTTAGTATTAAAGTTGATTGTATTTATGAATGAAAAGTGAGATTTGGTGTGTGAATCCCCTCTTCTGATGAAATTCTGGTAATGACTTCAAATTACAAACACAGAGGTAATACAGATAAGCACATTTCCCAATATGACCTAACCCTCGGTGAGACTTGACAGCATCGGCATTTTCATGCACTTAACTGAGCTGCTGCAAGACAAAGGCTAAATCTTGTTTATTAGATGCAGTGATTGCTGGAGTAGTCCAGTTGTTTAAGTGTCAATATGGGATTCCTGTGTGCTATATTATGGTAAGAAAGGTCTTGGAAACATGACAGCTTTACAGTTGGAATAGTACATAAGGGATGAGGCTGGTTACAAATACCATGGAAAAGAGATGTTGGTAATAAGCAAAAGCATTAACACTGGAAACTATTTACTGTAATACTGCACTGCCAAGACAGAGGATTATAAATGCTGTTCCAGACAGTGTTTTCCTCTTTTAATTCTGCATTGTAAGAAAAATTCATGGGATTTTGATGAAATTGTTTGTGAAGCTTGTCAAAATCTGGTTACATTTCTTTAAGGCATAAGGATATCAAGTTAATTCATTGACACTCAAGACTGGCTGGTATTAAAAGTAAATGCTTGTTATGTAAGGCATGTCTCAGCAGCTGAAGTATCATCTATTTCAGTACCAACCTTCTAAGTAATGCCAGAAGACTGGTATTTGTCGGTATCATTAGCTTTCAGAAAAAATCATCCTCATTTCAAAGGTTTGAAAAACTTTAAAAACCCATGTAATCATGTATCCTGTAATTTGTCCTTTATGTGCATTACAGGTCTGTTCATCTGTGTGTGCTAGCATGCTTCAGGAAACACTATCTGGTTATCATATCTGGATACTTACCCATGCTTTTAAACACAGCATGTACACTCATAGCTGCCATTTAAGATGGAGCATGTACATTAAAATAAAAGTATTTGTGGATAGATTCAGAGGATTATTAGTATGAAATCTCATGGAGCAGTGTTTACTAAAACTTGAATTCAGTGGAGATGGACAACAGTCTTGACTGTACTCGCATACTAGTGGAAATATATGTATTTGTATTAAATGTAGTTCAGAGCTGCCATATACCTTGAGTTTTCTTGGCTTACTGCAGAAGGTGCTTTACCCAGTGACAGAACTTCGTGAATACTCTTGCTCAGCTCCCTTAGCCATGAGCCAGAACTGACATACAAATTCACTCCTGAATGTAGAAGTTATGTCTGTTTTTCTGTTTAACAAATCACTTGCTTTTTTTTCCCCAGGATTTTGAAGAATTAGAGAAACAACTTGATTCTAGACTCCAGAATACTGAGATGTCAGGAGCCCATAATTCAGAGTACCAGACTCTGGAAGACTTAGAAAGGAAAGAAAGAGAATATTCTGAGCACGTAATAGATAATGTAACTTTCTAATTTTTTCTAAAATTTTATTTTAATGTTATTCTTTTGATGGGGAGTGTTTTGGATGTTTTTACCTGTTGTGTTGACTAGTCCACAGTTAGTAATTTAGATGTGTATGAGTCCTGAAAACATTCTTATATTGCTCCAGCAAAATATTTCCAACTTCCTTTGGGAGTCAGTATGGTCTTTATACAAACACTGTTTTATCACACTGGGTTTAGAGCTGAGAAATGTCTATTGTATGTCAGATGGTAAGATTTGTTTCAAGTCCACATATAGCCTGACTTTTAGGAATTTTATTCTAACACCTTGTTTTCTTCAGTCCTCCATAACTGAATAAGAGAGTAGTAAGACTATAAAACTTTTTCAGCTGAAATAAGTACTAAGAAAATAATTAACAGTACAACCTTTTAGTACACTTTGCGCATTTACTTTGGAAAAACATTTTTGTTTAGCAACTTTCCACATTAGAATACATTTACATGGTTTTTGATGTAAAAATATAATCTTATATCAGGCATTTGATTCTCAAAGTAAAGATTTTTTTTTTTTTTTGTCTCTTCAGTAGTGTCCGAACAGTTTTCAGGCTAGAAAATTGGAGGTTGAGAATATTCTGTATATAATTTTTCAGTAAATTGAGTAATCTGGAAGATTTTGTCCTTCTCAGTCCTGTTTTTGAGGTTTGAGCAAATTCACTGCTGACAAAAATGAGAGGCTGACTAGACAGACTGATGGCTCTGTGAGCTGCCTGCACTGATTGACTGTGGCGCTTCATCCCTGAACTGAACAGCCCATCATCTCAGCCTTGGGGCTTTTTCATAGAAGAGTTAACATTTTTTAATGTCTGATGGTTAAGTGCTTCACTGGGAATTTTCTCAGCTTTTTCTTGAGTCTCTGGGCTTTTCACTTTATAGTGGAAGTCCTGTTAATGGTGGTACAACTGTGTCAAGTTTCTTTTGCAATTTAACTTTGCTCTGTGAAAAATTGATTGAGTTCTCCAGAGTCGCATAAAAAAAATTGCTGGCAGCCTCACTGAGCAACATGAGACATTTATTCACCAGCAGCAGTGATCTTTCAGTGGGTCTGTCACTCTTATGCCAGCAGATGCTTTTCATCCATATTGAAAATTATTGTCCTGTATGCAGATTCATATAGATCAGGACCTTGAGCTAATCCACTCTTGCCTCAATAATATAAAGAGGTTTTTTGCCATACTCACAGATGCCATGGTCACAGTTTTTTTCAAAACTCACAGATTCTTAATACATATCTTGGTGATGGATACATTTTCTTAGCTTTATGTGTACTAGTAATCCCATTAAAGACCACAGAATATTTACCGTTGTGCACAGTCATAGGTGTTTGTGGGATTGGAGCCTAAAACTAGAAACTAACCATATGATAATACATCAGAATAGACACATACAGTGTGCAGATACTGCATAAAGTACTTAATTCCAATGCAGTTAATAAAGTGCTTATGTAGCATGTAGCTATGAAAGGCTTTGATGGTGTAAAACAGTGACAATTTTCAGTTTTCCTTTTTTTAGCAAAAATCTTGTTTGACTGAAATGCCTGCTTCTACAGCTAAATAAGCTTCCCAGAAAAAAGGTCTGCAGTTTGTTATCTTTTTTAGTTTTCCCATTAATACTAACAACATAATAGGCTTTTATAGATGCAGTATGTGGAGAACTAACAACAAATTCTTCTTGAGTTATACAGAATGACTACATTTAAAAAGGTCAGGACTGACCTACTGGTTATGTGCCACCAACGTGTGTAATCATATAGTAAACAGACTCTTCAGCTTTGCGAAATGTTCACTATAACTAATACTGAAAGCTGTCTGTAGTCTCAGTGACTTGTATCTCAGTAGACTGGTATGCCTCTTGTTGTAGCGAAATACTAGATGATTAATGAGGGAATATAGATTGTTTTTGATTCATATTTCACAGATGGAAGCTTTCTGGAAGCAGACCGACAAAGCCCAGCAGGCTTTTTTGGACCAATCAAAATGCTCAAGTGCCAAAGCAACAAAGATAAGGATGGATCTGACCGAGAAGATGATTGCAGTAGAAAACTTATTAAGTGAATCTCAAGATTTGCAGGCAATGGTAAAGTACAAAGAGAAATAAAAGTTGAGAGAGATGCAGTCAATCTGAACACAAAGAATGATGCAAGTGTGCAGAATCTGTGCATCCAGCCTCAGGAATGATGTAGGCTGCTTAATCCATTTGTCTCTTTCAGCTTTCTTGCAAAGAGCTAAACTTCCATTGCAGTTTATGAAGACTCACAGGAGGGTGAACTCTCTGCACTTGAGTTCTAATTCTCAAAATACCATTTTGTCAGTCATGTTAGAAAAAAGTGATATTAATGCAGCCAGGGAGCCAGGAGCAAGATGAAGGAGAATTGTTACCTTGGGCATTAGGACATTTCTTTTTTTTTCAATGTATTATTCCACTTTGACTAAGAAATCCTAACTTAAATTTGAGGGTGATTCTGTGTGTCCAGTGACTTTAACTGGAATTTAAAACCCTTTACATCTCTTAATGAAATGGTCTTAAGAGGGAAAAATATGTTTATAAATGCATCAGCACTGTGCTTTTTGGTTAAGTCTTTATTTTCTTTTTACAAGACATCCTTAAAGAATTACTTGGAATTTATAGATTAACAGTACAATCAGAATCTGACCCACTGCATTTATTAGGAATTTGGAGAATAAATGGATAGCTGGCTTTATTTGCCTTACTAATAAACAGATATAGTAGTTATGAGCTTGTTAGTTTTTAATTGGAGCGATTAAGTAAACTGATCTGACCAGGTATGTAAACAGTCTTTGCAGCTGATCAGACTTGACCCGTATGGGGCTACTGCACAGTAAGTTCCTTCAGATGGGCAGACTTCAGATGAGATGTTTGGATATAGATACAGGAAATAGTCCTACCTGAAGTCACTGCTGTGGCACTTACCTCTCATTGCGAAGGCCATTGTATGTGTGTTTCCATTAACTACAGTAGTTGTCACACTCTTTCCAGCCTTGCAGCATTGTCTAAAGCAGTTGCAATTTCATCCAAGAAATCTTGCTCCCTACCGTAATCCTGGTCTGCTTCTTTATTAGTGCAATGAAATCTGCTAGACCATAGGCAATTATACAGATTTTTAGTATATTCACTGAACTCCAGCTGACCACATACTTGAAGGAATGCCAGTATCAAAATCAAATACATGTCTTCATTTCAAAATGAAGGCCCATACTGGTGTGCCATATAGTAACATGGAAAGAGGTCTAGGACTTCCATGTTGCCCTTCTGTCCATCTTTCTCCCTTGAGTATTTAAGTTTGTTCTGCAAGCTCGTTGTTGTCCTTTGCTGCCTTAATGTCTTCTTGACAGCTACAAATAATGAAAACCACCAATAGTTTTAAATGAGCTCTTGCAACTGAATGTGCAATAAACCCACTGCTATCCTACATCAGTCAAGATTTTCAGAAGTGTTTAAATACATGAAGACTGTTATTCACATGGTCTTGAGAAGCCTCCTTGGTTTTCCGTGTACTGTGGGAATTAATAATTCAATGGAAGGACAAGTACAACCAAAGCCCATTCTTGGTTTCTAAATGGGATTTTTTTACGTTTGTTTTAGGACATTCAGGAAAGGTTATTCAACTGGGAGCTTATGGTAAAAATGATTGATTCACTGAAGTCCTATATACCAGAAGAGTGCAAGTGTAGATTAAACATTGTATCAAACATTCTGGACCATTTAACTGTAAAGAATAATCTCTCAGTCCGACAAAAGGAGGAACTTTTAACAGATCTGCACAAGGCCTTCTGGGAACAACTGGCATATCTCAGTAATGGTGAGTATTTAGACTGGATCTCTTAACAAATATGGGTATGAGTTCTCATTATTGTATGAAATAGTAAATAGTTCTCATTGTACTAAATACTAAAAATATTATGGCTTCAGCCGTATACTCTCTGTTTTAAAAAGGTTTTGATGAATTGGCCAAGAACACTACTATTGTGAAGGGTGAATGCTTAGAATAGGAACTTCATTTTTAAGCCTTTTAGGTCTTGTTCCAGGCCAACTTTACAGTTCACATAATCTATACCTTATTTCATTAATTTGAAGATTGAAGAGTCACATTTATTAGAAGTATTTGTGAGATTTCTCCATTTACTGTTCACATACTTGACATTGTTGGTGATACTGGCTAATGTTAGGGACCATAATAGCTGTGTATGTATAGCATATTGTCTTATGATCTCCTGCTACCATGTGGAGCCAGAAGATGCAGAAAACACAGTTATGCTATCACTCTTGTGAAAAGACAATTTTAAGGCTTAGGATCTTCAGATAAACCTCTCTTTTATTATGTCAGAGTAAAATACTTTAAAATTGAAGTATTTTCCTCTTCCTCTTACACCTTTCACATGGTCTATCTGTGAAGTACACAATTATAACAAAGTCTAAGCTGACTGACCCACTGATTTAAGGTTCTTCCTGTGTTACCTAATGTAAATGGGCTTGTTACCTAAAGCCCAACATGTTCAGAAACACACCCCCAACTTCTCTGATAGGTGCTGTGTCAAGCAGTGATACAGTGGGCTCAGCACTTCCCATCAGCACTCATAGAAAATTGTAGTACATGTTCAGCCAAAAGGAAAACCGAGAAGTATTTTACTGCCACATATTTTCCAGAACCATTTCTGCTACTTGTGGGCATATTTAAAGAAAATTGACCTAGCAAACCAGCATTACAGTTAGAGTTCAGTGAACTGAATAGTCAGAATGAATATAGTCTTGTTGCAGTATATCCTTTCTGCAGTGCTGCTCATTCACTTTCAGGCTTCATGTCGCTAAGTTGTGCCATATCTCATGGTCAGCAATTTACAAAATCACAGAATGGTTGAGGTTGGAAGGGACGTCTAGGAGGTTATCTCATCCTTCCTGCTCAAGCAGTCAGCTACAGCCAGTTTCCCAGGACCATGTCCAGACAGCTCTTGAGTATCTTCAAGGATGGAGGCTCCACAATCTCTCTGGGTAACGAGTGCCAGTCCTGACACCCTCAAAATCTAAAAGTGTTTTCTGATGTTCAAAGGGAACCTCTCATGTTTCAGTTTGTGCCTGTTGCCTCTTGTCCTGTCACGGCACCACAGAAAAAAGCCTGGTTCTGTCTTTGCACCCTCCCTCCACGTATTTATATACATTGATAAGATCCCCCATGAACATTCTCTTCACCAGACTGAACAGCTCTATCTCTCAGCCTTTTCTCATAGGGAGAGATGTTCCATTTTTGTGGCCTTTCATTGGACTCTCTCCAGTATCTCCATGTCTCTTGTACTGGGGAGCCCAAAACTGGACCAGCACTCCAGGTGTGGCCTCACTGGTGCTGAGTAGAGGGGAAGGATCACCTCCCTCCACCTGCTGGCAGTGCTTTGTGTAATGCAGCCCAGGATACCATTATCCTTCTTTGCAACAAGGGCACATTGCATGCTCATGTTCAACCTGGTGTCCACCAGAACCCTCAGGTCCTTTCCTGACAAGCTGCTTTCCAGCTGGATGGCCCCCAGCATGTGCTGGTGCCTGGGGTCATTTCTTTCCAGGTGCAGGACTTTGCACTTCCCACTGTTGAACTTCATGAGATTTGTGTCAACCCATTTTTCCAGCTTGTCAAGGGCCCTGTGGATGGCAGCTACTCCTCGCATTTTTTGTGACCTCTGCAAACTGGCTGAAGATGCACTCTACCTTCCAGGTCATTAATGAAGATACTGAGCAGGACTGGACCCAGTATTGACCCCTGGGGTAGACCACTGGCTTATAGGTGGACTTTGTGCAAGTTTTCAATCCATCTCACTGTCTGCTCATCCAGCCTATACTTCGTCTCCGTCTCTCTGAGGATCTGTGGGGAGACTGTCAAAAACCTTGCTGAAGTCAGGGTAGACAATATCCATTCTCTTCCCTCATCTGCCAAGCTAGTCATTTCATTGTAGAAGGAGATCAGAATTCCCATGGTGCAGACTTGCTCCACTTTAAAAACATCAGTTAACTATATGAACAGTTTGGTGATACTCATAAATTCAGGTATATCATGATACAGATTATTTTATGGATATTTGCTCCTAAAGCTGGCATGCCTAGTTCATATTCTTTGCATAGGTTTAGCCACTAAAATTCCTTAAGCATAAATGTACATCGGTGGGTGGTTTTTTCACCTTTTTGTCAAGTTTCTCTTGTTCCAAAGCAAAAATAACTCTGTCAAGGCCTTGATTTTATGCAAAGTAGGTGTTTATAGTTATACATAGCTATATATTATAGTTAGTACAGCCTGTACAGAAGGGCATTATCAACCTTCTGGTTTTAGATAGAAATGAAATATGTTTTTAAAAAAAAGAATCTGGAGTGCAGCATTTTCACATGAGAGTCTATGTTGGCCTTGCTTATGAGCTCCTAAATACATAAGTTAAACTATACCTATAATTCACAAGCAGAACACAAAGCCAGCAAGATTTTCTTCTAGGAAACAAACAAGGAAGTAGTAAAGAATCAAGTAGTGGTTAAAAATAACAGTTGCTACATTTGTTCAGCTGACATTTTTATTACAGGCTCTCCTGTACTTTCATTGCACTTTCAAGTGTTTTGTCAGTGCAGCATCAGCCTGTGGAAAGCACAGTAAATTAGCATGGAGAATAAGTAAGCTCAGTGCTACGGTAGTGTACTCCTTTATTTCTCCCCAAAATAATTTCTCATAGTTAAAGCAGCTTGAAGTGATGGCAGAACAACAGCTACAGATAGATGA
This sequence comes from Athene noctua, assembly GCF_965140245.1. Classification (NCBI taxonomy): domain Eukaryota; kingdom Metazoa; phylum Chordata; class Aves; order Strigiformes; family Strigidae; genus Athene; species Athene noctua. The sequence continues at coordinate 14,230,498 of NC_134040.1, read as the reverse complement.
CTATTCCTTTGCATTCCCCTTTAGTTGCCTGTGTCAGAAGTGAAGTACTGGTTTGGGATGGGGCAAGTGGGGGAAATGAGTAAAGTTCTTAGGCAGACAGGCAATGAGACATGAAGTAGTGGCAGAACATCAAAAGCACCAATTCTGCTCTGCAGCACAGGGTTCAGATAGACTCATGAATTTATAAATCACTTGAAACTGTAGGGGGAATGAAGGGGGGAAGAGCTCGGTCCCAAATATTTCACAATACTTGCACAAAATCAAAGGGACCTTGACAACTTTTGCTGCATATCCCTGGATGAGTCACTTTGGAAGCCTGGTATGGCTGCATGCCAGTTCAGGCTGATCTGAACTCGCACTACTCTAGACCTTCTCTCCCTGCCATATGTTACAGCACCTGTCCTTGCAGCAGCATTTGCATATATGCTGTTGGATAATGAGCCACTTCTGGACCTTCCCAAAGCAGGAGGGGGAGGTTTGGGGTGCTGCAGGTGGGAACCTGTTTCTTGAACTAACACTGCTTTCTCATAAGGCAGCACTAGTGAAAGGGAGGGTGCATGATGGTAGTGATCAAAAAAACTGATATATTTAAGTGCCATGTAATGACCCAAAAGTTCACATCTAAAAAGACTTATCAAGATAAGAATCAGATTTGAAATCCTGCATGGTAATTACTTGCCTATTTCACTCACTTAACAGATTTCTGTGAGCTTATGTTTTGTGACAGTAGCAGATGCTACTTTCTCCCTGTGGAGTTGTGGTATCTAATCATTAGTGGTTTATGTTCCAGAATGTGTCCAGCAAAGTAAAGACCTGATCTTGAAACGACTGGAGTGCCGTGCAAAGAAGAGAGAAGTGTTCAAACACAGACAGAAAGCTGAGCAAGGGAGTCTCCTCAGTAAAGCTGTTCATAATAAAGATGTTCATGATTTTCTTAAGGTGAGCATGTAAAAGCTTATTCTCAGTCTTCCGTTAGTTTTTAAGGCCAAATATATTTCAGGTTTCTTCCAGTTCCATAAAACTGGGATTTTTGAGTCCTCCTGGCAATTGTGAACATTAGCAGAGGTAGAATAGGGTCAGACCCCCTCTTGCCTGGGCTTGCCTATAGACCTTTCCTCCAGTGTCGGTCTTGTTGCATTGGAACAAAAAGATGAAGGGTGTTAATGCTAGATCGCATGTTTAGTAGAAAACATCTTTTACTTAAATACTATGTGTTTGGTTCAATGTAGGAAATCTCTGGAGGAAAGTATCTGGCCTGCATTACAGAAGAAAGCAGACCGCGCTGATCTAATTGCTTTTCTATGAGTGAGGTTACTGAGGCTCAAAAGACTATCAAATTTCACATAAACAGAGGGAAAACTCATTATGGTTGCTGGCAGGATACCTTGGAGAAGGTTTGCAATAGATCATTTAATATGGTATACAATGGCCAGTGTAATGTTTTCATGGCCATATTTTCTACAGAGCTCTTGTTATTGTTCAGAATGTATATATGAAATCAAGAGTTCTTAGCTGTAAATGCTGAAAGCTGCAAAACTCCTGTAACTGCTGAGAACTACAGACTCAAGTTATTAAGAAATTATAAAAAAAAATCAATCCTTAATTTTCATTAAAAGAAATAATTTAAGGTTAAAGTGGTTATATCCAGCAGCATTAAACTTTTGATGAAATCTAATAACTTAGATAAATTACTACATGAGAAGACCCAGATTCCAGCTGTAGCAAACTGTCAAAATTTATTGATCTCAACACTGCAATTTTGTACTGCAGGGCCAAGTTCTTTAATTACATTGTATGAATGGGATAATGCAGTTACTGTTCTTGTATGCAACACCTGCCTGGCAACACCTCACTTCAAAAAAGAAGGTTTCAGGCACTTTAAAACAGTAGAGCACATTTTACCTCTTTGGCTTTTCATAACTTGAGACAGATAATTCTGTCACACGTTTTTGTAGCTATTGAGAACTTGTGAATGTATTTTCCTTATACACATCATTCAGAACACTTGGACACATCCCAAATTCATTAAACAAAGCTTAGAAATTTTGTATTAAGACCTCTCCCCTACAAAGTTAGAGCCACACATATTTGTGCAAGAGACGCTCTATTCTGTACACCTTAGAAAGCTAACAAATGTACTTAATTAAATAGTAGACTGACAGTCTGCTATGACAGGCTGAGCAGAAATGGGCCACTTGCACTTCATGCTACAGGACAGAACAGAACCGAGTCTTAGTATTATGAAATGCCTGTATGCAAATAAAAAAACAAGTCAGAAATTTAAGCCTTTTTGCTGCCAGAGTGGAGAGAGCCTTTTGTCCAAGAAAAGATGGGGTCTTGAGTCCAGAGAATAAAAAAATTATGTATTTATTTGCAGCTCCCATGATTTGACTTAAATAGTCCAGTAACTGTTTTGTGTGTGCAATACCCTCAGCACAGAGCTATTTTAAACCTGTTTCATGGCTTCACAGCACATTCAGCAGTGAAGGAGTGTCGTGATTTAACCCCAGCTGTCATCTAAGCACCACGCAGCCACTCGCTCACTCCCCCTGCAACAGGATGGGGGAGAGGTTGAGATAAAGACAGTTTAATAGGTAAAGCAAAAGCCACGCACACAAGTAAAACAAAACAAAGAGTTCATTCACTACTTCCAGTCAGCAGGCAGATGCTCAGCCATCTCCAGGAAATCAGGGCTCCATCACGCATAACGGTTACTTGGGAAGACAAACGCTGTAACTCCGAACATCCCTTCCTCCTTCTTCCCCCAGGTTTATATGCAGAGCATGACATCACATGGTATGGAATATCTCTTCGGTCAGTTGGGGTCAGCTGTCCCAGCTGTGTCCCCTCCCAACTTCTTGTGACCCCCAGCCTACTCGCTGGTGGGGTGGGGTGAGAAGCAAAAAAGGCCTTGACACTGTGTCAGCACTGCTCAGCAGTAGCTGAAAAATCCTTGTGTTATCAACACTGTTTCCAGCACAAATCCCAGTCATAGCCCCATACTAGCTACTATGAAGAAAATTAACTCTATCCCAGCCAAAATCAGCACAACAGTTGGTCCTAAACCCTCACCATAAGCCCAGAGATGTAGCCATCAAATACACTTTTCTCCTCTGTCTTCCCTTCTCCACCTCATCAAAGGGCTCACACCACCGTGGTAGCAGCTTCAACAGTAACTGACCTTTCTGCTGAATTTCAAATGTTGCCAACTAAGAAGGTGGATTTCACAATGAACTTTTTTCACATCAGTTTTTTCTGAATGCAAGTTGGATGGTAATGATTTAGTTGCTACAGCCCTTGATATTTTTATGACAGAATGACCTAGATAATAAAGGTTAGAGTACCTCTGTCATTCAGTCTCTTTTGTCTGTGTTTCCACTGAAAAAGGAGCATTTTCATTTTGTTTTTTACTGGCAGAGAATAGGAGAATGATCAAGTGAAGCACACAGTCAAAAAGTGCCAGTTACAGTAACCCAGTGTTGTTCAGCACTGTAGACATAGAAGTTACAGCAGTTAACTTGTCAAATTCTATGGTAGACTACAATTTCATGATAAGTGTGAATTTTAAAGTCCACCTCTATGAGAATGACCTATACATGAAGAGTTTATGAGCACATTTGTGCTCTTTAAAAGAGCCCTATTGACATATCTAATGAAGAAAGCCATATTTACTATGGGAATGTAAGAGGGCACTTGGCAGTTTAAATCGAAATATGGAGTATTTATGTATAAGACCACTCGTTAGTCTACAGAATGAGATGTTCTTTGTGAAACTTGGTCTTCCATTACAGCACACAAGCCTGCCAACACATCACAATCCTACCCTGAAGAAAAAAAATCTGTGTTGGAGAACCAAATCAGGACTAATTCGTCGGTCAGCCTTTTAGGGACCACCATAGGACACGGTGACCAACCTCAGTGCAAAAGCTCTATACACTGTGATACAGCTGTAACTAAGGTTTCTGATGATGTCTGATGGCTGTTCTGCACCTCATAGTACTGGCTGTGATGAAATTGTATTCATACACAGGAAAGCAGGTTGCAAATCAGATCATTTCACATGTTTTCCAGTATTAGGTACACATTACTTAACCCCAAATTGCTGAGTCTATGCAGTTTCATACTCAAGGCTGAATATGCTCAAATTAAGGTGGTAAGGCAAGTTTTGTTTCACTCTGAGTCAGTTCCAGATAAACACTTACTGTTGTGATGATACATGTAAAGGGGATCAGAGAGGGGAAGGAGAGGATCACAAGAAGCTATGAAAACCTTTTCAGCTATTTAAATATACCTATTGTGTTTCTTTTAGGCTTACCATGAGCTGTTAGAGAAACATCGGCAAGCACAGTGGCACCTGGAGGAGGAGGATGACTGCGAAAGCACAGAGGCTGTTGCAGAGCTCTACAAGGTGCCACTTCTAGTGATATGTGTCACTTACTAAAATAATTCTGAAGATCCTCTAACCCCACTACACATTGTCATGCCTCAGGGAGGGTTGAGGAATTGCAGGAGAGATCATGACAGCTCCAAGAAGCAAGGCTGGCAAACGAGGAGATGGAGACAGGCTCTTCCACATTAGCTTGCCTTTACCACCATTATCTTCCCAACACACTACATTTCCTAATTACTTATTAGTCAGAAAATACCTGCGTGGTCTGCCAAAACATGCTGTCTAAGTGGCTGACAAGGCTGCAATAACATTGAGAGTGTACAATGTCTGGCATTGCTACCAGGAGAGAGACTTCATTTATGTAGCATAATTATCTCCTCTGCGTCATGGTAGGATGATACTATTCTTAGTTAACTTCACTACATCTCCAAAAATAGTTTTCTCGTCTCTTTTCCTCTCAGAGAAACTATTCTGACACTAGTTAGTTCCCTGAAATAAGTTCGTATCTTTGGTGTAGTATTTTTACACTTCTTTATGTTACTGATATGGAAAATATGTAGATGCTTCATGCTTTCACATCATCTTTAATTATTTTCTGTCTGCATCAAAAAAATAAGATAACATGATCTATCTGATGAAGCCCACAACTGTAGCCAGTAGTGACCTTTAATAAGGCTGGAACTAATCACTTTCAGCTCAACAGTATCCTTGTCATGATTAATTATGACCAGATCAGGGTGTTATGGAAACTTATAGTCCCTATCACATTAGGCTAAGATACCCACGCAATCCTAATTAGCACTAGTCCACATGCACTTTTTCAAATTCAGTGGATAAAAAAATAAAGCCACTGTATTAGAACAAATAGTTTTGTCGCGGTTTTATGTAATAGTGCAAACAACAGGATATTTGAGAACTACTGCTTTAGAGAAAAGAAAAGTTTGCTGAGAGGGCTATGCCAGTGAATTAGAGTAGATTAATGGTACAAAGCAATTTAATTTAAGAAAAGTCAACATGTCTGCTAATATTACTTTGCACACTCTGTTCTCCAGAGTTACTTACTTCTCCACCCCCTTGCTCAATTCGCATGAAGTGTCTGGAGACCACACAATTTTTTTACCCTGCAGAGTTCCACCTCATTTGTGAAATTATATTGCTTTCCTTTGTTGTTTACTCTGCTTTAGTGACACTAAAATCAGACTGAAAATCCTATTTCTTTCAGCACTGTTAGCTAAGTTTTCTTTTCCATTAAAGAAAAATTGGTTTGGGTGAATTAAGTGTTTTGAGAATTGCCAGGTTGCCAGGAGAGCTGCACAAACTTGAACTCTGCCAATTCACCCAGCTCTAAGCCATTATATTCCATATTACAGCTGCTCTCTTATTCCTAGACCCAAATAAACACTGCCAGACATAAAAAACTGCAAGTAATGTGATCCAACTGGCATCTGTTGAATGAGGGTCCACAAATCTTAATTTGCACTTTTTTTTTTCTATCATAAAACATTTTTATTGTGACAGTTAACATAATGAACAACTGCACTTTCTCCCCTTAACCCTAAATACAGATACTACAGACTGTTTTAGGAGAGCAGCATAAGCTAGAAGGAAGAGAAAATACAAATGAGGATAGCCCCACTGTAGGTAAATAGAACTGTTCTGACTTCTACAGCTGAGGGAAGTGCAGTGATTACATGTTGTCCATTACCTGGGACATAAAAGTAAAAGTAGATTTTCCATTAAGGGAAAGAGTTGTATCTAATAACCACAGTGCCTTTGCTTGTGTCTCTGCTTCACCACACTTTCAGAGCAGAAGTGCCCCTTGGCCAAACAAGAAGCCTTTTCCTGAGCAGCAGGGCTTTGCCCCTTCACTTAGTTTCTCTGGGTTTCTGCTAGGGAAGAGCTACTGCTACCAATGGGGAAGGCGAGATACCCATGGGAGGGCAATAGGGATCTGAGATACTCACAGTGCCGTGGTGTGACTGCAGCTCAGGTAGACCTAAGCAAGCAAACATTGGACTAACCAGCTGGGTACAAGCAACCCTCACATGGGAATACTCAGCACTGTGCTAAAGGATCTATGTCCCAGTTGGATTTGAACCAGCTAGTTTGTAGAACCGACTAGTTTGGACATATCTGCAAACAGTGCAGAGCTCTGTGTTGTCTTTCCAGAAGGTCTGTATTCCCTGAAACTTAGTTGACAGGCATTTGCCTTGCACTTATTTGGAAGGTTTCAACTCTGCCATTTCTATTCTACCGTGAGCAAGGAAAAAAGTAAATTAAAGATTTGGTTAAACATTATATTGTTCACTTATTCTCCATATTTCCATAACCGCAAGCATGGTTAGTAAGTTAGAAGTCTAGAAAGGAGTAGTCTCACCAGGAGAGAGTTCTGGTTTATTGCTTTTTTACCATTCCAGTAGAAACAGAAACCTAGCAATATTACTGAAAAAAATGAGCTAAACTCTCTAAAGTCATCCTGGCATGTTCCACAGATACTTAGATGAATATTCCTCAGCCTATGGTCCACAAGACATTCAAAGACAGACTACAAGACATTTAAAAAAGATGCATTCATACATTTGTACACATAGTCAGAGTGAAAAGAACTAGAAGTAATTAAATATTTAAGAGTTCAGCCCAGTTTTTATTTTGTTGCAATGAAAATTAGCCTTACAAAACTGCACAAAGTAGTTACACTTGCCCTCACACAGAAGTCAGGTAGCTGTTACATTTAAGGGAAATAAAACTGAGGTGTCTTACTAGGAGCTAATTACCTAAATCTAAGAGGAGCCAAAGTGTTATCTAAATCACAATCTCTCCATAACCAATGTTTAGCAATATATGCCCCCTCTTCTAGGTAGTTCATATTCTACTGGCCCAGGATTAAAGAAATATCACATATTTCTTCAGGGCTGAACAATTTAATATTCTCCAGTATTTACAGGATTTAGGGTTCCAGACAAGTTCCTAATTGTGTACTCATTGCCATCTTGACTTTGGTTGGAAACTCCCAGAACTGGAATGAATCACACCACACTTTTCAGATTAACAGCAGTAGAACCCAAACCATGGTGGGGTTTTTTTCCACATCCAAGCCCTCTATTTTCTTAAGTTGCTTTCATGGTCCTTAGGGCATCCTCAGTATTGCAATTCATCAGATAAACACCAATATGCTAGTAAAGAGCAGCCATGTTGGTTCAGACAAAGGACCATTTGGAGTAATATCCAGTAAGTTCATGTACTATAACAGCACCAGTGTTAGAGAAATGCATAATATCCAGTTAGCTAGTGAGGTCCTGTTCTGAGGTATACCTTCGGCTAAGAGCAGTCACTAGCAGTTTTCAAAGGGACTGTCTTAGGACATACAGGTGCCTCCATCCTATATCAACTTTCTAAACCATCCAACCCCATTGAACTACTGTATCAAAACTTGCACTGTAGATGACAAACCAGAATAAATCCTCAAAGAAAACAGTCAGCATGAAGTTCCCAAGGGTTGCACTCTCAGATTTAGTCAGCCAGGCACAGAAGCTGAAGTGCCCAGCTGTCACTCTTAAGTTCATTGTCCTTAGCTGCTTTACTTGAAGGCAATTACACCCTTTTTTTCAAGGGAAAAGGACCTGGCAACATCTTACATGTGGTAAAAAGTGTAGGCCCCCTGTTCCTCCCTCAGCTGTGCACTGGAATGGCTTGGCTTATTTCAGCAGCTACCTTGGTTCTAGTATAAGCAAGCAGGGAAGCAAGCCTGACTAGCTTAATTTCATGAACAAGCAGAAAAATAACCTCAGTGCAAGAGGTGATGTTAAAACACAAGGAAAACATCACCATGTGACCAAATAGGGAACCAATTAATATCCTGGGGACAGAATAAAACATGTCACTTACCTGTAAGTGCCGCTCACTTGTGGAAGGAGATCCTTACCTTATTCTCACAATGTTCTTCTAAGCCCTTCTCAAATTTCTATGCCTTTTTTGATTTTTTCATTTTTCCCTTTTTAAACAGTTTGTGAGTTCATCAAGATAGATTTGTATAACCTCTAGCACTACTGTAGCCTGCAGTGGTAAAGTACATCAAAGAATTATCCAAATTGGTGAATAAATATGTAAAAATGCAATGATCTAGAAGCTGACTGTGTTTGCATAGAATAATTGAGTAGGTTTGTTTTGTGTACACAGGAATAAATCAATTAAAATTATTTAACTAAGGTCACTGGAATGTGTTTATGCCTGAATTGAATGAATGAGTTATATTTGAAGGGTAGCATAGGACTATTCAGCCATACTAGTGGATTAAAATAGCGTGCTGTAGGCAAGTAGTCTGTGTCTAGATACAGGCTCTATAACAAATTTGTGAAGTGCAAATGGAGAAATGAGGGCAAGTGATTTTGATTATCACAGTATATCACAGCTGAAGAAAGAATTGTGTCAGAGGTAATTGAATGTCTCAGCCTAATATTCGTACACACAGTGTGCAGTTATCCTGTACGCAAGCAATATTGTACTGCAGTAACGGTGTTGTACTGGCTTGGGTAGCTTTTTCAATTGCCAGGTTTTTACCATCATTTTCTTTTACATGGCAGCAAAATCACCTGTCCAAATATCCTGTTCTGTTTCTCATTTCTTGTAACCTCTTGAAAGATTAATGGCTAGCTCCTAATGCAAGTCTGTCTCAAGTTTAGCATATCAGATGTTCACCAACCTTTAATCTTTTCTTTCTCCTTTATTTTTTGTGAACTGCCTACTTATTTCAGTAGGGAAAGGAGAAGTGAAAAGAGTTGGTGGTTAACAGTTCATTATTAAGAAAACAGACATGCAGATTGCACAAAGAAAATCAGTGAACAGCTAGGAATTACACAGTCCATGGTAAGATAATTATTTTTCCTCAGCCTTAACATCAAAACCATAAGACCACACAATTTACTGTCATTTATAATTCCCCTTTCCTGACAAAAGTTCACCAGAATGTTATTTCATTTCACTTGACAGAACATAGAAATGCACAGGAATTTAGACTAAAAGCTATTAAGTAATGACTATTATCAACAGACAAGGCAATAAACATTTTATGAATGAGTAAGCATGAATGTGAGATTGAAGCAAAGTATTTGATTTTTTCCTTTGTTAACAAAAGGGGTAAATTTATTTTTGTCAAAATAAAAAGGACAGATTGTTAGAGACTTATTAATTACTTTCCTTATGTAATTTCATTAACATGGGATATGGTTAGGGACACCCTTCATACAGTGGACTGCATTTTTGGGTAGCAAGAGCTAGCTTCTTTTCAAGGTGAATCACCCACAGCTTGTCTCAGATGGAAATCTATATCAAGAGACCTCCACCTCAGATGTTCACTTTTGAAAATTTTGTCCTGTGACTTACTCAGAAAAGGCTGGAAGACAGCATGATCTCATAGATTAAATTTGTGGACTCTTACCATGCAAACTCAGTCGAGTCCTGGGCTTGGGCACTGATAAATTTGATCTGGTCATTTCAGTTAAGGCTGATATAAGGTCCCTGATATGGGTAGCCTTCATTCTGAAGTTTGCTTCTTGCCTAATTGCATAAGAAAATGTATTTTACCTCTATATGGATTCACAATTTGTTAATCGTTAGATCTAGTAAAGGACATAACCTTATCTACAAAGGCACATTTCTGAAAAGGGAATACAGAAAGAGAAGATTGAAACTGCCTCCTGAATAAATCAAGGACCAGTGAGGGGGCAAGACTGGAATTTCAATGAATCTTCCTTCTAAATGCATGGAAATTAAACTTTTTTTTTTTTTATTATTAGCTTGTTCTAAGGGTGACTCATTGTCATTGTGTTTTATTGGTGTTAGGATGCTTAAAAGCAGGGTACTGGTTTTATTTTCCATTTAGCATTCCAGAATTCTTCATGTGGACGAGAGGAAAAGTACATGCAATCAGCCTTCCCCATTTAGTGTACGTTTATAATGTGAAGCCAGTGGTGTCCTAGAACATTTGGAGTATTTATGGGATGTACGATCTGAGTATTGAATCTCTGTCCTTAATAAGGTACAATATGGGTTGGGAGATGAATCTCTTACCTCCTAAGCAAATGTTCTAACCATTGAGCTTCTGGAGTTACATGCAAAAGTGTTCTACAGCTTTGACCAGAAATTTTAATTGTTTTAATGAAATGCTGTTGTATCACAACAGCAAAGTTGTTAACAAATAGCTATCACAAGTTAACGAATAGCTGTGCAGTTGCGTCATGGAAATAATATATCCTAGTCAGTAGCTGGCATATATAATACAGTAAAACCAGCCTCTCTAAATACATTTTCCTGCTTCACAATTTCACTATTCATTTTGGTCTCACCTGCATGTAGGAACCTTTTAATCATTTGGGTTTGAGAGAGAGTATTAATATTGTTCTTTGGGTTTGTAGTGAAATCTGATAGGCTGTGTATTTCCCCTGGTTTTGTGACAAAATTATGTATTTATTGCCTTGTTTGAAAATCAGATGCATTCAGCATTTTAATCTGAGCCCATTTTCTTTCTACACGTACTCCATGGTATTTCTTTATGCTTGATGAATTTCTCTGGAGATTTTTTGAAAAGCTTTGATATTGACTGCCAGGTACTACAAGCAGGTTCATTCAACACTGCAATCAGCTATTCTATTAATGGAATCAATTTGAATAAATTTCATTAAGTAAAAGCTCTAAAAACAAGAGATGGCATATCAGGAAGCTTGTAAGAACTATTTTGCAGGGGTTCTAGTACAAAAATAAGACCCTGGAAGCAGTAGGAAGTTGTGTTTTGGTTTTTTTTCCTGTGGAAAATAGGTTATATAATATGTAGTGCGCCATCCCTGTTCACAGAGAGACTTTATTGCTGTTTCAGATCCAGTACCTTCCTTAGAGTACAAGTAGTTTTGTTAGCCTGAGTCGCTAACATTCAATCACATCTGCAGTCTTTCCTAAATGTTGACCTACACTTTCCCCTACCAGATTTTAAAAGTCCATTCCACTGCCTTTTTCCAAGTACTGCATTAAACAGTGTGACAATTGTATTGTACCTGTGGTGGTACATTCTCTGGGGACACCATGCTGTCATATTAGGGTCTGGATTTCAAGGACTTCCTGGGGTCTGATGTCCATATGATTGTGTGTTCAGATGAAGGAAGCCAGTGTTCCTTGAACACTGAAGAGAAGTTAATATTTTGATAGTCACCACTGGTGGTTTATTTTGTGATCCTGGACCAAAGATAAGACCAGTAAGTGCAGGATTTGTGTCCTGCACAGAGGAGAATTTCTGACAGGATTTAAGGGGAGAGTGTTGAGTATTGCTAAAAATCACCGTCCCAGGGACTTAGAGCACTTGAGGAGGCTTCCGGTTGCGTCACATGCCAGTTTGCAACATTCATGAGATGTAAAGAACATACTTAGTCCTGCTTCCCCTCCATGTATTCACCCAGCGTTTGCATTCTTAAAGGGACTGCTGATGTGAAGAACTGCTCCTGGAATTCTAGCCCCACTTTCTTGTCCTTTCATACACCACTTTCAGTAGAGGGCCATGAAGTATTTTGTGAACAGATAGTTAAGCACCTTTGATCTAAAGATAACTTAATGAAGTGATGTAGGTAAGTAATTTTGTGGGAGCAGGACCTAGTCACATTTTTCCTGGGTAACTATGTACCCACTCTGGTAGTGCCAAAGGTAAGTATGCAGTATCATTTGAAGCTGCAGGGAGTGCAAGCAGAAGCATATTCACTTGGTCTTTAAACAAAATGGCATGAAGGCAAGTAGCATGTTTGTTCTGTGCAAAAGATTTCCTAATAAATAGTAATACCAAGCTGTCAGCTTGCAAGGGAAATGCTATCAGTTCTGCAGCAAATTGTGTTGCAGAGTGATTTAGCTGCCATAGGTGGAACTCTGTTTTAAGAAGAGAGTTCCTTAACACCCTGCCTGAGATCTTCTGAGTTTGTGGTAGAAATGCCACAGAGTCCTCTAGTCTGCTTCTGAACTATTTCAGACCCAAGAGAAATTCTTACATCCCTAAGCACCCAGGAGAGTCAGGAGAAATAATTTGTCCTGAAAGACTGGTAAAGCTCAGAGAAGAGATGATTTACAGAAATAGCGTGATTGTTCTTTCAAAGGTGTATGGAATATGGAGATTACAAACATAGGATCTCTCAGTTTATGTTAAATACCAGAATTTGGAGACTTGTATTTTAAAATAAGTAGCAGCAGAGAGAGAATTCAAACAAACCATTTTACATTAGTGTTGGCAGGCTAATCCAAGCCCACAACTACACAGATTATTAAAATAGTATAAATCCTGACTCTTGTTGTAACAGGAACTGATAACTATAATAATTAAAGAGTAGGGGAGATCCATCCTTCAGCATAGGATGCACCTGTGTAGCAAATGTTACCCTAATAATACTGTCATGTCCAGATTGTGAGCAATGGCTAGAAATGGGAGAAGTGTTGTCAGAAATGAGGTATCTGATTCTTGGGTCTTTGGCTACTAATTCTCATACTTACGCCCAGTACCCAGTTTCAGAAACCTGTACCCCAATTCACAGGAATTCAGAACACTTGGAGATTAAACAAAGCTAGTAGCTGGATTCTGAAAATCCTGCATGCTTTAAACAGGTAAAAGAGTGGAAAAAGAGTCAAGACAACTCATCTTGAAGGCGCAGTGACACTTCCGATAGTGTTGTGCCTTGATTTTATCCATAAGAAGAGGTGGAGGGAGGTGAACAGCAGGGAGTTGTTAAGCCTTTCACTGTTTGTGAAACAGCTAATTAATATGGTGATTAGCATCCTAGAGGGATCCTAGGAGGAAAATAATGATTTGGTATTCAGTGCCCAGTTTGGATGTTTTACAATAAATGAGAAATACTTAAGATTTTTAAGAAATCTATCCATTCAATGAGTATTGATAAGTATAAACACAGAACAGTGTGGAAACAGTACATGAGCCCACATTTATCATTATGGAGGAACAGAACTAGATTTCACATGCAAACTAAGTCGCAGTTTAACATCCTCTTTTGGTTTTGGGGGTTTTTTGGTTTTATTTTCTTTTTTATGATACCACATCTAGCAGTTGGAATGGACTCATACAATAGTACATTATACCAGTGTATCTCCCAAAAAAAGACAAGTCCACTAGAACTTTTCATGTCTATGAGCTACAGACAAATGTTTTTGACATCTAGATAAGTATCTCTGTGTTTCTATTGAAAGATTCTAGATTTTGATCAGTTAAGAGATAGTAATTAAACCTGTGTGTAAAAGAAGGCAACATCTAGAAGACTTGACTTGTTCTTGTAACAGGAATGTTGAAAAGAGTTTTAAAAATGCTAGCTGTATTTTAGGGAGAATACAGAAATAGAAGTGTTTTTCAAGAGGGCTAACACTGATCTATAATGAAAGCAAAACCAAGTAGGCAATAAAACTTTTTGGACTGGTAAGACTGTGTGGAACTCACACAAAAATAGCTCTTCATACTGCTGGAGTGCTGCAGTGTCCATGTGACCTTTCCAATGGGTTTTTGTTTTCTTTCTTCCACTGAGGAAGGCTACCTGCCCTCATTCTTTCTCCTCAGGGACTATCTCAAATTGTAGAAAGTTTGCAAACACAGCTGGTATCGTCACTAGTTATCTGATGGTGAAATTATGTGTTTTAAACAGACTTTTTAGCTTTGATGCCGTCTGAGTCAGTCACCCAAACTCTTCTTGTGAGTGAAACAGACAGCCTCAGCAATTGAAAACCACTCATATGGGACTAGTTTTAATAAAACCACCGGAAGATGTTTGTTTTCCTAGGCTTGAACCTGTTCTGCATCAGAAGGAATTTGAATAATTCTGCCCTTCAGGCATTGAAGAGTGTCATATTTTGGAGCATCAATTATTAAAAAGACTAATGTCAGTTTTGCCTAAAAGCTGTACTGTCTCTTTTAACTCTTCCTTCTTTCTTGCCTTCATTTCATATCAGCACCTTTAAAAATGTGCCTATGAGGTGTTGTGCTACACTGAATTGTTTCCACAGCAACTTTCAAATAAGTGTTTTTATTATATATCCCTGTAGGCAGTAAACCAAGTTATTCTTTGTACTGCAGTCACATCTGGACAACAGTTAGGATTCAGGGTCTCATGACAATATTGCCCTTGTGTGCCTTGAACAAAACCCCATGTTGTTCCATCTACAAAACCTGGTCTTTTTAACTCAGGCATTAGTGGCATTGGATTCCAGCTCTAGGAGTTTGTCACTGGCCCAGTGTCTTCAAAGGGATATGGTGTCCTCACTGGCATCATGGAGATGTGCAGTGAAGCAGCTCCAATGGGCTGGCGGGTGTACTTTTTCACCTGTCTCTGTTACTCTTTGTCCTTCTGTTAGGAGCTGTACTCTAGAGCTTCCCATGCTTTAGCAGATTTGGTGACGGAGCTGTTTCTTCAGACCCTGCCTGTTGTGACCAGCCTCTCTGTAAGAGAATGTGAACTTCTGAAAGAGGAATGGCAAGAGAATTTGGTCCCTCAGCTGGAGAAATGGGAGAGCCACCGCCAGAGACGCTGGAAGCTTTTCCAGGAACAACTACTGCAAGAAAAAAATGTAAGAAAGACCCATATTATGTCCCAATGGGAAAAAAAATCATCAAGATACTTATCTGTGGGGAATATTTTGTGTATAAGTGTAAGCCCAGGTCCAGACTCAGGATAGGCAGTTTGACCTGCAGTGTGGAGTAAGGATATGTGCTGTGCATGTAGACTTGCATATAGGAGTCAGAGTGATTACTGATCCACAGTGTTTGATGGCTTTGTCAGCACATAAACACTTTTTGGCAAGGCTGCTGTCTGATGTCCTCAACTCTTGAGCATCTACAGAAACAGTTCAAAAAATCCTTCATCTGACATGTTTGAAGAGGGTACATAAAAGTACAGTTTACAGGAAAGGAGGACTTACAATGATAAATATTTCTTAATAATTTTAATATATTAATACTGGAAATATAATTATTAATTAATAATAACAATTAATATTGAAAAATATGGTACACACTTCTATAAAACTTATTCTTTACTCTCAGAAGGTGAAGAAACGCACTTCCAGCTTTCCTGCTCTGTTTGTGCCCAGCATAGGGGGCATTGACACCAGAAAAGTAAAGCAACAACAGTAAATGTGAAGACAGGTATCTTCAGCGTTAGGCTGGAATTCAAATATATCTTCAATTTATTCATGCAGTGCTATGCCTCTGTAACACTGCTTTGAAGACTGACACAGCTTAGTCAAAGACCTCTATACAAAGGTGTGCTTCTTCCCAAATGTTGTGTGTGCTACAACATATAGAGTAATCGGAGTTTCTTAAATGAAAGGTTGACAGAGTTCTTTAATACTGGCAAAATGATACTCTTCCCTACCCTCATTCTCCAAAATGCCTGGACAGTCCAGTTCACAGTTAATAAAGTACTGATTGAGTCCCTGATTATTACAGACTGCTGTAAGGTGTTTAACTTTCCACTCACTCATATTTAGGGTGCTTCCATAAAATCCTGTGATTGAGGAAACTGTGGGCTTCCTAGTAAATCTGATAGAGTGCTTTGCCTACCAGTGGTTTTAGAACACCCTTGGGAATACAAAAGTAAAATTATTTGTTTTAAATTCTTACTCATTTCCTTTTTTTCTTCTCTTTTCCTTAATCTGGAGTTATACAACATGCACCTCCCTGATCATTTTATATTTACTTTATTGTAACTCACCTGTTAGATATTTTGGAAAACAATTCTGCCTGCCTCTTCTGTTTCTGTGTCCCAGGGATATCTAGAAAACTAAACTAAAATATGCTTGGGACCTACCACTGATGTCAGTGAGTCTGCTCACATGTTTTAAGTTAAGGGTGGGCATTTGTGTTTTCTAGGACTGCTGGGTGGCATTTAGTGTTTAAATTTGGCATACCTATACCTTCAGTGATTAATGAACCAATGTCTGACCTCAACTTTTTAAATTTTGCCCTTTTATCAAGGATTAGGTTCACTATCTGACTTTTCAAGCATAAACCTCTAGGGTGCTTGCTATTCATTTTCACATTCACCGAGGGTTCACAGATTGCCTGTCCTCCTTTTGAATGACCTGAGCAGCCTTGTCTAGTAGGTGAACTACAAGCATGTCTCATAGCGCATGGAACCCAAAGCACCATGGTGGTATCTGCTGTCATTAAAAACCACAGTCAGAGAAGGAGGAGGTTCTGGTGTGCAATTTAAGGTTAGTCTCAGAAGTCGGAGTGCATGCTCCCACTGTCCCATTGAACCTCAGCCATTGTTCAGGGCCAGAGGAGATGCACTTCAACAGCTAGGAGATTCTCCACAGAGGGGGAGATCTCAAATCTGAAGTTTTGTTCCAAAAATGCCATTTATGCATTTTTCTGTTACTATCATTGGGCACAGTATTGAGTGGAGAAACGACACCCTGGGATTTTTTTCTCAAGGGATTAGTTCATCTCCAGCAGTCAGTTGCTGGATAATAGCTCTTTGGGCAGCACTGTATGGTGGATTCATTGTGTGTGAATTCAGATGTCCCAGTCATGCCCAAGCATAGGTTATTTAAATTAAAAGATTGACTTTCCATCACTTTCAGTGTACTGTAGCATTCATAATATAAAGCAGATGACTGCCTAGCTGGGGAAAAAAAAAAAAAAAAAAAAAAAAAAAAGAGTAAAGGGTTTGCAGACATATTAACAATAATTACTGAGCAATAGAGGAATTCACTTAGCAATGACAGAGCTGTCACATTGGTCTCTGGGTCACCAACACTGCAGTTGGGCCATATAAAAATTTTCTGAGCAGCAGAGAGAGCTGTGCTAAGGACAAGTGATTCTGTGGGATAAATTCCTAGAAGAGACAAGGGTTTCACCTGGTGGAAAAATGTGTGATTCATCAAGATGATATTCTTTGCGGGGTCTTAAGTAGCTTTTTTAACTTAATGCATGTGGCTTTTTGGAAGTGGCTTGAACTAAACCGAAAAAAAGCGCGCTCTATCTCTAAAGCAAGCATGCAGGGAGAAAACTGTTCCACTGTAGGCTGGCAGATTTTCCTGTATAAATGAGTCTGAAAAGCGCCACACAACTCATTATATTATGTTCAAATGCAAAGTACATTTCTTGGCCCATTCCTGGTATAAACACAGCAGCATGTACATTTGAACAATAAGCGGAGGTGTCCTACAAAAAGGAGCACTTGGTTTCCACCTTAAGAAGAAGGAAGATCAGGCACACGTGACGGGTGATCATGTCATTTAGGAGATCCCATAGATGTTACAGTGCTGAATACTGACAAACCTTTTAATATATCAGGCATATTCCAGCAGGAGATATGTCTTCCATTTGCCTCTTGTTAAATGTACTATACTAAGAGTTACATAGTCACCTGCTTTACAGACGGTTTTTCACCAGGGTGTTTATGTGTGCTTTTCAGGGTGGCTTAAAAAGACATTTTTCCCACTTACTTGAACTGTTGGTTTTTTGGTTTTTTTAAGGTTATCTTTCCTAGCATTCATACATATCTGGAATATGAAGTCCTTTGGGGGAACAAAATCTCTTTTACAATTCAAAAGAAAAAATCAGTTTCATATTTAAGTTTGTCTTATGTGCTTGACGGTGTGAGTGAGGCAAATGGGAATAAATTAGTAATGAAGATAAATTTTGAGCATTTTCCTACATAGCCCCTACCTCATGATTTCTGTGAGCGCTGCCTGGGCAGCGGTTACCTGGAGCAGTCTGCTGCAGCAGGCTGAGGTACTTGCCTGGCGTTTGGTGTGCATCGCACCCCATCTACAGGCTGTTAGGGAGAAACTGCTTTCCTTCGATTTCCTGTCGAAGGAAAAATGTCAAACAGCACTGCAGAAAAAAAAATGACCTTACTTCGGTCTATTTTGCTGTTGTATCTGGGGTCTAACTCAAAATATTTTATGGATTTCATTACCTCTAAAAGGCATATGCCTCACCTTTATTGCCAGAGAGTAAAACGTAATGTTAGCAGTGCACCAGAAGGTCTTGTAATGGTCTTGTTGCCAGGAAGCAAAACACTGAGAAGCTTACAGAGTAAAAATGGGGTGGGGAGGTTTCCATCCATTCCTGTATCCTTACTTGACATCCATAAAATTGAACCAACATCTCCTTACCAGTTTTGACAAGATTTCTCTTTGTTTTATACTAATGTTCTCATAGCTATTGGAATGTCTCTTCAAGTAGCCAGACATACGTCATAGCTTTACTCCCCCATTTACCATGCTTTTGTCACTGGTTTTCCTGGTTAAATGCAGGAATAAAGAGCCTGAGCTCTGTTCCAGCCACTGAGTCTGTGCAGCAGCATGATTTTGTCCACTCCGTAAAACCTCTCTCCAAGCAAAGTAAGGTTATTCCCAAGAAAAGGAAATATTGGAGAGGCACCCGGTGACTTGACCCAGCATTGGAAGATCGATACAGCACAAAGCCTGACTTTTCCACCTGGCTTGATGAAATAGTTGTCTCTGTTTTGCTGGTTTTCAGAATACTCCAGCAGCCTCAAATTAAGATTCCCAGTGGATCTTTGCTGTTGCATTTGTGCCTGAGTGTGTGAGTTCTTCTAGTATTTCAGTTCATCCCAGTGAGCTGCTGAAGTGTTGCTTCCAATAAAATATAGAATATTCTGTTTATTCCCAGCTGATCCTTTCTTAATCATCTTTCTAATGTTTTTTTGAGACAAAACACTGTTTTAGTGTTAGGTCCAAATCTCAACCTTCCTCATTTATCATCATTGCATAATAATCCCCCTCCTTTCCTCTGTGTTCTTTTACTACTTATATGGCTGATGTACTTCTATTTTTCAGTTTAATAACTGTGCGCCAGTGGGATTTTCTGCTTTATTCTCAGTTTTCCATTGGTCTCAGGGAGGTGAAGAGACCTTTTATAGATCTTTCATAGAGCTTACCTGAAATGCACTCGCAATGGAAAAAGTGACTCATTCTTTTCCTTTAAAAGAAACTGTTCACCACTACAGAGCTAGGCTATTTCTTCATAAACAGAAGTAAACAATGACCACAATTCCCGTCTTTGTTATCATTCTGAGTGCCTTTTTGGATAGGATATACTGATAGCAGCAGAGGTGCTAAATTTTGGTTTCTTGGCTGCAGTATTATATCATTTACCATTCCAACTGTAATTCAGAAAATAGCTCTGTGTCTTGATGATCTACACCCTCATGCTGTTTGACAGTAAGTGTGCAGACAGGCCCTTCAAGAGCAATTTCACAGTGAATAACCAGGTCTCCAAAAATGATGGGAAGCCACATCTGAGCCACAGCCAGTCTCTCATTGAAAATGAAATTACTTCTAGAAAGTAAAAGGTCAGTTTCAGCCCTTCTTTTAACTGCTGAAAGAGACATTAAAATACACAATGCGATGGATCTACAAGGTGTCTGCAGGGAGATGTGAAACACTAGGAAGCCATATCCACAGAGCTGCTAAAGGGAAATACTGATACAGTTCTTACTTCAAGCAAGTATTTGCCATCTGTCATCATGATACCTGGAGACCTGATAGACCTTAATTTGACACTTACAGCATGCAATCAGAGAAGGCACTGTGCTCAGCTGTGCTCTGCGATTTTAAGAATAGCCTAGACTCAAATCAGTTGAGATCTGGCTACACAGGTATGTCTTGCAGCTCTTTCCAAGAGCAGCCTGCTCAGCTCCCCAGCGCTGTACAGACTTTCAGGCTGTGCTTCTCAAGCTCAGCTGCACTCTTTCTGTTATCTGTTGTTGACTGCCTGCCCATCCTTCTCAGGCATCCTGCTCAGAAGCGTGTGTTTTGATAAGGTTTCTGCATGGAGAGGGGTCAGTTAGATGTGTTGCCGTGTATACTACAAATAAGTTGATATCCAAGAAAGAAATACATTTTTATTTGAAAGCCAAAAATGATGTGGTTTCAGATGTTCTGAACTTCCTGGGGGAGTTCACTGTATGCTCATAGATAAAGCCTCTCTTCTGTCAAGATCACTGCTTCTTCCCAAGGAAAAGACTATCAATTCCAGTAGGATGGTCTACTGCATTCCCTAATTCCTAATTCTAACAATTGTGTAATTACATATCTAATTCTTGGCTAGACAAATTGTTCTAGTGAAACCCTTCTGTCTGCAATAATAGAAAATTCAGTCCCTCGTGTTCTAAGTGAGGCTAGAACATAAAGAGAAACTGTCAGAGAACCTGAGTATTATATTTAATTTAGGGCTCTGCATATGTCTGCAGGCAACCTACATTTATCCAGCTGCCACTGTAACGTAAAGTATATTCTTCATCTCACAGTAATAGAGTTTGAGCCTTACAACAATTTCATCTTATGGCTTATTTATTCCTTAAATTCTGGCAATACGCTAAACAAAATCTTAAGTCCGTATCTCCAAAAGTTTACAATCTAGTAGCAAATCCATCAGAACATTTTAGGATTAAATTCTTTGATCTAGATATCACCCTGAAGCAGCTGTAAACTTGCAGTCCATAAACTTAATCACACAAGCTCTTCTAACTATTAACACCGTGTACTATACACAAAAGTGTGATGGAAGATGATACCTTTATTTTGTTCAGTGAAAATTAAAACTATTTTCTCTACTAGTGAAGAAAAAAAAAAAAAAGAAACAAAAAGCCCACTGCAAACTGCTGATAAGTCAATGCAGTATTTTGTGTCGTGTTGTTCTTTTTCTCTTGTTCCCCTGTTGCTGAAACCAGAAAATCTGTAGGAGACATAGCTCAAGGCTGATCCAAACCAGTGCAAAGGCTCCCTTTCTTTTCAGTGAGCTTTATTTAAGACTTTAATCATTGAGAAAAAAATATTCCTGAGTAGAATAATTTTAATTCAGCATGAGTTTGTTACTTGAAAGAGAGGAATGATGGTTTTTAGCAAAAGAACGTCAAATAAACCCTTGTTTCTTAATGTGACTAGAATGACTAAAATCAGAGTATCTTACAATTGTAATTTTTTTCTCTTGCTTTTAGCTATGGATAAAGGAATATGCTCTGTCTGCTGTGATGCAAAAGCACATGTCTGAGAAACAAGAGAAGATAATTCAAGGTGTCGTAAGCAGACTAGGATGCCTCAGTGATGAGTAAGCATGGTTTTATCAGTAAGCAGTGGGATAAAACTACACTGCTGCATGCACAGATAAAAACTTGTGTCCATTACATTGTGGAAAGTAGTGTTGAGGGATTATGAGCATCTTCAGACATGAAGGCATTTACTCTAATTTTTTGTATGAGTATCAAAAACAAATTTAAAAAAAACAAATACCATGACTTATTGTAAATAGTAGAAATAGTCTTCTGTGATTTGTCAAGTGATGTGCTTTCTGTGTATCTACTCCTGTGTTTGTGAGTGATTTCTAATATTGAACAAACCTCTCTTTGCACTCTCTTTGTCACACTGGAGTTGTATATTCTTCAAAGTAAAATGTTCAGTCCAGCACCATTCATCTCTACCTTTATTTTCTGCTATTACAATACCACTGACCATCACTTTGCATGATAATGACTCTTCTCTTGCATTCTCTGTCTATAATCACCAAGGAAACTTTTAGTTTTATCTTATCTTTGTACAGATAAACATCTCTTTGATTTCAAAAAACCCATGATTCTGTGTTATCTGCCTTGTTTTGATTAAGATATCAAATGACTTCATTTACCATGGTCTTCACATAACTGAAGATCAAAGCATTTGAAGTTCTGTCTATTTAGAGTATTGGTATTACTGCCATTGCATTCCTTTATTTGGCTCTACTTTTCAGTTCCACCTTACATTATCACATTCTCTTCAGTGTTTCCCAGCATGTGGTATTTTACTCACCTGGTCCAGAATCAACTTCAAAATTTGCTCTCCTTTTTAAAATTTACCACAAACTTTCTTCATCCATGAATACCCTGTCAGCTAAGACTAGCCTCTTCAATATCTATCTCTTCAGAGTGTGCCTCCTTGTTAATCCAAGATACACTGTCCTGAATTTTCTTGAAATAACTTTCCTGTGGTTCTGATTACATTCTTTTTCATCTTATATCGTCTCCTATTAAAAAAAAATCCTTTTATTATGCAATTACAGGTGATTATTTATCTGTTTTCTTTCTATTTTTATTTTAACTTCAGTGTGACAAACTAGAAGTCTATCACAGCAATACCTATTCTTTACAACTGAGCAGCTTTCAAAGACATGCTTTGTACGAGAAGATATTACACAGAGTGAACAGTAGTAACTCTCTCATTTTTGAGCAATGACTTTGCTGAACACAGGTGTGCCAAGTCAGCAAGCAGGTTAGCTGACTGATTTTTAATGGTCCTTTTGTACAGGTCTGTTAACTATATATTGCAAAAACACCGACTTCTAGTGTGTTCAGTACTCAGAAGGTTAACCCTCCGAAGAGTTGGAATGTCAGCCCTGGCCCGCATGAGACTGTCCAGAAAGAAGAGCCTGCTTCAGGAACTGAGAGAGCAACATACCCTGCAGAAGGGATCCTCCCTCTGCCAAGATGAGGACCAGTGGCAGCTACAGAACGCAGTGGTAGGTACAGTGTTGGGGTGGTTTTCTGCAGAGGTCTCATACGCTATGATGTCTGGCATTAGAAGAACTAGCTGTAGGAGATCTCAAAAAATAAAAACGTTCAAGTTCCAAATAGAAAGGAAAGTATTCTCTGTCAGAAATGCACCCACTGCTGTCATAGGAGGTTCCTGAGTGTGCCTGTTTCAGTTTTGGCAGACATTTAAAATTCCTTAATACTTTACCTACTGGCTAGCTATGTGATGTGTGTTATCATAGCAAGCTTATTTAGCTGTTTATTTTATATGAAAAAAAAAAAAGAAGAAAGAAGGCATGCCAACATGTATAAAGGAAAACTGCAGAACTTAGTGCTTCAGGGTAAGATAAACTCCAAGGAGAGGTGCTTTGCTGGACCTTGTTCTCACCAGCAAGGGGGAGGCTGGTGGGGAATGTGAAGCTCAAGGGGCAGCCTTGGCTGCAGTGACAAGGAAATGGTGGAGTTCAAGATCCTTAGGGCAGCCAGGAGGGTGCACAGCAGGCTTGGTACCCTGCTCAGGAGAGCAGACTTTGGCCTCTTGAGGGATCTGCTTGTCAGAGTACCATGGGATAAAGCTCTGGAGGGAAGAGGGGCACAAGAAACCTGGTTCATGTTTAAGGATCACCTCCTCCAAGTCAGGAGAGATGCATCCCAACAAAGAGTAAGTCAAGTAAGAATACTAGGAGGCCTGTACGGATGAACAAGGAGCTCCTGGATAAGCTCAGACACAACAAGGAAGCCTACAGGGGATGGAAACAAGGGCAGACAGCCTGGGAGGAATACAGAAAAACTGAGCAGGCAGGCATCAGGTTAGGAAGGCCAAAACCCTGATAGGATTAAATCTGGCCAGGGATGTCAAGGGTAACAAGAAGAACTTCTGTAGGTATACTGGTGATAAAATGAAGACTAGGAGCAATGTGGGTCCTCTCTGGAAGAGAATGGGAGATTGATTACCCAGGATATGGAGAAGGCTGAGTGATTCAACAACTTTTTTGCCTCAGTCTTTACTGGCAAGAGCTCCAGCCACACCACCCAACACAGAAGGCAAAAAGAGGGACTGGGAGAATGAAGAACCTCCCAGTGTAGGAGAAGATCAGGTTCAAGACCATCTGAGGAACCTAAAGGTGCACAAGTCCACAAAACCTGATGAGATACATCCATGGGTCCTAAGGGAACTGGCAGATGAAGTGGCTAAGGCACTATCCATCATATTTAAGAAGTGGCAGTCCAGTGAAGTTCCCACTGAGTTGAAAAGGGGAAACATAATCCCCATTTTTAAAAAGGGAAAAAATGAAGAACCAGGGAACTATAGGCCAGTCAGTCTCACCTCTTTGTCTGTCAGGATCATGGAGTGGATCCCCCCTGGAAATTATGCTGGGGCACATGGAAAATGAGGAGGTGATTGGTGACAGCCAACATGGTGCCTGATGAATTTGGTGGCCTTCTGTGATGGGGTTACCATGTTGGTGGATAAGCACAGAGCAGATGACATCAACCTGGACTTCTACAGAGTATTTGACACTGTCCTGCACAACATCCTTGTCTCTAAATTGGAGAGACATGGATTTAACAGATGGACCACTTGGTGGATAAGGAATTGGCTGAATGGTCACACTCAAAGAGTTCCAGTCAACGTCTCGGTGTCCCAAGTGGAGAACAGTGACAAGTGGCATTCCTCAGGAGTCGGTACTGGGACTGGTGCTGTTTAACATCTTTGTTGGTGACATGGACAGTGGGAGTGAGTTTGCCGATGACACCAAGCTGTGTGATGTGGTCAACATGCTGGAGGGAAGGGATGTGCTATCCAGAGGGACCTGGACAGGCTTGAGAGGTGGGCCTGTGCAAACCTCATGAAGTTCAACAAGGCCAAGTGCAAGGTCCTGCACATGACCCAAGGCATCCCAAACACAAATACAGGCTGGGTGATGAGCGGATTGAGAGCAGCCCTGTGGAGAAGGAATTGGGGGTGTTAGTGGATGGAAAACTGACTGCGAGCCAGCAATGTGCTCTCGCAGTCCAGAAAGCCAACCGTTTCTGGGCTGCATCAAGAGAAATGTGACCAGCAGGTCGAGGGAGGGGATTCACTCCCTCTGCTCTCATGAGACCCCACCTGGAGTGCCGTGTCCAGCTCCAGGGCCCCCAGCCTAACAAAGGCATGGACCTGCTTGAGTGAGTCCAGAGGAGGCCACAAATCTGATCTTGGCTGGAGCACCTCCCTTATGAAGACAGGCTGAAACAGTTGGGATTGTTCAGCCTGGAGAAGAGAAGGCTCCAGGGAGACCTTATAGTGGCCTTCCAGTACTTAAAGGGGATCTGCTGGAAAGATGGAGAGGGACTCTTGATCAGGGGGTATAGTGACAGGATGAGGGGTAATGATTTTAAGCTGAAAGAGTGTAGATTTAGATTAGACGTAAGGATGAAATTCTTTACTGTGAGGGTGGTGAGGCACTGGCACAGGTTGCCCAGAGAAGCTGTGGCTGCCCCCTCCCTGGCAGTGCTCAAGGCCAGGTTGGACGGGGCTTTGGGCAACCTGGGCTAGTGGAAGGTGTCCCTGCCCATGGCAGGGGGGTTGGAACTAGATTATCTTTAAGGTCCCTCCCAACCTAAACCTATTCTAGGAATGCAATGTGTATTCTATGAATAGAAACCCTAATTTTCCTCTTGGAAGAGTCTGCTGCCATTTCCATATTTGATTCCTCTGTAGAAGTAGTTCCTGATAAGTGTGAAAATCTCAAAATCTCATTAAGCTACAGAAGAAATAAAATAGAAAATAATAAAATACAAATGCATATAAACGAATTCCTCTTGTTATGTGCTTTCCACTACTTGCTCTCACTTAGCTCCCACGGGGATGTTAATTGATGCAATCACTCTGTTCCCTAGCAAAAAATGAAATGTACCCAGGAATTACTGTTCCTTTGGCCTCTCTCCATTACAGCCTCTTTCCAGGGCCAGCTAACACCCATCTTGCAACAAAGTGCCTAAAAATACACATATAAGATCCTTGCAGCCAGAGACAGGTGTGGAACTGTGAAAAGTCAAAGAGAAAAAAATATTATGAATAACCTCTAAAACTCGAACCAGTGTATAAGGAGTTAAGGAAGAAGTTAATTTACAGACACTCAACCAGAGTTTTAGATATACTGTGTTGATTGAACTAAACTTAGTTCAAAAAAAATTTTAGTTTGTGCTAATTTTAGACTAGTAGACAGTGTCCTGTCTTCCTATTGATTTCATAAAAATGTAAAACAACACTAAAGAATTGTAGCTTGGACATCATAACATGATGTTGGGTCTCTTAAAAAAATATAAACTATTTAATGACATTCCAACTGTCTAAGAAAAACCATCAAAACATATATGTCTGAGCCTTAAATAAAGACATGTCAGAATAACCCAGTGTTAATAGGGGCATCATTATTTTCCACAAATGAATGTGGGCAGATCAGGTTCTTTTTCTACTTGCATTTTGTATTTTCAAGACGGCATCACATAGGTACTGTTGAATCCCCCAGAATAATTTAATGTTATTTAGCCTTAAATGAGAATATGAATATAAGAGGGACGTCAGCAACTCAGTAGAAGGCCATCTATGGAAGACTAATACATGTAAGGAAGACAGAACAGGTCATGCTGGTGAGTGTATACTATTGTGTGCTAAAGAGAGTTTAGAGGGAAAGTGGATTTTAAAAGAAGCATAGAAAATGATGGCAAGGATAGTCCAAAGACCTCAGGAGATTAAAACTCTTAAGCCTAAAAAAGAGATGTCTTCTGGATTATCATAGGTTTTAAAACTGGCATAAAATATGTGAATAGGGAACAATTTTTCACTTGTTTCTAATTTCCTGTAAAAGAAGAAAAGAGCACCCAGCAAAGATGTTAGATGGCAGGTTCAAAATTAAGAAATGTGTGGATAAGCTGTAGAACTCACCATCACAGGATGCTGTAGATGCCAAGAGTGCAGATGGTTGCCAAGTGCTACTAAACATGTTCATGATCTCTCCCAAGGTCCGTAAGTACCAATACACCAACTTTTTCTCAGGTAGACCCCACAAACTGTACAAGTATTTCAGGTGCAATAACTGTATACTTGCCTTGTTCCTGTGCATTTTCTCAAGGCATCCACAATTATCCCTGACTGGACTTAGGGCCAAATTCAACAGTACAGAATACAGAAATGGGAATGCATCACTTGGAAATGACTAATGGGGCAGGATGCAGCGGTTACTGTACATGTATTAGATTGTACTGCGCATGTATTGTACATGTATCATGTACAATATGGATCTGTATATCATGACAGAGGCAGTAGTTTCATTGCAAAGACAAATATGTTAAAAGATGTACATAAAGTTCCACTGGAAATTAGATTATTTTAAGTATTGAAACAATAACATTCTGAGTGGGTGTAGGACTTTCTTTTAAAATGAAGCTGACTAAGTTTGTCAACATATTTAAATGGCAGTGCTGTCTTTTTGTCTGATTACCAGGAGTCCCACATTTTGGAAGAGGAGGAGAAGCTTGAGGAAGAAACGCAACAAACGCATTTAGAATTCCACCACCAGCTAGTCACAGAAATCCAAGAAGCTCTCCAGTTTCTTCAGCAGCACATGGAGCAGGTGATAGGGCAAACACTGCTTCAGCATGCCCGACGGGAAGCTGGAAAAAAGAGTTCAGATGATGGACAGGATTTCAAGGTATGGAAATGTTCAATAATGGTTTTCCAAACAAAATGAGTGCTACTTTGCTAAAATGGAATTTCATTTATGCATTACCCTATGTCTAGAATTGTCAGCAGGAGGTCATTACAACCTGTGTTAAAACTGCAAGTTAATACTTTCCAAAGTATTTACTTATGTAGAAGTACAGTATTTTCTAGTGACTTGCTATAGCAGCCAGAATGGGTTTTATTAAGCCAAACCCTGGGACATAAAAAAAATTGAGAGTTTTTGACAGAGAATTACAAAAATTAGGAAGAAATGGAGATGGTTATCTTTTGATGAAGGTTTTATGGTTAATTGATAATACTTCTGTATTAACAGCTTAATTTATGGATAAATAATTTTTAAAAATAAAACTTGCTTTATAGGTTAATAAAATTGTTCCAGAGTAAATATTTGGATTTTCTGTATAATGGAAACTTGTAATGGAGCTACACATATATTGTTTTACTTTACTAGCAGTCAGGTTGACAGGTAAAATGGGCTCAAGAGATTGAACAGATAGGGGAATGGCTCCTTCCCAGATGGAAGTGAGGCACATTAGAAAGATTTTATTGTAATTTTTCAAGTTGAAATGTTCCATGGATGAATAGAAGTACCAGCATCTCAGTCTGCCACATTTTTAAAGCACAAAATTCATAATTTTGTGTGTGCATACAAAATTAGGTTGAGTCTTCAATTTTAGACAGATCAAAACACTTCAATTTTTGACTTAGAAATCAATTGTGACTTGAACTGTGCAATATAGGAGAGACTGGTGGAAGCTGCTGTAGAAAGTGTGTATGGGACCAGCAATAATATCAACAGACTGGTGCAAAATTACTATCAACAATTAGGAAAAATCACAGAAGACTATGAAGGGAAAAAGCTTCAACAATTGAAATCCTTACAAGGTAAGTATGATATTGACAACTATAAGATAATTCTTGGTTTTTAATGGATAAATTAATTTTCTTATCACAATAAAAATTACTTTTAAAGATAACAGAAATCTGTTATTTAAAGTAATCAACAAAGCAAAATGAATGTGTAGGTCCATTTCCGTCTTTGAAGGAGAAGTGATAGAAGTCTTATTATAATAATTACTTGAGTTACAGTCATAGCTGCAGGATCCTGTTACTCAAAGTTTGGTACAGACACACACAGAACAATGATCCAGTGTTGGAGATTGTAGTTTAACCACGACCTCTGATTCACTAGGCTAAGATCAGAGATACACCATAGTCACAACCACCAGCAGTTGATTTTCTGGTGCTCTAAACCTCAACACAAGACAGAAGAATTTAGGAAACAAGAAGTTGTACAAGTGTTAGGTTGTACAGCCAACATCTAACATAAACACTATTCAAATTTGCATATTAATATATCCAAAAAAATGAATCAAATATTCCTTAGGAGAGGGGGCATATGATGAGTGCCTACAAGCTGAATCTTTTCCATAGATGGGAGGAGATCTGGGTTTGCAATCCCTGCTCCCATGTTAGAAAACATAAACATCATTGGTAGACAGTCTTCTTCCTCTGATGTGACCGCCCTGAGCTTTGGGGAGTAGATTCTTATATTCATTCCTGGTTTTTGGCTCAGTGAAATGTTGTTGTCTCTGAAGTTGAGAAAATGCATTGGAGGAGACCAAAAAGCCAAATGTGCCCATCCTGGAACACTCCATGAGCTACTGCATTGTTTCTTAGCTGTCAACCATGACCCTCTCACGGGTTGTGAAACTGTTGAAGAGGCTTATGAACTGCTGGATCTCACATAAATACAGGCAGATTCTCCTGGAATTATTTTTAATTGCTCAGTTCCTTCAGGCCAGGAGAACAAAAGCAAGCTGTGGTTACTGATTTATTTTGTAAACACTTTCCCCTACCCTGGATGAAGGCTGTTGGCACTAAATGAAGTTAGCAAGTTAGCAAAATGTCAGTAGCATCAGAGACTAAGTATTTGAGACACATGGATTAGATTTTTTTCTAAAAATAGAGTTAGCAATTTTAAATAGAAGAGAATCTTTAACCACAGAAGAGAGTTTTTGAAGAGGAACAGGCATATCCGCTCAAGCTGAGATCCAGAGATGAGTTGGTAGGAAGGATTTGTGAGCCACTTTGCGAGCCCCAGTAGTGGCTCGATACACTTACTGGTTCTAAGAGAGCACCAATCTGTTTTGCACTGCCCTGTTGTGAGCCTTGAAGACTTTAATATTGGAAGCTGAACTGCTAGGGTAAGGGAAAATCTGTGCAGGGATTTTTGACGATCTGTATTTTAGACATTGGCAGCTAGCAAGGCAATCAGTTACTTAAGTTCTCAAAAGTCTCTCTAAAGACCTCTTTGGCCCTGATTCAGCTAACTACAGTGTCTAAAATCCCTTTGATTGAGTTCCTTTAAGCAGGAATTAAAACTGAAGCCTGTTCCAGAGTGCTTCTCTGATCTGAGCTGAGAGATGTCATTACACACTTGAATGTTCTGTTTCATTGGTGTTTTGATATTGCTCTCAACTGGTCTCCCAGTTAGGTTATGAGACCTAGAATACCAATCACTAGAACGACAGTCAGCCTTCTGTTGATTGCTCATTGAGAGTATTTTTAATTCTAGGGTTTGTATGGATATATTACTGTTTCAGTATATTTGTGTTCCATGAACCACAAGGAAGAAAACTACATGTATAAGGGGAGCACATTTTCTTTTCAGCTGAAGAAAAATAAAATCCTTCTGCTGCAATGCAAGCCTACAGGCATTTTAGATTTGGATGGCCAGAGAGAAACACAGATGAAATTCAACTATCAAATGAAAAAAAATATTGCAAACCTACATGCACATCCTGCAGCCCAGCTGAGATTTTCAGTATCAACAGTTAACTGCTTCAGCTTTGTTGGTGCTTTTTACATTAGGAGTGAGCAGCACCTTCTAATAAGGAACTTTGATACTTTAGTACCTGTAAGTCCTTCTTTAATCGAAGTCCAAATTTGTGATGCAGAACCCCACTCCTTTCTCCTTTCCATTTCTGTATTGGGCGTGGAAGCACTTATATTTCTCTCTGTGATTCTTAACAGCCTGAAGCTCTGCTCCAGGCCACAGCCAGGACACCCTAAGCCCCGCTAGCCAGATAACTACTTTCCATCCAAGCTCAACCTGGAGGCAGAACATCCATGTTTCTTCCTTTTCAAAAGAGGCTGATCTGTTAGGGGATCTCCAAGCATGATTACCACTCATGAGCGTGTGAGCCTACGCACCAAATTCTCTCATAACTTCTCTCTCTAAATAGAATATGGAAGAAACAGTATTGGCAATAGGGCCACATACTGTGTGGTAGCCCTGGGGTTAAATGACCACATGCGAAATTTCTTATGTTCTTCATTCAGTGATAGTTAAATGGAAGTAAGAACTGTAATGCTGGGCTTCTCTCTCCCAGTGACTGTACTTAATGTCAGGCTAGAGGATTTTGCTTCTTTGGGCATCCCTTGGCTTAGCAAGTATGAATTTGCAGTCTGTTTGGTACATCCACAGGAGAGTAGCTCCCCTCACCCAGCCTGTCCAGCCAGCCTAGAGTACAGACAGTAACTGCTCCCTCGTGATGCCATTAGTAGGAGAGGTGTCTGTCAGCCTCTCCGAGTGTTCAGAAAACATTGGTTGCTCTCCAAATGAATGTTATGTACCCTAATCTGTTACAAACCCATCAATCTCCTTATTTCTGCATTTTATTTAAAGGTACCGGTGCAAGGAAACCGGTCATATCTGTCAGACATGCCCCAAGACTTGCTGCCAGGCAGGACTTCAGGGACAAGAGTCAGGAGCCTGGTCAGCAGATAAATGCCAAGTTACTTGCAGAGTGTGAGCATACACAAAAGTACCAGAATGCTTAGCCATCAAGTGAGCAGACATCTAGTGAAGTTAGTGGCCTCCAAGCAGAGGTTTTCTTTATATTGCATTTTTCCTTTGGGTATTACAGCTCTTGCTTAAGGCATCAAGGTCTTTTTATAAAATGTCTAGTTTGAATTTCATGTTAATCAGTTAGCCTAGTGGAAGAAATAGATAAGAATAGGAATTCAGTGACATTACCATCTCAGCTAAATGATGCACAAACTATTGTCTGTGCAACGGATCACAGTGGCAGAGTAAGTGTGTGTAAGAAGTACTTAATACTAAGGAGCAGTAACTTTGAAAAGACTGTCCAGAAAAGGGGTTAATTTGTGCATATGCAAAACATAAATTGTAGGGTTGCACAACTCAGAGTTTGTACTTTTAAGCAGAAGATTTTACAAAAACATTATTTCAGCAGAAAGAGGCGAAAGGAACAGACTTAGGAAGAAGGAAGAGAATGAACTGGCATTGAAAGAAAAACAGACCAAAGGCCTCCTGAACATATCATCCACAGTCCATCAAAGGTAAGAGCAGGCAGCAGCACTCCTGACTCTATTTAAATGTTGTGAGTGTTTGCAGATCTGCATAAATGTCTAGCTGAATAAATGTCTTGGGTTTGCATTTTATTTTTGTCTTTGATGGAAAAGAAATATCTCTTGCCAAATTGTGTCTGTCCTTTGATCTCAGAGAATTACTTTCTTATTAAATAAACTTTTTGATGCTCATTAATTACAGACTGAAGAACTATACATAGACAGTTTGAAAAGAGAGAATGAAAAACAGTGCCAAAACATATGCCATATTTTAAAAGTTTAGCATAAATGTAGGATGGGAACCAATGGTGTCTAATTCATTACATTCCATCTTTCCTGCTTTGAACATCAAAAGTGTTCTTTAGTTTGCTGTTGAGCGAGCATATACCATAATGAAGAGAAAAGCATAAATAATACTCAAAATGGCAAGAAGATTTCAGTGAATGCCTTGGACACTCAAAATTACTTGCACTAGATTTAGAGTGGAATCCATCAAATGTTAATTAAATAAAAATCATATTTAATTCATTACTGATTTTATGAAACTTAGAGTCCAGACAAAAAGCACTGCAATTCCAAAGGAGTAAGTTGTCATAAAAAGCTGTTTGACTTGGCACGAACATGATACATTTTTGTAATAATTTTATTTCTTTACTTATGGTTTATTATCCAGAACAACACAGCATCTGCAGTTTTGACATTGTAAAGAGGTTAATTCTTTTTTTAAGACATTCTAAATTGAAATAAATTATTTCCCACTTTCCATTTTTCATCCTTGTTTGAATTAGTATAGAAATAGATTCGTATAGTAAAGGGTTTCATAAAAGATCTGTTATTCATTATCCAGTTTATAATATATTCTGACATATAAATTCACTTCTAGGTGTTGTCTCAGTTTTTTCTCCCATAATCCATTCTAGGGTTGTAAAATACAATCAAACTGGCCTTCACGCAAGCAGAAATATGGTACTGAAGAATGTAACTAAACCGGTATCTAAACTGGTCTCATAACCAGTAGTAATCAAACTCATTTACCTGTTGTCATTTACAGTCAAATCCCAGTCCTGGGTAAATTGATGACAAAATTTCCGTTAATTTGTCTAACTGCTATTAAACTCAACATAGATTGTTTTATTTCCCTTTGTCCTTGATGCAAGGTTACAAGTGTGAGTTCAAAAAGCAAATTTTGAAAGCTCACCTCCTGTAAGCATTGACCATTACAATAGCAACTTCATTATGTTTAGATGTCGGAAACAATTTGTGTTATCTCCTTCCCTGAGGAATGTGATGGGTGATTGACAGCATTGCTTCAAGGTAGATCAGGCAAGAGAACAGAAGAAATAAAAATTCAGCAAAGTTGCAGCCGTTCAGGTTCTACTGTATTAATCTTTAACCAGCAAAATAAAACAAGCAAAGAATATAGTTGTCAGTGCTCCCAATCGCCAAGTTTTGAGTTACCATGTTTCTGGCTCAGACTCAGCTTGATAGTGAAGAGCTCTGAATGGAATGCCTAATTCTTAATCCCTTATCCTCACACCTGATCTTGTAGCAGCTTGTGTCTTTCTCAAGCAGACCGTAAAGCTGGCTTTAGAAACATACGATGGTTTTGAAAGCAGACTATAATGTTAGAGCTGAACTCCAGCTCCCAAAGTCCAGACATGGACAACCCAAACTCCTGCTGTGATTCCTACCTCTGAAAGGAGCTTGTATCCCATGGAAAGCCAAGGCAGGTTATGAAAATATGTAAATCTATCTAAAAATCTACCGCAAAATTTTTTGTCCCAGCAGAAGCTGGGCCGATATTGTTAGTGAGCCTTTCTCTCTACAAAATCTTGTAAATACATTTTACCAGGATTGTATTCCTCCATTGAACTGAACAATATCAGTGCTGTAAATTACTCTTGACCAGGATGGTGCTGCAACAAAAGAAGGTTTTGTCTCAGTTTGAACTGCAGCAACAAATTCGTCTGGAGTCTCTGAAACAGAAGCTGCTGGGATTGCATCATCTAGAAACAGAGTTGGAGAATCAGCTAAAGGTAAATGAGAGTAAAATGATTCATGGATCTGAAACAGTCCATGGCAAAACACTGGACAGATTGTAAGGGTCTCTTTGCTGTCCTAGTTGAAATCAGCACTAAGATTCACCACTGTCTTGTAGGAAATGCTTCTCTGATGCTAGCCATAGTGTTTCCAGTGTTTCCGCAATGAGATACGTCTTTTTTGTCATGCCACATGTTGAATAATGTAACACAGAATCAAGCTGTGTTGTGGTAGCTGACTTCTGGTTTATCCTTGTGTGCCAACAGGAAGCAGAGCAGGACTTTGTCAGTGAGTTGGCTGCACTGGCACGAGTTCCAATCGCTGTGAAGAAGAACCCTTCAAAAAAGAGCAAGCCAGCAGGTTGGTACAGTACTGAATTGTTTAAGAAAACTTACATCATTCCACTTATCAGTGCATATTTTGCAATATAACACAACATAATTTCAGGAGAGATTTTTCATCAGTGTCATTTCCCTAATTGGGATGTAGAAAAGTAAGACAACCTTCCAAGGTCACCCGACTCACCAGTAGCACAGCCACAAATAAGTGTCACCCTTCCTCACTTCCAGAGCAGTCCTTTAACCAATAGATCACACGGAGTCCACTGAGGTAAGGCTTTGCGTTGCTCAGAGCAAAGTTATTTTTCATGTCTTTACCATTTAGAAATGACTGTTCACCTCAATCACTAAGTCTCTGGGATTCAGCAGAGCTGAATCACCCAGCTTTCATTCTCCTCATAGAATGAAATAATCGCTTCCCACACACATGCTCAAAAGTAAAATCTCACTGAATCAGGAAACTTGAAATATTTATATGAATTTACTGCAGCTTTAACAAATTAGACTGCTTCATTATTCAAGAGATACTTCGGAACAAATTGTCAGAATAGCAGTGGTGTTTCCTGATCCACGTTTGAGGTGGAGTGTGCAAATTCTCATCCTTTGAGCGCAATCTTTCTGTCATTATCAGAATGAAACATTTGTCATTAACATTTGAAAGATGCTAAAAGGTGAGATGGGTGCTCAAAAGGGGAGAGCAGCTCACTCACCTGGACAATTTTGAAGTCTCTCTCCCCAGTCAGTTGTTTCTCAAGCATGCAGAGCTGTTTGCCCTGGTAGACACCATGACCCCAGGGACACATGTGGAAGCTTAGCCCAGGGCCCTAAAAACAGTGACTTCTTAACATCAGATTGTTCTGATTCAAACCACATAAAATGATGAATTGGCTTTTCTTCTGATTGCTGATAGTGAAAAGCCATTTTCTATTACTTGCTAAGAAAATATATGATAGGGCTTTCAACTGTTGCACCTCATGGAAACTTAGATCAGTGTTCAGCAAGTGTGAAAGTTCAAGATCTGCTCTGTGAGAACTAAACAATGGTAAAAAACCAATATTGTAGACTAATATCGAGTGGAATGCTTTCCTTGGAATAATAACATGAATGTATGAAGTGTTAGAGTATATTTTTTTCTTTAGATTAATCAAAACCAAACAAGCCCTACTATATGTGATTCTTTTTTCTTTTAACCCACATGGATTTGGCAATTCAGGGGAAAAAACAAACTCAAAAAGGAAGACCTTTCAGTCACCAGAATCAGCAGACAAAGATGATTCTCATGAAAATACTCAAGAGCCCCCTGGACTGATTTCTGGCTTTTGCAGGTACAGTAGAGGCTAAAAAAATGGTGTGTGAAAAACTGTTTATAAAAAGCAGTACAAAATCTACTTCATAAGCAGGTATGTCAATCAAACCCAAAATATAATGCCTACACTATCTGAGCTTCTTCCTTCATATGTACTTGACATTTTTTTCCCCCATATTCTTTTTTAAATTTAGGAAAATCATCTGAGTTTTCTTCTCTGTGCTGCTATGTATTTTATAAATAACTTTGATTTTAGATAGAGAAATGAGAAATACTGTTTCCCAATTTCCTTTAATTAGTTTTTTAAAAACCTGAATCACAGACAGCATAAATCAGCAGAGACAAGTGAATCCAATGGAACTAGTCTGACATGTAGCAACCAAAATATGGTCTGTGGTATTTAGGCTTTCAACTTCCACCTTTATTTCAGGAACAAAGGCAAGCGCCAGTCTTTGGCTGATGAGGGTAGCAGCTCTAACAATGATTTTCTTGATAGATGTTTCAGTTGGCTTATGCCGGGGTGCTAACTAGAGGAGAAGAAATGGCTACAAACCTGAAAGATGCCAGCTGATTACTACGGGCAGATCAAAACCAGCCAGCTGGTCGCTGGGGCTTGATATATTGAGCAGAGAAAATCCTGTTGACAGGCAAAGCAAACAGTTGGTTCTCAGGAGCCACAAGCCTTTGGGGAAAAGTATTTATCCCCTGAGTGACCTCAGCCTGGGACTGACTTCAGGAGATGGCTCCTTTCCCTGATGGCATCAACCCTTTTCACACACTCCTTTCCCACAGCCAACAAGGGATACGTGTGTAGGGAACGGGGACCCAACAAAGGAACGTTTATCTTTATGCAACTTTGTTTTGGCAGCTTCAACAGAGGCAGCTGAAACCAATGAGTGCAGAAGTTATAATTACATAGCAAGCGCTTTTCTTCTCTTATCACAATTAATTTAGTTTAAGAGAGAATTGTAGCATTTTAAAACCTCTGTCTACAATTTTGTTTTATTTTTCTTATTTCTTTCAGAGGGAGGTTGCAGAGTACCCATGAAGGGGAGACTGAACCAAAGAAAAACTCAAAGATGTCAGAAAAAAGAGGCAACAGATAGTAAAAGTATTTATATGAGCTGTCTGAACACAGAGTACCAAAGCATTCTGGGGAACCTCAGCAGCTATAAATACTTACTGAGCTGCTTTACTGAGGAACAGCGAAGAACATCAATAATAACTGAGAAATCTTCTTTAGCTACAGACCAAGAATCAATCCTGACTTCCTTTAGCTGTTAATAAAACATTGCCACTGGGTTCTGTTAAGGGGCAACAAGGAAGTCTCTTCCAGATCGCCTGGGGACTGTGGAGGGGAGATAGTTTTAAATTAGGAATGTACCTGAGGGAGTTGCTCTTGTAGAACAGATCCACACTAGGCTGGTTGCCCAGGCCAGTGTATCTCAGTAAGGTTTCATTACAATATGAGGTACTTTTGAGCTTTTAGGGCTTTTTTTGCCCTAAACGTGGTAGATCAGGTCTTAATATTTTGTGATTGCTGCTTTGGAATAACAAAACTAGGTAGAAATGTAAAGAATATGTAAACAGATTTCAGAAGATATTGGTATGTCGAAAGATTACATTTGGTCTCTTTTGTTATATTTTAGTACTTTCAAGACTATGTATGCTTTTTTATATTTGTACAAAGATTTTTATAAATGTATTTCTCTGCATTTGCCTCAGATTTCAAATTATTATTTGCAGGGAAAATGGGACAAAACCAGTTTACTCTTTCATTTTTTATACTTTAGTTTCTAGTCTTCTTCCTTAAGTAACTCTTTTGTTTCCAACTTACTTTGTTATGCTCATTAGGCTTCCTATGGGAATTCTTGTTATGCAAAACAGCAAGTTCTTACTGGCTGTACAGAGCACCTGTATCATGTAATAAATTGCCCCACTTAAGCAATCTTACAGCTTTCATGAAATGAAAATTTTCTGCCTTTTAAAAATGAACATACATATTGCTAATGAAAAGGCTGTCCATTGGCACGTGATGGAAAACACTACATCAGTTATGCAGTTTACCTCAGACAAAAGTGCTGCCACACAGATTACTTTAACTAGGCGTGTTACACACAATTGTTAAATGGTTAATTTTCACCTCAATGGCTGTAATTTTTTTTTTTTTTTTTTTTTCCAAATTGTATCACAATCACAAGCATTTGATTCTGGTATTTCCCATACTTGGGCTCCGTGGTCTGTCTGCCTTCCTGACTTGGTCATTTCAGTTGCTGCTCATTGTGCTTTTATTTAAACGGATGCAGCATAATTACTTCTGTTTGAACATCTTAATTCTGCAGTGCTAGAAGGAAGCTTTTAATATCAGAGCTGATGATGTTTTAAACCATGCAGTGCAGCAGCGGCTCCCACAATCACAGTTAGGATGCAGCATAATTACCCAAGCTCGGTCTCTAATGACTCTGATTACCCAAGCCGGGTCTCTGATCACCCAAGCGGCATCTCCCCGGTGCACTGTGACGCCTTTGCTCAGCAGGCCTGCAATGGCTTTTTCTCTCCATTAGAAAACGTGTAAAGGTTCAGATTATCCCAAAAGCAGGGCAGCAGTGCCCTCTCCCGGGCAGCAGGAAGGAGCCAGGGAGGGTGCCGGCTGTCGGCAGGTCCCCGCTGCCACTGCCCGGCGCTGCGGCTGCACCGGCTGCCCGACAGCCCTGGGCGGGAGGTTCTACCTACAGCTTCTTCTCTTCTCCCACAGACGTTAGCTTCCTGGCAAAACACACGCTACTCTTGTTCCTGTTACTGACTTCTCAGTCTCCTTGAGTTACTCATGGATTCACTGTCCTTTTTCAAGTCATGTGCAGATTTCGTGCCTATCATGGCACTTGCCATCACTCCCTGCCAGTGATGCAGATATTGAACAAGACAGTTTCATTAGCCCAAGAAACAAGTGGATCAAATACCAAGCTAAGCTCACAACAGTTCTTTATTTAAGCACTGGCCAACTTTTATGTTCTGTTATAGAATCGTAGAATCGTAGAATCATTTGAGTTGGAAAAGGCCTTTAAGATCATCGAGCCTAGCTGTAAACCTAACACTGCCAAGTCCACCACTAAACCATACTGCTAAGTACATCTACGTGTCTTTTAAATACCTCCAGGGATGGCAACTTAACCACTTTCCTGGGCAGCCTGTTCCAGTGCTTGATGACCCTTTCAGTGAAGAAATTTTTCCTAATATCCAGTCTAAATCTCCCCTGGCATTTTGTTATGTTGTTATGTTTTATGTTGTGTTATTCAACTTTAACCATAGTAACAGTATTCTAATGCTGAAGGTCTCCCTCTCATCTCCTGACATAGTCATTACAGACTGGGTTTCTTTAGTCCCTCAGTTCAGTTTAAATCCATGTGACTGCTTATTTCTGAGCCAACACAGAACAGTACAGAGACCAAGATTTTTTTCTTGATGCTGTGAAATACTTTATCACCTGTCAAATAGGCACAGCTTATTGCAGTAGTTATAAATTTCAGCATAGACATTCCAGTTACTGAGCAGATAGAAAAAAAATTCTGTGCCATGAAATGGGTGAATCGCTGGAACAGGTAATTCAGAGAGTGCAGAACATTCATCCTTGGAAACTTTCAACTCTCAGCTGGACAATGTCCTGATCAACCTAAGTGTGAAGTTAGCCCTGCTTTGAGTAGGAGGCTGGACTCCAGATGAGACTCTTCCAACCTAAATCTTTCCATGATTCTAATATTCCTTCCTACTGATATGTTACCAGAATGTTTGGTGCTTTCCTCCCACTCCCACTCTTTGCATCTTCCCTGTGTTTTAACAGATGGTAGAAATTGCTGGCAAGCCAGGGATTGTGATTAGAGAGTCCCTGGGAGATAAACTGGTAAGCAGTTTCGCCAGCTGAGAGTAGTCTCCAGCATAGTGGATGTCTGGTGGGGGAAAATGGGATACCTAGGCATCAGTCACAGCTCAAAACACTTTAGAGTGTAAATCTATAAAGTGCCCTCTCGTTAGTTTATTATGGAGAGGCTAACAAGGAGCTTTGATCATGCTTTACAGATCAAAAATACTTGCCGCAAAAATTTAGGGAAAAAAAATTATCATGTCGTTTTTCTCCTTTTTTTAACATTAAGAGTAACAATTATTACAAGAGCTTATGATTGCGCTCAGCTTTATGACAAGAGTGTGTCTCAAACAAATTCTAGTCTTTGTGTTAATTG
The DNA here is from genome assembly GCF_965140245.1 of Athene noctua. NCBI lineage: Eukaryota > Metazoa > Chordata > Aves > Strigiformes > Strigidae > Athene > Athene noctua. Next base: position 14,190,523 of record NC_134040.1, on the reverse strand, counting down.
TTCAGTGCATTGTCTATCATAGAAGAATCAAAATAGCCCACAATGGTCCCTCTGCTGCAGAAAAATGTGAGAAGCCTCATTGTGCAGAAGCCCTGCTGAAAGGTGGCATGGACCACACTAAAGAGGTGTGCAAGTGAAAGCACTTGTACTTGGAACATTCAAGCTGGTGCCAGTTCCTGTGCAGTAAGGGCAGTTTCATTCCTGACATCAACAAGCACCCTTAAATCACACATAAAAGTCCTTTGATCCATCCTGTACACACAGTAACCCAGTACCAGGGCAAGCACCAGATTAGCACCTTCACTCCATCATGGCATCTGCAACAGTCCTTGGGAGCCATTCTGACATCCAGAGATCATTGTGTACCACAGTTTTTTGGTCATGTTTCTTCCATCTAACAAATGCTTCTTCCATGTGTTCAGAAACAGTGAAGAGCTTAGTGTGCAGCTGCCCAGCCTGCCCCGTGCTGCCTGGGAACTGTCTCTGCACTGGGAGGGCTCCTGATCTCAGCACCCTCACAGCTGTGCCCACTGCTGCACTGCAGAGCATCAGGAGGAGACAAGGGTCTGGACCTTGCCAGCTGAAGACTTTCAGAAACAGCATTGCAGTCAGTGATGTAGTCACAGGTTGACTTCCAGTTGTGAGCTGCGAAGCCTAAAGCTCTTTCAAGCGGTATGTATGACTATATATTTAAATGTAGCCTTGCATGTACAGCTCATTATGATAGAAAATTACAGAATATGCAGTCAAGGAGGGGGGCTGAGGCCTAACTGCTTTATCCATATTGCTGCAAATACTTGATGAGTTACATGATACTCAAAGAACAGCATCCCAAACTGCATTCTTACATTCTAGAACATTATTCCCTCTCTCATACACAATTTATTTTCAGTTGAATATCCCTCACTATCATCACTGAAATTTATCTGAAAAGCCTGTGCAGGGTTCACCACAATCGTGACGAAAACCTCCTCAGATCAGTTTGTTCAGATCCCTAAGATTTAATACTGACCAGGTCTAAATGGCAAGAATTAGGTGGTGCCAAGTAGACTAGCTTGACACTTTGTCATCGTGTGCTGTGTAACCCTTTGCTCCAGGAATCCATAAATGTCAAGATTTTACCTGAGTTTAAAAGCATCTTAGCAAATTCATGGCAGAAAAATTCACTGACCACTACAGAGTACAAAGACGCTGCTGCTCCTCAAGAAATTGCAAAGCACAGGAAATGAAGGAAACACCTAGAGGAATATTAGCACTGTATGTTTGCTCTGTTCTGGCCTCCTATAAGCTTATGTTGCTGGCTACAGAAACCCAGAGTAGACAGTCATCTGGCCTGGTCCAGTCTGGTTTTTTAGTTCCTATGGATGAAGATGAGTATATTGCCAAGAGAAACATTTAATGGCTGGGACAGCTGACAGTTTTGGTACAGTCTTAGCATCATAATTAACAGGCTTTGCTAAAAAATGCTAAAATTCAAACATGTAACTGCATTGCTCTGGTAGCACACAAACTGTAACATAAGACAAACCAGTCCAAACGATCACTCAAGAAATAATCCATGGATCCAGCCTTCTCCTCCACACCACTTGATGGACTCAGGCTGGTTGTAGAGACTACTTTTCAGGGGTCTGCAAATAGCAATAGGGAAGAGCCAGTTTTACATGATTAGGGCTATATCTTGTATTAAAAGGTCATAGCCCTGCTGCAAATTTTTAGAAGCTTGACGATTCAAAAAGCGTGAAAGATTTGCACTGCTTTCTTTTTTTGTAGTTAACAGCAGGTCTCCACCCACAAGTTCACAAATTGGAACATCTCCCAGCTCAAGTACTGTTGCCTATTCTGCAGACATATTCAGGATCACCAGCTAATCCACATTTTATTTACTGTTACTGTTTTATTTTTTTTAAGGACAGGTTAGTTAGATGTAGGGGCAGGGGCATTGCTTTGAAATAGGCCTCCTGTGTTAAGAGAAGCACCGCTTACCTTTGTTTAAACACCCCATGAGCAACATGCCATCCTCCTGATGGTGTATCACAGTAACCATCCGTGACTGTGCAGTAAGGTACCTGTGTTCCAAAAAAATGCTGCTTTAATCACATCCAGGTAGTGTTGCAAGTCCAGAGTAGAGAGACCCAGGCATAGCATAGGATCCAAGGGCTTCCTCCAGGCTGTCCCTAAGCAGCAGCATGGCAGCGGCAGTCAGGCTGTGCGGGCTGATGAACATCATGGGCACACTAGCATATTTCTCCTTGGAGAAGTCATAGCAGAGTTACATTGACCTGACAAGCAGAGTCTTGTTTGCACAGAAGCGCTGAACCACGAAGTGCCTCACAAACACCCACGTGTACTTATTCACAGACACTTCAGTGAAAAAATAAATGCATATTAACAACAGTAGACCTTGACTAGCTTTAGGCAAAGGGTTCTTTGGTTTAGGACACTGTTTAGCATGTAAGAAAAGTGGAATCTGTCCATATTAGTTACACAACAATCATTTCTTTCACCTCAAGCATGGCAAGCCTCATAGATCAAGTAGAAATTTAATTGGAGGTGAGCAACTATTGCTACTTGCACAAACACATGCAAGAAAACCACTAAGGAAATTGTAACCAGGAGTTCCAAAATTTTCATATGTCATATTTGCTGCCATTTCACAAACAACCTTTATTTCTATTGTCGGGGTTAGATTAGCAGAACTGTTGCCGGCTCTCTCAACACTCAGCAAACAGCGTGGAATTCGGAGACTTCGGAAATGGGTTAGAGATGGAGACTTGGCATTTTGAGATTGCTTTATCTGCTAGGCTGTGGGTTATTCAAGGACAGGTTGTCGTCAGGCTTCTCTGCTAGCATTATTTTACTTCATCACTAAATAACTGAATCACCAAGTGAGCAAGCCTAGCGATGAGGGCACTCTCCAGGCAATAGGAAACATGAATCCTTAGCATAAGGGGTTGTTCATTAAAAAGCTTTATTTTTCTTTTTTTTTGGGGGGGGGGGAGTGACCAATTCATTTCACTGCAGGCTGAGTTGCAGTGTTTCTTCACTGGTTCAGACTAAAGCCAAAGCAAAAAAGCTAAAGCCAAAGCTATTCAGATCAGCTCTGCTGCCAAGTTTTCAGACCAAGCTGACCAAAATGGGAGTTTTCCAAGGTAGCGGTTCCTTTCCCAGGCAAGTTGGAGGTGATAGCATATTGGCCTCAGAGTAAGAGGACAAGCTTCAGGTAGGTCTTTCCAAAAGCTGTATGTGCCACATGCACCTGGCGCACACTGCATGCCCTGTGCCAACATCATTTACTGCTGCATGGAAAGGATGAATGGGTGCTAAGTGGTCAACCATCACAGATAGTTAAAACCGTTCCACTGGCACCATGCTGCTGCCTGGCTTTTCCTGGGGCACCTTTGTGATATAGACAAGGATGAAGTGGCACATGGCCAAGAGGAGGTGTTTTGGTAACCTTCTTAATTATCACCCCACCCTATACTGTAGCCACTGCTTCCCACCACATCTGCAACACAATCAGATAAGTAAACAGTGATGGAAAAGGTTTCTTTACATAGTTTGTGACAGAGTCAAAAAGTCAAGGAGAAAGAATTTCCTTTACTCTCATAGAAAGTGAGAATTGAAGTCCACTTTCCTCACTTTACCTGCAGTGGGTCTTGTTCATGCCATGCCTAAACACTGTCCCAGTTCAGTCAGCAGAGAAAACCAGTATTAAGTAAGATATAGCTTAGGTCAAACTGAAGCATGGCATACTGGTTCTGTACAACAAATGAAGATGATAGCAGTCAATTACAATTTCAAGCAAATCAGATGCAGACTTGAAGGTCTTGGAAGAAAGCTAATTTAGGTCTCATCTAGCCAAAACTGAGACAGCTGCAATGTCAATAGTAAGTACATTTTTACTGTGAGCTCTATTTAATTAAGACAGATTATGGCATGCTGTTGTATGCATATGCAGACATCTAGACATTTAATACACCTTGTGATCTAAGGATGTTCATTCTTTCACATGATGTTAACCTAAAAGACAATTTCTTTCGAGTTTCTCAATTCTAAATTTTCAATGATGGAGTAACAGCATTGGAAAGCAGAGGAAGACGCTTACCCATCAATTAATTTCCTTTATTTCACAAGCTTTGAATTCAGAAATTGAACCACAACTAGTAGATCTTGATACGGTAGAGTAAGTAAAAATGTATGTGATTACAAAGGAAAAACTTTGTACAAAAAAGTTTAAAAATCCGACGGCAACTTGGATTATCTGTAAGTACCAAAAATCTCATGCGGAAGGAGAGCACTACTGCCCAGGTGGAGAAATCCCTGCAGGGGTGGCAATGGCATTGGTATGTGTAAATTATGGCTCTGTCTAAAATGGAAACAAGAAGGACACAGACTTGGAACATATTGAGTGGGAAAAGACAGGTGCTACAGAGACCATTTGTCATTATGTGTCCCGATGATTTTCTGTGTCTTGAGAGAAGTGCTTCTTGGGTTTATAATAAATTAAAAATGAAACAGAAGCTGCCTATACTACTCTACTGCATACTTCCAAGATGGCCATTTTCTTCCTTCATAAGTGTTTTTGGTGGTGTTTCTCAAATACAGACATTAATCTTGGCATTGTGTCTAGTCAATTGTTGGCAATGTGTTCTAAAGGGACTCACTCACAGAATGCAACTTGCATAAATAACTCAGTAACATGCATTAACTACTCTAATACAGCGAAAGGGTGCAAAGGAACCATCATTCAGTTACGAGACAAAGCTAAAACCTGTAGTCACTAAAGGGGCAATGGAAGCACCATGCTTTAAGGTGACTATGGCATGAAAGCACAATTGTGAGGCAAGTAGTTCCAAGCAAACACACCACACTATTATCACCTCTTCCTATACAAAAAAAGAAAGACATTTCATTTTTTATTTCCATTAGTACCAAATAAAACTGTGGGTTCGATAACACAGATATTGAAGGGAACGGACATTATTCCCATGATCCTTCATCCTTGTGTTTCTGTCCATCATCGTTTTTCAGCCAAGACTGGTAATATTAGAGCGACCACCAGGAGGTGCCACAATACGGTGGCCAGTACGGCGTGGGTTGTTGTCATCTATCTGAGCTCCTGCAACAACAGAAAATTAGGAAACAAAGCTATGAAAAGGAATAAACCATCAGCAGTGAGATTTTACCTGGCTAGTTCCAGCTATGCTTCCCTCACACCACCACCAGCTGATGTCTCTTGGCCAGACCCCTGACTGAAGTGCTAAACAGACCTTCAAGGCACATTCCTGTGCCTAGCTCCAGCTGTCTTCAGTGAGAAGTGTAGGATTAAAGGTTTCGGATCAGACTGATGTTCACCATACATGGGGAATTGTTTTCCAGTGACTTGAAGAAGAGTCTGTGCAGGGATGACAGCTTACAGACTGGGTTCCCTTTGCAAGATCAGATCCTGACAGAAAGTATTACTGTTATAATTACAAAAAACCCCAAAAACGTGCAGAGAGGATTTTTCAAACCTGCCTCATTGATTTAGAATACCTGTCCCTGCTGAGTTGAGGGTCAACAGTACAGTAAATCTGATGTTAGTTATCATAAATCCATGAGGAAAGGAGCACTAAGCTTATGTAAACTCACACCCACTTCAAACTTCATTGTAAAATGTTGACAGGTTGAGCTAAAGGTGACAGCAAGCTTCCTGCCAGACTAATATTGTCTGATTATGCTCAGCTTCCTAAAGGTAATGCAAGATTACCACAAACGCCAGGATCATTTGAAATTCTATCGTAGTCTCTGGTTCTGCTTAATTTTATAAAAACACAATAATATGCATTTGCCTGATTCGGAACAAATTCATACCACTAGATGCCTTGCTAGTATCAGAACCAGCAGTGGACTGTGAAACCACAGCTTTAAATGCTTATGAAAATCCCACTTACTGGTTATTTTTATTAAGAGGTCAAATTTCTAAGCACTGGTTTTGCTTTATATAGCTTTATGAATCTGCATATACTCACCATGGCCCCAGGTGTATGGGCAAAAATATGCTTCAACTCACTAGAAGGGATGTTAAAATATTTGCTCTCCTTGGGCTTTCTTACAGAAATTTCATTTAGTTTCTAAAGACAGGATCTGTCAGGAAGGAAAACTCCACCATAGGCTCTGACAGGGGAGAAAATCCAGTGACTTTTATAACATAAGGAGACACTTAATTTACCAACTGGGCTGTAGACTTCATCTGAAGGATAAGGATTTGACACACTTATAATTGTCTTCAGATGACAAGAATTATTTCTAACAACCCCAAAGGATGATTTCTGTTTCTTATGTACCATGGAAAATGTTTTGGACACCAAAAGCAAAGGGACAAGAAACACTCTAATCTGCCCAGGAATGCTTCTGCACATGGTTTGCCAACTATGAGCAAGGACAGTTGAGCTTTCCAAGTCTAGCAGTTTCTGGTGATGCAGCAAGAAAAAAATCTGAGATGTCTGAGCCACATGGGTTGCACCAGACCCAAGTCCCATCAGCTGTACATACCACCAAGGGGCCTCAGTCACATCAACCAGAGACCTCAGCTAACTGTAATGGGCAGAGAATTAATATTAAAAGACTGTATGCAGAGAAACATTTTAGATTGCAAACATTATGAATATTTGGCAATTTTTAAAATGTTCCTAGGGAAAAAAATGTATAAAACCACATATATACATAAATATATGTATATATATATGTACATACATACATGTAAGTATATGCATGTATGTGAGTATCCTTTCATATTTGATTAAAGAACTAAGTATAATTGAAATTTAGCATCAATAATCCATACTCATGGCTTTAAAACATTTCTGACAAGTCAGGCTGACTTACCTGATAAGCTAAAATTGGATTGATGGAGGTTTCTGATTGGTGGGGGCTGGTTTTTGGCAGGGGAAGATTTAGTTGAGGGTGCGGGAGTTGCATATTTTGGCGTAGCTGGGATTTCATACACAGGCCCATCATACATTCCTCTGGAGACTCCTTGCAGTCCTCCCACCTAGATCAAGAGGAGAATAAATATCCAGACACTAATTGCTCTGATAATTCTCCCTAATGATACTCCTGCCTATATGAAGAGACCACTGAGTCCAGAGATATATTCTGCATTAGCTGAAGTAAAACCAGATCTATACTCTCAAAGCTACAGTTTGCTTTATATAAAAAGAAAATTATAAATAAAGCTTCCTCTCTCCATTTACATATATATATATATATATATATATATATATATATATATATAAAAATTATGAGAGAGATCCTTATTAGGCTTCCTTCACAGTGAATGGGAGAAATGGGATTCAAAAGAACAGGTCCGACCTAAGATGTTTATTTTAAGTAAGATCAGTCACCATGGCTTCTCTCCATTCAGAGGCTATTCAGCAGGGTTGATTCAGCTGCTCAATCCCACTTCAGTTGTTGCAAGACTGATACCCACTATACTGGTTGCAATATTTTCTCTGCTTCTCCCCTTCAGATATTTCATTATCTTTATTAGAACTCACTGAAAAGAGGTGGCAATTTTTAAATTAAAATTTCAAAATTTTCCACTTCTTGTCATCAACTAGAAAAGCAATTATATGCTAGACTGTGGCATGGGACCCATCTTTCATTATTTGTCAATAAAGTATCTGTCATTTGAGCTTTGATTTCAGTTTGAGGTCTCTATATTTTATTCCTGTACAGTTCCTATAAGGAATATGAGAACAGACAATCAAAACAGCTTCACTGATCTTAAAACCACAGGAATCTAAAAAATAATATTTTAAAAAAACAGTTTTAGTTTTCAGAAAGAGCCTGAAGCCATTTAATTGCCGAATTCAAAGCTCATCAAAAAGATCAGAAATCTGTCACTTACAAGATTATTGTTTTAGAATCATTTCCCCTACAGGTTAACAGTGAAATTGAAATACCGTATAGAAAGGACACTATGCATGGAGCTTTGATCCAGCTCTTACAGAAATCAATGCATTTTCCTTGCTTTCAGTAACGGGGACATCAGGCTCAGAAGAGCCACTGTCTCGCACACTGACAAAAATAATGCCCAAAAGAGAGCAGCTGCCAATCACAGCAAAGAATTTATCTTCCAGGGACCCACAAAGGCAGGAATTTATACTGCCATCTTTGCTCCAGGGATAAATATATACTGCTATCCTGTGCCAGTCACAGCTTTGCAGCCCCTTGTTTGACATGTTTTTTCCATATTCCTTTGCTCTGACATATTCATATGGTGGCTGATATGACCATCATTGGGTTTTTTCTAAATATTTCCAATTGATAAAATTAAACAGTGGAAAAAGAAACATGGACATGAATCTGACCTCCCTTCCTCTCGGCAGGCAGCAGAGGGAGCTGCAAGAGCAAAAATAATCAGTCCCTTTCTTCGCCTTCTGCAGATCTCTCCCAGTATCTATGAAGGTCTTTCCCAAAATCCAGGCCCACTTGCAAGACGCAGGTTACGTAGCCCGGTTACTTTTGTGCAAACTCCTGGTATAAGACACCACTCTCCAATATTTGTTTTTAAAGTGTTGGTTTCAGTATTTAAATGACATTGTCACTAACTTACATAGCACTCCCATGTGCTAAACCCTTGAGAGGCAAGTGTGAAGAGAAGGCTCATGTCATCTAAGTGGATAATGTTAAAGAAGTGCAATACTGATTGGTAGTTTGCAGAACTTCTGCATGTGCACTTGATTTTTACAGTGCCTTATCTCATTAGAAGTGCAGACCTTCTGTATCCCACAGCTTGCCAGAATTTGTATAACAAATGATTAAAGATAAAAACTATCAACCTGCTTGTAGACTTAATTTCAGCTGCCACCCTCACAGGATATGATATATGCTTGGCTGAAGAAAAGATGAGTTTTAGTCAATTTGTCTTGTTACTTGTTCTCACACAGTGACTTTATTGCTCAGTGGCTGAAGCACTTTCCAAATAACCCCAAACTAGTGTCAAGCCGATTTGTTTTCAACAGAGGAGTACTGATATAATTCAAACCCAGAAGTGACCAGTCTTAATCCTGGACATTTCCCAAACTTTTTACTAAACATAAGAGAAAAGTTTTCTAACCTGTGAATGCTGCTAATACTCAGCTCTGCAAATGCACCAACAGTTCAGAGATGCCAAATATGAGTATCTCTAGCTTACATGCTTTTCTTCCCTGCAGTGTGGCAGTTCAGTATGCAAAGCTCAGTAACAATTTAAAATGCTGTTTCTCTTCTGGATAACCCTCACCCCCAAAAAGCTTTATTGTTTTCCTGAATTTTAACTAAAAGTAAATTCTATCACTATTCCACTTCCCTTGAAAAGCCTGCACAACTGGACATAAGGCAATTATGTCCAACTGGCAACTATATACTCTACCCACTGAAGTTCACAGTGTTAATTAAGTTCCATCAGTTCACACTTGCACAGGAACCAGTTTTGTGGTCGTTTTTTGAACGAGTCATATATAGTCCACCTGATATGGTCTCATATTAGTATAGTAATAATAAAAAACATGTGCTACTATGGTTCCAAGAGGGTATGGCTAGAAAGAACATTAAACAATATCCAACATACTACCTTATTCCTGATTTTGATGCGCTGGTAAAGATATTCAGGGAAAGGTTTGCGAGGGATGAAGCGGCCCATTCCCTTATTTACATGCAGATTTCCATCTTCAAAGACAATCTTCCCTTGGCTTATGACCACGAGTGGGGCACCATGGCACTCCATTCCTTCAAAGATGTTGTATTCAATGGCCTGAGGATAAACCAACATACTCACTACAAGTTCAGTACAAGATCTCTTTCAGCTAGTAATTTATTATCCATATTTACAGTCATAGTTTTAGACAACTGCCATTAAGACGTGTATACAATTTTTTGTCTGAAGGAAAAGGAATACATTTTGATGTGAAATGATTCTAAAGAATGTCTCCAATCAGACTTTCCTAGATCAGACTTTTTCTTTCCATTTCTCACTTTTCATCAGGGCTTTATCTCATTTGTTTCTGAGGACTTGCCATATTTAACCAGAGCCTCTAGAAGTACAATAGCCTTAATAAGAAGGAAAACTGTGACTCAGCTGCTGGACACCCAGAGGATGCAGCCCCACCATGCATCTGCTGTGACTGTGTAAGGGAACTTGAAAGGGGCCACCCACCACATGTATTTCTGTCTGAAAATGCCCAGAAAGGACAAGGAGAGCCTGAATCTAAATGGGAATGACTGTCAAAGGGCAGGTGATTATTACTTTCTTGAAAATACAGAGAGATCCCAAGACAAGAGAAATTGAATCACCTAAACTTACTTTTTAAAGGTTTCTAAAGGTTTTTGCCTTTAACATATAAACCACATTACCAGATTTACAATAAAACTTTTGGAAGAATTCCCCAATATAAAAGATCAAAGCACTGAACAACAAGATAACAACTTTTAAATAGACAACACATAAGATAAAACCTGTCACGGTCACAATTGAAGTGACTCTGAGTCACTATTACTCTGCACTAAGGGCAGAGAAGTATTCAGCAAAGCTTTTGAATTAAATAGAAAATCCCAACCATGAAGCTGATCAGAGTGGTATTATCAAAATACTTAATCCTCTCTCATAGTTTAGAATATTGTTGATTTAATCATGCAATTTATAGTATCACGTGCTTTTCAGGTAAGCAAAAAAAGTGAGTTGGTTTAAAATTTATCATCACAGTTCTATTAACCTCAGCTGCAGAGCTGCTGATTCACACCTATTTACAAATCTGCCACAGCATGCAAAAAATAGTGCAATATGCAAAAAGAAAAGAAATCCTTCCTGATTCTAGTTCTTCCAATGCAAGATTTCAATACTTTCATCTGAAACTTTTACCACTTCAGAACAGGAGTAGGCAGTTACCCCACTCATCTATATCCCATGTATTTGGTGCTCACATGAGTTAGATCAACAGTTGAAAAACAACAGTGGCATTTCTTTTTTCTTACTGGTTTTCCTTTTCTCCTTACCGATTTATGGCTTTTAGCAGTTATAGTCTTCACCTTATCAGGGTCCCAAATAACAACATCAGCATCTGATCCTACAGCAATCCGGCCTTTTCTTGGATACAGATTAAAGATTTTGGCAGCATTGGTGCTGGTGACAGCTACAAACTGGCTCTCGTCCATCTTGCCTGTGGCCTAAAGACAACATGATTTGAGCAAAACACGCTTATAAAATAGGGATTTACTAATCAGAGTATTGAACAGTTGGGAAGATATTGGAAAGCATGTACTTCATATATACGGTCATGTTAAATGAAAAATGTTATCAAGCAAGACTTTATCCAAGGCACATTACTTGGGAGTTTTAAATAAATAAATGAATGTGTTACTCCTGGCATCCCAAAGAATAGCCAATAAAACCATCAAGTGGCTCAGTTATCCAAGGTCCCTTTCTCTACACACTGATGATGGCTAAGTGTGTTTTGTTGCTGGTCCTAGTAATTTCCATTTATTTAACAATTTTAAAACAGAGGAACTTATGTGAGTATTACAAGATTAAATAAAAGATCAAGATTCAGACTCTTAGAAACATTTCTTGCTAATTAACTCCATTCTATTATTAGTACTACCAAGCCTATATATCTAAGTAATACAATGCCAATTATAAAGTCCTTGACTGGAGAAATGTCACCACCAATTGAACTTTTTATACAGTCAGTGATGGCTTAATAACAGCTGTACACAACAGCATTTTGCTTTCTCAGCAGTGTATTTTGGGGTCTTCCCTGGCAATAAGCAAGAACAATGTTCCAAGGAAGAACAGCAGTGCCAAATATTTTAATATTAAATAAACACTTATTTCCTGCCTGGTAAAACATGAGATTTGCAAAATATAAGGTACTCGGTGTGCAGGACTGAATATTACCACCTGTAAATCACGTGTTGCAGTCCTTGCTGCAGCTTCTTCCTTTTGTGGGAGTAACAAAAAAGGAATATCACTGGCTGCCTGCCTTTTGCTTGCTTCCCTGCTTTGCTCCTCCTTGGCTGATACCTGATGCTGCTTCTGTGCTTGGAATCTCAGTAGCAGTCCCTGAAGATAGTGCTTATTAAACAGTCTGAGAGAAGTGCTCATGAGAGTGCTGTAAATACTACCACTTCCCAGTTTGCAGTATGCATTTGAGCGCAATGAAATGTAAGGTAATGGGTGTGAGTGTGTGTGAATGGGTGACTACGTGAATACGGACAATGGAGGGAGAATACCATTATATATCAGGATCCATGGAACCATCAAAAAACTGCTAGCTTATACTGGCACCCCATCGCAAAATATGCCAGTATGAATTACATGGAATGTTCTCCTTCAAAGCATTTTATCATCTAGCCTCAGGCTCGGCTGTCATCCATTTGTAATTTTTCAGAAATGATGAGACACTTCCCAAATTCAAACAATCTATTCATCACATTTATATGGGTACCACTTCAAAACCATTAAACTGCTCCAGATCCTGCACCTCTGAGAAGCATCCACTCTGACACAACTGGAAAACCAAGCGGTGGAGTCTGTGAAGCCACAGGGATGCAATGTCAAAAGTGAAACACAGCCCTGAGCTTATAAAACTGGAGAAGGTTTTTGAAATGAACAATTCACCTCGTAGCAGCGCTCTCTCAGGGAGTTCTCAGAAATGTATTAGAAAGTCACTTAAGTATTGGCCAAAAGTCTCCTGGCTTGCATTACTGAGCCAACACTCAATTTCTTTTTGGTTCATAAAAGTAAGCAATTACTTACTACTGCCTTGTCCCAGACAACAGTCATTCTTTCTTCAATTCCATTGACCCCTTCAGGAATCATAGTGAAGTTGTCCTTTCCAATGGCTTTCTGGGCAGTGCTGTATGGGCAGTGTCCACTTCCCGTCACCTGCAGGTCCCCACTGTGGAGTTAACAAACCAAAGGTTTAGACCAGGCATCACCAAGGTTACCTTGGTCTCAGACTAGCTGTGAATGGACTTTTCAAGCCTACACAGCAGAGGCACAGGCTGTAAATCAGTCAGCAGCCTTTACATGTTGGCTACAGATCACTGAAAAGCAACAATGGCATTGGACATCTCCACTTTACCCCGGGGCACCCCGAACACCCAGATTACAGCCCTCTTGGGTTTCAGGCTGCTTATCAACAAAGATCAGGCACAAACCCACTAACCAGGACAAAGGATTACTGTAGGATTAAGGAAACGATCGGAAGCTTGTATGAAATGTCTGCCATCCTCAAGATAAATTAATTCACAATGATGTTGAAAAATAATGGCAAATTTTACAACGCAAAGTCATGATCATCAAGCCTGTTTCCCTGCATTTCTCCCCTGCAGATATATTTTTTTTGCAATGCTTACACAAATATTTCTTGTCTGACCTTCCAAAACAAAACCATGAAACTAAAAAAGGAAGGAGAATTTTTCATTAGGTACTCTAATTAAACAAAGAGAAGCATAGTGCAAATCAAACATGTACTCTGGATTTATCTAACTTAGAGGTCTTACACAGAAATAAGCATGGAGTAAAAGAGCTACTAAATAATAAAACTTTTATTTAAGAAGTTGCTTTTTTCAGCTTAGAGAAATTTTCGTTTTTCAGAGACAAATGGATCACAGCTGCTCTTGGGAATAAGGAGGCAGAATGTAACCAATATGCAGAATATTGCAAAAAAGACAAAAAAGAAGACAGGTTCTTCAATATCCACAGGAAACAGATAGTATTTTAAAGTCTTTATTAAGACCACATGAGTCAAGCACATTAAAACATTAACATTATGATTTCTCTTCCATCACTCCAGAAGGGCCATGTCCCCAAGAGCCTGTCATCCTTTTCTTTAACCGATTCCGTGAGTTCCAACTCTGAAACATCTGAATGATTCTGGCCTATAAATTTAGATTCCAGCAAGCTAAAAAACATCCAAATAAAGAGGAAAAAAAGCATTACACATCAATAATTGTAATGCAATTTTCTGGGCTCCCAGCCCTAACGATTGCTAACAGTCAGAGAAGAACCTTTGGCCTCTTCTTTGGTTCTTCACCATGCTCACACCTATCCATCCATCCATCCATACATACATACATCCATCCAGTTTTTAGCAGAAGCCAAACTCTTGTATTCCACAGTGAAAAGGCAGCTATGTATCAGTTATTCCCAATCATTAATGACTGCTTGGTGTTACTTCATAGGATTAAACCAAATCCATCAGTTAAACATTCATTTATTTTAACACACCAATAAAGTCAGAAGATTGCAATGCCATTTCTTTCTTTCTGATGCTCTTCTGTCAGCTAAGCTTCTTGTGGCTTACCCTCTCTCTCTTTTCTGCACTCGGATGAACACAACCATGAAAAACATGAATGTCACAGCCAGGCCCTGTATCACGGCCCATTTCCTTGAGGTTATGCTGCCCTTCTTGCATCATGCTATTAATTCTTACACTTGAACGATAAAAAGGAGTTGCTTCCTCTGAACGCCATTTTTCCTCTCCTCTGACATTTAATGACATTTAATGACATCTACCACACTCCCCAGTCTAGTCAACAGAAGACTTCTGAAGCTGAAGCATGTCACTTGAAAGCTGCCCAACACCTCCTGGTTAACCACACAGGCACTGCTACTGTCTAGATATTCTCTACTGCCAAATGGGGGGTGAGCATCAGATCAACTAAAAAACTGAGAGACAAGAAGGGATCACCACAGAAAACATCTCCAAAAGAGGGAGTGGCGGGAATTAACAGTGGACATACGTGTATGTTTAAATGCCACATCAATATCTCATCATCTTATCTTTCACCAAAACCAACGCTTTCATGGCAGGTTACATCTTCCATGAAGCACCAAGATCTCACATCTCTAGTTCAGAAGAAATGGCCTATCACAGCAGCAATAATGCAGCAGCAACAATGCAGCAGTACACCATAGAAGATGAAAGCTACCTCAGCTGCATGGCCCACAGATGAAACAATGACCAAACCTCATGAGGTAAAACCAATCTGTCAATCCCATGACACATGCTGGATTTTTATACATTCAGCTTTTCAGTGAAAAATCAACATTTTCTGTGGAAAACAGCACAAGCACTATGCTGTGTACTTGCAGAGGAAGATGTTGTCAGGATTTTTTCATGAACGTAAAATACTGGTCTCCTAATGAACAGTGTAATAGAAAACCAAAAGACTATCTTTACCATCATCCTTGCATAAAATTCCCCACAAATGCATGACAGACTGATAAAATATACAGTTCTTTTTTTAGTTTCACAGTATAGGTTTAAAGTATTAAAACTGAAAGCAGGCTAAGCTGCTGTCATTTAAGATCTAGAATTTTAAGCCACTAGGAAAAAAAAGCCATTTTTGCATGCTTGGAGGATAATGAAACTTCTGTGACTCCTCGGTTTGTCTTTCTGATGTTAGTGTTAAAAAAAGTCATTATTTGGATTCCAGTTCTAAAAATTCTTTTACTATTTTAGCTAATCTGTTTTGACCCACATACTATTATTTTGGCACTCTCTTCTAGGAAACATATAGCCATGTCTGATAGAGTAAAGAGCCAAACATTTTGATACATATTCACATGTGCTGGCTAAGAGCCTTACCCTCACACAATGAGCTTCACTCCTTACAGTGCTGATAGTGATGGATGAGACTAGAAAAATAGTTCTTCTTCCTTGTCCTTATTTTAAGAAACAGAAAGCTCAATTATGGAAAATCATTTCTGCCATCAGACCGTCACAACAGAACAAATTCCTGAATATTCTTAACAGAACCACATGTAACTCGGAGCTCAACTGTTCATTCATTAATAGTGCTGTCCGTGCAGCATCATTAGGGCAGCTGAGCTAAAATCTGGGTTTGGTGGACTCCACAACCTGACCCACCGTGTGCAAGGAAAGATGTGTGCATACTGCAGCAGTGGCACTGACTGATGGCAGCTTCCCATCGCACATGTGTGCCCATCCACCTAAAGGGCAGCTCTGCCCAAGCCTGAATTACACATGCAGGGGCCTTGTATTACCAGCCACCCTGGCACTGCCTGCCATACAGCCTGTGGAAAACTAATCTCAGGAGGAAAACATTTTCCAAAGACCAGTGGGTCACTTTTAGGGTTCAAATTTTACTGCTCTGTCCAGAGCACTGGAAACCCTAGCAAGGGGAGGCAGCAGATGAGACGAGTGCCACCACATGCACTAAATAAGGTTTTGAATGGTAAGTTGAGTTCCTCACTCCAGCACTAGCAATCTGTCCTGGTGGGATTTCAGCTGTGAATTTCTGTATCATTTCAAAGCAGATGGTCTTTTGCTTAAGCTAAAGAAGACCCACAGTTGGCTACAGGCAGAAAATACTTTCAGGGATGGGTTTACAGTCTGGGTTGCTGTCAAGGCATTGCTGATGTCTTCTTTTCTATATGAGAAAGACACTTCTCCCTCTGCTGTCCACATTCCTTTCATCTCTCTAGTGATAACCCTCTCCCTGCCAACCTGACAGTCAGCCCATACCCTTAACCTGTCAAGTGATGGCCTCTAGTCAGCAGCCTGTCTCCACCTGGGTCCCTGAAAGTCTCCTTTGTAATCTGCTCTGACCTCTTTCTCCTGCCTGACATGCCTTCTCTATATGTACCTCTTATCTTTGCTGTCTTCCAGCCTGAGGACCCTGGAACCTATAAAGACACAACGCAAACTAGAAGTAAAAACAGGGCTGTAAGAACTAAATACAAGTAAACTTACATGATTTTGGTCCATCCCAGATGAAGGCAAACTACCAAGTCAGAAGTTTTCAATACACTGAAGCTAAAGCCACTGAACTCTGCTACAAACACTTAAAATTTAGTTTAGGAGAGCCTACTTCTCAAAAGTGCTCACAGCTTACAGCCCTGCACCAGCTTTGACAAAAACTACAACAGGAAAGTTTTCTAGCCTCCACATATCTCTGCATTCAGGTACAACCCTGATTTCAGGAGCTGTGCTTGCCAGATATGACCAAGGCTTAAAAATAAGTCTGTTTTCACAGATGGGGGTCTATCCACCAGGCTGTTGCTTATTCTGGATGGTGAGGATGTCATCCGATCATATATTAACCATTTAGGTGGAAAAAACAGAGAACTATGGAGAAAGCCAGTTTGAAGTCCTGTGCTAAAGACTATCCAGCTGTACAACTAGGAATTACTTCAGAAGCAGAAAGAAAAATAATTAATTCCTGAATAGCCAGCAGTTCCCCCTCTATCATGCTAACCAGGAGCTGGAGAGCCCATGCCTGCTCACCTGGCAGCCTAAACATAGGAATATAGCCATCACGCACTTTCTACATCCCTCCTCCTGTATGTGATTGGTCTAAACAAAACTGAGCTGATCCCTAGATGCTTCATCCTATTTGTTTTTTGCACTTGCCTGATCGTTAGCCTATAAAAAATATGAAGGTCTTTCTTACCATGCTAAGAGCGAATTTAAGTGATCTGGAGTGGTAGGATCAGGGCTTAGAGGTGGCGAAGTCACGAAAGCTGCAGCCTTGGCCCAGTTTTTGCTCCAGTAATGTGTCCCATCTGTCCCCAAGCTGGCAGTGATCGGCTCTCCAAAAACAAGGGGACCTTGGAGAAAGCAAGGATATACAGGAACTGATTACAATTGACTCTCTCTTCAGCACATTATACTGCTTGCTGCATGCAGTCATCTATAATTATGCATTGCTACAGGGCCAGTGTAGCTCCCAGAAAATTAAGCAGCCCTGGCTTTGTCTGTATGATAAAAAATTAATCAGGAGGCTCTCTGAGCTACACATGCTTTTGATCAGCCTATTTACAAAGCTCCCTTTCTAATCCAGAAGGAGACAGTTCAGATCTGGTTTTAATTTGTACTGTTTTAATCACAGCCATGTTCTCTACATTGCTCCACTTCGGACGGCATTAAGGTGGAGGATGGGCTCCAGCAGACAGATGCCTTTTTACTACTCCCAGGTTGGGCACAGCACCATCAGATAGCAGCATATGGTCCCCAGCACCATACTCCAAGTCTCCAAGAATACAAATACCAAGATGATATTTTGCTCTTTGGCTTTTCCATATTGCTCACACGCTTTGTAGCACCAGCCAGCAGAACGGTCCTGACTTGCAAATGCAGTTTCGAAAGCGGCTGTCTCCAGGCTCACAAGTCCCTTTTGGGTGCCTTGTAACTTGGATTGCTCCATGGCCCCAGCAAGCAGTATCAATCCCCACATGTCCCCAGTGCACCTCTGACAGGGTCAACCTCCAGCAGCAAGGCCAGGAACACACACAAGGCATCTCTAACAGCAGGTTCACTGCCCAAGCCACCCCTCAGAGGGCAGTACCCTGAATTAGGGTATTAGGAATAACAGGAATAAAATATCTCCCTCCCATGAACAGAGATACAGCAGTCTAAGGGAAAAGTAAAAGGGAAGGCAGGATGAGAAAGAATTACAACACAGTCTTCAAGGGGACAGAGTCTGGTGAGTTTCTCAACTGAAAAATGTAGGATTTCACCTCATCTTTCCCAGCTGTAAATATCTGGAGTCTGTGATGTACCATTCTTTGGTAACCTCTCCCTATATCTTGTGATTTGGGTCAAGATGTACAGGTCTTTCCACTGAGCTTCTATTAAAAAAAAAAAAAAGCATTTTTGAGAGAAAAGGAAGTCTGTTACCTTTCTTTCTGGCCAGTGCAATGATATCAGCTGCACTCTTGCTCATCACCTTGGTGATATACACTGGGCAGTTTATTCGACTGGCAATGGTGATGGCACGGAAAACTGCTTCTGCTTCAAGCTGAGGAAAACAAGGAGGAAAAATGTTAACTGTAAAAGCAGACTGAAGAAAAGATGAACTGGAGGACTGAGCCATGTTTCTCACTGTTTAGCAACAACTCCTCGGGGGTTGAGTCTGCTTTTTCCATAGAGATGCAGTACTGGGAAACAGGGAGCTGATCCAATCTCAGACACTTCACATTAGGAGTAACCACATCCAGGCTGTACTCACTAACAGAGTACAGCTGCCCCAGCACAAATACAGCTCCCTGACTCCCTGAACCCCAGGAAAAGTCACATCCAAGAAGCTGATGGGGCTCTTCCTTACCACCCCCACACCCTCTTTTCTGCTTCAGACTTCTACCCTGTAGTTGGAAGGAGAACAAAGCAAAGAAACATTAACCCCGCACAGAGACGACGGCTGAGCTCTCCCTGGCACCTTACCCTATGCAATCTTTACATAAGGATGACAGTGAATGTATTTTCTAACAGCAACTTCAGCATTACGGACTGAATTTATCCCATAATCCATAAAAGCCTTTGAAGTATCACCCAGCAAGTCTCCTCTGTCAGCAAGTGTAAAGGCAATTTCCTCTCAGGGGGCCACCTGGGACGTAGGCACACAAAGCAGTCATCTTCAGACAGAGGAACAGTGTTTCCCAGCAGCTCTGGAGACTCCTCTCCCCAGTCATCAGTTTTATACCTCCTGTCCAGACGGACTGATAGTATCGACATTTTAATACCTAAAAATCTGTGGTGACTGAAAATACTGACTTGATGGTACAAAAATTTCTGTCCAAGAGTTGTCCTAGAAAAGGGCCACTTAGCCCTTCCAAAACCACGCGGCTTAATTCTTCAGTTTTGTGAAATGTTTTTTCTTAAATCACAACCTGTCACTTCAGGTTGTCCTAGGACAACATTTGCTCTGGAAACCCCAAACGCATCCAGAGAAGACCAGAGAAGGAGGAAAGGACCTCTGTATCTCAGTGCTGGGACTGAGGTGGTCAGATGCATGGTCAGAAAGATGCAAAATCCCTTTCTGGAAAGTGTAAATGCAAATTTTCCTTAAGCCCTTGTTCTCATTAAAAGGAAACAACCCTATTCTTTTAGAATCATTTAGGTGGAAGTTAAACAACAAAATGAAAAAGTACATAAACAGTTCAATAAGAAGAATGTGACCAATTAAGCTGATTCTTTTCGCCTTGGGGAGAAGTTATATAAAGATCTGCAAACCACAACAATTGCTTCAAGTTTTGCCTCAAATCCCAAGGACCTTGTCTCTTTAGTCTTCAAGGAAAGCAGTCACTTCCCACTACCGCCCTCCATAATCCCATTAACGGTCTGAACTGTGTACATTAAGGGGCATCCACATGTCTCCACCTTTTCCTCCTCATTAAAGAAACCCTTTCCAGATGGCCAAGATGAACCATGCCAGAGCCCGGTTTTTATTGTAGGAGAGTTGCATAAAATGAGCTGCCTTGCAGCATCATTCCATTCTCACATATTTCTACAGCCGCCATTTCTACTACAAATATATCTGCTGACATAAACTAAGATTTATTTGTGGACATATACATATGCGTGGTATATATGTACACATGCATCTTATAGGAGGTTTTCGGCCAAAGCGTTTTAATGGTTACTCCAAAGCCTAACTCACAAGCTGCACTGCTGATTTTTACCCTGATAAGCCCTTTTTTTTTGTCCGCATATATCAAATCACAAGGGTCATGCTCAAAAAAACCATGCACGCCTGTGCCCGGGGCAGTTGGAGCTGCAACTCCTGAGTGTAAAAGGACATGTGCATTCCCAGACAGACGGAACACATCTGCTGCAGCAGCAAAAGGGTATTTCAGGCAAACAAACAAGCTGAAAGGTGCCTGGACTTTTCAAGGCTTTGAATAGTACTGGAAGAGGCTGTGGGAGATGCAGACTGTTGCCTTCCCCCACACACCCATCTATCATCTGCACATACAGAAGCCAAGCTGCAATACTACATGCTCAACAAAATATTTCCATGAACGATAAAATGAGTGAAGTCTCTTACCTCCTCTGGCCTGCTCAGGGCATGTCCCTCAGGTCCAGTGATTCCCATCTCCAGGATACGCTTTTGTTCCTGCAACGTAAGAGATAAATGCTGACGACCACACCAGGATGAGACCCTTGCACCAGGCATCCTCTGGGAGATTAACAGCCACATTGTCTGAGTGCTCCTTTTTTGTCTGTGTAAATGCAGCTGCGTAAGCCTGCTGCTGGGGAGGAGAACTGAAAACACTAGCTCTAAACTGGTCCCATGTCACCCCAGTGTCTGCTCTGTGCAGCCAGCACAGATTTCAGGGGAGTATTTGTCTCTGCAGTGTGATAGAGCACATTTATGCCTCAAGCCATTGGGCTGCACCATCAGAAATCTCCTCTGCCCTCCAGAAAGTCTTACTTGATACCAAGACATCAACCCAAGGAACAGGCTTCAATCAATATACAAAAGTAATTAGGGGTATTTCCAGCCTGCAATTCTTTCTTTACTTGCACAGGTTCCTCTCTGGCTGAAATCCATGAAGCACTGTTACCTTCCTTGAACTTTTAGCATGGCTGACGCTTCATCAAATAAAGTCTCTTGCCTTTGGCATCTGGTTTTCTGTAACACTTTTTTTCTGCAGAATGAATCACTAAAAATATGTTTTCATGAAAGCAAAACAGTGTCCTCTAGTTGTGAGGGCACTATGTCCACACCATCTTAACACCAGTGTGGGTTTGTCAGAAAAAATCTGTGCTATTCAGCTTCACAGCAGTGAGACAATTTTTTAAAAATAGACAAAAAGCTTCCCCTATCTTTTAATTTAAGATCAAGAAGTGGTATTGGAATAAATTCCCCTTTTTGCAGAAAATGGTGCTCAACCATTGTTCCGGGTCTGCCAGCAGAGCAGGAGTGGGACCAGAGCTGTTGATATACCTCTGACCCTGGCCTGCCCTGCCCACAGGTCTCTAATGAACTGAGTTTTACAAACATAATGACTCTGTGATACAGAAAAATGTCCCCTAGAGACCAGAATGAAGTTACCAAACACACTTTACTGTGTCATCAAATAAATATTTGATCCCAGGTCCCCGAGGGTGAAAAGCTCACACATTATCAACATACTCCAGCAAAAACCTGAGCAAGTTAATATTCACATACACTTTTGCCTTTGCTGCAATCACTCAAGGCTGAAGAGGCATTAATAAGAATGTATTAATCTGACTGTGTGATTAAGAATATTTTGGTTAGAAACTCATCATGTTTCATAATCATTCTTAAAAATAGCTGTTCTGAATCATTAATGCAACAGCTCTGAACAGTGCCAATTAAAGACTTCAGATAATTAAAATACAACAAAAAATAAAGTTACAACCATATTAAAAAAATAACAAGATGGCAAAGAATGGCTACACAAAGTAGGAGAGATTTTCATCGTAAAGGAAGTCATAAAATCAGATCATATAATAAAATTACCCCCTGTAAAAGGATTTGATAGTGCTAACAAGCCAGAATATTTGTTTGATAAGATCATTTTTTTATTTTCACACAGAATAGTCCTGAAAAACCTCCCTGCAGGCAGCTTTCTTTTCACTATCCAAATAAACCTTCTAAATAAAAGCATAAGAAAAGACTGATGAGACACGGCAATGGTGACTATGTTGATGTATAACATACTTCACATTTCTTTATTATTTCCTCTTTTCCTAATAATTTTTCTGTCCTGTATGTTCATATTCCACAGCTGTATATTAAAGCTGATCAAAGAAAAAATGTAACTGAAACAGATTTCTATCAGAAATGCAATTCCATGAGTGTGCCTTGATTTTAATGGGGAATGTATCAAAACATCACAGGCACCATTTGATTTGTTTCATTTTGCCATTTCTACAGTAATATTGACTTACTAAGTATCTTATTATTCATTTTCATTCTACTGGATATTTTATGTTGTATTAAAAATATACATTATATAATTTGGTAGTTTTAAATCATGCTAAACTTCATAGGAAATGAGTGCTTTTTTCCCTCTTGAATCCAAATGAGGGTTTTCACCAGGTTTCAGTGGGGGAAGGACACAACTACACTGTCTGTGCCTGTTGACTTCTCACTAGTAACTTTTGATCCCAGTGGTTATTTGAGCCAAACCTGAAGGGAAAAGGGAAAGAAGGCTCTCAAAGAGAGTAAATTCTTACCAGGCAGATAAAGGACAGAATCCTATAGTGGGAAATACAACAAAATAAACCCATGTGGGCAAAAGCCCTTACACAGTGCCCAACCACTCAAATGTTCACCTGAGGTTCTCCCTGAACGATCAGACAAGGTGGCTTCCCTTGTCCAGATCTCAAAGACAACTTGTTTTTATCTATTGTAATTTCCCTGTCAGCTCTGCAGCCTAGTCCTTAGTGGATAAGCCAGCAGATGAAGAGTTCAGCATATAAATCAGTTGGCTCACTCGGAGCCTCACAGACCTCAGAAGGGTTCTATGTACATACAAGGGATCAGAGCAAGGAGACATCTCTGCAACATCCTTAAAAGATTCATCTTCCACAGATGTACAGTCATAACAACACTCACCCAAACCCGGCTATTCAGTTTTACAGGGGTATCCTGGCCTCTGAAAGACCAGCAGGAGGTTTACAATTACTGTGCTTGGGATACCTCTTTCAGTGTGCTGTGGCACAGATCAGAGCTGCGGCACACTCCAGTGTGAGGACAGTAACTACAGGGGGAACCAGACCTGCAAAGACTGCACTGGGAAACCGGGACATTTCAATGGAACGTACTGAATTTGAGTCCAGTTTCCTGGTTCTGAAAGGCATCTTCAGAGAGCATGACTTACACTTTAACACACATTTTTGAAATGTTTAGAAGATCATGGTGGTTTCTTATTCCCAAACTTCAGAGATTTATAAGAATATTCTCAAAAATAAATAGGACTGAGAGCTTTACCACCCACTCCAAATCACCATGCTGCTTAAGCTGATAGCTGCAGCAAGAGACATTAACATAAAGGTTCCCAGCTCCACTTTTTGACCCCAAAATCTCTAAGCAAGGCTTCACATTGTTCTGCTTTGCTTCTCTCTGCCAGATTCAGAAGAGATCTTCTTGCTTCCTTCTGTCCCCCTCATCCAGTCCTTATCTGCTGCCAAGGCAAGGAGCTGTCTGGACCACTGTTCCACCTCACGCTCTGCCGAAGCATGCAAAAGGGCCTCCATCCTCTCACCCCAGCCTTTATACCATCAGTGTGTAAGGCATCAGGCTCAGTTAAGGCACTTACCAGGTAGTTCCTTTCTTCCTACCCATACTCTAACTGGAGGGTTTTACTTCTCCTCTCTTGTGTCTGTCTTCTCACAAAGTGAAGCAAAAATGACAGTTCACTCACCTGAGCTATCAAGTCTCCATTTTCAGCATGGACCAGGATAACAGCCCCAAGACTTTTTAGAAAGGTAAAGGCTTCATAAAGCTGCAGGTAGTACAAAGAAGGAAACACTGCTGAATAAGGAAAACACATTACTTAACACTCAGATCTCTCTGTTCACCTTAGTTTTGCATCTTCTATGCTGGTAATTATCTAGGTGAATAGCAAATTATCTCCCTTTTCCACTCCCCACTTTCTAGACAGAGCCTGGGCTTTACTGCTTGGTATTGACTTACCCACCCCCTTACACACCAGCCTGCCCCAGGATAAGCTTCTGCCCTTCTGCACCAACATAGGGTCAAAAGTTCTGAGCAGGGTTTCATCTCCCTTGGACATAATGCCTCTCCCAGCACCTTGTACTACAGGGCTACCCCTCCACACCCTTCCACACAGGCCTAAGTTTAGTGAGTAGTCTCTTTTCCATAGTTTTAGCAAATGTAAAATAAAATTATTCCCATGGACTACAGACACTCTTAGTACAACCAGAACAACTCTTTTTTAAAGTGCAAGCATTTTGCACCATCTTCTCAGAGCAGATAGTGTCAAGCTCTCACCGACATCTTTAATTCTGCAATTAAAAGTAGCAAAGTTTTCTCTAGAGCATCCTTTTTTAAAATTGCCTTCTAAGATTCAAAACCCATCCATACAGAAGGGAAATCGTTGATCCTATTGCTTTTACTGAGAATTTCTGAGCACAGATCTACTGAAATTCAGTTCCCTTTCCGAAAGGTATTCAGCTAATGTGTTCGCTGTTTAAACCAGACTTCAGTAATGTGGGAGCCCAGTTTTCAAACACAGATCAAATACTGAAGACATGGTTTCTTCAGTGTCCACTTTCGCACTAGGGCACTTCAGCTAGCACTGAATGTGTCAGAATACACAGCTCCCAACATGTGCATTTAAATAAGGTAACAGGCATTAGTCTAACCACACATTAAACATTTTGATATATTTCTCTTGGCAATTCCAACAGGCAGTTGAATTTAACAGGCGCTGACTCCCAGAGAATATTTTATATTATTATGTCTAAAATTCCAATTAAAACCACATGTATCGGAGGTGTAACAACAGTTATTTAAGAGATCAAGAGCTATAGCTCTGGGAATAAGTAAGAAAGAAACATTTTCTCAACTGAATAAGCAAACATTATTATTGCTAACAGACGCCATTGTCCATTTACAAAGACCTGATACTTATGAATGGAATCTGTAATGAGCTCTGGACAAACAAGCTCATTGTTATCTCCAGCCCTAATGAGAAAGACCACCTCCCCCCAAAGAGCAGCTTCATTTAGCTGTTCACAGCAACTGAGAAACTCTTGAAACCTCAAAACTGCCACTGCCTCGAGTGCTTCATCTTTTCTTCCCGCTCTGACCTAGAGCTCTTGAAAGGTAACAGCCAAATAAAGTGAGGGCAAGATCCCGAGCAGTGCTGAGTGGTTGCAGTGTTGGGAGACATCAGGAAAACTTTTTGATCATGAATGTCATACACTTGAAGGAACACATGAAGATGTCCAACACTGCTCGGCACTGACCCTCCAGAGAGAACTCCCCCACTGTGCATTTCCCCTGGTGCCACTCAGGCCAGTGGGAACGTTTGTGTGGGATTCAACCTTAGCAACTCCTCAAGTGTTGGGAGATCACAGAAGAGAGGAGACACATCACAGCAATGTAAAGCACTCAGAGCAATACCTGGCTGTCGGACATTTGGTAGAGATCTTTGTAGGCCATGTAGACTTGAAAAGAGTTCACACCTGTTCCAAGACAAAATTCAAAAGTGTTGCCAATGTAAGTGGATTCTTAAATTGTATTTGAACAGAAACTTCAGAATAAATAAGTCATAGACATGTCTGGACTGGGCTTCTCAATAGTGATTGCCAGAAATAAAGCATGGCTCCACAGCTGTATTACAGCTGCTAGGACTAGAAGCCTGAATCCCCTCTTCTCTGGGGGAATTTGCTGGACTCTGTGGATTGCCTGTGCTCAGCCACCACCGCAACTAGCCACCACCACAAATAAGATCAAATCATCAAATCACAGACAAGCGATGGTGGCTAAAGCAAGCATGTAAAGTTTGAAAGCAAGCATGTAAAGTTCGTGTTTAAAAAAACTTGTGTAAGGTTCTGTGAATCACTGGTTTTCTTTCTAGATCTCCTTAGCTAATAATCAGGAAAACATTTCAGCTTGACCTGAACCTATGCTTTGTAACTGATAAACTTCTAGTTAAGTTTCCCCAAAGTGCTGATAAGCTGTAGGAACTGTGTATCTGAATTTGCATACAGACTTACTTTTTCTTTACCCTTCTCCCTGAAACACCCAGCTTAGCTGATGGCAGACACTGGGAAGGAGTGGAAGCAAAGCCTGAAACCAGCTACAAGGGCAGCTCACCATACCTCTCCTTCCCCTGCCAAAGATGGAAGGATTTATGTTGGCAGTCACACAAAACCATGAAAGATGACAGCTCCAGATTTTAGAAATCAGTAAGAAATGCTAGTGTTGAGTGTCAGTTGCCAAGAACCAACCGTATTCAAACCCCTACAAGTTTCGCTATTGATTTCAAAGATTCAATTATTTACATAGCTTCATATTCTAACAGAATGGGAATTCCAAACATCTTCTGTTCATATTTTCTGTACACATGAATTCATATTAGTTCATAAATTTGCCTTACTCTTTAGTCTACTGACAACATCCCCAGTTTGGTACAGGGATTGATCTCAGTTTTCTAGGTTAAAAGAAAAGTAAATTTTAAGCTAAGCCGCGTATGCTCCATTTCAAAATAGCTGTCATGAAAACTCTGCTTCCTGGGGCAAGAGGAAAAAGAAAGAGATCTGTTCATATTATTCATGTTGGCTACATCGAATGAATAAGGCTCTCTGATGAAGATGTAACTCCTTCATGAGACTAGAAGGCACAGATATCTCCTCAGGCAGAGGGTATGGCTGTTAACACTTACACAGAGAATTATTTTATTCACAATTACAAGACTAAAATACCCCAGAATACAGGCAGGATAAAACCTTGAAACTCTGGTATTATATCTTCCTGCTAAGTCCAGGAAGCTCAAGGAGAAATATGAAGTGGGAGCCATCTCCTCCTTGCTGACTTCCATGATGTGCAAATCCACCCTGGACTGTGGAGCCCAGTCAGCCTACAAGCCCATCCTTTCTTCCTGTTTTCCTGTTTCTGAAGTTCCCAGAAAACACACATGGGCTTTACTAGCTGTAATCCTTCAGCCTATTCCTCATTACACAGTTTCAATGTAATTAGTATGTCCCTGCTTTAAAATGTTAAGCTTGACTACACCTTCCCTGGGGCCAATGCTCAGTGTCTCATGCCTGAAGCACCATCTCCTCCCCTCTGACTGATCACATCTGCCCAACATCCCTTGGTGGAAAGCTCTGTTTCTCTTCACAAACCTACATGGTATCTCAGATGTGAGCTGCAGTTGGGAGCCACTCCTTTGCATGGGTGACCACACACATGTGAAGCAATGAGAGACGTGTCAAGGCTGGTCCAAGCCATGCCAACTAGCCTCAGTAACAGCACATGACTGAATCATCTTGTACACATTTATCTGTAACCAAAGCGCTGGCTTACCAATTGCTCTCCCTTATCCACTGGGATCTAGCCAAAGGTAATTCATTTAATCACAGACCTGCAGGAGATAAGGCAGCTTTCTCTGGGTACTGTGGTTGGAAGATATACATTGACCCAAGTAATATAAATTCTCTTCCTTTTTCTTTTACTGCTTTTGTATCTTCTTAGGCCCTTTTTGGACCTTGGTAAAATGACTATGAGTTTTGCTTCCACTCAGGTTAATGTTCTCCCTGAAGTCAATGAGAATAGAAGGGATCCCAGAAGGGATTCCACCATGAGATCCTGAGCCTGTCTCTTACATACAGCTCCCACAGCACAGAAGTAGATTCGCCCATCTAATTGCACATCTGTGCCCTTGGGTACCACATCAGATACACAGGCAGTGGAAGGGCATCTCACAGGCTGCCTTTACACCTAACAGGAGAGATGGTTTGAACCATCCTGCCTTGCAAAGAGAGTACCTTTATAAGATACCAAGATAAAATAACACCAATTTACATATACAGACAGCCAAGTATAGACACTTTACCTAATACCTTTACTCATTGGAAATATGTGGCTTTTCAAAAGACCTGGTCCACAGCCTATTGACCTTAATGCTTAACATTTGTTACATTGTACATTCTTCTTGATGTCCGGCTTGCTCTTGCATCAGGACTACTCAGCAGCATCCTCCAAATTTCAGACAGTGCTACAGGTTTTCTTGAACAGTAACAAAGTGCAGTAGTTAAAGGAGCAAGTGAGGCATCTGTCAACACATTTCAGGCTGCTATTCCTTTGCATATACTGGAGAAGCTCAGTCCCAAATTAGCTGCCAAAATGCTATAAAACTGAGTCTTTATAATCAACATTTGGTTCTACAAAATTTTCAGGCCCTTCCAAAGCCTGTGCCTCCTTAAATTAGCTTGTACTGATTTAAAACTGGTTAATTATTCGATTATAGCTTATGACAAAGCACCTCAACAGTAGCTCTGTGAGCTCCCCTGTTATTCATGCTGAGATTGTATTAGGCACACACAGCACTGAAACGTGACTAGCTGAGTCCTGTTACTCTGCTAACTCACTCACCAGACAATCAGCCGAGAACAAATTCAATCCAGATTCCCAGCTGATGAAAACCAGTGTCACTGCACTGACATCAAGTCTATTTGCACCAGCAGCCTCAAATGTTTCAAATTATCAGCAGATATTACCCATTAATTTGAAAGCCCTTGCCATGCTGAACTATTTCCCATTGTGCTTGTGCTTTCACACTCGCCCTTACTTTGTGTCTCCTAACACATGACAGTAATTCACATTGACTGCCTGAGACATACTGCAGCATCTGTGAGAACAAAGGTGACCTCCTAATGCTATTGCCACCAAACAGGCCACCAAGGGCCCCATCACACATCCCAGTTCAGAAACCAATGAACAGATTTTTGCTTCCCCTGAAGACTAACAGGCGGGTCAGATTTATATTGAAAACTCACATTTCAATAGTTTGAGAAAACTATTAACCTAACTGTCTGCACCAGGCTTTTAAAGTAAGCCCTCAGGCAAATTTGGGAGTGCTGAGCCATCTGTGATCCAGGAACTCTGGAAATAGTATCTAACCTTTGAAACAAGGCACAGTATACTTGTCTGAGAGTACAGTCAGCTACTGCACAGCAGCGTATCAGTGTTAACACTGATAGCAAGGAAACAGCACAGATTTGGCACTGTCAGTGTTGACAGATGTCATCACCTTGTAAAAATCGCCTATATTATAAAGACCTGTGTAAGACCAGCTGCAGTTTCTCTAAATTACATGTAATTTTGCTGATTGAAGGGTTTTGTTGCCTAAAATCTGGTTGTACAGCACATGTAGTGCAAGCATGCTGCAATACAGGATAAATTCCCCTACGTGACTGCACCTCTATAGTATCTCAGTGAACAACTGCTCACTCAAAAATAGGATTTTGCTTTGGTTTTCTACTGTGATAGTGCATTTCTATATAAAGATAATTTTTCAAATCTAAGTCATCACTAGCACTGCACCTTACAAAGGATGCTGCATACACATATTACTTAGACTTCCCAACACACAGGTCATTCTGTTACCTATGGTAACTAGATACCATTTCAGAAAATATTCCCTAACTAATATCCATGCATTTTTCAAGGGAAGTATCAAGTGAAAAATATTTGAAAAGAATGTTTCTGGACAAAAAAATCCATGCTGTTAGGCAGAGTTTTAAGGGACTATCAAAATTACTATTTTCTGAAGACGAGATTCAATTGCCCACACATACATATCTGGTGTCACCAAGACACCCTCCATATATGAAACTGCCACACTGAGCTGCCATGTATGGAAAAGGATTTACGACAGCTTTTATCTGTGCTATTGTGGAGTGGTAGCTGGAGTCCAGATAGGGTAACCTACAGCATCTCACGTGATAGTAGACCCATTAATTGAACTGAATCAAACCCATACGTATCTTAAATAGATTCCTAAATAAGTGACCTCGTTTTTGTACGTCCTGAAAAAAAGCATCTTTTAGTAACTTCAGGGAAAGCCACTGGAGAACAAGCACTTGAGAAAATAGGGACATTTTTTCAATATCAGGTATCTAAGTTTAGCACCACTTTTTTCTAATAACTTGAACCTTTTTTAAAAATGTAGGCATGTTTTATAAAAAAATCTAGTCTCACAAGTAAATTGTCCTAAGCCACTTCTGAGAAATAAGCAATAGCCTGTGATGACCATTTCGTAGACACATGTACCCTTCTTACTTGGACTTAATTTGAGGCAGCTAAATGGGCAGATTTCAGTCTAGTTAAAATCTGAACCACTACCTTTAAAGTCTCATTCTCTCCATTCATGAAATAGAGGATCTAAGGTGACTGTGCAGATTACCCTAAATGCTGATCTCTGAGTTTTATCTTAAAAGGTCCATTTTATACTGCAAGTGAATACAAAAGTTCAAGGTAGTGCAAAACCTTAGGCAGCATAACCAGTGGCTGTGCATTTTTGTTCTGGATGATGCATTCGTTAAAATACTTTAAAATTTCACCTCCATATGACACTTCAATAAAAAAAAAAAAAACCTATTAATTTTCACTCACTTACCTTTGTCTTGCACCAGTATTTCCAGCTCTTCTCGAATCCCATCATACCAGCTGGTAATGTCCACATGGAGAGAGTAATCACAACAGGATTTGGTGTCAGCTGCCTCATGCCACTTCTCAAAGGAGGTCAGTAAACTCGATCCAGGTTCTGGAAATACGTGGTCAACTGAAAAAGAGATTTAGTGTCTGTTACCCAGACAGCACACTGTTCAGATTTCCTCAGCACCTGTGAGTAAGTAGCCTTCCAGCATCTCACCCAAAACAGCAGCCTTGGAGGCAGCTTGTGTGCAGACCATAACTTTGAGATGTTAGCCAGATCCTGCTGTCTCAGGTATAGCAGACTTTGTGGATGGTCTATACTAAGCTAAGTCTGGCAACATGCTTGGTGCAGCATCAATAGACACACAGTACAAGATCCAAACATCTCACGTTTAGATAACATTTGTTTTCCTCTTTACTGTTTTGTAAGAGACAAGTTCTGGACTTACCTGTATTTATTGCCTGATGAATCCGTTTCTATGTATTTCATAGTAAGCATTATTATTAACCAGTGCCTCGTGGTCACTGAATTGGCCCACTCTGCCTTACCAATATATCAATGGAGATGTTAAATGTTTTCTCAGCAGACAGAATTGGGAATACAGCCAAAGGTCTGAACAGAGATGATGTAGAGCACAAACACTCAGCCACACTATATGGCAGATCGAGTGTGCTGCAACTATGTATGGTCACAGTCTCAAGGCTCTCTGCATCTGATGATGCCACAAGGTTTCCTGACATAAAGACATGACTACTTACACACACGTATACTTACGTTTGCTGGGCTAGGACAAAATTAAGTACGGAAACAAAGCCAGATGGCCTTACCAGTGACATCTGCAAACCTAATGCTGCACAAGAAACCTCAACTGAAGAACATACACTGAAAAAATTATTACTGAGAGTAATGAACAGCAGTGCATTTTGTATTTAATGCCAAAGATCTTTTCAGCTGATACT
Source organism: Athene noctua (assembly GCF_965140245.1). Lineage (NCBI taxonomy): Eukaryota > Metazoa > Chordata > Aves > Strigiformes > Strigidae > Athene > Athene noctua. The sequence goes on along the minus strand of NC_134040.1, from coordinate 14,158,627 downwards.
CATTGCTGAACATAGGTAATAGATTACACCATTCAGCTAAAAAAGCCACATTCCAATTCACCGGGAGTAAAACTCCACTGGGCAGCTGCTCTGCACAAGGAAGCTAAGACAATTTATGTCACCTGAACAACTGCCTCACAAAGTCTAACCAAGGACAAAGCCACTGCTAGTAGGAAAGAGCTAAATCTTGTCCTGCCATCTGGTAGACAGAAGAAGGGCCTTTAACAACTAGAAACACTTCTCCCTTCCACCAAGAAAGATGTTCCTCCCGGACATCTCTGATAAGGACTTCCTCAATTCCTGGTGCCAAACCCAAGCTCATAAATAAGCATCTTGTTATTTCCAAAGACCCTGAAATGTCACTAGGTGGGAACAACAGATCTTTGGCAGATTTTCTGTGCCATATATTTACAGCACTAAGTACACTGTTTTTCAAAAATTCCAAGAGTGGGTCTATTATACCCCAGTGCTCGGTCCTTATTTCAGAGGGAAATCCAAGAGACAGTTCCCCATGCCAGTTTCTCTCTGAGGGTAGGTTCATTTTCAGGCCAGCCCTGGGTGACAATGATGAATGGATCTCCAACATAGTGCCCCCAAATTTGAAGATTCATTGCAGAAGATCTTGGAAAATTGGTATGGAGCCTCCTGTAGCTATCCCCCACATGTGCTACATGAGCTTCAGCCTGAACTAGGAAGAGTTAGTACTGCTAGTACTCACTGATCATGGTGGTGCCCCCTGCTAGTGCTGCTTTTGTGCCTTGATAGAAGTCATCGACAGCAGTCATTCCTTGGTAGGGCTTCTGTAGGTAAGTGTTGACATCTATTCCCCCAGGAATAACCATGCGCCCGTTGGCCTCTATGGTCTTGACTCCTCCAGGAACAATCAGATTCTCTCCTATTTGCCTAGGCAGCAAGGAAAGCCAGTATTATTTCACTTAAACAAAGACACACAGGGGACAGAAGCTATTTGAGGCATGTAGGGGTGAGGAACCTAAGGGCCATACAGAAGGCACTGGGACCCGAAGGGAAGGTGAAGGTCAGGCACCCACTCTGGACACTCTGCATGGCGCTGGTGAAACAAAGCATCTGTGAGCCTGCCTGGCTGGGCCATGTGCTCAGGTTGCTTTGCATTGCTCTAGTAGCTAATAAAGAAGTTGTAATGCACCAGCATTAAAAACTGATTATTTTTTTAAATTTGATTCCTATCTTTAAACAATTACAAATGTGTACAGTTAATGCTCTCTTGGGGGCTCCAGTTTTGTATATTAAGTTTTTAAATGAAAACAGAAAAACATAGATCAAATATGACAGCAAGCTGGAATTGTAAATATATGGCAGAAACACAAGGCACATCAAAAAGAAATTATAATTACTCTGTAACCAAGCAATGCAAATTTATCCTTGAAAAGAAATCTAAATAACTTAAGATACAGAAATACATATTTAAGAGACCCAACACCTCTAATCTAACATGTCACACATTCTTCATCCTCCTCTTACAGTTAAAACTTAGTGAAACATTCTGCATAACTGTCTATAAAAAATGTTAATTGACTCTTGTCATCTTTTCCCCTTCAGTTCTTCAAAACAAGATTTTTTTTTCTTCACTATTACAAACATTAAGCTGTGCCCCATGCTGATATCAAGCGAACTCCAGATACTTCAAATCAAAATACTTCTAGTGTTCATGGACACAAGTATGAGTAAATTAAGCTTTAACTTTTGAAGCCACGTTACATTTTTATTACCTACTTCGCATGGTGCCAAAAAGGAAAAGGTATGGGTCTGTGTGAAAGCCATGTCTCTGCATTGTTACACCGTAATATATTTGGGCTTAGAGATAACGATAAGGTAGTTTAAGTTTACTTAGTTTATCTTGTATTACAGACACATAGTCCTCGTCTTAATTTCCTTTTGTCTGGGATAAAATAACATTTATCCACAGCTAAACAAATACCCCAGACATCTGAGCTGCTGAATCTGTTTCTCCCATATTAAAATGCAGCTACCACCTACAGAGCAAAACACAGCAACTGATTAACAGCCAATCGCAACAAGCTAGAACCAAAAATGAATATAACTGTTAATTAAAACCAGTAAAAAAAACAGGGATAATTATTCACATTGGAATTTGGCCAAACTGCCAGAGTTAATAAATAGCCCCAAGAGGACAGAATTTGTTTCATATGCTATGCAAAAATGTCACCTCCAGCAGCTTGGTTTCCCCGGTGCTGCGGGTTTTGGCTGGAGGGAAGCAGAGCCATTCGGTTAGCAAACTCTCCCCTAGCATCCCAAGCTGGGGTCTCAGCCACTCAGCGCTGATCACATCCAAAAGGGCGTACTCGTGAGAGCTGTAACATCACGGCTTGAAGCCGTACAACTCCATGTCTGGCATCTAATATTCATCAACACATATAGCACTGGGAGCATGTCATAACCTGTTTACAGTTGTGAGGAGCGCTAATGATACCATGGCAAACAAGGGGAAAAAAAAGCATATCCAATTGTGACAGTGAGTTGCAAGAAGCTCCTCTGCTGTTAAAATCTGACTTGTGAAGGCATTACATAAGGCACTCCAACCCATGAGCAGACTGAACTCTTGTATAAAGCTAGGTAGCCCCACACATAATAATGGTGTTGCACGAATTTTCATTAGTTGAATCCACTTCCAAGATTTTAATCAGGACAATCTTCAACCTTTGTACAGTGTTTGTGTAGATACAAAACTGAATTGGAAAAAAAAAATACTATGACCAATCTCCTTTAAATATGTCTAAGGTGGAATTTCACTCCAAGGACTAACACACCTTCTGGAAATAATACTAACGAAAACCTACACAAAAATATAAAAGCAATTAATTTTTATTTTCTTCCACAACCAGTGTCTACCAGTTTCCTATTCAAGAAGACATAAAACTTAACTAAGTGAAAGAGCGCTAAGTATGTTCTGAAGTTTTTTGATACTCACTGCTCATTATTTTCAGTACAGCTGAGTAAGTGCTTATCTGGCAATGGGTGAAGTCATCCATGCTGAAGTGACATGGAACCAAATGGCCTTTGTGGACGATGCTGCGCTATTACCTGTCAGGAGCCTGTCTCATCTCTTGCCCTGGAATCAAGATTAGGGCTGGGAGAAGGCTGATCTTCACTGGCATTCAAGGTTATTTTTATTCTGACTGACTAGAACGCAGAGTAAGAGATAATGTGACAGGATTCCTCAATTGTTCACTCGTTAATGCAAAGTGTATGTTAATAACAATGGGGTTTGGTTACTTGTGGGTGAAAAAAATACAATAGCATAGATAACTGTATTCTACACATTGTACAAATGATTGAGTTGGTTTTCTGATGCACCAACAACTACAAAACTCAGACTGACAGGAAGTTGATGCTGTCTACCGTTTTCAGTTGAATGAGCTGGAAATTCTGTCATACATGAGCTGATTACAGCACAATGGAAACAGCAGGCTTCAACTCATCATAAGTTTAACCTGAGAAAGCTGAAAACCTTCCCCAGAACTTTGTGGAGTTATTCCTGTTATTATCAAGGCCAGATCTCTTTTAGGCATCTGAGGCTCCCTCTAACTTGGCTCACTGCCTGCCCAGCTCTGGAGACCCCATGCCCAGTCACCCATCCTGCACACCTGTTAGTCCCCTGCAGCCTGGAGGGACCCAACCCTTTCCCTTAGCAGGGAGGGAATAGAAAACAGCAAGCATCAGACCCTGACCTGCCACTTGGCACACAGACCGGGGCTCATTTCCTCATGTGGATAACGGAGACAGGATAGATGTAGGAAAAATATATTATTTACATGCCAATGGTAATTTAAATTACTAAATATCTAAATTACTATTTAGATACCAGAGAACTGCCTCTCAGCTGCCACCTAAGTGTGCAGGGCTTAAGTTTCAGATAGGAAAAATCCACATGCACCACTGCTCCCTTGTACCTAGGGAGCTGGTTTGAGCATTGTTAGGTAGGGAAAAGCATCTACCATCCTCCAAACTATAGTTAATCTTCAAACACTTTCAAGGTTATATCTACATTCCTCTCTGCAGGACAATCTGCAGGGACAAAAGCATTAAAAGATCCTATTCATTTCATTAGTCCGCAAGAGAAACCCAATCCTCTATTTTCCAATCATTTTCTACTGCAGAATAAGAAAATTAACCCAGATCTTTTATACCATAGCAAAACCAGGACACTATTCCCTATTCTGGGCTGAATGGTTTGGTGTCTGCTCAGTTCTGCGGAACGAATTCTGCATTATCAGCAGGATCTGCAGCTGAAGAGTTAGGGCATCAACTGAAACATGGATGCCTGGGGTTCAAGGTCCTGCTCCAAAGGATCTTGAGCAACATTTAACAACAATGTCAAGTATTCAGACACAATGGGCAGTTCCAGCTGGAGAAACTAAGAGACCAATCCCAGAAAATACAGTGCCTTCCTAGACGGCAGAATTTATCATTTGAACACTGTTAGGACCAAGCCCATCTCACACTAACCTGCCCTCACAAATTAGCTGCTTTTTCAGAGCAAGACTTCTTGCACAGTTTACATAGAAAAATCTCAGGTCATCTAAATCCAGGAAACCAGGCATAACTCAGGGTGATGAATGGTAAATTTGCCTCCTTGGGCAAAGACAAAGCCATTTTAAAAAACAAGATCTTGCCTGTCTATTCATTATTAATCCTAGCTATCTTGGGCAGCTGAGATACCTTCTGGAGGTATGGATCCATGCATAGATTTCGCAGGGAGTCTATCCAGTTAACAAGGTCAGCTGAAACCTCGGTACTGCTAACCTGCCTACCAAGTACCATTGCATTTCTGGAATCAAGCCCAAAAATTCACAGCAGTTTCAGACTCTCAGTATCTCATGCACTTGTTAAATAGTTCTGATGCTTGTAAGTGTTACTAGGAAATTTGCATCTGAACAAACAAAAGCACAGAAAAACTCAAGTAGAATAACTATCAGAGAGAGCACAATTTGATTGAAAAAAAAGATACACATTCAAAATTTTGTGCCTTCTCCACTTAAAACAACATGCTTCTTTTACCACTTCTGCAATGTAAGTAATGCTACAACTGGAAAGGCAGAGTGAAGTATTAAAAAGAAAACCACACAGTCCATGGATAAAAGTGTTTGGAATTTTTTCTGGTATAATAACCTGAATCATGAATAATGTAAGTAGCCACAGATATATGAAGAAACAAACTTTTAAAGCAATGATAGCTTCTCATGAAAATGAGTTCTGAAAACAAGTAAGGAATGAATTATTTACCAGATAACTATAATTATGTTTCTAAGCATTAAATTGTAGCCTCTGGAGACCAAACTTGTTAGGTCACTAGTGAAAAGGTTTACCAGTCAAGAAAAAAGGCTGTGATCCCTGTGTACATCAGAGTGCTTGTACACACTGTATCACTTTGCAAAACTAGAGACCCCCATCTCCACTAAGTCAAGGTAGGAGCTACATAAATAGACATCTCTATTACTGTTTCCCAGGCTATCAGTAACATGTATTTCATGGTTTTCACCTAAGGAATACTTTGCCAGTTCCTGTATTTTATATTCAGAAAAATCATTAGGATTTTCTTTCTAGCTGTGTGAAGATTTAAGTTCATATTCCCTTTCTAAGCAAGAAAAGGGACACATGAGCAACGCATAACAGTGTTGGCCAACAGAACATGCTATGTTTCAGCATGAACAACAGGGCGATTGAGAAGGAGTAGATCACCATTAGCACTATGTAACGTGTCATATTTCTGTGCCGTACAATCCTTTAGAGCATAGCTCCATTCACCCTGATTAGATGTGGGGAATAAAGCTGTAATGAGCCTTCTGTCATACACGGACTCAAGAAATATCCATTCTCCTTACCATTACTTCTCATGTTAAGAAAGCCTACTTGCCTTGACCATTTTGGAAGAAACTAGGATTGAACTGTTGGAAAAGCAAATACCTTCAACTTACAGCAAAGAAATTTTTTACTTATCTAATCTTAGTAAAGATAAAATGGCAGAATTTCATAATTAAACACTTCTCTACTATGGCCCCACATCTAGAGGTAACCAAGATGCTGGCTGCAAGATTTCAGGTCAAAATCAGGTCTATACTAACAGGCATGCAAAAAAGTTCAATATTTTTAAAAACCAACTTTATAAGTCCATCTTCAAGGTATATGTCTGCATAGAAGGAGTGGTCATCATTGATAATTCTTCCACCTTTAATGAGTAGTCGGTCACTCTGGGGGGGAAAAAAAAAGGAAGAAATGTGGGTTTACTGAAATAAATAAACATAGTAACATATTGATGATACCAAATAGGCTTATATTGTATAGAAAGCCATTATTATCAAAGCACTTACACTATATAAAAGTCTATCAAATAGGTTCAGGTGGTACATAGACAGTGGAGAGGAAAACCATAGTTTCACTGAGTGTTTATTTCTGGCTTTTAGGGCATGAGGCCTCATGGCCATCACAGTCTTTCTTCCTCAAGGCAGAACTCATTGCACACTGAAACACTTGAAACCCCCCCCTTTTAACCATCATTTTACTGTGCAAAGGCCAAAAAGGGAAGAGAAGCCACCAGAATAAACTTCCCAACACTGAAATGGCCAAGCTGAGCTCACCTGGGACTCTCAGCACCCCTAGAAGAGTAATAGAGCTTGAAATGGGAAAGGCCAAGGTCAGGGGAGGCTGCTGAACTCTGTAATGCAGAAATTCCTGCCCAGGGAAGCTCTTTTAAGGAACATCAGGTCAGCAGGGTGAACTCCACCATTCCACCATGGCCAAGGGACATGGCCCACAGCTTGCACCTCCCGTACTGGGTCACAGACCAACAGCAGAAAATCTAGTTTCTAGTGGGCATGAAGAATATATTGTTGCCTAACTTGTTATTCCTGCAGGTCAAAGGCTGATTATTAGTTGGAGGCACTCAGTACTCAGAGGCTCCCCATGCCATATCTCACTCACTCCATGAATGAAGATGGGAGTGCAGCCTCCAAAGTTTGGTTTACCTGATATACCATACAAACACCAGTGAGAGCTACTGCCTCCTGGTATTTTCGGAATGGCTATAAAGCAAATATTTTTTACCACAAAGAACTGTTCAAATACCAAGTCTGCTGGGGCACTGTTCACAACAATCATCTGTTTCCATTTTTCTCTATTCAAATGGATACACTTTGTTCTCCAAAACTACATTTTACAGAAAGCAAAATTTACCACTGCATATTCCTGAGAACCAATATTTGAACTTCCTCACTGAAAAAGTCAGACTGGAAACACCTGCACCCTACCACCTACCCAGAGACAGGGAACGTCTGTAACTCCAGTACTGTGCAGGCTTTGGCTGGGACAGAGTTAATTTTCGTCATAGTAGCTGGTATGGGGCTATGTTTTGGATTTGTGCTGGAAACAGTGTTGATAACACAGGGATGTTTTTGTTATTGCTGAGCAGTGCTGACACAGTGTCAAGGCCTTTTCTGCTTCTCACACCTCCCCTCCATGGAGTAGGCTGGGGGTGCACAAGAAATTGGGAGGGGACACAGCTGGGACAGCTGACCCCAACTGACCAAGGGGATATTCCATACCATGTGATGTCATGCTCTGCAATAAAGCTGAGGGGGAAAGTTGGCTGGGGGGCTGCTCCTGGGACACTGGCTGGGCATCAGTTGGTTGGTGTTGAGCAATTGTCTTCATTTGCATCATTTGCCTTCCTTGAGTTTTGTTTCTTTTTGTCATTTTCCTTTTCATTAGAATTTATTACTTTTTATTTTATTTTATTGTAATTATTAAACTGTTTTTATCTTAGCCCACGAGTTTTCTCACTTTCACCCTTGCGATTTTCTTCCCCCATGTCCCCTACAGGGGGAGCGAGCAAGTGGCTGTGTGGTGCTTAGTTGCTGAGTGGTGTGAAACCACAACTACACAATGCTTTTGGAAAGACTTGTGCCAAGTAACTGTGAATGCTGAAAACCTCTAAAGCAGTCAGAACCTTCTTCTCCCATGCATATATAAAAAAGCCATTTATTGTAAATTATTTCCTTGGCTCACTAAGCAATAACTCAGAATCTCCATTTTGTCCATGTTTTATACTCCTCACTCCAGACTCAATTCCACATTTAATTACAGGTTGACTCACACATATAAACCATGCATGTCCCAGGTTCCCCGTTTAGAAAACAATTAAACAAGTTGCAACAACCTTTCTTCAATGTAACTTCTCAGTTACAGATAGCATTTACTTTTCAGCTTGCATTTGTACATTTTGCAGGTTTGAAGCCTCTATAGCCCTCTATATCACTCTAGAAAAGCAAAAAGGGAGAAAAAGACATTTTAAAGGGATAAAGAAGAAGGAAAAAGAAATTTTAAATGCAGTCTATGACAAAAGAGTATCTACACAGAAGGTCTGAAGCTTTTCTCCATGTGCTGCAGCAGCGAGATGACCTTGGAGTGGGGGAATCAAGGCACAGAACTACAGTGAAGTATGTCCCCGGGACCTGCCTTAGATGTTGGTACCCTCTTGTTAAAGGATGGAGACGAATGCAAGTCCTCAGTGTGGAATATGCCAGAGCAGGCTCCCTGTTTTCCCCCCAGCCTCTCGACTGTCACTTGTAATTGCAGGACTCATGAATCAGCAGCCTGAAGAGTAGTAAGTTATGTTGCCATGTGCTGGCAGATGCATCTCCTCACCATGATGATTTACTACACTGCCCGCTGACCTGCGGAGACCACCATCTTGTGAGCTCTTAAGCTCATTCAATTGCCTTCCTAAACATTAATACTGTCCAATTACAAGAGGCAAGAGCTTACTGATACAGCCAGGGAACATTACCAGAGCACTGCATCTGTCACTGCTAATTAGTCAAAAAATCTGCATGCTCATCAAGATGTTCTACATTTTATTTCTTTTAAAACAGGAGAAGATGCATAATAAATAGAAACAAATGCAACGGGCTGGAAAACTAATGCAGACTGAAATAAAGCAGAAGTACAACCCCAGAAAATAACTGCAGACATAAGGATTTTAGATGGTTTTGTATATAAATATACATATATGTGGCAAAACTAGGTATTAGAATACTCTGAACCTTAAAAGGATACAAAGTGCAGTTTCAAGAAAGCACTCAATTATGTGAGTCATCCATTAAATTAAGACTCACAGTTTATAAAGGATTATTGAATGTTTAGATACAAAGTCTCTCACATTCATCAGAATTTCAAAGTATCTAAGAAATTCTGGTGAAGAAAGAAAACTGCACTTTATGGAGACTTTCAATGCTTTAATTCTTGACACCTTCCTGCTCAGAAGAAAATACAAACGGTTCAAAATTGTCACAAAAGGGAGCAGGTCCTGCACCTGAGCTGGCCTATGGCTAAGGTTGCCACCAGCCAAGAATAGGAATCCATGGGAGACAAGGCTGCCAAAAACCCCACAAATCCTGATGCTTGCCAGTGCTCCCCACAGTCTGCTAAGCCACTGGGGAGGGTGCCATGGAGCCCCACCCAGCTTCCATCAGGACCAGATAGATGTAGAAACATCTCTGACACATTTCCATTCCAGCAAATCAGCAAATTCAGAACAAAAAAGGGGCTTGTTGGAACCTTTCCCAACCAGCATGTCTGTAGGACACATTACAGATCGCTGCAAGCCAGGAGCACAAGCAAAGCAGGGTACCTTTACACAGAGGGTGCTGATGGGCACAGGCAACCCAGGCGAGGTTTCAGTGCCGTGTGGACACCCCGGCAGCACACTGTGCCCAAGCAAATAGGTGTTCCCTCCTACAGCCTGCTCCGGACCAGGGCTGGCTTGTCCTTAGCCAAAGCAGCAGTACCAAACGCCTGTGTGCACCTAAACATATAGATGCATTTCCATGAACGCACTGGAAAAAATTACACAAACATAACTGACTAGCAGGGAGGCATAGGTTAACATTGACAAGTGATTTGCTATATTCTTCATGAAGTAAACTTTCGTACAAACCCTTGGTCAGCATGTGAATACTGATTCCCCACCACAGCCTAAGCATGGGCTTCAGGAACAAGTACAGCCCTGGCCTGAAGGCAGAGGGATGCTGACACCTGCATTGCTGCCACAGCCACGGACGCCTGGGCACTCCTGCACCTTTTTAGGTCACTGGTATTTGCTGCAGTGAAATCCTGGACAAAAATCTGGGCACACACAGGGTCTGTGAAGTAGGTTAGCCTTCTCGGGCACGCAGCCTGGCTGCACATGGTCAGGGGCCATTTCTCATTTACTGGGGGCCTGATGTCAGGCAGGCTGCTTGCAGTTTTCTTACCAAGTGCCAAATGCCCAGAAAAACTAAGGACCAAAGTCCTCTTTTCCCTGGACAATGTTCCAGGCGAGAGGACAGTCACACTCTGTAGCACCCTGGGGAAAACAGGGCGGCTGGAGGAAGGAGTGACCTGAAGCTCATAAATTAATCATGCAGCACTGGCCCACATTACCCCTTCCCAGCTGTAAACCCCTCCAGGCAGGACACTTTCTTTGCCTAGCTGTCAGATGTACCCTCAGCCACTCTGGTGACCTTTGGGTGCTCTCACAATGTAAACAGCAGTGAGCTCATTACTCAGCTCAGGAGGTGACAAGAGTGTAAGCTTTTATAGGGTGGCTGCCACCTTTCTATTCAGCTAACAGATGTCTCAGTCTCTAGTGCCCTGCCTGATGAGCCCTAAGGGATCCATACCAAGTTTTCAGTGCATTGACTGGTACAAGAAGCTGCCAGCCCAGCTCTTCCCGGTGCAAACCAAGGGAAGCTACTGGGACGCTCTCATCCCTCCATCCCGCCAAGGACAGACAGCAGGAACACAGCAAAACAGAGAGGGGGTATTATGTTGAACATATAAACTGAGCAATTCATTAGGTGCCAAGATTCAAGAGGAAAAAAACCAACTACTCTCATTGACATGGGACTTGTGGAAAGCACCACTGTAAATCTATGCCATTGCTCAGCATTCGCTGCGGGATAGGGAGCCGAGGTGCTTCTCCACCCGTCGCTGCTGCGATGATGCCACCGCATCGCTGTAACGCTGTTTGTTTGCTTCCGGGTTTTGTGCCCGGCTGTGGCACAGCATCAGCACAGCAGCGATGCCTGTCTTCTGTCTCCCTGCAGCTCCATTTTACAAGCGCTCAGGCACCTCCCAGCTCAGCTCACTGCTGAGTATGATACAGCCATTCCTATTACTCACAGCTCTTCACCTCCAAACCCTGCACACTGCTTTCCTGGTGATTTTTTGCAAATCGTGGTCTAGCTTCTCCTGCTTAATCTAGCAACAAAGCCACAGAGCTTAGCCTGAGACATGACAGCAATTTTCACGGCAGCAGAAGATGCCACAAACTCAGCATCGTTTGCTGCAGGAGGAGGGGCCAGCTACTCAGACTCAAGGCGGTGGCTTTCGCTCCCTTACTATTGTTTGCGTTACAGTAAGAGCAACACGAAACATCTGTAAGCTGGTGACTGGCACAATTTGTACAAATTGCTTGTTTTGCTGAGTTTTTTTAAATCAGCTTGCCTCAGCTCTTGTGAAGCACGTCCGTATTTTCATATACTCCCAATGGTACAAGGCCAGCAGAGACAAGCAGTGTCTGCATCAACCTGCCAGATGATGAGCTGAGCCCTGCTGCAGTCCCGAAATACGCAGTGGACTCTGCGCGATTACAAGTGAAGACAAATTCCTTTGGTCAGTAAATCACTCAACTCTGGATTATTTGTAAATATGATCCAAATGTTAGATTCAAGTGTTAGAGCAGGAACTCCACTAAGAGCTACTCCACTCAGAGCTAGAGGTATTAACAAATATTATGCACAACAAAATTCAAATACACTTTTTACATATGCAGCTCTCAGTCTGCTCCTAGAACTACTGAAAAACATAGTAACAGAAACTGCCATCTTCTGACATAAGATTTACTAAGTAAATATTATCTCAAATTGGTGCAGCATATGAAAATACAATGCAGCGCAAGTTACAGCAAACCATACGCTTTTCTTCAGGAGTGATATGCATGGTACTGCACCTTTCAGAAAAAACCACACCTCTATGGTACAAGATGGAGTTTGAAAAACAAAAGAAAGAATTAATCTGCCATTATGTACTCTAACCATACAGAAAGATTCAAAGAGATTTCAAGAGGAGTGTTTTCATCAACCAGCAGCACCTGTCCAGACTGCAATTCTGATATAGGCTATTACATTCTTGTTTTTTCTTCCACAAATGGAATGCCTATTACATTTTCATCTCTAAATCAAGCATGTCTTTTTAACTATTTACAGTTTGCCTTACAATTTAACTACACTGAACTTCACATAACATACCCAGCACATGGGTCAAAGCACTGCCTCATTCTTGCATTTGGACTTTTCAATTGCTTCATTGCAGCCATTGCCAACTGAAAAATTTGCAACACTCTTGGCCCCAGATCTTCCAGGCCTAAGGGAGGAGGAAACACTCAGCAGTGATTTCATCCTTTGCATAATTCTAAGGACCTACCAGAATATACCATTGTCCTAACATCTCCACAGCAACAATGGCTGCATTCTCTAAAATCCAGATTAGTCAATGGCCCTGAAGATCACTATGGATTTTATGCTAAATAGCCAATTGAAAACAGTTTAAAGTCCAAATCCACCTGTATTTCCAGTTCTCTGCCTATAAATGCATGTGACTTAAAATACATCTGATTAAAGGCAATAGACATAAGACGACATTAGGCTATGTTATCACACTTCCAGCCTCTTTACTATTTTAGCATTGAAGAGGCCAAATCCTTTGCTAATAAGACTTTTAAAAGGCCACTGAGAGTTAGAAAACACAAATTTAGAGGGAAGGTTTAAAAGCCACAAGCTGAAGTTTGGGTTCTTGATTATCCAAATATCTACAGGAAGACTATTTTCAAGGGAACAGTTTCTCAAAGGCAAAAGTCCCACTGGCAGACAATGAAGGGCGACACTCAGAGCTCCTCTGTGCTTCTGTGCTTTCCTTCTTGCGGTTATTTCCCAAAACATGCAAGAGATTTAATTTTGTGTGTGTGTGTGTGTGTGTGTGTGTGTGGATATATTTGGTTGTCTATGGTCAGAGCTGGTCAGATTCAGACCCAGTTGTGACACCATACCCTTAAATTAGCTTGCTTTTAGCAAAATACTTACAAATAAGGAACATTTTTAAACCTAACGGCGAAGGAAGAAAGACATCCTTCCCAAGAGGAACAGTTGCTTAAAATGCTTTCATAAGGATCAAAGAGTTGTAAATGGGATTTCACGAAGTCTGCTTATAGAAGATCTGCTTTTAACCAGCACTATCCTTCCTTTTGAATTTCACATCTAGGCTACCCTCCACAGGAAGTAATTTTTAGCTAGGGTGATTCTGAACCAACTCAGGGAATTGCTTGTAAAACACTGTATCCTTGAGGTATCATTTCCAATAGGCCACTAATGGAGAATCCTGCTTTTAAGGTCCTTTTCTTAAGAAATGTGCTCCAGTATATGGCAATTCATTTAGGAAGGATTATGTTGATTGTAGTAATGCTGTATCTTGGTCTGAGACCAATATATTCATTCATCTTTATTCATTTAAAAGATCTGATGTTCTTTTGTTTCCCCTTTGGAGACCCGACTTTCTATTTAGCTAGCAATTTCACTTCTTAATCACACAGTCTAAAGGGCTACTCCTACAGATACTAACTCCATGGGGATTTCTTCACTGTAAATGTCATCTTTGCTTTGCTTTTGCTTTTAGAAGGGAAGCACAACAAACACCTTATTGATTACAATATTCATTGGCATCACTAGGGGTTTCACCTAAGTACGGGCTGGAGGGTTGAACCCACTGTATTGTGTGTTGTTATAGCCACCTCTTGGGTTACACACAGGTTACATCAATTAGAGCTGACCTCAAAATCTCTGCAACCCATTCACAGGAAAGGTTAAACTTGGGAAAAAATAACAGCAATTTACAGCATGGCGGGCTGCTCTGTGCCCCTGAACTGAAGATGTGTTTTATCTAAGTTCTAGTCAGAAACCTGCATCAGGTTATTCAGACAAATTAGTTTTGGCACCAGTCACGGTCGAAATCCAGCTAAAACCATAAAGAATCCCTTCTCTGACAAAGGAGGTAGATGCAAGAGAAACAGAATAGTAGAAAATGCTCTTTAATATGATGTTAGCAATGGTAATTCATGACTGATTAAATCCAGTGGATACAGATGCATACTGTTTGCACTCAGACACTTTCTGCTGTCATGATGCACCACATACCTACTTCCCCTGCAAGTCACAGCAAGCTGTGATGCTTGCTGCCTCACTTGGCATGGTATCAGCACTGGTTCATGTACAACCCTTCCAGTCTCTTAGCTCTGAGCACTGCTCCTTTAGCCAGCCACGTGCAAGGTGGGCAAGGGTGACGATTAGCTTTACTTGGGTCCTATTACACTCAGGAGATTTTACACTAAGTCAGTGGGGACATTTATTATTTGGTGACATTTATTATTCACCCAAGCAAGAGGTGAGGCATTAAACCTCATATGCGCTACAGATCAAAACCTCGTCTTGTGACAAGTGCATCAAGTGACAAGCAAAAGTAATGCCAAAGTATCTCTGTCTCAAGGGACAATGCCATCATCTTTACATGTAGCAAGATTATAAACCGGCAAATTATTTTGTTTCTTATCTCTGTTCCACCTCTCTCAGACATATAAAAGAAGCTGGAAATTTATCCCAACTAACTCTCACAGTGCCCAAATGCTTCATAAGCCAGGGGCCTCTCCTGGATCCCACAAAGGAAGATGAAGCTTCATCCTTTTACCGCATGTATAAACTTGCTTATGAAAAACATGGCAGCAAAGCAGAAAGCAGACGCTGACCTCTTGTCAGGAAAGTGGTTCATTGGCAGTAGTTGCTCTCAGCACTTACAAGAAAGAAGTTCAGACTTGTTGAGCAACCACTTCACCACATCAGTTGTCTTCCCAGACAGCCACTGTCCCCTTTCCAAACCTCCCCGGCTACCAGAATGCAGCTCAGCTCCCCATGGTGGCACCAGCTATGATGCTGAAAACCTTGATGCAGGCACCAACTGACAAACCTGCAGTGCCATTAAAGGAATCACTGCCCCAAAGCCTTCTTTCTGTCTCTCTGACAAAGGTTTCAATCTCCATAGAAATATCCCCAGAGGACATACTCTGGATGTAATTTAAGACATCAGATGGAAGTGGCTTAAATACTATGGCCACTTTTTCTCCTGTAGAAAAAGGAAAGGAAAAGACTTATCACAGAATCATAGAAACTGTGAGTGAAGTCCAACAACTTCAACTGAAGCAGCTAAAGCATCTCCAGGGCTGTCAAGTCCAAGTCCAGTGCAATATGCAGTGTGAATTCACAAATATTCACCGGCAGACAGGTAAACTGAGAGGGGCCAAGTCTATTAAACAGTTACAGATGGAAAAATATAACTTTGAGGATTAAGCAAATATTCAAGAGTAACAGGGGATCCAGAAGTCTCAGGCCTTGCTGTTATGAAGCAGGACAAAAAGTGCTGTCTAAATCCATCCAAACCTTGCGCCGACAGCAGAATAATAATGTGAGACATTGTTCCCATGCCCAGCATTCAGTAGGCTTTTCAAACACTTTTGGCACATCGCACACCAATCTGTGTGTAGCTTTAGATTGTTAAGCAAAGGCGGGTGGGAATAAAAGCACGGCCAGGGGGAGATATGGAATAAATCCAAACCTAAATGCAGACTTTGGTTTGCCATTCCAGGTACCCACCATGCCTTGCATCTGCAGGACATGTCCCACCTGGTGTCCAAAGTGAACTGGCTGGCAGCTCTTGCACTGGTGTTGTCTCACACCAGAACACCTCATGTTACCTGAGCACTTTGCTCAGGCCAAACAGAAAGTTTCTGTCTCGACCCTCAATAGTTAGCTTGAGACCAGTGTCTCATGCAGGAAAAGTCCAGACAAATGCTTTTTTTCTCTCTCAAAGTATTCTGCTGTCTTCAACTGAAGCCTGCTTATATCTCAGCTCTCTTCACATCAATCAATTCAAACGGCTCCAACTAAAATTATTCTCTATGCCCACTCCTCTGAATTTCTCCAGCGTCTCTTCATTTTTCTGCATCTGCTTCTTTTTCTCATCTTGTGCCAGCTCTTCGCTTTACTTGCTAAGCTCAGTAGTGAGATCCTTCCTCTGTAACATCACATTTTTGAGCTCTCTGTCTCCCCATGCCTTAGTCTGCCAGCTCAGGACCAGCAGCTCCTTCCCCCATTCATATGCCAATCTTTGGACCATTCCCAGGAATATTATTCCCTTTTCTAAGAGACTTGTGCACCATTTGCCTCTCCCATGTTCCTCCTTGCATTTGCTTTGGTGACTAGCTATTCTCCCCTTGCTCAGTAGAGTTGTCTTCACACCTCCTCTTCACTGAGCTCACACTGATTATGTTTTAATGGTTGCAATTGCTACTGGAACAAACAAGTCCTCTAACAGACATTTTACGTGCCACATGTTTTTTTTTAAAAATTGTGATCTGTAGATACTGCAATTTTGAGTTCATTTGGGCTAAGGCCTTGCTTGAAAAGTGCCAAGCACTACCAAAACACACAAGCCAAAATAATTTGTAACAGAGCTTTCAGTGTCATCCTCCCTATTGATTCCCTGTAATATGCTGCACAAGAGGAGTATAATAGCAACATTAAAAGCAATGGGCGGGGGGATGTATCCTGGAAAATCTGGTCTGCATGAGAGCATGCATGCACAACCAAAGCACAAAAAATTGCCACCTCATGCAGAAAAACACCTCAGCAGTGGATGTGGTAGCTGACTATATTACAAAGCCTGAGAAATATGTTCCTGCAGATGGATTCGTGGCCACCCATACATTATGCACACCCTACTCCATCCCTAGCTAATACTCCTAAGCCAAGGGAGTAAGACACACCCCACCCCACCCCACCCCCCCAAGTACTTCAACGCAGTGCAGAGGACGTGACCAAAGCGCTTACACTTGATGGTCCAGTGCATCTCTATTTTACATTACCCAGAGACTTGTCTGGTGCTTCAAACACAGAGTTCCTCCCCACAGTAGTTACAGCAAAAGGGGCTCAATTTCTCCAGTCTGACTCACAACTGAATAACACCTTACACTGGAGCAGTGCTGGTGCTCAGCTAACAGCAAGCATGGATGCTGCGTGGGATGCATAAAAGGCAGCAGGAAAGTCACAAACAAGATAAACTGCAAGAAGCATGAATTTTTAGAGGTTGAAATGAAAAAAAAAAAAAGTCAGGTGAAATGAAATTTTTTAAAAAAAACAGGTGCAGGTTTGGTAAATGAGAGCAGGGACATGCTTGGTGCCAAAGGGGGCCTGTCTGCAACACAGTGTCTCTACTGTCCTAGATACTTCCAAGAGAAAGGGGAGAAGGGAAGGCAGAAATAAAGCTGCTTCGGGGGAAAAGGGTGAAGAGGGTATCAGTCAGGCACTGATAACAGTCTGAAGGAGTGGAGAGGCGAGGCACAGTCAGACAAAGCACGAGAAGGCAGTCATGCCCATGTGCACCAAGGGGAGTAACCCAGAAAGGACACCACAGGGTTGTCTTCCCAATAGTGGTATGTGCTCCCACATGGATCAGAGCTGAAACCAGCCTCTACCACTTCCTTCACAAAGTTCCTGATGCTGCAGGCCTGACCCCAGAGGGAAGTTTTGTCCAGGTACCGACCACAGGCAGTGCCTGTGGCTGGATGCTGTGGCAGGATACTGGGTGCTGTTCTTGTGTGCTCAGGATAGCTCCTGGCACCATGCAAGGAACACAGGCGTGGTAAGGGGAAGATCCACAGCGAAGTATCCGCACACAGGACACTGATAAAAATTAGTTTCTCACTATTCCAGCGAATCCAGGAGCTGGTGTATCTCCAAAAAGGAGTGTGTGTAAGGGGGAAGTGTTAAGCACAATAAAAAATGACATTTTTATATGATTTCATCATTGATGTTGTTGTTGCATAACTTTATAGAGCTATCGCATTTCCTCAGAGCCCAGAAGGCCTGAAGCTCCAATGTATTTCCAGTGCCAGGATGAAGTATCTAATTTACCATGCTGGAATGGGGCTTTCAGAAGATACATGCAGACAAATCCAGTGGGATGTGGAGCACGTACAAGGTATAACACAGAATGTCTGATTTGCTTTTGCTGGAGGAGAAGAAGGGCCAGAAGTGTAAAACATTAAAATAAAAAAAAGGCAGTCCAAGTCTGATGTCTGCCAACTTCACTAATGTTAATTTATGCCTTTGATTTGGTCACAAAACTCACTAGCGTTAATGAATATTCATTTATAAAAGCTTCAACACACCCCATTTCAAAGAGAACAGGCTGAGGTTTGGACTTTCTTTTTCCCCGCGATCCTTTCACCAGCACAGAGAAGAAAATTTGTGGGAAGTGAAGAAATTAAAACGAACTGTTGATTCCAAGGCAAACACTTGCAATTCTTCCAGTTTCTTCTTTTACTCCAAATTGGAGAGCGACCAGCTATGGGTGGGAACCTGTTACACCGCAGCTGCAAATGAATGTCAAGCCACACACAAAGCACCTGACACTCATCCAGAAGGCAGCCAGGGCCTCCCCAAGTCCAGAGGTACCCTGAGTATGTGCAAGGCACAGGACGAACTGAGGACAGAGGCAAGAGGAGCCATCACCCCAAGAGCCACTGCAACACCCAGTCTTAGCCTCGGCCACCAGGCACTGATGCCTGTTGATAGTGGAAAACTGTATAAATGCAGCACTTCGGTATAATAAAACTGTGCTTTTAGAAGGAAGCTGTTCTCTTCCTCACCAAATATTTTGGCTAAAGAAGTATTTTTTTTTGAGTACTGACAAAACCTCTAGGTGCTTACAAGCCTTGTAACGCTGGCTCAAATAATACCTGGAACCATCAGGTTTGCTGAGAAGCTGCCACACCCACCAGCCAGCCCTCTCTTCAGCTACTGAAACTTGCCCCGCACGCCGGCGGTGCCAGCTTTCCTGGAAAGCTCCACGAACCCAAGCTCCTTGAGCTCACCCCGCTTCCCCGCTCATCTCTGCCCGGGTGCAAGAGCAGCAGTGACCCCATCACCCACGGATCCAGCCCCCCAAGAGGAAAGCAGGCACCAGCCTGGAGGCACCGGTGCAGGGGAAAACCTCTGCACGACCAAACTCTGGGGGAGATTTCCCCTGAAACCCCTCTCCCCACCAGCTCTGCCTATTCTTTATCCCCGGTCCCTGTCGATGCGGTGTATCTACGGGAAACAATATACTGAGTCAGAGGACCCAGATCCTTTCTTTCTGGCACGGAAAGCATGCTCTATTGTAGTCCTGCTCGAGGGTGAAAGCATCTAGGGGGAGACAGGCACGGATAGGAAGCGGATGGTTATGATTAACTCTTTGACTTCTGATCCCACCGCGTCTGATGTATTAATAGCGCGCAGAGGTGTTGGTGCTGGCATCATGGCGCTCTTTGATTTTCCACGCTCCCCCACTCCCCCCCGCCCCGTTTTCCCCCTCCCATCTCTGGGCACCCCCGGCCCCCCACCCCCTCCGGAGGGCTGCGCTGCCCCTGCCCGCTGCCGGGGGGCGGCGGCCGCGGCGGGGGCACGTTGTGCTGCGGCTCGTCCCCTCCCTCTTTTGTTCTGCCTCGCCCGGCGGCCGAGTCTCCCCGGGCCCTGCTCCTCGGGAGGGCGGCACCGCCGCCCCCGGCCCCGACCCCCGGCCCCGCCACCGCCGGGGCGAGGCTCCCCCCGGCCCGAGCCGACGCTGCCCTGCCCTGCCCTCCCCGCCCCGACCCCGGGCTGGCGAGAGAGCACACAGCGCTGAGCCCCGGCCGTGCGGGGGGCGAGGAAAAGGGAAAAAATAAATATAAAATTAAATAATAAAATAAAATAAAACCGCTCCCAGTCCGCCCGGAGCTCCAGCAGAAGGAGGAGCGGGCACCGGTGCCCGCACCCGCCCAGCCCCGGGCAGCCTCGGCCGCGGCCCCGCAGCCCGGCGGGCTCCCCGCCGCCATCCGCGGGGCACTGCGCGGCCGCGGCCGCTGCGCTCCCGCCTCACGCCCTTCCCCGCCCCGATAACAAAGGAGCGAGGGCAGCGGCTCGCTGCGTGCCGGGATCCGCTTACCGTTATGTGGGGGATGCTCTTCTTGCCCTGGTAAGACATGTCGGCTCTCGCTAGCGCCGGGCGCACGCAACACACCGGAGGAGCGAACCGAGCCCGACGGAAAAATATCGGTGGTAATAAGAGGAATAATAATTCAGAGCCCAGTCGGGTGATGGGGCGGGGCGGGGGCGACCCGGCGGAGCTGTGTAATGGAGGCAAAGTTTCCTCGCCCAGGGGAAGGGGAGCCAGGCAAACCCGGCACCTTTTTTTCCGGCTGCAATAAAACAGGGACGCGGCTCCCGGGGGGGTCGGCGAGCGCTGCCTCTCCCGGCGGCAGCAGCGCCCTCCCGGCTGCAGGTCGGAGCAGGATTCGCTCAGCTCAACCCAGGAAGCGTTTCCTTCCCTCCTGTCCCCCACCCCTACCCCCTCGGCCCCCCTTCCCAGCCCATCAATCCAGCCGGAGCCTCCCGCCCTCCCTCCCGCACCGGCGCTGGGAAACGCCGCCCCCCCAGCTCCGCCGCCGCCCCGCTCGCACGCTGAGGTCACCGGCGGGGTCCCACGCGTGGGCTCCCGCAGGGTGGGGACCGGGGTGGGGGGGCAACCCCCGGCTGTGGGTCCTACCGCGCAGCGCATGGCAACGGCACTGCCTGCTCTGTCCCCATAGCACTGTCCCCACGATGGCTCTGCCCAGCTCTGTCCCCACGATGGCACTGCCCCGCGCTGTCCCCACGATGGCTCTGCCCTGCTGTGTCCCCATAGCTCTGCTCAGCTCTGTCCCCACAATGGCACTGCCCCACGCTGTCCCCACGATGGCACTGCCCTGCTGTGTCCCCATGGCTCTGCCCAGCTCTGTCCCCATGATGGCTCTGCCCTGCTCTGTCCCCACGATGGCTCTGCCCTGCTCTGTCCCCACAGCACTGACCCCGATGGCACTGCCCTGCTCTGTCCCCATCGCGGTGCCTGCTCTGATCCCATGACACTGCCCCGCTCCGACCTCACTGACACTGACCCCGATGGCACTGCCAGCTCTGTCCCACAATGACTCTGACCCCACCAACACTGCCCGGCTCTGCCCTCCCTGGCACTGTCCCAGTGGCACTCCCTGCTCTGCCCCATCCCCAGGGAGGGCGTGGGGGCTGGCACAGCTCAGTCCAGCACAGCCAGGCCCAGCCAGGCCAGGTAGATGCTACACCAGCAGCTGCTGGAGAGAAGTGGCTAATCGAAACCTTTCCATCTTTTCTGACTCACACCGTGCCTCCCTCCACCCACCCACCCACAGTGCCCAAGGCTCCATGAACAACTGCAGGAAGGGTAAAAGGCACTGCAAAGCTGCGCCCAAGTTAATCCCCCCGACAAGCAGCCAGAGGCTCTTGGCACACACACTGCTGCGACACACACACACAGACATGAGGCATTTTCCACCCAGGCCACATCCCTGATGCATCTCCTCGGAAATCACCACTGGAGCTTGCGAAAAGTTCCGGCTGCTGCCATGCAGGGGGTCAGGCATGTGGCTCCTGCTTATAGTGCACCTTCTTAAACCAGTGACCAAATATTGCCTGCTTTACCCCCAACCTCCTCCTCACCCCCACAAGTCCAATTCAGAGCAGGACAACTTTGGAAACCCAGTGAGATCCGGGGAGGTGGCGTGCAATGTGCTCACTGCCCAGAGGCCAGGGCTGAACTAGGAAGCAGGGAAGGTGGGGACGAGGCACCAGGGATGTTCCAGAAGATGGGGGATGTTCAGGGTGTGCCACGCTCTCCCACTGCCCCGGGGTCCTGATGGAAAAGACGGGGGTTCAGGTGAGCTGGGCAAGACTGCACTGCAGCTGCAGCCGCTGAAGGCAACCCCGAGGTGGTTGCAGTGAAGCGGCACCATCGCAGGCGCAGTGTCCCACCAAGCCCTGCCACCTCGCGCCGGCGTCCCACCACAGCTGGCACCCACCGGGCTGCAGGGGAGGCCCTGTGGCACCTGCCCCCAGCCCCCAGAGCAGCGCGGCCCAGCGCCCCATTCCCGCTCCAACTGAGCAGAGGAGGGAAGAGTGGAAACTCGCAGCGGAGCCTGTGGGAAGCGCAGCGCGTGGAGAGGCCCTGCAGCCTCCAGGCTGGGTGCTGAGGGAGGGAACGCATCCACGCAGGGACGTGACCGCAAGGCCGCGTTTCTCTCTAAGGGGAAATCAGTGAGAGCCCCGGTTCTCCCGAGAGCCGGCCCTCGGGTCTGCCTCCGCTCAGAGCGGGGTAGGACGGAGCGGCACAGCTGTGGCAGCGGTCGCCAGCCCCACCGGCCTCACTTCTTCCTTAAGTCTACAATACGAGCCCAGGTTGCAGCCCCGGAGGTGGGGGCCCTGGGCAAAGGTTTCGGCTGACCCTCCCGCCTGCCGGGGAGACAATGAAGGCGCATGGGGAGAGGGGGGCGCCTGGGGCAGAGCCGGGGCCGGGGCCGAGCCGCGCTCTGTGCCTGAGCCAGGCTCCGCGGAGTTTTCCCGGCGAGCCCAGAAGTGCAGCGGCGGCTGCTTTGTTCCGGGGGGCGGCGGGGAGGCGCCGAGGGGGCCCGGGCTGCCCTCCAGCCCACCCGCCATGGGCCGCGTTTTACCGGCAGGAAGGGAAACGGAGAAAAGTCATCGGCATCACTTACAAAGGAAAGCGATTTCTGGGGTCGCCCCCCCACCCCCCACCCCGGCGCCACTAAGCTCAGCAAGTGAGATAGTTTAGGGGCCAGCCAGGCTCTTCCTACAGCATCACCGTGCCGGGAGGAGGGGTGCGCGCCTCCCCGACCTTCCGTGCCGAAACTCCCCCGCGAAGGCGGCCCCCGTCCACCCGCGCCGGCGAGCGGGGCTCTGCGGCACGGCTCGGCTCGGCTCCCCCGGCTCCCGCCCCCCGGCCCGCGGCCCCGCTCCGGTCCCGCTCACCTGCCCATTGTCCTGGCCCTGCAGCAGCTCTTTCCCCACGGGGTATCTGATCTCCACGCCCGGGGTCTTGTCCTCCCGGTCTCCCGGGGAGCTGATGACGGAGCCGGAGACCTCGCTGATGTCGCTGGCGGTCTCGCTGTAGTTGTCCCCTCCGTCCAGCATGTCGTGCCGGCTGCCGCTGCGCGGGGTCCGGGACCCCTTCTTCCCCACGCTGTAGGCGTCGAAGTCGATGGTTTTGTTCTCGTAGGCCCCCTCCACGGAGGCGAACATCCCCCCGTATTTCTGCCGCGGTGTCTGGGCTGTCGTACCCGGCCTAGCTAAATACACAGGCAGGTCATCTTCTTTATTCCAGTTCCTCTTTCTCTCGGCCATTCTCGCTGTCCGGATCTCTCCCTCCCTCCCTCTCTCTCTCTCTCTGCCTCCCACTTCTCTGCACCTTCTACTAGCGGGATAGGCTGCTAGTGACCATAAAAATGAATGGATGGATGCAGCAGTGGCGGAGCTGGGTTGGCTGGTGGGATC
This sequence comes from Athene noctua, assembly GCF_965140245.1. NCBI lineage: Eukaryota > Metazoa > Chordata > Aves > Strigiformes > Strigidae > Athene > Athene noctua. The sequence goes on along the minus strand of NC_134040.1, from coordinate 14,135,057 downwards.
TTTTCCTTAGGGAGATGCAAACGTTAACCTCCCTCCCCCCACCCACCCCCCCCGAGGGGAAAAAAAAAAAAAGAAAAAAAGAAAAAAAAATAAGAGCGAAAGAGAAAGAAAGAAATAGATCCAAGCGGGATTTAAAAATAGCCGTGTTAGTAAAGAGCACGTGAAAATAAAGTACAAAGAGCGGAGAGGAGAGGGTGGCAGAGGCAGGTGATTGGAAAGCCCCTGACGAATCGGAAGAGCAGCAGCAATTCCCAGAGCAAGGGCCGCAGTGCACACGCTCCCCCGTTAGGAAGAACGATCCGGGGGGCGGGGGCAGGGAGCCCCTACATGCAAGCGCAGCCGGTGCAAACACGGCCCTTCCCGGCGGACGGGCGCCAGTCACCTGCTGCGACGCGGCTTCGGGGGGCGGGGGGGGAAGAAAAAAAGATAAAAAACGAAAAGCCCCAAATCTCCCCAGCCCCGCCGAGCGAGCCGGAGGGAGTTTCTCCCACTTCGCACTCACACGCCCCTCGCCTCCCTCCGCAGGAGGCGGCTGCGGCGCTGCCCGAGCGGGGCGGGGGGGGCGGGGGGCGCGGCCGCGGCCGCCCG